>NW_021703783.1:12752731-12840231 GCF_005190385.1 Monodon monoceros | reverse complement strand
TATCACCATCATTATATTCCCATGTTTAGATGGAAGTCATACCTGATTAGCTTTTCTTACTTTCTAATCCATTATGTCAGATAAAGAGATAATAAAAGAAAGTCCATATTCTGAATCAACTAATGGATGTTTGCCTCATAAAGATTCAAGTTTAAGAACTAAGATTTACTTCTGAGTACAAAATTTGTTACATGCCTGGATATCTATCATAGTATTTTTAATTTTCATCAGCAAAATCATTTCATAATATATGCATTTTGGGAAAATTAGATAGGGATCAGACAGGAAATTAGATAGATACTGATAATCCACCTTTTTTTTCCTTCCTCTCCCATACCTGCTCAGGTACAGAGGAGGAATTATATGTATTATAATGTAATGTTGATATAAACATTATAAATACAACTGGGGAAATAGTAAACAGAGAATTTCATTAATCACAGTGACACTTTATCGTACAATCAATGGCTTAGCTTGTCATATCAATTTTCTTTTGTAATAACTATTATTACATTAGTATTTAGTTATCATTATTAGTTTTAACTGTCCTAATAAACAATTGCGATTTAACAGGGCATAAATTAATCCATGAATTTCTCCAGTACTCAACACATAACCAGTGGAGCTCTATGATCTGTATTCATTGGCTTGAGGTACATTACAGACAATATAAACAGTTTCTGAGCACCTACATCCAAAAATAGGTGAGGGAAGGGGGGAAATAAGTCATTAATTTTAATAAGAAGTGAGAGATGTGCTTTAACTTTTAGTTATTTAATTAAAGGAATACGTATTTGTACTTTGAAAAAGAAGTTCAGCTACCTGGAAAATGAAATGTCTTCAATTTATGTTTAAGAACATGGGGGAAGCAACATGCTTCCAATATTCTTTCAAGTAATTTAACATTTTCTAAGTACCTACAGAGTGAGGAATCACTGCAGTGTTCTTTATAACTAGGCTTGCTTACATTATGTTCAATTATTAACTCATTTTGTTTGATAAAATCATTTCGAATATTAAGAGAAATGATTGATTTCTTGATACAGCGGTCCCTCAGTATCTATGGGGGATTGGTTCCAAGATCCTCACAGGTACCAAAATCTGCTGACGCTCAAGTCCCTTATGTAAAAATGGTGTAGTATTTGCATATAACCTATGCACATCCTCCTGTATCCTTTAAGTCATCTATAGATTACTTACAGTACCTAATAAAATGTAAATACTATGTAAATAGCTGTAAATACAATGTAATGCTTTGTAAACAGTTGCTGGCATGTGGGAAATTCAAGTTTTGTGTTTTGGAACTTTCTGGATTATTATTTTTTTTTTTGATCCACAATTGGTTGAATCTGCAGACCATAACCCATGGATGCAGAACCCATGGATACAGAAAGCCAGCTGTAATTTCCTTTATCAGCAATTATTTTGAGTAGATGACCACAAAACTAGTTTTGAGGAAGAGAAGCAAAAAAAAAAACAAATAATAGGTGGCTCAAAAGTAATTATCAAAAATAGTCAACAGTTAAATCTTTCACTAGACAATCTATGCTATAGATCATATTCTTTGGGTTGATTGCTGGGATAAAAGATACAATAACATCCTTGATGGTAATTAGAGATAAGCAAGAAGGGCAAGCACTGATGCGAGTAGGATACCTGAATACATGTGGTTCATTCAACAACAATTTAATGAGTGTAAAATATGCACCAGGCACAGTGAAGCATTAAGGATATGGTGTATAAGTCCCTGGTACTACAGACTATGACTCAAACGTGTATAAGAGCTGCATTGCTAAGAGCCAGCTGGAGGAGTAAAAGGGTCAAACCTTGAAGGGATTTTATGCCAACTAAGGTATTTATCCTAACAGTAATGAGGCATCATGAAATACTTTTTTTTTTAACTTTTTAAAAAATTTATTTATTTTATTTGTTTATTTTTGGCTATGCTGTGTCTTCATTGCTGTGCGTGGGCTTTCTCTAGTTGTGGTGAGCAGGGGCTACTCTTCATTGTCGTGCATGAGCTTCTCATTGCGGTGTCTTCTCTTGTTGCAGTTGCAGAGCACAGGCTATGGGAACGTGGGCTTTAGTAGTTGTGGCACATGGGCTCAGTAATTGTGGCTCTCGGCCTCTAGAGTGCAGCCTCAGTAGTTGTGGCGCACGGGCTTGGTTGCTCCGCGGCATGTGGGATCTTCCCCGACCAGGACTTGAACCCATGTCCCCTGCATTGGCAGGTGGATTCTTAACCACTGTGCCACCAGGGAAGCCTCATGAAATACTTTTAAAGTGACAAATTTTTGATAGATTACTCTAGTGGAAGTGTGAAGAAAGAACTGGAGAGAAACGAGACTGAATGCACGAAGACCAGCTGGAAGAATATAATTTAGAGTAATTTTAGGAGGAATTAGAGGATTATTTGCAACTTTCCCTAAACCACAGAGTCTGGCATCCCCCTACTATAAGATTGTAATGGCCTTCCACTCTACGTTTTCAACCTGTTAACATAGCCTCCCCATACCTTTATTCACTTGGTCCTAGAATTCTTTGCAGCTGTCTTCAAAATGATACATAAAATCCATGTTTTTCTAAGTATTTGTTTGCTGCTGGACACTGGAAAGATGCACAAATACCAATATGTCTAGGAAAGTCCAGTGGTAGAGTGTCACAAAATCCCAAGAGCTCACAGCAGGAGATAAGAGTCTATTCCTATAAAAGTCACATGTTTCCAGGACAAGGTGATTTATGTCACAATTTTTGAAATTGCTAATTTCTTGTGGCTCACTTAGATTTTGAAAAAACTAACTCCTTTGAGGTAGGCTTAATGCATCAGATTACCTGTCTCACATGTGTCATCTTAGCTGCATGAAGATACTGAAATCAATCAAGTTAATCCATGTCAGACTGGTCTTATTTTAAGTTACTTGAAGATGCCCCAAAATCACAATAATTCATAAGAATCCTGGTCCTGGTAACAAATTACAATGATTCTGGCAAGAGATAATGGTGACTTGAATTTAGGCAGTGAAAAATGGGGATGAACAACGATTTAAGGGGTAACAAAATAGGATGGTTACTTGAAGATGTATTAGATCTAGGGATAAGGAAGACGCAATGACTCATTCTTATGTTCATTTATTCATTCAACAGATATTTACTGAGTGCTGAAATAGGAGTGCTTAAATACTGAGGCCAGATTGTATGCTGAGGCTTGACATACAATGATGAAAATACGGATATGGTCCTTGCCTTCTGGAGCTTCTATTCTAGCTGGGGAAGAGGACAGAGGAGGAGAAGGGTGCAGAAAGAAAACAACAAATTAATAAAAAGAAACAAACAAACAAAAAAAGCTGAATCATTTTGATTGATGCCAGGAGGGAAACTAAAAGGATATTGTAAACAAGAATCACTTGGAAAGAGGCTACTTTATAAACTCAAGTACAAACCCTCAGAGGAGATGATGGAGCTGAGATCTGAAGAACGGGGAGGAAATACCCATGCAATGAGACAGAGGAAGAGTGTTCAGAGCAGATTTCTAAGATCCTAAAGGGGGAAAGAAATTGATATAACTGACGCACAGAAAGGTGGCTGGGGAGACTAGAACATAGTGAGCAAGGGGGAAAGTAATGTGAGATGATGTTAAAAGACCAAGGTGGAAGTAATCGGGTAGATCTTTCTAGTTTTATAAGCCACGGTAAGGACTTTGAAGTTTTTTATAACAGCAGAGCTATTGGAGCAAAAAAAAAAAAAAAAAAAAATGACATGATTAATTTACCTTTTAAAAAGATTACTCTGATATCTGTGGATAGACTGCTTTGGAAGGGAGCAGTAGTGGAAGCAGAGAGCCAAGTTAGAAAGCTCTTGCAGGAGACCAGGAAAGAGATGAAGGTGGTGGTGGCAGAGATGAAGTCAGAAGATCCCAGATATATGTTAGTATTAGAATGGTGTGAAGGTCTAAGGTGTGAAGGAAAAAAGGAATTAAGCAGAATTAGGTTTCGCCATTTATTGAGAAGGCAAAGACTAGAGAGGGAATCAGTGGAAAGCAAGATTCAAAGTTCTATTTGGGTCATGTAGTTTGAAATTCCCAACAGACATCATCTGTGGAAGTTAGGTTGGAAGTTGGTTGTATGAGTGTGGAGCAGAGAGGAGAGTTGTGGCCTAGAGGTAGAGATCAGGGAGTCATCAACAAACAGAATACTTGAAGCCACAGGGCTGAATGAGAGATTGGTTCAAGATGGCGGAATAGAAGGACATGCTCTCACTCCCTCTTGTGAGGACACCAGAATCACAACTAACTGCGGAACAGTCATCGACAGGAAGACACTGGAACTCACGAAAAAAGATACCGCACATCCAAATACAAAGGAGAAGCCACAATGAGACGGTAGGAGGGGTGCAATCACAATAAAATAAAATCCCATATCTGCTGGGTGGGTGACTCACAAACTGGAGAACACTTATACCACAGACGTCCACCAACTGGAGTGAAAATTCTGAGCCCCACGTCAGGCTTCCGAACCTGGGGGTCCGGCAATGGGAGGAGGAATTCCTAGAGAATCAGACTTTGAAGGCTAGTGGGATTTGATTGCAGGACTTCAGTAGGACTGGGGGAAACAGAGACTCCACTCTTGGAGGGCACACACAAAGTAGTGTGCTCATCGGGACCCAGGGGAAGGAGCAGTGACCCCAGGGGAGATTGAACCAGACCTAACTGCTAGTGTTTAGGGTCTCCTGCAGAGGCAGGGTGTAGCCCTGTCTCACGGTGAGGACAAGGACACTGGCAGCAGAAGTTCTGGGAAGTACTCCATGACGTGAGCCTTCCCAGAGTCCACCATTAGCCCCATCAAAGAGTCTGGGTAGCCTCCAATATTGGGTTGCCTCAGACCAAACACCCAACAGGGAGGGAACCGAACCCCACCGATCAGCAGTCAAGCGGATTAAAGTTTTACTGAGCTCTGCCCATCAGAGCAACAGCCAGCTCTACCCACCACCAGTCCCTCCCATCAGGAAACTTGCACAAGCCTCTTAGATAGCCTCATCCACCAGAGGGCAGACAACAGAAACAAGAAGAACTGCAATCCTGCAGCCTGTGGAACAAAAATCACATTCACAGAAAGATAGACAACATAAAAAGGCAGCGGGCTATGTACCAGATGAAGAAACAAGATAAACCCCAGAAAAACAACTAAATGAAGTGGAGGTAAGCAACCTTCCAGGAAAACAATTAAGAACAATGATAGTGAAGATGATCCAGGACCTCAGAAAAAGAATGGAGGCAAAGATCGAGAAGATGCAAGAAATGTTTAACAAAGACCTAGAAGAATTAAAGAACAAACAAACAGAGATGAACAATACAATAGCTGAAATGAAAACTACACTAGAAGGAATCAGTAGAAGAATAACTAAGGCAGAAGAACGGAAAAGTGACCTGGAAGACCAAATGGTGGAATTCACTGCTGCAGAACAGAATAAAGAAAAAAGAGTGAAAAGAAATAAAGACAGCCTAAGAGACCTCTGGGACAACGTTAAGTGCAAGAATATTCACATTATAGGGGTCCCGGAAGGAGAAGAGAGAGAAAAACGACCCAAGAAAATATTTGAAGAGATTATATCAAAAACTTCCCTAACATGGAAAAGGAAATACCCACCCAAGTTCAGGAAGCGCAGAGAGTCCCAAACAGGATAAACCCAAAGAGAAACATGCCAAGACACATAGTAATCAAATTGGCAAAAATTAAAGACAAAGAAAAGTTATTGAAAGCAGCAAGGGAAAAATGACAAATAACATACAAGGGAACTCCCGTAAGGTTAACAGCTGATTTCTCAGCAGAAACTCTACAAGCCAGAAGGGAGTGTCATGACATACTTAAAGTGATGAAAGGGAAGAACGTACAACCAAGATTACTCTACCCAGCAAGGACCTCATTCAGATTCCGCTGAGAAATCAAAAGTTTTATAGACAAGCAAAAGCTAAGATAATTCAGCACCACCAAACCAGCTTAACAACAAATGCTAAAGGAATTTCTCTAAGTGGGAAACACAGGAGAAGAAAAGAATCTAAAAAATCAAATCCAAAACAATTAAGAAAATGGTAATAGGAACATTCATATTGATAATTACCTTAAACGTGAATGGACTAAATGCTCCAATCAAAAGACACAGGCTTGCTGAATGGATACAAAAACAAGACCCATATATATGCTGTCTACAAGAGACCCACTTCAGACCTACGGACACATACACACTGAAAGTGAGGCAATGGAAAAAGATATTCCATGCAAATGGAAATCAAAAGAAAGCTGGAGTAGCAATACTCATATCAGATAAAATAGACTTTAAAATAAAGAATGTTACAAGAGACAAGGAAGGACACTACATAATGATCATTTATACATGAAATCATCCACTATTCTGACTGCCATGCAGAAAGCATGAAATAGAGGTTTGAGTGTGAAAATGTCAGAGAAGATGTGGCTAATTTTAATAAATTAGCTCATGTTAATATAGGAAGAGAAAAATGAAGACCAATCTGGTCTCTTCCTTTCTTAGGTAACATTCATGTTTTTTATGTCATATATCTCTAACTAGATAGAAAGCAGTCATTTGAGGTCAAAGGTCATGGTTTAAAATTTATGTGTATTCTCAGAATGCCTAATACTTCGTTGTGAAAACAGTGTATTTTGATTTATATTGATAAATGACTTTTGGAGAGTCTTTCTTGTCTAAAGTTATTGCATACATCCTGACCAGGTAGAAAGGAGGATTCGATTTGGTAAACTATGAGTAAAGATAAAGATAATTGATTGGTGTTGGGTGCCCTGAAGCCTCCCAGAAACCATGCAGCTCATTTCAGCCTGGAAAGTAGCAACAGGAAGAAATCTTCCAATGCTCTGGGCCTTAGAGGAGCTCTTGTGAAGCTCCATGTGATGAGTCATATTCATTGAAACAGTCTCCATTGCACTGAGTGTCTCTGGTGTTGAAGCAGCCTCATGGGCTTCTCTTTTGGCATCAGGAGGTGTCATTTAGATGTCTTCCCTTTTAGAACCAACACAGGAAATCCAGTCTAGTGGAGGTTATTTTTTTTTAAAAGAAAGGCCATGCTTCAAATCATCTTCAGAATAGCAATAACTTTTGTTAGAATGAGGCACTGTATTTGGCTTTTGATTATCTGATAAGCTTGAAAAATCATTTTCTTCCTTTCTGGCTTGACACATGACCTTCAAAAAGGCACTGGTGAATTACCATGATGCTCAGCCATTACAGAAAGATTAGGCTGGAGACTTATAGCAGTGCATTTACCAATTCAAAAAATAAGCAAATTGTCCTATGCATACAGTGACTAAATTTACAGAAAAAAAGCCACCCCTGGACAAATGCTAAATTGTCCTCTGGATGTTTGGAAACTGTAAATAGTCTACCTTGAGTTCATGTAAGTGACTGCGATGACTGCAACAAGGAACAAAAGCTCCTCATGATTTCAATAACTAACAATTAGAATAGCAAGCAAACAAAAATTGATTATCTTTTAAAGATGACCATATTAAAAGAAAAAAAAGGATGACCATATAACTGACAGCCTTGAAATTCATTTACAAATGTTAGTTAACAATTTAAAACTGATTTAGTGTTTAAAATTTGTAATGGTTCAATTTTTAAATGCCAAATCACTGGTAAAGAGATGTTTTCAACTATATCTGAGATAAATTACCTGTGTGCTATGCAAACAGGCACCAAATAGTATAACGGTGTTCATGAGTTGTTTGAGGATGGCAGTATAAGATTGAAGAAGACACAAAACTTGGCACGGTCTCTTACTGTACATAAGTCTCCCCTTTGCCAAATAGAGATTTACACTTACACAGAGAGAGCCTTTTTAAGGAAAAAAAAAAAAAAAAGCCTCCATTTGAATTTATCTGGAAACTACATTTGCTACATAGGAAACGTTCAGTCTTATTTGTATATTTATTCATCACTACTAACATGCAGTTTTGATTCTAATATGACCATAAACTTTCCAAACAGAACTTCTGTGTGCTGATTAAAAGTAACGACAGTGTGTTTATTAAAGTCAGCAAATCTGTGATTCAAAAAGACACCTTACTAAAGGGTCAGGATTTTTATATTAGGAAAGAATGTCTGAAAGTATGGAAGAAATGCTTCTCTTTGGATAAAGATATTCTATTGCTGTGAAAATCAGACATTAATAATTCATTTTTCATAGAATCTGTACTTCTGGCTCTTGGAAAGCCATAATAGTTTGAAAGGCCTACTAGGGCAAGAAGGAGCAGAATGTGTCCACCTGAGATTCACTTTAAAGTTAACTGACCTCTTGTACCAGGGTGCAGAAAGCAACCCTTGAAACATGGTATAAAATCTCCTCCTACTTAAAAATCATTCTGAATTAATGTTGTCTATAGCTTCCAACTTTAAAATGGCCCATATAGAATTAAAAAAACAAAGCAGACAGAGACAAGGTTTGGAAGAGTGTCCTTCAGGGAATATGGAAAAGAAAACGGGAAAGACTTTCAAGGTATTCCAACAATTGGTTCCAATTTTTCAACCTTCAAAAAAAATAAATTAAGGGCTTCCCTGGTGGCGCAGTGGTTGAGAATCCGCCTGCCAATGCAGGGGACACAGGTTCGAGCCCTGGTCTGGGAAGATCCCACATGCTGCGGAGCAACTGGGCCCGTGAGCCACAACTACTGAGCCTGCGCGTCTGGAGCCTGTGCTCCACAACAAGAGAGGCCGTGACAGTGAGAGGCCTGCGCACCGCGATGAAGAGTGGCCCCCACTCATCGCAACTAGAGAAAGCCCTCGCACAGAAACGAAGACCCAGCACAGCCAAAATAAATAAATATTTTTTAAATTAATTAATTAATTAATTAATTACCATGGTAGGCACTAGGGCCCAAAGATGAGTTAGACCTAGTCCCTGGCCTGGGAAAACGCACCATCTGGAGGAGGGGACAATCATATGAGTTTATTATGACCTAGAAGTCTAAGGATGGAGATATGCACCAGTTATTAGTTGAATAAATAAGCAGGAAGTTATACCAACTTGCCCAGGCCAGGAAAAGATGGTATCTGAGCTGAGTCTGGGGCAATGACTAAGATTTCATCAGGAAATGTTGGTGTGTTCTGGAAAAAGATTAGCATTTAGAAAGATGATCCATGCAAAGACTGTTTAAGCAAAACTACTGAAAGAAAAAGCAGTGTGGTGTATTGAGGAAACTACAAGTGCTTTGAGGGCGTAAAATGTCAGTTAAGGGAGTGAATAGAAATGAGACAGGACATGTATTTAAGTAAGGGACAGGTGTTGGGGAATTTTGTAATGTTAGGTGCTTGGATTTTATCCTGTAGGAATGGGAAGCCACTGAATGTGAGCAGATGAGTGATGTGGTTCCAGCAAAGTAGAGACAAAAATATAAGATACCGTTTTTGTCAAGATGCACCATTAATATATTAAATATAGCTCATACTTCAGCAATCCTCAGCTTCTCCTATGGACAACTCTTAAGTCATAGGCCTATATTCATGGAATAAATGTTTCCTAACACTATTCTGTGCATGTAAATCTGTGGAGGAAAACAAATGAAACAGTTAAGGAAAAGTTCAAGACAACATATCATTACGTACATAATTTTTAAAAATTGTATTAAGATAGTAAATGTGATCAGAATTCCAAAAAAGGGGTTGAGACATCAGAACAATTGGAAAAATCTTCTAAAGCAGAACTTAAATTGAACTCTTACATATGCGCACAAACATATAATCTCTCCGTTATGATTCTCCATTTCTGTTAGAGAACGTGATGCCCACCAAATATTCTATTTTCTCCCGTATGTATCTCAGCCCCCTTGCCACTGGGGAAGACCACGTGACTACTTCCAGAAAAGACAGGGCAGCTGTGATGCCGGTCACTTTCTGCCTCAGGCAGTGAAAAGCTTATGTGGAATTCCCAGGTTCCTTCTTGCCTGCCATGGAGTCTGGCAACGTTTGGAAGGTTGAGCCTCTGGCATCCTGGGTCTGGGAGTGAGTACATGGATCAGAGCCCCTCACCCTGACATCACCAAACAAACGTATATGGAGTTGAAGTTAAGATAAACCTAGTCTATCCAAATGAAGATCCCCTTCCTTCTTTTTCTTTCCCTACCGTTTTATGCCTTGCCTAGTTTAGGCCTCTGAGGGGACCTAATATTGTTTTTTCTTCTGCACTACGATCTCTTCCTACGTAGGTAACACAATTTTCAGAAAATAGACATAAAATAAAAACAAGAACAACTACAAGGCAAAAACAATAATGCCCTAACAAAAGCAAATTTTGAAGATATATTGAAAAAATATTTTAAAATGTAGTCCCATCTGGGAAAGACTTGGGTAATTGTTTTATCTTACTTTAAAATGTTTTCTGATTTTTCTAAAATCCTCCCGCATCATTTCTATAATAAAAAAAACCTTTTAAAATTTAATTTTAAAAAATGATTTGGAAACTTGCCAGAAATTGGTTCCCATGAAAGCCAAACAGAAATGAAGTACTGACAGTAAAGAGAAGCAGATAAGTGTCACCTGATTTTTTGAGACTTTAAACGTATGTGTGGATCCTTTTTTTTTTTAATTAATTTTTATTGGAGTATGGTTGCTTTACAATGTTGTGTTAGCCTCCACTGTACAACAAAATGAATGAGCCATACGCATACAGATACCTCTTCCCTCTGTGTGGATTCTTATTTTCAAGGTTATCCCAGTATCTGCAATTCTTTCCCCCTCTATTCTTCAGAGAACATGATCAAATACAATATTATAATATCAAGTTATAATTATTTTATAGTTTGAAATAAAATATTTAGGCCATTTCTTAGTACTGATTGCTTAGATACTGTGCTGCCTAAATCATGTTTGTATGTATTGAAAAGTAAAACATTAGTCTTGTTCATTTATTTGCTTCATTTTGCTGTTCTGCAAGAAGTTTTCCATATATGGTATGCAAAAACATTCCCATAGAACTTTCTCTTTGACTAGGAATCTTTGATATTTAAATTATTTGCTGTTCTGTGGAAGCTAATATTCAAAGAAAAATATCTATTACATTTTCAATTTTCACCTACTGATTTGTCATTTGAACATATTTGTTGAATTTTTTAAGCAGCTTTGTTTTTCTGAGTTTTGAAGATACGATGAAAATATTGTGGAAAAACTAAATCAGTACGCAGGGTTATGATGGAAGCTTGATTGCTTACCTGTTAAGATACTCTAATGAAATCTTTTGCAATTTAATCCCCCCAAAACTTAAATTTTCAGATTTCAATTTGAGTTAATGGCTTACTAAAACTGAAGACAAGTTGTGTAGAAGAAAAAATTCTAACATGTGTAAGATGTTAAGGGCCTGTAGTTGATTAAAGTAACAGTATCTTTGATGAAAATACCAATGATATTTATAGGCAACATGATGAGCATAACACTGTAAGCATAACTGATGTAGATTCTATTCTTCAACTTCTTAAGTTACCTAAAACTTCAAATGTTGACTTTGATTCTTTTTTTTTTTTTTTTTTTTTTTTGGTGTATGCGGGCCTCTCACTGTTGTGGCCTCTCCCGCTGCGGAGCACAAGCTCCAGACACGGAGGCTCAGTGGCCGTGGCCCACGGGCCCAGCCACTCCACAGCATGTGGGATCCTCCCAGACCAGGGCACGAACCCGTGTCCCCTGCATCGGCAGGCGGACTCCCAACCACTGCGCCACCAGGGAAGCCCAACTTTGATTCTTAAAGCTGGTTAGGGTGGCAACTAGGCTATAATTTACAAATGAAGCAAAACTTTGCCCATTGCTCTGATTTGTTTTTATTCATACTGTTTCATTCATTTTTTGTTCAATAATATTAAAGCAGAATGTGTGTGTCTACTAAAATAGAGCAAGTGTTTCAAAAGAAATTTATATTCTTAAATAAAATTCTACCTTATAATAAGCCAGTGAGATGGAGTAGCTTGCTAGTCCAAATTATCTCTGTAAGAAATCTGAAAGTCCTAGAAGTGCAAGTAAAGCTTATAAGCTGTGGAGAATCTAGGCCAGACCTAACCTGAAAGAAAATACCTTAATGATTGAAATAATGCCATTTGCAGGACCATGGATGGACCTGGAGATTATCATACTAAGTGAAGTAAGTCAGATGGAGAAGGACAAATATCTTATGATATCGCTTATATGTGCAAGCTAAAAAAAAAAAATGATACAAATGAACTTATTTACAAAACAGAAACAGACTCACAGACTTAGAGAATGAATTTATGGTTATGGGGTGGGGGAGGGTAGGGGGAGGAATAGATTGGGAGTTTGAGATTAACACGTACTCACTGCTATATTTAAAACAGATAACCAGATAAAGAAGATGTGGCACATACATACAATGGAATATTACTCAGCCATAAAAAGAAATGAAACTGAGTTATTTGTAGTGAGGTGGATAGACCTAGAGTCTGTCATGCAGAGTGAAGTAAGTCAGAAAGAGAAAAACAAATACTATATGCTAACATATATATGGAATCTAAAAAAAAAAAAGAAAAAAATGGTTCTGAAGAACCTAGGGGCAGGACAGGAATAAAGATGCAGATGTAGAGAATGGACTTGAGGACACGGGGAGGGGGAAGGGTAAGCTGGGATGAAGTGAGAGAGTGGCATGGACATATATACACTACCAAAGGTAAAATAGATAGCTAGTGGGAAGCAGCTGCATAGCACTGGGAGATCAGCTCAGTGCTTTGTGACTGCCTAGAGGGGTGGGATAGGGAGTATGGGAGGGAGACGCAAGAGGGAGGAGATATGGGGATATATGTATATGTATAGCTGATTCACTTTGTTATAAAGCAGAAACTAACACACCATTGTAAAGCAAGTATACTCCAGTAAAGATGTTTGGGTTTTTTTAATAGAAAAAATGCCATATTTTAATAGAAGATCACCATTTATCAGAATGCATACCAAAATACTGCAACAAATTGGTCTTCAGAAGAAATAGAGAAATAACAGAAAACTCGATATGTTACACCTTTGAGGAGTCTGCAACCAGGTTAATTGGGTGTTAAAAAAATAAAAGTAAATAAAATAAAAAAATAAAATAGATAACCAACAAGGACCTACTGTATAGCACAGGAAACTCTGCTCCATATTCTGTAATAACCTAAATGGAAAAGAATTTGAAAAAGAGTAGATGTATGTATATGTATAACTGAATCACTTTGCTGTACACCTGAAACTAACACAACATTGTTAATCAATGATACTCCAATATAAAATAAAATAATTTTTAAAAAAGGGAAAATGGTAAGCAGGGTATATGAATTCCAGAATGAGATTCACATTTTTCTAATCGAGACATAGTACCATTTGGTAATTTTTTCAAAGATGATATATGTTAATAAAAACGTTATTTTTTGTTGAAAAATGTACCTTAATGTTGAAGAAACAAAGACCATGTACAGGACTGTCATCATCACCTGATTATTGCCAATTATCACATTCACGCTTTGTCATTGTTACTGAAAAAAGTGTATGTTGAAAATATTTCAAAGCCTCTTCATTTCTCTATTTTAACTGATTTAGTAGAGGAACATGCACAGCCCACTGCACTTCTAGTCAAAGCGCTCTTATCCTGTGTCTCAGCATTTTATCAAATCTCTGTTGTGGACTAGACATGGTGTTGGAAACACTAAGTGGGAGGGAGGGAGGGAGATCACAGCTACAAAATCAATCTCCCTTTTTTTTTGTAGTTGCCTCTCGTCTTTTTTTTTTAATTTTTACTTTATATTGGAGTATAGTTGATTTACAACGTTGTGTTATTTTCAGGTGTACAGCAAAGTGATTCAGTTATACATATGCATATATATATATCCTTTTTCAAATTCTTTTCCCTAGGTTATTACAGAATATTGAACAGAGCTCCCTGTGTTATACAGTAGGTCCTTGGTTGGTTATCTATTTGAAATATAGTCGTGTGTATATGTTAATTCCAAACTCCTAATTTATCCCTCCCCCCCGCACACCTTTCCCCATAAGTTGTTTTCTACCGTATGATCCTGCAATCCCACTCCTGGGCATATATCTGGAGAAAACCATAATTCGAAAAGATACATGCACTCCAATGTTCATTGCAGCACTATTTCCAAAATCAATCTTAAACCTCTGTATCATCTTCTCCAACCATGCATTCCTACCTTTCTAGTTTTCTCATTCCTCCATAGATCATGAGCTTAGGAATCAGACTACCTGAATCGAATCTTCCTTTCTCGATTTATCATCTGTGTGACTTTCGCAAATTATTTGACTTCTCTGAACCTCACTTTCAAAATTGTGGTAAAAATAGCACATACATCATATAATGTGTGAGGATTAAATGAGGTAATACATGTAAGTAAATTGCTTAGAACAGTGCTTGGCACATATAAGCACTCAAATGTTTGCTATTATCATCATTATTACTGGTAGTAAGGTTATTAGTAGTATTATTACTAATTTTAATGTCATGTAGACAGATACCTCTTGTTTCCATTAGCCACCTCATGACATCCTCAATTCCACCATCGTTTATTTTGTACTTACCACATACTGTGTAAACTTGTGTATAAACTTTGGAGTCATAAAGATCAATAAGACACACTGAGTATCCACACAACTTGTACCCCTTTAACCACTTCATCCATTTTCTCACGAGGAGTCATCATTTCCTCACTTATTTGTTCTTCTATCATTCTATCTCTCCAAATAAGTTATTGATTGGTTTTATTATCCACTTTCACCCCTTGGACAGACAAGAACTGTGGAAGGTGCCCTTACAGAATCATAGTTTCCAGCTGTCTGTAACTTACCAACTTCCGTTTCAAAGATTCACCGCTTAACTCAAGGTACCTACCATATCCGTGCTCCTCTCACCCTCAGCAAATGATCTTGCCTATTTCATGGAAAAAAGAATGGAGAACACGAGATAGAACTCTGCCCATCCTCTCCAAGCAAAAGACCAATTACCTATGTCTACACACATCTTTATCTCTTTCCAGCTGTCTTGGAGAGAGAGATGCCTCCCCGTCAAAATTAATACAGTTATCTGAGCTTCAGAAGCCAACCTTTCCCATCACTTCCTAGACCTCCTGGAAAAGTATTTCTTTTTTTCCCTTCTTATATCTTTAAATTGTGCTATACCTTTAAACTCCTTTTCGTATTTCCCCCTCTAAAATTCATTCTCCCAAATAGTGTTCTAATTCTCTTCTTCCATTTATACCCAAGATACTTGGAAGTTTTCAATTTGCCTTGCCCTTTACATTCACTCAACCCACTGTGATCTGGCTTCACACCATCCCAATTTCCCTGAAACTATTCTAATCGCCAAATTCAATGTGGGGGAATATCAATTCTTAGCATTCGATAGTACCGATGACTCATCCTTCTATCGTTCTGCCTGTGAAATGTTTCTCATTGCTGATTTCATCCCACTACTTTCACGACCACATCTCATTCACTTCTCTGCTCCTTCAACATATGCTTGCCTGGTTCCTTAGTCTTATCCTTTCCACACTCTACAAACTCTCCCCACACACTGCATACCGTACACTTTCCATATTAACTGCTTTACTCTCCATCTGGACACATCAAGACCATTGTCCAACACTCACTCATATCTCAATACCTCATCCAGAGGTGAACTCTGGTCAGTGTTCAGTAAAACAAGGCTGCTTAGCATATGCCTGGATAGCTCACCTTATTAGAAAAGAAATGTTTAGCTGATTCCACTTCCTTTAAACATATACTCTACTTTAGCTTCTTTCAAATACCTTGAAGGTAAACTAACAGTATAAAGAGAGTAGAGGACAAAACAGGCATTTCCTATAAGTAAATATGCAAGGTAAGATTTGAATCACCCAGAAGCATTCAGAGTTCAGCGATTTCAAGGCTCCAAATAAATGGCTAATTTTTCCTGGCAAATGAAATCGAATTATTAAATTATCATACTGGTGTCGGGCATTTGTAATGGAAGGGAAAGGAAACCATCTATTTACCTTTTTCCCCTCAAGGCCATAGTGTATTTGAATGCTTCCTGCTTAATAGCTGCACCTGCTGGTAAGGACAAAGGATGCTCTATAACTTGATTTCGTAAATAACTTACTGCAATAGGCCGAGAATTTGTGCCGTACCTAATGAGTATGTTGCCTCCTTTTCCTTTGATTGCTTTCCTTTTTATATCATTTAAAAAGAAAAGGCTTGACTGTTGTGTGTACTAGCTTAAATCTGTTTTTGTTACTGCTTGAAATTATTGTCAACCATTGTCAGCCAACTGTCGGTAAGGTTTGTTTTCAGAATTTAGGGTGAGTTTGCAAACTGAAGCTGTCAACCTGCTCAAATACACAGTCAACTTTATTATTTGCAGTGTGAAAGAAATGCAGTCATTCCGTTGGCAAAGTGGGTCCAGGAACAAAAGGAACACAGTTTTAGAAACAAATTTAAAAAAACAGGAATAATTTGTGATCAACTTAATTTTAGATAAATTTTAAATACAACCATTTTCTCAGGATAAAATGTAAAGAAATTCTTTGATGTTTGACATAAGAGGAATCCAAGATAGAAAAATGGTAAAAATGCCTAGAAAATATGAATAACACATAATATTTGTTCTTTCTTTTTCTTCTTAAATCACTAGTAGAGTTGGGACCTAGAGCCTTGTGAGTAGATTTTACATCCTTATGTTACCTTAAGTGACATAACATAACACCCTTATGTTACCATCAGTGAGTTCAGTCTGGAGACCTGAAGAATCATGTGTTTAATCAGATACACCAAGAAAAGGTCCTTACCATTCTTAAATGATAAAATACCATTTAATCTTTGTATTTGTATTCTCAAGTGAATGCTGCATTCTCCTCATTCCTTGTGTTTAAAACCATTATATTTGTGTTTGTGTAATTTTATATTTCTGTTTCAAAAAAAATGACAATGCTGGCTCTAAACAAAGAAAAATGGATTGGGAAAACTAAATTCACATCTCTTATTTATTGCTTTTTAATTGATTCCTTAAGGAGAGAGTAAGGCAGTTGATAGAATCCATGTACTGCAGGCTGTGTCACCTTGATCTGGATAAAACACGGTTACCGTGGTCCTGCTGGCAGGAATCCAGCCCCAGTTACTCAGCACCTAGTTAGAGAGAGCTCACTCTATATGCCATACACCACCATGCAAACTCATGGGCTCACGGGCCATACCTGTGAGTGAGTATGTCAAGGGAAGAACAAATCTTAGGAGCCATTGCTCTAAGACTCAGTTTTTGCCTTCTGCTCACTTCCTAATAATTTACTTTCACTGTTATGGCTAAATCTAGAAGGTACCATCACGATTTGCATGGGGCCTTGGCCCTTTGGTCTTCATGGGCGGTTTCCTTCACAAAACAAAAGATTTAGTTATATTTTACAACTGCACTGGTATAATGATAAATAATATTATATAGTAAAACATTTTTTGACCTAAAAGTTTACTTTTTTCTTCTGATAAAAAAGAATTAAAACCTGTTTGTGGGTCCCTAAAAGTACTGGGAGCCCTAGTCCCTGTGTCTAGTGGATGAGAAGGCCTTGGATATCTACAAATTCAAGGCTTACTGACTGCCAAACTTATTACTCTTACTTTGACCTCTTACTTCAACCCCTGGATTGAGAACTGCCAATAGAAACTTTCTACTTATTTATGTTACCATTTCCTTACATTATCAAAACCGAATTCACAGTTTTCCCTAAATTAGATCTGTATCCAACTTGTATATTTCCATCATTGGTCTCGTCTTTTTTCCATTCTTTCAAAAGTAGGAACTCAGAAGTAATCGTGACTCTGCTTTTCCTCCTATTTTATATTGAACATTTAATTTGAATGAGCTCTTTTCTTCCCTTTGCATACAGTCTCCACCACGACCCTTTCCATATGAACTCCAGCACAGGGTTTCTAAAGGGTTAGCATTTCCTATTATAGTTATTCTGTACATGGATACTGGGTCAATTTTCTTAAAATACTTAACATGGGACCATTTTTTCTTTGCAAAAATCTCTAGTGTAAATAAGATAAAAACTAAATATTTGTACTATATGACCTTTATTTCTCATTTCTAGACTGATCTCATCAACTTATTCCTCTCCACTGCCCAAATGAATTCTTCACTGGACCATGGTCTGCTCTGTGTGGTCCCTCAGGCAAATCACACTCCCACCTTATCCCCTTAAGCGGGGCTTTGGTTCTCCACCAAAAACCTCTCCACGGTTCCGGATCCAGATTTGGTCCTATACCCCCCAGAAGGTTATCTCCAAGTATGCCAGTTAATACAACCCCATTCTTCTCTAACTCAGCACATTTCTAATGTATTTTACTGCTACTCGCATTAGCCTGTCTGCTCATTAACTACATGTCACGTTCATTCCTTGTTTTCTCTTAGATGTTTTGCGTTTCTACAGTGCCTAGAATAGTACTAGTTATAATGCAATATCTATGAGTACATTGATTAAGAAAAATATTTTAACTAAATTTTTAAAATAGTGATTGTCCAACATTATTTTTGGATTATAACATTACCATGTAAAATGGAAATAATACTGTTAGTATTTTTATATCCATTTTATAAACATAGAAAGTTTTTAAAAAAATTCATCTGGATACAGATGTTACAAAATAAATGGGTCATGAGGAGGAAATGTACAGCATGGAGAATATAGTCAATAATAATGTGAGATCTTTGTATGGTGACAGTTGGTAACTAGACCACCAGGGATGAATGTAGTGTTGTAGGTCAATTATACTTCAACAAACAAACAAACTCATAGAAAAACAGATTAGATTTGTGGTTACCAGGGGTGGGGTCTGGTGCACAGGGGGAATTAGAAGAAGGTGCTCAAAATGTACAAACTCCAGTTATAAGATAGATAAGTATTAGGGATGTAATGTACATTGCGATTAATATAATTAACACTACTACTACTGTATGCTGTATATGAAAGCTGTCAAAAGAGTAAATCCTAAGAGTTCTAATCACAAGGAAAAATAATTTTCTATTTTTTAAATTTTGTATCTGTATGAGATAATGGATGTTCACAAAACTTACTGAGATAAGCATTTCCTGAAGATTCAGTTGAATGATATATGCCATACACCTAAACTTACACAGTGCTGTATGTCAATTCTATCTCAGTAAAGCTAGAAGAAAAAGAAAGCATTATGCCACTTTGAAAAGTAAATAAATGAAAATTAAAAATTCATCTAGATTGTGTGGTAGTATCATATAGTAATGAACCAGGAATTTATTAATCATATTTGATAGAAAACCCAACTCAAACTATTTTAAGAAAAAAATAATCTGCTGCCTCACATTCAAACTTGTCACAATATTTACTGAGTAGCTCATATGTGCCAGCCCATTGCTTATTGTACCAGGAACACGCTGACAAACAAGACGTCCTCTTCTCTCACTCACTAGTTTACACTCTAGTGGAAAGAGACACACAATGCCAAATAGTAGTAAGTTCTGTAAAGGAAATAAAATAGACTGAGATCATAAACAATGAATGGGAAGTATAGGACTCATTTAGACTTAATGACTCTCTAAGTGCCCTCTGTGTAGTCAACTCAAATGAGATCTAAATGACCAAAAAAAAAAAAAAAAGTGGCTGGACGGAAGCTTTGTGAATATCTGAGGGAACGAAAGTATAGATGGAGGGAACCAGAAGTGCAAAGTCCCTGAGGTAGGGATTAGCTTCACATGACAGAAAATCAGAAAGATCAGAGATCATATGTCCACTCTGGACCTTGGTCCTGAAGTTGGGATATTCAGATTGACCACCAAATGCCACGTGACAGGGAACTAAGGCCCTTGATAAACAGCTCTACAGTGGGGAGAGTCTTTCCAGAGGGAAAGGATGCAAGAGAAGCAAAAGAACAAATATCCCCCGCATGTTTTTAAAAACAATGTGATAAAAGCCAATGAACTCTGGGTTCAGGATTACAAATATGAAAAAGAAGCTCAATCTTCATAAATTTTCCATTTGCCTCTCTATGTTTCATTCATACTTTGGTAAAGATTTGAAAGTTATTCCTCATGAGAATTTGAAAACTGGTCATTATATTATTAATCCTATACCCTCTTCAGAAAAATATACATTAAATGTTTCATGATTTGTCTTTAGGTTCCAATTCTCTTTAGTATACCATGCTGAAAGAACTATTTATATTCTCATCTTGGAGTTTTCCAATACATAGAAAGATAATGTGGTAAACTCCTCTGTTACTGAGGTAGCCTAGTATAGTAGGTAAGGGGTCAGGCTCTAGCGATAGACAGGGTTTATGTCTTGATTCTGCCCCTTAGTATCTATGTGACCTTGGGTCTCTCTGTGTCCTTGTCCTCTCATCCTCAAAATAGGAGAAATAATGGCCCTCACCTCATAATGTTTGTTGTGAAGATTAAATGGGTTAGTATGCATAAAGAACTTAGAACAATATTTGGCACAGAGTAAGGACCCAGTAAATATTAATTACTGTTACAATTATTTGAAAAATCACTAGAAAATGTAAAGCTTCTTGTAAAATGTATATCCTCAAAGAAATGTTATAAAATATATGGGATTGTTTTGAGATGATTAACATTATAGTGTTCTAATATATTTTCACTTTTTTATAAATCAATAAGAACAGATTTAGCTCCAACCGTAATACCCAAAATCATTATTGTGGCAAAAACAACATAAAGAATAATATTTAACTGATTTGAAGCACATGAAAACAATTGCAACTGAAGATCAAAACTGAAGTATGAATGGGAAGTTTAATACTGCATTTGCTATCACACATAGTAATTTAGAAAATGATTCCAAAGCTTCTAAACAAAACAACACACACATACACACACACAAAGACAGGACATGAATGGTACTGTTTCTTTATACTGCAAAAGGAAAGAATTTTAAAATATGTTATGATGCAATGAAATATATTTGATTAAAAAACTGTAAGTTGTCAATTCTATCACTACACCAGGTGTTTTGGTCTCTCTTATGAGTTTATAGGGATTCCTTTTTATCTAAAAACAGCACTTTAACACTATATGTGACACACCAATTATGCCTTGACCACATTCTTTCTGCACACTGTTAAAATGTTTAACCAATATTAGCCCAACAAAGGAATCTTCTGATTTACTAATAAAATGTCTTTCCTCAGAAAGTTCTGATATAAACACAGCATTTGACTTATAAGAACATCATTTCTCATTGATCCTCTCGTTGATTCATTTGTTCCTATACAGCCTTAAAACATATCAATTCATTTGGTACAAAATAGATCTTGAATAAATAAAGGAGGAAAGGAATGTATGAAGGACAATAAAAATAAAGTTGTTAAGATCACTGGCTAATTCTTATTCTGATTGCTGTGCAAAAGGAGGAAAGAGCTGAGAGGAAATGAATGTGAAGAGCTTACTACGTCAACTGATTTAGATAAATACTATTATATTTCATCTCCTGCCCAGCTCATCAAGTTGGTGTCACTACCCTCATCATCAGATGAGAAAACTGAGGCTTAGGCAAAACTTATACCAAAGTCAACAGCTAATATATGGTTGAGCTACTATTCACACCCGGGTCTGGACAAAACCAGTCCCATTTCTGTCAGATCACATTGTGCTGTTTCTTTGTAATTAACGACATTATATGTTAATATCACCACTTTCCTACCGATCTTCACTTTCAACGTCCTTTACCGTATACAGGAAACTAAATGTGTAAAATTTTTTCTGTGTATTTTTACATTTTTGTACTGATAACTTTGAATATTGAATAAATAGGTCCTTCATACCAGTAAAATTTGTCTCATCCTTTTTTTATTTCAAATTTAATTTTCAATATTTCCTTCTTGTGCCCTACTGTCCCTCCTTCAACTCTTTTTCTCCAGCTGAATAAATAAATAAATAGGAAAAAATCAGGTTTACAGTAATGTCTAGGATCTTTGACTTTTTACTAATATTGACAAGGCACAGGATTGAACTTTAAATTTGTGTTTCCAAATAAACATCTAGTTATAAGGACTACATTGAAAGGAAAGTAATGAAATTCCAAGGTGCTCTGGGGTGGCTGTTTTATTCTGATCGGTGGTAGATTGCACTATTGACCAAACGTCAGACACCGAGCGATACAATGATTGAATAAAAGTGTATACATAATCGGCACAGAGAACTTTGCCAGGACAAGCCTTGTCGCCTTTCTCATAATACTAAAGGAAATTCTTTTTTCTTTTTCTCTTCTCTGAGTACCAATAAATTTTTTCTTCCTGGGCCCCCTTCTCTTTTTATTGGTGCCCCCAGATAAAATAATGTAAGGTGCCTTAGCCAGAGACGCTGATGAAATATTTTCAGCCTAGATATTAATCTGTTATCAGTTCTGTAGGTGTGAAATGTGATGAAGATGACAGAGAATCATGCTCTGCAGGCCTCAAGTAATTTGCACCAAAGATATTTAGATCTATCTTTGGACACTGCAGATCAGTTATTATGGGAGGGGAAAAGCCCTTGAGGAGTCTACCTTGAAACATATTTCAAATGCCAGGAGAGCTGCATGAAAATTGGGTAATGAATGAAACTCTGATTGCAGAAAAATCACTTTGGAATGTGACTGCTGCAGCACGCCGCTGCTCTGTGTAGACCTCAGTGCTTAACAACATGGATGGAGTTGTGTGGATTCAATGATGCATTCTGATGCTACTTTCTGTCTTTACTCCTCTTGCACCATTCAGTTGGGGATGAATAAATATTCGTCATACAACCTGATGGTTATATCTTTTTCCTTTAATTGATAACATGACCAGGTGAGTTCATCATGTATGAGAGCCAGTAGATGGCTTATGATAAGTTCATCAAAGAAATTTAATCTTCTTTAACCCTATAACTCTGCATAAATCAAACATTGTTTTTTAAACTCCAATAGGTATTTCTGAAAGGCTGTGAACTAGACTAAACCAAGTCCTAGATAAGACTGGGTTTCTCATTCCTCATGATCAAGCTGGGGTCAACAGATACTAGAAGTGCTTCTTTTTGGAAAACTTCTCTGAAATAGCCAGAAATGGTTTACAATGGTAATCAGCTTGATCAGATGGCAATGCACTTGTTCCTAGTTTTAATCTAGGAAGTTGGCTTGGGACAAAGACCCCCTGGATGCTTATGTCACATAGGTCCTCACCATGAATATAGGGTGGGATCAGAAGTCTTTTTTTTTTAATTGAAGTATAGTTGATTTACAATGTTGTGTTAGTTTCAGGTGTACAGCAAAGTGATTCATATATATATTCTTTTTCAGATTCTTTTCCCTTTTAGGTTATTATAAAACATTGAGTATAGTCCCCTGTGCTATACAGTAGGTCCTTGTTGATTATCTATTTTATGTGTAATAGTGTGTATCTGTTAATCCCAGTCTCCTAATTTATCCCTCCCCTGCCCCTTCCCCTTTGGTAACCATAAGATTGTTTTCTATGTCTGTGAGTCTTTTTGTTTTGTAAATAAGTTCATTTGTATCATTTTTTTTAGATTCCACATATAAGTGATATCATATGATATTTGTCTTTCTCAGGATCAGAAGTCTTAATGTAACCATGCAGAGACATCATGCTATTTTAAGTTATGTATAGAAAAGTCTGTCGATATAAACCCATAAAATTCTGATGTTCAGAGTGATATTAAAAGGATGTTTAAGAGGACTTCCCTGGTGGTCCAGTGGTTAAGACTCCATGCTTCCACTGCAGGGGGCACAGGTTCAATCCCTGGTCGGGGAACTAGGATCCTGCATGCTACATGCCTCGGCCACAGAAAAAAAAAAAAAAAGACAAAAAGGCGTTTAATAATGGAAATGTACTCATAGAAATATTAATACTTGTGTTTACAAAGTCTAAGAACTGTCTGTCCTTGAGTGGAATTGATCATTGTATTCCACTTAAATATGTACATGTTTCTCTCACAAGCACTAAAAAAATTTTTTTTAATATTTATTTACATGACTCTTTACGTTTTGTAGAGTGTAACCTCTACAGGGGCAGGACATGTGCCCTCACCAGGGCCTGGCACATAATGAATGGCTGACAAGTGTTCGTAGAATGAGCACATTAATGAAGGGAAGAAAGAATGTATGTGTTAAGATAAATGGAGTCATGTGTAAGAAAATCACCAATACAGGGGAAAATCATCTTTCCCCTTGGCTTATTTACACATATTATAAGTGGAAAAAGTGAAAAAGGAAGAAAACAAGGGAGACCCTCTAAAATAATTTTCATCTGTTGTGGAATCAAAGAGTGGAATAAAAACTGCCAAAAGTAGAATACTGTATTCTTTCCACGTGCACCAAAAGGTCATCTACCAGGTGACATCAGAACCAAAGAGATTTACTCCAGGCTATGGGGGTACATGAGCCAGTTGGATGAGGGAGAAGTGAATTTCATAATAGAAGCCACTTCTCACCTTGGAAGTTCTCATCTAGGTCACTTCATTCCAGTTTTCAAAATGGTGCCCCAACGGCTCCCTATACATCAGTGGCACCGATCTTTTCACAGGTTATTTCAAGGTAATTAAGTTTGGCATTTCCTTACCTGAAATATCTTTCCCAGTTAGACCTAGTATACATCAGAATATCTCATGTATTTCAGAGTCATAGTGTACCTCAGTGGAAAGAAAACTCCTCAACTGAACACTAAAAGTTCCAATGTCTCCAAGACCATTGCATTCCAAATCAACATACAATATTAATGGTAATTTATCCGATTCCTCAGAAAAAGACAGCTCATCACTAAATGACACACTTTTAAAATAAAAGGTTGACACTGCTAATGTCCATTCTGCTATTTTCTCTTCTTCCTTTGTTGCTCTGCTCTTAATCATTTCAAAGGTGTGGAATTTTGTGGGGACCCCTTTCTTGTGAATGGGCTCTTCCGTTTTACAGCACTGTCTGGAAGTGAGTGCACGTGTATCCTGAAACCAGAAAGAAAAATTCCGATCATGAACACACAAACAATGCTAAGATAGAGAAGAACTAGTGTTTATGTTCAGTCCCCTATAGAATGACCCTTAAATAGGCCATCCAGGAATTCATTCTGTTTCTAGCATCCTTACCTCCAGGTTCACTCATTCCTTTAACTGTCTTAGCCCTGACTTCCTGGGTGCCTTTCAAATCCTGGCAGCAGCCCACAGGGACCAGAGGACATCACTACGGGATCTCACCCGGAAGGCAGTGACAGATTTACCTTAAGAGTAGGAGTAGGTCTGGGTCTTTCACATGCTTCAAACTGTACCATCTCTGAAAAACAGACTTTGGTTTTGTTATCATAGTAGAGTGTAAAGTATTTCATATAGTATAATCTTGATTAATATTACACCGAAAGATGCCTTTCCCACCAGGAGTGAATAAGGGAAGGAATGAAAGGAGTTAGGTCATCCAGGATTTAAATTTTGTTTTTAGGAAAAAGGCAATTTTTTAATAATTTAGAACCTGAGGATGGAGGTGGAAGAAACTAGGATGTTTAAATTCCCAGAAAGCAGGATCTAAGGTGGATAATTTATGTGCTTTCGAGGCACACAATGAGACTTTAAGAAAATGTTTTATATAAATGTGAGTAAAATGACTACAAAGGAGACAGTTTTAATTAGTCCTTGCAAAGGACTAAGAAAGAAGAGGAAGAAGAGGAGGAGGAACAAGAAGGGAGGGAAAGGACTTCCTTGGCGGTCGAGTGGTTAAGAATCCACGTTTCTACGGCAGGGGGCATAGGTTTGAGCTCAATCCCGGTTCTGGGAACTAAGATCCTGCATGCCACGCACTCAGAAGTGGGGAAGAAGGGAAGGAAAACACAAAAGAGATAGGATAACAACAACTTTCTGAGCAAATATCAGTGAAACTCCACCAGAATACTTTGTCTTTCCAGAGAGTATCTTAGATATTAACTATTCAGTATTTTTTTCGTGTAATTTATGGCTACACTTCCTAATTTTTTAAAGTTTATAAAAACAAAAGTTAACTCTGGAACATTTGGAGGATATATGTATTATAGATAATTTACAGAGATATAATGGTTCTTTGAAATAAAGCCCCTTGAAACTGAAACTTCATGAAACCTATAGCTGTATGTAAAGCTCATTGATCATAAATTAAGATACATCAAACCCAGGATACATAATTCCAAAGATAAATAATGTGCTAGAGCATATTTTGTGATTCTTTCCAAATAGGTGGTACATTCTATGCAGTAGGATAATATTTTGCATATAAATTGAAGGACTTTTTTTTCTTTTCTTCCTGTCTCTCACTAACCATCTTCCCCATTCAAAGGACAGCTAGAGTATTACACGCTTTCTGCCAAAAGGAAGGGATGATACAGCAAAATGAAACCAACAAAGTCCACGTCACTTATTAGTTTTATGTCTCAAAATCCAGGACTCTTGCACAGACAAAAGACTTGGAAATAAGAAAAATAAGGGCTCCCTAGTCTCCAGCGCCGTTGGAGACCATATAGTATTCCACAGATGAAGAGAAAATGCAGAAAGGGAAAAAGAGGACCTGGTAGGTTCTAGAGAAATGGAACCAAAATGAATCCCTGGTAAGAGAAGGATATAAACCAAAAATAATTTGGGCTGAGGAAAAAAAAGGGAAGTAACTTACGAGGCCCTCACTGTCCCCATGCCTGGCCTGGGGAGGGAGCAATAGAACACTCCGTACCATGTTTCCAGGCAGAAAAATCTAAGATGGCCTCACCAAGTTTTCTGCATCCCAAAAGGGTCCTTGAACATTAGAAGTTTTACCATGAGACTAAGAGCAGTGTAGAAGTGGCCCAGAGAGCTGGAAGACATGAAGAGCCACTCTGGACAATACAAAGAAATTGTGGGAATGAGTGAACTGCGGGAGCTCGTGAGGGAAGACCAGATCAAAATGTCACTGTCAGAAGGTGCCAGAGTAGGTAATGAAGACACCCAGGCCAGGATGACATCGCATACACTGAACCCCATGCCATGGAGGCACAAGCCCCTCAGAACTACTCAGACATAACTGTAAGAAAAAAAAGAAGAAATTATTGGGATGAGGGGTGGAAGAACCCTGAAATTTCTGCTTGTCTTTCTACCACCCAAGAGAAGACCCGTGGAAGACCCCGAAACAGAGCATGGTTATTCTGTTCAAGCAAGTACATGGAAGACAGGATGGCTGCCAAGTGAGTGAGGAACAGGTTTGGAAAGGAAATGAAGTAAAACTGTGTAGGCCCTATGGACTAATATAAAAATTTGGCTTTTATTCAAAGTGATATGGGAAACTCTTGGAGGGCTTGATGGAGAGTTGTTACACAGACCGCCTTATGATTTAATACACTTGTTCTGGCTAATGTCTTAAGAACAGTCTTAAGAAGGGTAGAGCTAGAATCTAGGAGATCAAAGAGGAAGCTATTGTAATATTCCAGGTGAGAGATGATATTCGCTTTGTTTAAGGTTGTGAGATCACGGTCAGAATCTGGATATCTTTTAAAGGTAGAACCTTGGAATTTGCTAATAGACAGCATGATGGATGTGTAAGAATGACTAGAAGGTTTGAGGGTTAAACAATTAGAAGTATGGAGTTACCATTCTCTGAAATGGTAAAGACTGGAGGAAATAAGGTTGAGAGTTTTTGTACATGCTGAATTTGAATGTTGACTGTTAGACATGTAAATATAGATTTCAAAAAAGTAGTGGTAATATTCAAGACTGGAGTACAGGGGCAAGGTCCAGGCTGGAGAGTCATTAGTATACAGATGTTATTTAAAACTGCAAAACTGGTTAAAAGAAAGGGCATGAATGCAGATAGAAAGGAGAAAAGGCAGAAGGACTATGTTCTGAGACACTGCAATATTATGAGGTTGAAGTGATAAACAAGAATAAGAAAAGGAGACTTAAAATGTGCTTCCTGAAAAAAGCATAAAAGAGAGCAAAAAAAAAAAATTAGAAGAAGAAATTTCCAAGGTCCAATTGTGTCAAATATTGCTGACTGATCAAGTAAGATGAGGACTGAAAATTTACCATTGGATTTAACAACTTGGCATTCATTATTGATGTTGAAAAGGACACTTGGTGGAATAGTGGATTTCAAAAAATGAAATAGATTCAAGAGCGATTTGTACTAGAGGAACTGGAGGCTTTGGTTCTAGGCAACTCTTCTGATGAATTTTAACATAAATGAAAGCAAAGAGAGGGATGATAGCTGAAGGGTAAGTGGGACCAAGAAAGAGTTTTTATGTTTTTAATGGGAGAGATAACAATGTAGAAAAAAGAAAAATTAATTGATGTAGACAATAGGAGGAATAATTATTAGATTGATGATGGTGACTAGGCAAGAGGGCATGGGATTTATTGCACAAGAAGAGATTTCCTTAGCTAGGAGCACTAACAGTTCATTCATGGACAGATGAGAAAGCAGAGGGTATAGACATAGATGTAGGTAGGTGGGTAAATGTGGTGAAAAGAGCATGGTGAGATTCTTTTTTATTGCTCTTATTTCCTCAGTGAGCTAGGAAGCAAGATCATCGGCCAAGAGTAAAACTGTGTTGTGTCTACAATTTTCATACAATACTCTGTATATAATTAGAATAACTATTTTATGAGTATGGTGAACTGGTATTCCTCAATCTACCTCTTAGTGTTTGTGCAGGCAAGTTTTATATATTATCAAGGCAAATTACAAAGACCAGACTCTACATTCCAGGAAATTTCATTTAGTCATTAATTTCACAAATATCAAATGATCCTTATAAGTTCAAATACTCCTTTGCTATTTCAGAAGAAAGTATAAAAATTGAAATGTGGAGAACACTGAGAACTAGTTCCCTGGAGACCCAACTGAGGAGAATAAAACTTACATTTCCCAAAGTAGATATCTTTCTAGGAAAAACAAAAAAACAAAAGCAAGGAAGATAAATTCTCATGGCCATAGAAAAACAGGACTTAGTATATATGCTTCTCTTAGGAAACTCATTAGTTTGCTTGATTTTTTTGTTAACTTTTAGTAGGAAGTCTTCATCATTAGTGGCTTATAGACAAAGAAAGAAACCACTGGATGAAGATGAACCATGGGATATTGGGAAAAACATTCTGTTGGAATCAGAAGACCAGAAACAGGTCCCAGATCCATCACTTAAATGGCTATGTGTCCTTGGGCAGTTTTCCTTCTCTTAAGCCTCAGTGCCTCTGTCTGATAAACGGATGTACTGAACCTAATTTTGTAGGTTTTATGAGGCTCAAGTAAGATACTGGATATAAAATCACAAAGAAAATTATTGTATCATTTTATCACTGTAAACCTGTCTTTTACATGAAAATTTGTTTTCACTTTTTATTTTGTTCCTATGCATAGATTATTTCCTTCATACTTTTCTTAGTACGATCACATATTTTTTTGAGAATGATACTACTGTACAACAACTACAGGATGAAATACATGCTTAGACAAAATAGATTTAGTGTTTTAAAAATATTTTATAATTGTGTATATGTGTTCTTGATAACTTACTTTATGATAAAATTACTGACTTTTTTCTGTTTTCCTACTATGAACAAAGTCTTAATGACTAGCTAAGACCTTGAAAATTATGACTCCAACTAGGTACAAGTTCTCATATGGCAAGTGTTGATTTAGTTTATCTACCAGTATGAACAATAAATCCAGTCATTAGGGCTTACCTATTTTAAAAGCAGTTTTTAAACTTTTAAATCCCTACTTAGATGATCTCTGAAAAATGTCTTCTATACTCAGAGGAAATAAAATGCAGAAATGTTCACATTCATGAGACAATAGCGTTGACTGAATGCTGTAAAATGAAATCTGCTCTTTCTGTTTTTCTTTCAAAAGAAAAATTGCATAAATAATACATTTGGACCTTGCAATACCAAACAAGCACAATAGCTACTTTACATTTCATCAAAATGAAGGCCATCTTTTTCATTTTATTATGGAACCATTAATACAATATCATCAACTCTGATTGGCTGTAAGACTCCAGACTGAAGGCATCATGCCAGATGTCAGTGGAGGTGCTAATATCACTGGGATACAGGATGGCAGCAGCCCAATGACCAGTGTGCAGATAAAATCTGAAAAAATAAATAAATAAATCTAAATCTTTTCAAATTTGGGGCCATGGCTTCTTTCTTGGGGAAAACTCAGATAAGAAGTACCTTCATAATGACCTCCAAATGCACCTGAGAATCTCTTAAATAATAAGTAATAAAGTTTGTACACATCGATTACCTTGCTCATTCCAGTTTTGGGATGTATGGATACATTTCTATCCAGATTATCCTTTTCAGCAGTCTGTCAGTAAAAACCCAAACCAAAAAACAGGTAATATTTGATTAAATCTATTTTCTACCTATTTCAGTCCAAAAAAGAAAGATGTGTTAGGAGGAAGAATAAAAATAATGTCAAAATTAGATTCCTAATTATTCCTGGATTTAAATTATCCTTGCTTTTGTGGGCTCTGTCCCATGACAACAGATAATCGAGAGCTGGCTGTAATTGACATATTAGGGTTTTCTTTTACTTAAGGCAAATAGAAGGATGCAATTAAACATTAGGTTTACCCTTTAAGTAAAAAGAGCACATGGCAGATAGCCACAAAATAGGGGTTTAAAAGGATTTACTAACTTGGGATAAATATGGTGTGTAGAAGGTATTTAAAGAAAATTCAAAGCAACCCATGGATAATAGCCTTATGTTGCATGGATTTAGCACAACATGATTTAATTTCTTATATAGAAGAATTAAACAGGTAGTATAACCTGTGATTTCTTAGCACCTTTTTGATGTTTTAAAATAAAATTTAGTTTTTCTCTTCTATGAAAGTAATTTTTATTTTTTATTAAAAAAACTTTTTTAGACTTTTTTTTTATATTCTTTCCCATTATGGTTTATCACAGGACACTGAATATATTGAATAGTTCCCTGTGTTATACAGTTGGACCTTGTTGCTTATTCATCCTATACATAATAGTTTACATCTGTTAATCCCAAACTCCCAGTCCTTCCCTCCCCCTTGGCAACCACAGGTCTGTTCTCTATGTCTGTGTGTCCCTCTATATAGTTAAATCTAATCTTTAAGACACAAAAATATTGTAGAATGTGTTAAGACATACTCCAGGTCAATGAGAAATAAATTAACAACTGTCAACCTACTTGACATTAACAAATATGTACTTTGAGACGTCACTACATTTTGGTATTGTACAGATACTGGGAGTACAGTGTCCCACTCCAAACTGCTACTTAGTAGCTGGGTAAACCTGTACAAGTCACTTAACCTGTTGGGGCCTCAGTTTTCTGTGCTAGGAAATGGGAATGATTATAGAACCTATTTCACAGGGTTCTTGTGAGGTTTAAATGATCTAATATATGTAAACTATTCAGAGGAATGCCTGACATATAATAAATATTCAAAAAGTATGAATTATTTTTGCTGTCCAACAGCATTTCAAATGACAGCAGAGCAAGAGTAAATTAAGAAGTAAAAAAGTTATCACGGGCTTCCCTGGTGGTGCAGTGGTTGAGAGTCTGCCTGCCGATGCGGGGGACACGGGTTCGTGCCCCGGTCTGGGAAGATCCCACATGCTGCGGAGCGGCTGGGCCCGTTAGCCGTGGCCGCTGAAGCCTGCGCGTCCGGAGCCTGTGCTCCACAACGGGAGGGGCCACAACAGTGAGAGGCCCGCGTACCGCAAAAAAATATATATATATATATCACTTTGTTCTTGTTGTCAGCATTACATCCTGATAAGATTCAAGAAAATCCTATTTACTTACAAATTACTACTACTGAGATTGACTGAATTAGATTTGAGGAATTAAAAATAGTCAGCATCAAATATTTGTGTTTGCTTTTTAACAGGCAAATTAAAATATTGGCAAGTGCCTTTTAATTTAATTTTTAATTCTTATCCCTTTGGAGACTACACACAAAATATTCATTTATCTTCCATTTCAGTTTGGTAATATGTTCTTGGCAATTAAGAACTTGCTGTACTAAAAGATAAATGTATTTAGGTTAAATGTTAGTGCTTTATGTAAAGCCTGCTTTGCAGGAATTCTGTATACTTCTTACTCTTTGGAAAGAGATGAAGCAAACCCCTAATTTTTAGAGCTTTGAAAATGGCAATGTGTCCCTACTCTCTTCAATAAAATCATTGACATTAAGAACTCCACTTTAATTTTACTGTTCAAACACAAAATGCTAAGCACTTAAAAGGCTCACAGATTACTCTTCATTCATTGCATTGATATCACTGATTTGGTCAGGATAATTCTAAGGCTCCCTAAGACTGGCCTCTGTTGTTGTGAGATGCTGGTAATCAGGAACCAATAATGGATTCAGCATTTTCCAATATTGAACTCCACCATGAGGATAATCCAAGTTTTCTCACTTTATTTCATTTACCTAACCCTCCTCAAAAGAACCACCCTCTTTATATAAAGATAGATGAATCTTAAATTTACATGCATATACAAATAAAAATATATGTATATTTGCAGTGGTAGAATGGCATAAAACTAACATCTGTAACGATGTTATGTGTTAGATTATAAAATTGGCATTACCCATAATTTAACTACCAACCTGTTTCCCCTTTCATTACTTTCCTTTCATTATAATTTTATTCATTATAATTTGTTAATTATTATAAATAATTAAGATATTATATCTAAATTTTAAGAAAACTAACAAGAGCAACTGGTAATATATCAGAGTACAAGCCAAGAGATGTGTTTTTGTTCAAGGCATTTGCTTTTTCTGAGAATTATATGGCTCCTATGTTAAGTGAGTAGGTGGCTCTTCGAAATAATTTCAATAGTTCAAGAATCCCAGTAAAAGTTCCCATTTCTTGGGTGTAATTTTGCATAAGTTACCTGAAACATCAGTTTCTTTGTCTTTGGTTGGAATTGTGTCAATTCATTAGGATAATATTGGTTATCTTATGCTAGCCAGAAAGAGCAATTGATACCTTTATTTCTTCAATTTAAATGAGAACAACATTTATGACTCAATAGTATGACTTGTTTTATAGGAAAACCCATTGTATAGGAATTGGGTCTGAGAAAAAGGCAATGGGAAGTTAGAAACAATCAAAGGACTATTTTTTGGTGGTAAAATGTTTGAGAATCCTGGAATGGGGTTTTAAGGCTCCTTCCAACTTTGTAAATCATTATAACTTATTGCTTGAGTTTTCTGGTCACACTTTCTCATCCTAGTACAATCAATCTTACCTCTTTTAAGAATGGCTGTACCTCAAGTTAGACATACAAACAGAATTTACCTTCCCCAATACAGGCATTATTCTGTATGAAAGTCTAACATAAAGGTGTTGTTTGTATAAATTAGTGATATTATATTCATGTGTAGCTCATGAAACTGAAGATGTATGTATGTTTGAATATAGATTATCAAGTATGTTGGAGGTTTGGCTGAGAAGGCTATCATATAACTAACTTCATATGTGCACGTGCTCTGCACTGAATTAATGTGCAATTTTTTCTTCATATTTATATAAAGCCTCCCTACTTGCAATTTTCATTGTACCTACATAAACAGATTTATTTAATAGGTTTGATTAGTGTCCATACTTATGCAATCTAAATCATTTAAAAAATCTTTGCATAATTAAGTAACTTAAGGAAATAAGCTTTGGTAAAAAATATTCACTAAAGTTATTGAAGTAACTGAAAATGGGATGCAGTCTAAATGGTCGATAGTGATTTTAAAAAGCTATGGAGTAGAATGTTTCCCATCTACTAAAAACAATGTTTATTTTAAAAAGGACAAATTTTTCGCATAATGTCAAGTGAAAAAGAAAAATGCCAGGATACTTGATTGTATATATAGTAGGGATACAACTATGTAAAAGAAAACCAACAAAAAGTCATGAATCGGAAAAAACACTGGAAAGAAAGACACTAAAATGTAAATCATGGTTATCTCTGGGTATCAGCTATCAGGAAATTTGCTTGTGTTTCCTTCTATTTTTCTCTGGTGAGCTTATATTGCTCTCATAATTGAAGTTATATATACTTTACCTTTATAAAACAATCCATTGATTTTAAAAAGTGACTAAAATAATATAACATTTAGTAGTTACATATTGCTAACCATGTATCTGGCATTGTTTTATATGTTTGACCTTCAACAACCCAATCAGCTAATTTATTCTTATCATTTTACAGCTGAAAACTTAGAAATGAAGATGTTAAATAACTTGCCCCAACTTATACATAAGTAGGTTGTGAACCTGGCACTTACAACTTTGGTTTATATGGCTTTGGTCTGTGCTATACTACTGCTATCAACTTGCACAACTGAAAAGTTGTCATATTTTTATTTTTTTAATATTTAAGCATGACAAAAGTACAGATGATATTGCTTACACCCATGTACTCATCACTGAGTAGTGATTTTTTGAAACAATACCACAACATGCTTATTTAAATCAATATTACCCCTTTCAGATATATCAATGGGGATGTGTCATTTTTAGGTGATGATGCCATTTTTATTATTATAATAAAAATAACTATTGAATACTAAGGTATTAAAAAGTCAAAGCAGGTATAAGTCTAACAAAATATGTACAAAATCTATATGAAGAAAACTATAAAACTCTGATGAGAGAAATCGAAGAAGACCTAAATAAATGCAGAGATATTCCATGATCATAGATAAGAAGACTCAATATTGTCAAGATTTTGATCCTTCTCAACTTGATCTCTAGATTAAACAGAATTCCAGTCAAAATCCCAGTAAGTTATTTCATGGGTATCAACACATTGATTTTAAAGTTTGTATGGAGAGATAGAAGACCAAGAACAGCCAGCAGAATATTGAAGAAGAACAAAGTCATTTGACATTACTCTACCTCAAGACTTATTAAGAGGCTACAATAATCAAAACAGTGTGGTACTGGTGGAAGAATAGACAAAGATACCAATGGAATAGAATAGATAGCCCAGAAATAGACCCACACAAATATTATCAACTGATCTTTGACAAAGGAGCAAAGGCAATACAATGGCCAAATGATACGATTTTCAACAAATGATGCTGGAGCAACTGGACACCCACATGCAAAAAAATAATAGTAATCCAAACACAAAATTATACCCTTCAGAAAATTTAACTCAAAATGGATCACAAACCCTAATCTAAAAGGTAAACTGTAAAACTCATAAAAGATAACATAGGAGAAAATCTAGATTATATTGGATTTTGCAGTGACTTTTTAGATACACCAAAGGCACAATCCATGAAAGAAATATGGAAAGGAAAACATATGTCCACCCAAAAACCTGTACGTGGATATTTATGGCAGCTTAATTATAACGGCCAAAACTTGGAAGCAACCAAAATGTCTTTCACCAGGTGAATGTATAAACTGTGCATTCAGGCAATGGACTATTATTCAGTGTTAAAAAGATATAAACTATCAAGCCTTGAAAAGACATGGAGGGATCTTAAATGCTTCTTGGTAGGTGAAAGAAGACAATCTGAAAAGACTACATACTTTATGATTCCAACTACATGATATTCTGCAAAATTATAGAGATAGTAAAAAAGATTGGTGGTTTTCAGGGTTTGGGAGGAGGTGGGGGGTGGATAGAGGAAAATTTTTCAGGCAGTGAAACTATTCTATATGATACTATAATGGTGGATACTTGTCTTTATGCATTTGACCAAACCCATAGAATGTACAACAAAAGTGAACCCCAATGTAAATGATGGACTTTGGTTGATAATGACCTGTCAGTGTAGGTGTATTAATTGTAACAAATGTACTACCCTTGTGTAGGATATTGATAGTGAGGGAGGCCATACATGCTTGGGGACAGGAGCATATGGAAACTCTATATTTTCTGTTCAGTTTTGCTGTGAACTTAAAACAGCTCTAAAAATAATAAAGTCTGTTTTTCAAAACTTGGGCAGCACTGTATGCTAAGATATTCACATGTTTATCTCACTTAACTTTCATAACAATCATATTAATAGGAGCCATTCTTTCCCAATATTATAGATGAGATCATTAAGACACAAAAGGGTTTCTTCACCCAAGGTCGTTATACTCCAGAACGCATATTTGTAATCATCACAAATTCAAAACATTTTTTAAAATTCTTTGTGTATCTACAAAAGGTTTTGTGCAGATCATCAACAAAAGCAAACTATTTATTCTCTAAGGACAGTATTATTTTCTTTTTAATAATGAGATGCTATTTGGAGAAAAACCTAGTAGTAAAGTTGGGTGATAAAGTCGAATGATGCTATTATAGATAAAAACAAATAATGTGTTAAAATGCAATTGCCAACTTGTGGGCCTTGAACCAAATTTGGCCACTGGACATTTTGTTTTTAGCTACCCTAATACTGGCAGGGTATAAGTTCATACATCAGGTCACTTGAAAAACCATACCCAGATTCCAGTGCAGCATCAATGAGCTAAAATTAGGTAGTGACTCACCCTCTTAAATGGCACAGAGTCTCTTCAGTTCTTTAGTCCTCTCCATCCCCTGTGGTCTCCCTGCAACTGAAACTAAGCAGCAGCTACTCTTTACGGTAGCATTTGTTCTGTTATTTTTCATCTAGTAGAATTGAAGGAATTTTTTTTCTTGTATCCATTTCTCGATGGAAAATATAAGATAAGGCAAGAGGGCTCCAGGTCTCATAAAAATGGGAACGTAAGTTTGTGGAAATGTCGAATATCTTATGCTTAATATGCTAATGTATCTTGTCTGTGTAAAAGACCACCACTTAATTCACTGACATGAAAAAATAAGAAGAATAATTCTGACTGATAGATGGAAAAATGTATGGTAAGTGTTTAATTAACTGAAAAATACTGGTATTTAAACAGGATTTATTTTGAAATGCAAATAAAAGATGTGGCTGCAATAAAATGCAAATTGTATTAACTGAAAACATTGCTCTGGCATCAAAGCCTTTTACAGCTGATAAGTTCATAAAGTATAATCTACAGAGCATAGCAGAAACTGTAAGTCCCAAACAGAAACACGTATTTACAAACGTAAGTCCAGTTAGAAATACAGTTCAGAGTGTAAAAGATCGACTTGAGAACTTACAGGACAGAGTATATGAAAAGGTTACAGTATTTCTGAGCTCTCTATTGCAGGTGATGATAGCCTAAATATAAACAGTAACACCTATTTGGTTATATTATTCATGCTATAGATGAGGACTTTGATCTGACCAAAATACTTTGGTGTGTGGTGCAATGGTAGACACAAATTCAAAAAGATATTTATTTTGTGAGAAAAACCCTCAAGAGGTGAATGTAGTAATTTCGTGGGTGAGCATGAATAAGGATATTGTCCTTGCAGTAGTATGAAACTTAAATAATAGACAGCAGTGTTTTATACAAGGACAGAAAGTGTACACGTGTTCACTGTATCATTTATGAGGTACCTCTCTGAGCTAAAAATGTTAACAACTGAACACATCATGAACATAGTAAGGAAGAACTTTTCCCTAGATTTGCTTCCGTGGCTTGAACTACTGATGTTTTGATGCCTTGCTTGATGAAATGGAGGCCCAGTTACTAGACAGCTGTACTACACACGGATTGGTAGCTTGCATATGGCATGATGCTAAAGATGTATATATAGACACCTACATACACACACATATCTGCATACACACACACAAGATTGAAAATAGTTTCTTGTTCTTGACATTCAGGCAAATTACCACCTGTCATCAGTTAAAACCCAATTAAAAACTTGGCTTTTTTTAGGTTGATATTTTAAACATCAAAATTGTTTAAATTTCTTTGCAATAATTTTTGCACTAGTTACGCAAACTTATGATTTGAGTAACTCATTCTTAGAGAAGTTTTATCTTTGGTAGATTAAAATGGCATTGAACATTTGGTTCATATTCCTATGCTAAGATTGTTCTACAAACACAAAAGGAATTGCCTGAAATACATTCCCCAAATTATGTATTTAAAGACCAAATTCTTTAAAAACATAAAGAGATAGCATGAATGAAGAATTACAAATGATTTAGTACTGAACCAGCATGCAATACAGTTTTAAAACTTCAAATATGGTGACACTGAAAACCAGAATTCTACAAATTATAGAAATTCTTGTGCAAAGTTTCTATACATGTTTGGAAGTAGCTATATTTGAGAACATCTATTTTCCACAGTGAACTGAAGAAAACTAAGCATCATTTAAAATTAAAAGATGCCTTACAACAGAATACACAAAACCAAATGTTGACACTAGAACAGAAGAAAAAGTGAAACATTTTTTTTCAAATTGGGGTATAGTTGCTTTACAACGTTGTGTTAGGTTCTGTACAACAAAGTGAATCAGCTATATGTATACCTATCTCCCCTCCCTCTTGGATCTCCCTCCCACCCCCCCCCCATCCCCCCCATCTAGATCACCACAGAGCATTGAGCTGTGCTCCCTGCGCTATACAGCAGGTTCCCACTAGCTATCGGCTTTACACATGGCAGTGCACATATGTCAATCCCAATCTCCCAGTTCATCCCACCCACCCCCATGTCCACATGTTTGTTCTCTACATCCACATCTCTATTCCTGCCCTGCAAATAGGTTCATCTGTACCATTTTTCTAGATTTCACATATATGCGTTAACCTATGATATTTGTTTTTCTCTTCCTGACTTACTTCACTCTGTATGACAGACTCTAGGTCCATCCACCTCACTACAAATAACTCAATTTCGTTCATTTTTATGGCTGAGTAATATTCCATTGTATATATGTACCACATCTTCTTTATCCATTCACCTGTCAATGGACATTTAGGTTGCTTGCATGTCCTGGCTTTTGTAAATAGTGCTGAAATGAACATTGGGGTGCATGTGTCTTTTTGAATTATGGTTTTCTCAGGATATATGCCCAGGAGTGGGATTGCTGGGTCATATGGCAGTTCTAGTTTTAGAAACATTTTTTGGACCCAAACCAAAGAGTAATGAATTAAAAAAAGAAAATTTTAATCATTGGACTTATTTAATAGTTTACATATTTGCTTCCATTTTAGCTAAAAGTAAAATAACATATCTAATGTTGTATCTATAGAATATTACACAATAAAAATAAGTTTGTATTATATTTTTGGTGGTTAGTTTTTTTCCATCCATCCAACTTCACTCATTTAAACTATCTGGCTGTCCCAATGTTAAAGAAATAAGACATGGCCAGATTCAAATGAGAGTTTTATTATCACTGAAAAACATACAGTCTACTAATCTAACTGCTTAGAAGAGGACCACACAAATTTACATATAACATAAATTTAATGTCTTTATTTCATAGTCATACCTTTAACATTTATAGACTAATTTGCCGTTGTTAAAATTATAGGAAAATTTTGGAAAGGTAAAAATATAAGGTTCTTTGATTTCAAACGTTTGGAACTGAATTAGTATTCATCAGTTCCTGTATTAAGGATAATTAGAAGGGTGATAATGTGTAGGAAGAGTTATAAATATGTTACTAATGCAGCACAAATAGTACTAAACACTAAATATGAAGGCACAGAAAACCAGAATTCTACAGAACCCTTAGAAATAGCTACTGTAGTTATAACAGATATTGTGCAAAGTTCTATCCATGTTTGAAAGTAGAATTTGTTTTCAGTATGAAAAAATGTTAGATACACTTCTGAAGGTGGCATTATTTTCTCATTAAAAAAATTGAATTTGAGGCTTCCCTGGTGGCGCAGTGGTTGAGAGTCCGCCTGCCGATGCAGGGGACACTGGTTCGTGCCCCGGTCCGGGAGGATCCCACGTGCCGCAGAGCGGCTGGGCCCGTGAGCCATGGCCGCTGAGCCTGCGCGTCCGGAGCCTGTGCTCCTCAATGGGAGAGGCCCCAACAGTGAGAGGCCCACGTACTGCAAAAAAAAAAAAAATTGGAATTTGATCTTTGGCTCCAGTTGGTCTCAAAATTCACAATTTTATTCCTCTCTGACATTGACAACTAATGTTAAAGTCAATATTTAAAATTATAATAACAATACTCTTTTCTCTGTGAAGAGATTGCCATCTTTTCTTTCATATATAAACACTACCTCAATTATCAAGGTTATGATGAATTATATTGTAAAGGGTAACATTATCCATGTCTGCTGAAGATAAACTAAATTAAATGGACAAATAGATTAGATATAAAAAGGATATTAAAAGATTATGGAATTACTTCCCTCAAAATCTTTAAAAACAGTCCAGATACTCATCTGCCTACAATAGTTTAGGTAAAGTTTGCCTGAAGCCAGCAGGATGAAGCAGAAAGATAACCTCTAGAAGTTTCCTTCAACCATATTTTTTCTAAGATTTAACTCTATTGTCCTCAAACTGTACTGGCATCTTCTCAGTTTTCTGATGAAGATTCTGGGCAGCATAGTTTTGTTTTGTTTTTTTTTTTCTTAATGTTAACACGTTAATTTTAGTTATATTTTTCAATGTAAAAGAAAGGTAGCCATAAGAGAAGTATTACCAAAGTTCTGACATTTTATAAAAGAATTAAAAATTAAATACAGTCAATTTAGGCAAAGATTATTAAAATCAGGGCAGCAAATTTAAAATTTAAAAAACCCTACTGCATACTTCATTACTGACAGATTGTTTCATTGTCAAATAATGATAGGCTTCAGAATTTCAAACAGAATTTTAAAATTTTTACTGTGTAAATTGAAAAGCACATTTTAATAAACTGGATGTATTCCCTTAATGCTAAAAGGGGACTATTCTCCCCATCAAAAAAAAAAAAGATTCTTAGGTGTTCATAAGTAATAAGTGAACTCAGGGTGACCACATGAGGCCATGTAGGTTGGATACCTCCAAAAGTCCACATTGAGGAGGGGCTGCCATACACATAAACCAGCAAGTAAATGGCACCCCCTTGGAATAGAGCAGTGCACACCTGCACAAACATTGTGACTGCCTTAGAATGACAATTAGATCATAGCCCACTCCTTTCATAATTGTTCTCATGTTGATTTATTACAAAGGATCAGAGAAAATTGGTTTTAATAAGTGCTGGTTATTCAATGGAATTAAGTTGATCAATATTTCAAAATAAAACAAAACTCTGAAAAGTATAGCTTCTTTTGTTAAAACACCAGAAATATTGCCTTTTCAAATTGGGCTATTATGGCCATCTTGTTAGTCATTCATTCATAGAAAGTTCTATTCTAAATTACTTGTGGCACTGATAATATTTTTAACTGGGTCATGTCCCTAAAATTGTGACATTTTACAAGTATTTTCATAGTTTTATTAGCTTTAGAGGTAGGAGGAGAAACCAACGTCTCCATAACAAATGCAAGAATGGCTTACATAATGAATTTTTGCACAAAGTATTAACTAGTTTATGACAGTTTTCCAAGGTCTGGATTGATTTGTTAGTTATTTAGGATATCGTGGTAATTGTTGTTTAAGACTGAGGTGGACTACAGACAAGTTTGTTTATTCAGTAAAAATTGATCAGCAGAGATTGCAGGAGTGCCTAAGTCAACTACTTAACAGGCATTAGGAAAAGTATGAACAATTCAATACATTTCTTCTGGAAAAAACAATGAAATTTATGACACTCCCTGGTGGTCTAGTGTTTACCTTCAGCTCTCTCTCCTAGCAAAAACATCGTGAAGTGTGTTTGTCTTATAGTGACAAATATCATGTGTGAGTATCATTCAGCAAAGGAGGAGAAGGGAAGACAGTTTTCCAGAGAAAAAGTATCTGACTGACTTTCTATAAATCAGATGCCCAAAGTTTACTTAACTTGAAAATAGTTTGCTACCTTCATGTCAGACACCTGAGAGAATGGTGGCTAGGGAAAAATGTGTAGGGATCACAACTCAAAGAACGCATGGTATCCTTTAAAAAATCTGTCACAATTTTCACATATGCTTTTCATTTATCATTAGAAAAAAACATTTGCATTTCACAAAAGCATATGTGGTTTATAATACAATCTACATGTTGTCATTTTATAACTCTAGGTCGCATATAATAAAGAATGGATTGGGTGTTTTACTAAATCATTTGTAGTATTCATTAAAAGTAAAACAGAATATTTAGCTTCATATAAGTGCCCTTAACTGGAGTTTACTGATGAAGTAACTGATTATAAATAGGTGTCTCTTTAACTGCAGTGTTTAAAAAATTATTTTTCTAATTCTAATTTGAAAAAGATAAATTCCTTTATACTGTGCATGACTGTATTTCATTTTAATGAAGACAGAAAAAGAGATGCCTATAACAGTTTATATACAGCTGCAGAAAAGGCTTACGCGGCTAGAGCAACTCACTGCTTCGTTTCTCTTTCAATTACACTATAATCGTTTCATGAGAAAAATATCATGTATCACATTTCTGATCTGATCCAAGAAAAGACCAGTTGTCCTTATTTAAGTTTTCTGCTTTTTTTATAAGACATTGAATTTATTTTTATGACTCATTGCAGCTACTTTACCGTTTTCACATAATGCATGCATCACTTTCTGTGGAGAATTCAATAAATTAACAATATTTTTGGCCACTACTCAGAGGAAAAATCTCAAGCATACTGTAACTGTATAAATCACAAGTCCAGTTTAACATGAATTAAATGCATAAAATCCATCAGTGTCTCTGGAATTTTGCCCAAAACATTTGAAAACCACGAATAAAGCAAATGTGATGTCAGTTTGGTTTGTGAAAGATTCCTTTTCCTTCATGCTTCAGAGAGATAATAAAGCTTGAGTCAAGTGATAAAAATAGTTTAAGGCTTACAATAAGTCTGTTTAGTAAAGTTTGAAACTAGCAGGAGACTCGCCTCTCTATATTTTTCATTTCTTGTTGTTAAAGATTTCACTGCAGTACCTGTAAAATGTTTGTATGTGCTAAGAAACATGCAGTTTATAGTACTCATTTCAAAACCGCCTGCTTTTGAAAACAATGCTTGGCACAAGAAATCAGCAAAGACATTGGAAAAATATTAAAATCACTGTGGGAGTGACAGCAAAAAATGGAGAGAGACAGATTCCTCTGGTCTGATCCTTTATGATACTATTCTAGTTATTGAGTATATAAATTTCAATCCCCTAGTTCAACTGAAGGGGGAAAAACATGATTATCACATCACTCAAAGCTTCACAACTTTAAATTCAGCTCTGATATAAATTCACTCTGTATAAATGACTTTTAATATTTTGTTCCTTAACATAAGCATTAAATTTTGTATAATTAAAAATTTATTTACTGTCTCTTCCTTAATTTAGGTTTTTATTTGCTATTATTACCATTCCTAACCTATCTGGGCAGAAATATCTTTCTGTACATTAGAGCAAGGGAAGTTTTAAGCAAAGGGTAACATTAGCCATGGCACATAACTAGACTTTGAAAGCAAACTTTGGTAAAATTAATAATGTGAAGAGAAATTGTTGTCACCACTTCAGCTTCTCCGCTCCACATATATGCATTCATAATGTTTCACAAGGAAAGAGAATTAGGAAGATATAGTCAGACATTGTTAGAATTATCTGTTTTTAGAGTTTACTTAATAAAATTATTAGCTGGCAGCTCTAGGACCAGGGTGAAGGATTCCTAGTATATCAGAGCCCTACAAGGAAGACATTTTTCACCCCACTATTATAAAAAGACTCTGTAAACTGTTTCTAAAACAGAAAAACAGGAGGCAGGATAAGCCAGCTTCTCAATAAGAAAGATTACATGCATGTCTGAGACAGAACCAGGCACAAGTTGGTAGGGAACAATTTAGCGCTGATGTTCATTTATTTTTCTGGTGCTATAAAGTCTTCAATGGCCACAAGTAGTTGACAGGATTTGCAGAAAAGCTTTGGGTACAACCAAATGACAGTATTTTCAGAAGAAATTGTTCAGCACTGGTTTAGAGAAAAGGGGTGCCTTCTATTGATTGAATTGCCAACACCTTTGAGTACTCTACTTAAGATGATTATCTTGAAGAAAGTGCTGTTAAACTCTAGACATTTTAAATATCTTACCTCTTTAATATATTGAATATTTCTTAGTTCTGAAAGAGTCTATTCTTCCTTTGATACATGTGCTTGGCGCTCATCAGTGCTAATGGAAATTAACAACAAAATAGACCCTTAATCATTTATCTTACATTATAGAAAGGCATGATTTGAGAACTTGATTAGGGCTTTAACTGAACAAGATGTTATGAAGATTTGATTCTCTTTGAACATATCCATTGCAATAATTCAACTGGAAATGTATTATAAAATTTTCTTCGCCTATTTTATATTATGATCATATGACAAAAATCTTGTAAAAAAATCAAAGGTATTCAAACACTAGCTATTTACATAAGTAAAGTCATGTGTTCACAGTTCATTCAACATCCTAGCATTTACTTGGTATACATCACTTTATAATACTTACTGCTTTTGAAAGTGAAGCGTTTCCTTATTTGTCCAGAAAGCATTGTGTGAAAATTATTTTCACTTGTTTTTACTAGGTTTGAAGTTTTTAAGAGATACCTACTTTTAGAAAACCTTACCTTTATGTGACATCCATTTATAAATTTAAGCTGAGAAAAATACTAATCTATATAAATATACCATAGACAACATGGAATGTGTATTCCTCACAGCAAAGCAAAGTGAGATCTGGGAATCTTTGTGAATTTCAGTTATCCTGATACCAATTTTCTGAACATACCCAGTTACCCTGTGTCTTCTTGCTGTCTTTATCTGTACTGCTTTTCTCCAGCCAAATTATGCAGTTTACTTCCCCTAAGACATCTCTGCTCCTACTGAGCTACTTTATTTTACAACCCCAAGCCAGAAATTTTTACTGTTGCCAGAAATGTTTCTCACCTCCAATGTTTCTCTTTGTGGATACTGTACCACCATCGCATTGTGATAGAAATGAATCAGCTAATGAATACAAATTTTAGGTGATTATGAATTTGGTGGTTCAAGTTTTTGCTTAGTTTGTTTTTGTGCTTATGGAGGGAGTATTATCTGATATAATTATACTTAAATTGTGTAATTTTAACTTCCTTTAAATGTTCATACAAAAGACTTTTGCTTTAAAAAAGAAGCAGTAGTACAACCTATGTTTGGATTTGGGGAATTCAGTTATAACACAGCCAAAATAATAATTATCTAACTACCAGAAATATGGGTACAAACTATTATTAAATGCAAATTATTTGTTTGCCTTAGTAGAATATTCAAGAAAATTAATCTCTTAAATCAAACAAAAATAGTGAATGTTAATAACCAGAAAGAAAATATAAAATTCGGTAGCTTTCTTATGAAGTATTATAGCCAGCTAGAAATCTTTAAAAATCTCATCCACAATAGAAACAAAACACAAAATTCACGGTACAATGAATGTACAGTATCTATCAAAATAATCTGCAAAATGTGTTAAGAATTTTAAAGAAAATCAAAAGAATGTAGAGGTGAACATTTTACCTAAGTGAGAAAATAAAATGGTTTAAAGATGTATCTCTCCCAAATTTCTTTGTATATCTGAGATGATTCCAAGATTAACTTTGCAATTTCAATAAGTGATTCTAGTAATCATCCAAAAAACAATAGGTATAAAGAGTCTAGAAAAAATTTTAATTTTAATGACATAATAATATTAAAATATTCTAAAATATATAAAGTATAAAATACATGTTAATATATAGTAAATCATAATGTGGTCATTAATGATATAATAAAAATACATCAACAACATAGATGCACAATTTGGCAGGTAAATTGAATGTCATGCACAGAAACAGATCCTAGTACATATTATGTTGTATTTTAAGATAATATTGCATATTGTAAGTTGATGAATCATTTGATATTAATGTTAAGATAGTTAACTATTTATTAAAAAGTCATAACAAATATTTAAATAAAGCTAAATAGAATTAGCTATTTTAAAATACAAAAAAAAATAGATAACATTGAGAAGTAACAGATTTTTAAGCAAAAAATAATAATAATAGAACACATTAAAGAGGAAAAAATAGATTTTAGCTGGTTACAATCAATAATTATTATACGCCAAACTCACCATACCCAGAACTAAAAACCAAGAGGCAAACTGAGTGGATTATTTTAAATTTTATGTAAAATGACACATATTTAAATATAATAAAATATCATATAAATTAATATGAAAATATCCAGTCGATGTTCATAAGTATGTTGTAACTGTTAATTCGTTAAACATGTTTTAATACACTATGAAGGCCCATAAACTGCAGTTGGCTGATATGCCTTTTAAGTGTCTTGTAATCTCATAATAACAGAGGGTTTTTTTTTTTTAACATCAACACAGTTGATATCTGGGTCTGATAATTACTGTGGGAGACTGTCCTGTGTAAAGTTAGATGTTTAGTATCATCCTAGCCCTCTATCTGGATTCCAGTAGCACTTCCCAGGTTTTGATAACCAAAAATACTTCAAACTGTCAAATGTCCCATGAAGGGCAAAATCACCTGTGGTTGAGAACCACTGCTCTATAAGCTCTTCCCTCCATCCCCATCTTTTTCTACCGTGGCAGATTATTCATCAGAGAGCTTGGGAGGTTTGTTGCATGGAGTGGTGCATGATCCACAGTATGGATTTTGCCAATTGCATCTCCCTGGTCTAACATAACACATGCTCAGCATGTAAATGATTGTATTTAGAGGATAGGTCATGTCATAGGTGGCTGGAGACATTCTTATTTCTTCCCCTTCTCGCCCACCAAATCAAGTCAATCAAGTCCTTTGTTATCAAATCTCTAATGTCTTTCAAATTTGCTTACTTTCTTCTCACTAAACTACCTTAGTTCAAGGTACAATCGTCTCTCACCAGGATTAATACCACAGCCTCCTAACTGGTCTCTGTTTTTCCAGTCTTATCCCCATCCAAGCTCTTCTTTCTTTCCACAGAAGCTCAGGTGATCTTTCTAAAATGCTCACCTAATTATACCAAGCATGGCCCTGCACCTCTCCTCAAGCACTGAAAACCCTTCAATAACTCTCCATGTCCCTCAGGGTATTGTCTGAATTCCTTTCTGGGGCTTACTAAGTATTTTGTGATTGGATGGCCTCTTACTTTTCTAATTTCTTTTCTATCCCCTATACTTCCAAATGACTTTTCATGTATGTATAATTCATAAACAATGTATACTCTTATTTTTGTGTGTTTAAATTTTGCGTAAATGGTAGCATATTGTTCCTATTCTTTTGCAATTCACTTCTTTTTAGATTTTCTTAATTCATGTAGGTCTAGTTCTTTACTGTCCAGCAATCCATTTCTTAAAAAAGTTTACTTTAATAAACTTAATTTATTTATCTTTCTACTTCAATACCTTTGTGTCTCTAGTACTGGCATAAAGTTGCTATTCAAAAAAAAAAAAGTTGATGGGATTTCCCTGGTGGTGCAGTGGTTAAGAATCCACCTGCCAATGCAGGGGACATGGGTTCGATCCCTGGTCCGGGAAGATCCCTCATGCTGCAGAGCAACTAAGCCCATGCGCCACAACTACTGAAGCCTAGAGCCCGTGCTCTGCAACAAGAGAAGCTACCGCAATGAAGAGTAGCCCCTGCTCGCCACAACTAGAGAAAGCCTGCGCACAGCAATGAAGACCCAATGCAGCCAAAATTAAATAAAATAAATAAAAAAAATTATTAAAAAAACAAAAAAAGATGGATATGCATGAAGCCTAAAGATAAAGGAAGTAGTTTAAAAATTAAATATCATAAACATTCAAGGATGAGGTTTAAGAAAGGGCAAAGTGCTATATTTTTCAAGTTTAACACTTGAATCCATCTTTTCCATTTAAAAATTTTTGAAAGAAAATCTAATTTGAATAAAACTAGTTTCATAAACTTATCGCTTCTCCTTTCTGAGCTAGTGATTCCTAAACAACATTCTGTATTGCACTATGTATGTCACAAAGAAATCTCTAATAATGTCATGACATGCAAACAAAATTAAAGTCTATATTATAATAAACGTTTGCCAAATAGCACATTTAGAGAGGAGTGGACTATATTTCTGCAAACCCAAACAAGCAATAAAATGTGGAACAACTTCAAATATTGGGAAATCCTTATTTATAAAATGTAAGCATATTCTCTTCATTATTTATTAATAATGAAGATAGGTCGGTCAGTAATCACAGTTATAGAATATGAGGATAAAGTACTTTGGGAAATGTCCTTGTTAACTATTTCCAATCCTTTAACACAAGCATTTTCTATGACCTTAACTAACCTTAACTTCTCATTTATTTACATGTTTACTCCTTAAACATAGAAAAATGTAAACATAACTCAATTTAGGAAAAAATAAAGAATGTTTCTTTAGCATCCAAATAGAAATCATTGATGCCCTATGAAATAATTACGTGATAAGGGAATTTTTATTGAATAGAATAAAGATCATTAACAACAAAAGGGAAATAGGAAAAACAGTCATAATGTAAGATTTCTAGTATATTTTTCTACTCACTTAAGATCAACTGAAATAATAAGATATTGGTGAAATCTGACAAATTTCAGATTGCAATCTGGTAAACATTTGATTTTTTCTGAGCTTGTTGATAGCACACACTCACATCTTTTGTTTTATTCATGTGTTAGACAATCACTATTGACAATTAGCACCTACTAATTCCAGATCTGTTGACTGAAGAACTCCTTTTATTTATTTAGATTTACTTGACTTTATTTACAGAGAAGACCTTTGAAAACCAAACACTTAACCACATGCCCAGATCTAAGAAGGTTTGAGGAAGTAGGTCTTGTGCATGATTAAGGGAAAACAGAAAATTCTTAGCGTCAAGTACACTGCACATAACTACTGAATAAAAGAATAGTCAGATAAATAGAGAGATAAATAGATCAGTTAAATGATGGCTGACAGACAGATGGATATATAGATGAAAGAGAGAGAGATACATGCGTACATACATACATAATGGATATCATCTCCTTCAAAATCAAGTTTTTCCAGTGTTCCAAAATTATTTTATGTAAAGGAATTGCCCAGAATATCAAGGAATCCTTTATTCAATTGTCAGTACAAAAACATAGCCCAAATCCAAATTGTAAATTATTTTTGATAACCCAACCTGTTAAATTATCAGTGTCTCTGTGCTTCTGCTGCTTCTAGGATTGTAAATAATTAACAATAGATTTACCTATTTTATGATTTAGAATTCTGTTATTTATTCTATGCCTTCTTTTCTGAGTTCATTTGGCACAAATATCATATAAGCAAGGTGTATAATTTCATCATTTAAAAAAAACCTCTAACACATACCACTGCTAATTGAGGTAGTTTTCAATGAAGATGATGATATGCATAGATTTTCAGACCAATTTTAGTTTATATTCTGAAGTTTTGTGTTTTTTTTTTTTTTTTTGCGGTACACGGGCCTCTCACTGTTGTGGCCTCTCCCGTTGCAGAGCACAGGCTCCGGACACGCAGGCTCAGCGGCCATGGCTCACGGGCCCAGCCGCTCCGCGGCATGTGGGATCTTCCCGGACCGGGGCACGAACCCATGTCCCCTGCATTGGCAGGTGGACCCCAAACCACTGCGCCACCAGGGAAGCCCAATTCTGAAGATATTTTAGTAGTCCATATTAAACCATTGTAAGAATTACTAGTATTAGGTAATTTGATATCAAGCATGAAACTTCTGAAATGAAATTTAGAGATGGAGAATAATCTTGGGGAGAAGGGGATGGCTGAGAGAAGTCTGATGTATTCCTTGAAATTAAAAGCAAAATCGAATGCATTGAACTTTTGCCAACTCTAAGTTGTTAAAAAAAAAAAACTGGAATAACTTTCTGCAAAACAATTTGTTTTGTTGAACTCAGTTTCATCTCTCTTCTTTTAATTTCTTCTTATTTGAACTGTATATATTTTATCAAAAATGGAGGTTATATTTAGTATCCAATTATCTATCCAATAACTAGATATGGCCCTAAGTCTAAAATACATTTTAATTCAATAGAACATCTTGATTCTTATTTCAAAAAAAAGAAAAGATATGACTACCAGGATTATCCTTGTCAAATTTTTCTTTTCAAATTTCCCTTTTCACTTCCAGTTGCACGAAATGGGAGGCCCTCTTCATCCAGTTGTACTCTTGACCTTGTTTATTTCCATACCTTCTACAATAGCCTCTACCAGGCATTTCTTCCAACCCTTCTATCTTCAAACTCTTTCTTTCTATAGTAACATTCTTCAAGCTCTTCAAGCTTCTTTCCTGCTTTTAAAAAAATGGAAGAGGATAGAAAGAAAATCATTTTGAAAGATTCCTCTTTTAATCTGATACACTTTTAAACTACTATTCAATAGCTTTTACCTTTACACAAACTACTTACGACATTGGTTTACCCCGGCTGACTACTCTTTCTTCCTATAATTTAGTTTCTTTCTCTACTCCTCCAAATGAAATTACTCTGACAAAAATTATTAATAGCACTCATCGAATAAAAACCTTACAGACTTCTATCTAAATATGTACCAGCAGCCTTGACCTATGTCTCCTTTGAACTTCAGGATATATATCAAACTTATCTATTAAACATACAGCAATCTAAAACTCATTCTAAAAGCGAACTTAACAAGTTTCTCTCAAAATCAATTTTTTGACCTTTCTCCTTTCTCCCAATTAGTCTTAACATCTTTTGAGTCTAGTTTCCTTTAGAGAAACGTTTATCCCCTAGTTTAGAGATTGGTTGGCATGGCAGAGAGGATGGGAAATTACTACAATGAGAGAGGAATATATCAGTGTTTCTTCACCCCAGTCATACATTGGCATTACCTAGGGAGCTTTTGGAAAATACTGATGCCCAACACACCACCCCCTAATATTCTGATTTAATGTTTCTGCGTCATCCACTATATGCTGGACACCTGGAATAAAATGTTAAGCAAAAAAGGTATGGTCTCTGCCAGCACATCGTTTTTAGTCTACTGATGGAAACAATTAAACTGGCAATGACTTTTTAGGATAATAAGCGCTATAATAGAAAATATACAGATGGTTGTCACAGAACAAGCAGACCACCTAACTCAGATTCAGAAGGTTAGGAAAGGCCTCTGGAAGAAGTAACTTCTGAAGGGAGACCCAAAGGAATTAGCCAACCAGAGGTGAGAAGAGCTGTCTGTGCAGAAGGAACAGTGTGTGTTAAGATTAGAGACAAGAGGCTCAATGAAAGAAATGAAAGAAGTTCAGTGTGTCTAAAACCAGGAACAAGTTAGAGGAAAGGTGTTAGAGCTGAAATTGGAAAAGTGAGCAAGGACCATATTATAAAGTTCTAATCTCTAGGGGAAGACATTAAACATTCCTAATTAGGGGCAAAAATGTCAGTTATGGGTTCACCAGGTCACGACCTTGATAAACATGGTGGTAAGGAGAAACTGAAACTTTGAGGGGATTATAAAATGTTTTAACAGGGGAAAAAATTTATCTTTTGTATTTTAAAAACCTTTTTCAAAATTTTCATTTTTGTGTTAGGTCAGAAATATCTATGCTACAATCCACAAAGTATTAGCCAGGAATTATGAAATCAATAAATTTTCCTAAAAGTCTATGAGTCAGTGTTTCTGGTTTGCTTCTTAATTATGTTGTCCTGAAAGGACCATGAAGCCATGTAGGAAGTCCCAGTGGATTACTCACCACCATGTCCTCAAGTCAATAACCTGGAAGTGATGATGAACCTCTTCCTCTTCTTCCTCCTAGAGACCACAAATGCTTCATGCACACATCCAAACACAAAGTCCTCTATATTTTTCTTTCTAAATATTTCTAGAATCTACCTTCTTCTTTCATTCTTTTACTACTTACCTAATTGTGGTAGGCAGAATAACAGTTCCCTAAAGATGTAGATCCTGATCCCAACAACGTGCAAATATGTTACCTTACATGGCAAAAAGGACTTTACAAATGTGAATAAGGTTAAAGGTTATGAGATGGAGTCATTTTCTTGGATTATCCATGTAGGTGCAATTTAATCATATGAATCTTTAAATGTGGAGAACCTCTTCCAGCTATGGTCAGAGACAGAGATGTGATGATGAAAGTAGGTTCAAAGAGAAGCTATATGGCTGGCTTTGAAGATCAAGAATGGGCCACAAACCAAGGTATGTGGACGGCCTCTGAAAGCTGAAAAATCAAGTCCTGGAGCCTTCGGAAAGGAACATAGCCTTCCAACACCTTGATTCTTTTTTTTTTTTTTTTTTTTTTTTTAGTTAACAGACTTTACTTTTTAGAGCAGTTTTAGGTTTACAGTAAATTGAGCAGATAGTACAGAGCGTTCCCATAGATTCTATTCTCTACCTTTCTCAAAGTTTCCCTATAACTGACATCTCTTTCATTAGTACAGTACATTTATTACAATTGATGTACCACTATTGATACATTATAATTAACTAAGTCTATAGTTTACATTAGGGTTCACTGTTCGTTTTGTATAGTTCTATGGGTTTCAACCAATGCATAATGTCATGTAATCACCATTAAAGTATCATAAAGAATAGATTCACCGCCCTATAAATTCCCAGTGCTCCATCTATTCAACCCTCTTCTCCCCTTAAAACCCTGACAACCATTAATCTTTTTATTGTCTCTATGATTTTGCCTTTTTCAGAATGTCATATAGTTAGAATCATATAGTATATAGCCTTTTCATTATAGCCTCTTTCACTAAACAGTGTGCACTAAAAATTCCTCAGTATCTTTTCCTGACTTGATCACTCATTTTTTAAATTGCTGAATGGTATTCCAATGTATTGGTGCCCTAAAATTTGTTCACCCATTTACCTTTAAAGGACATCTTGGTTGCTTCCAGTTTTTAGCAATAATGAATACAGCTTCTATAAACATTTGTGTGCAGTTTTTTGTGTGGATATAAGTTTCCAACTCATTTAGGTAAATACCTCAGAGCACATTGCTGGATCACATAATAATCACATAATAAGACTACATTTAGCTTTGTAAGAATCTGCCAAATCTCCCCACCAGCAATGAATGAGAGTTCCTGTTGCTCCATATCTTTGCCAGAATTTGGTATTATCAGTTTTTAAAATTTTAGCTATTCTAATAAGCAGGTAGTAGTAACTCATTCTTGTTTTAATTTGTAATTCCTTCATGACATATGATGTTGAGCATCTTTTCATAAGCTTACTGCCATTTGTATATCTTCTTTGGTAAGGTGTCTGTTCAGGCTTTTGCTTATTTTTAAATTGGGTTGTTTGTTTTCTTATTTTGAGTTTTAAGAACTCTTTGCAAATTTTGGATAACAGTTCTTTATCAGATGTCTTTTGCAAATTCTCCCAGTCTGTAGCTTGTATTCTCATTATTTTGACATTGTCTTTCACAGAGCAGTTTTTAATTCAGTGAAGTCCAACTTACCAATTTTTTAATTCATAGATTTTTTTTTTTGGTGAACAAAACTTGTCAAACCTCAAATTACCTAAATTTCCTCTGATGTTGTCTTCTAAAAGTTTTATAGTTTTGCATTTTACAGTTAGGTCTATGATCCATTTTGAACTAATTTTGGTAATATGTGTAAGGTCAGTGTCTAGATATTTGTTTTTTTGCATGTAGAGGTCCAGTTGTTCCAGCATCATTTATTATCAATACAAAGACTATCCTTTCTCTATTGAATTGCCTTTACTCTTTTGACAAAGATCAGTTGACCATATGTGTGTGTGTCTATTTTAGGGCTAACTATTCTGTTTCATTACCGATTTGTCTATTCTTTCACTGATACCACACTCCCTTGGTTATCATGGTTCTATAGTAAGTCTTGAGGTTGGGTGGTGTCAGTTCTCCAACTTTGACCTCTTCTTTAATATTGCATTGGCTATTCAGGATCTTTTGCTCTTGCATATACATTTTGGAATCAGTTTGTCAATGTCCAAAAAATAAGTTGCTTAAATTTTTATTGGGATTGCTTGCATGTATAGATCAGGTTAGAAGAACTGACATCTTAACAATGTTGAGTCCTTCTGTCCAGGAACATGAAATATCTCTTCATTTATTTAATTCTTCTTTGATTGGAGTTTTGTAGTTTTCTTTATATAGATCTTGTGCGTATTTTGTTATATTTATATCAAATATTTAATTTTGGTCTAATAAAATGGTACTATATTTTTAGTTTTAAATTCCAATTGTTAACACCAGGTACATAAAAAAGCACTGACATTTGTATACTAAAATTTGTGTATTATATTTGTATCCTGCAACTTTGCTATATTCACTTATTAGCTCCAGGAATTTGTTGTTGCTGTTGTTGATTCTTTGGCATTTTCTACACAGACATTCATGTCATCTGCAGACAGTTTTATTTCTCCTTCTCAATCTGTTTAACTTTATCTCCTTTTCCTATCTTACTGAATTATGTAAGACTTCCAATATGATATTAAATAGAAATGGTAAGAAAAGACATCCTTGACTTGTTCTTAATCTTTAGGGGAAAGCATCTAATTTCTCACCATTAAGTATGTTGTTAGCTGTGGGGTTTTGTAGATGTTCTTTATCCAGTTGAAGAAGTTCCTTGCTATTCTTAGTTTCCCTAGAGCTTGAATAAAGGATGTTGGATTTTTGTCAAAGACTTTTCCTACATCTATTGATATAACTATATGAGTTTTCTTCTTTAGCCTGCTGATGTGACTGATTTCATTAATTAATTTTCAGGTGTCGAACCAGCCTTATCTACCTGGAATAAATACCACTTGGTCAAGGTATGTAATTCTTTTTGGTGGGGAGTGGGGAAGGGGAGGGTTTGTTGTTGTTTAGACTTGCTAATATATCATTGAGAATTTTAATGTTCATGAGACATATTAGTCTGTAGTTTTCTTTCTGTGTAATTTCTTTATATGATTTTCATATTAGGGTAAAACTGGCCTCATAGGATGAGTTAGGAAATATTCACTTTGCTTCTATTTTCTGGAAAAGACAGTAGAGAATTGGTATTGTTTTTCTTCTTGAAGTAATAAAATTAGAGCAAATAACAAATATTTAAGATCCACTTGCTTAATTTTATAATGGTCTTCCGCTAAGTTTGCGGTAATTTGTTATGGCAGCAATGGAAAACTAATACTCTAGTTCAGGTCTTCAATATCGCTTAGTTTAAGTAATCTCTAACTGATCATTCTATCTCAAGGCTCATCCTCCTCAAATCCGTCTTTGACACTGCTATCAGAGTGATTGATCAAAACTAAAATTAGACAGTGACTTAGGAATCTACTTAAAACTCTGTAGGCTACAAAATAAAGGCCAAATACCACAACATAAAATATGAAGTCCTCCATGATCTGGCCCCACCTACCTATTTAACTTTAGTTTTCATCATACATTCACTTTATCTTCTCATGATACCAAATTGCTTATAACTTATACTAGAAGAAATTCTTTGATTTCAAGCAAGCAGAAATGAAATCTGGTTAATATAACAAAAATGGAATTTATAAAACGGATTCCAGATTAAGCAGTTTTTAAAACTTTAAAACTGAGGATCTTTCTCTCTAGAAAGTTGGCATCAAATGAATCAGCACCAATACCACTACCATTTCTTTTCATGTGTCTGCTCAAGCCTTAAATTCTCAGAATACAGAGGAGAGAATTAACTTTTCCTATGTCAAGAGCACTTACTTCTCTCCAATCTCACTATCTCCATGTACCATCCATGTGATCAGGGACAGTAGGATAGACTGACCCATGTCTTTGGCCCAGGAACTGAGATCTGTAACCTCAACGAAAAAGAAGAGAAGCTATTGAGCAGACAAAAATGAGAACATCAGCACTAGGTCCCCTGTAAAAGAAAAAACTATTTTTCTATACTCACAAGACTTCTGACACTGAATGTGTTGGTTTTCCACACCAAGCAATTCTCCAGTTCTCTGTGGATAGCAACTGAGTGTCTTAAAGTTTAATTCGTTGTAACACTAACTACCTGGAGTTAGTACAGACCCCACAGGTTAAGGGCTCAGTCCCGCAGGACTGTCTCCACTTCAGTCACCAGTCACAAGTCTGAGCCTCCCATACATCTGACTAACTATAACTCAGGGGTTTCCAAGACCCTTCCTTCTGTTTGATAATTTGCTATAACAGTTCACAGAACTCAGGAAAACTCTTCACTTACTGTTACCAGTTTATTAGAAAAAGATACAACTCAGAACAGCTAAATGGAAGAGATGCATAGGACAAAGTATGGGGAAGGGAACATGGGGAAGAGCTTCTGCACCATCTCCTGGCATGCCATCCTCCAAGCACCTTGATGTTTTCAGCCACTCAGATGTTCCAAACCTCATCACTTAGTGTTTTTATAGAGGTTTCATTGCATAGACACGGTTGATTACATCATTGACCATTGGTGCCTAAGTCGGTCTCCAGCTCCTCTTACTTTCCTGAAGATCAGAGGATGGAGCTGAAAGTTGCAATACTCTAATCATGCCTTGGTGTTTCTGGCAACCATCCTCCATCCTCTAAGAGTAACTTCATTAGCATAAATTCAGATATGGTTGAAACAAGCTTTTTATGAATAAAAAAAGATGTTCCTTTCTTCCATATAACTCAGGAAATTCTAAGGGTGTTAGGAGCTCTGTGCCAGAAACAAGAAACAAAGACTAAATATATATATATATATATATAATTTTTATTATTTCACAATAGCACACCTTGGATTCATTATATTGACATTTTCTACATGTATGTCAGTTTCCCCAAGTAGAATTTTCCACAATGGTTTTACAAGATTAGACAGAACAACAGAACTTTCTTGCCTTCTTCCTTTGTGCCTTCCTTCCTTTTCATGCCCAAGAGCAGTTTCAACCTTTGTGCACTAAAACATAAGTTCTAAGTGAAGAGCATTACACATTTTAAGTTTAAGACAGTCTTGTTTATACTTTAAGGAACAGAGTACCCCCCAAGCTGATATCAGAATTACAAATCTAGTCAGAAAAATAGATGTGTGATCAATCGAAATATTAGATAAAAAGCAGATACAGAATTGCTTTCCCCTAATAACTATATTGTTTTTGTTAAAATTTAATAAAAATTTTACTAACAGCAACAAACATTTAGAACAGCACACCTCATGTCATAATCTCCAAAAACAAACAAAAAAAGAGTATTCCTTCCATATCTGACCAAAAAATCATGAAATTATAGACAACAACAGTTTTCAAGTCACTGGCCTGCAAGCCACAACATTCAGTGATCCCTGAGAGATGGGAAGCAAATAAAGTGAGCCCTTTGATTGCCCAAGTTAGCTGTGAGAACATACCCAGGTTGCTGCCCAGGAAGGGGGATCTCAGGCAGAGCTCGGCAGGATCTATGAGGTGAACAGTTGGAGTTGAGAGTTTAGGTAGAGCAAGGAGGCTAGAGTTCAAAGGACAGAGTGCCAAAGAGGAAGGAACTGTACACTGAAAAAACTTTGATGACCTCCACAGGGTCCCCCTTGAATATTCAGCTGAGTACTTATTAGCCCACACACGTGTAAAATTACCTGAGGCTGGGGAACGAGCACCTTCCACAGAGCCAGAAATTAGTCTTTTCCTACAACCAGACTGGAAAACTTCATAAGGGCATAAAGCACAGCACACTGACGTGTCTTACCTCAGTAGGGGAAAACTTCGCTATAGACTGAACGCTGTTGCAGTCCCGTCTAACAGAGCGAGAAAGCAAGATCTGAAAGGATCAAATGTTTCAAAGAGAGCAAAGCTCAAGGCTATTTACAGGAATACAAAAGTATCCAGTACCCAGTAAGATAAAATTCACAATGTCTGCCAATCAAGAAAAGATTATCAAGTATGTAAAAAAGCAGGGAAATCAAACTCATAAAGGAGAAAAATCTGTTTTCCATATGTTCAAAAAGTTATATGGATAAATATATTTTAAAAGACTCAAATCAAACTTTTAGAGATGAAAAATACAAAGTATGCAATAAAAAGTACACTGTCTAGGATTACATTTTAGACATCGCAGAACAAAAGATTAGTAAATTTGAAGACACAACAATAGAAACTATCCAAAATACAAAGAGAAATTAGAATTTTTTTTTAATGAACAGAATATCGTTTTCCTGTAGGACAAGTTTCATTGACCTAATATACTTGTAAATGAGGCTGAGAGAAAATATTTGCAAGTCATATATCTGATAAAGGAGTAGCATCTAGAATGTTTAAAAGAGCTCTCAGGGCTTCCCTGGTGGTGCAGTGGTTGAGAGTCCGCCTGCCGATGCAGGGGACACGGGTTCGTGCAGCAGTCCGGGAAGATCCCACGTGCCATGGAGCAGCTGGGTCCGTGAGCCGTGGCCGGTGAGCCTGCGCGTCCGGAGCCTGTGCTCCGCAACGGGAGGGGCCGCGGCAGTGGGAGGCCTGCGTACCGCAAAAAAAAAAAAAAAAAAAAAAAAAACGCTCTCAAACCTCAATATTAAGAAAAGAGACAAGCCAATTTTTTAAAAAAGACAAAAATTTGAACACTTTACCAAAGAAGATATATAGATGCCAATTAAGAACATAAAAAGATGCTCAATATCAATAATCATAGATAAATGCAATTTAAAACTACAATGAGATACCATTACACACCTTTGGGAATTGCTAATATTAGAAAGATTGTTCATGCCAAGTACTGGTGATGACATAGAAGAACTGTAACTCTCATACACTGCTGATAGGAATCTGAAGAGGTACTACCACTTTAGAAAAGTTTGGCAGTCTTTTATAGTTAAATTTACACACCTACTATATGATCCAGCCATTTCACTCCTGGGTTTGCCTAAGAAAAAATTAAAATATATGTCTATACCTAGATTTTATATGACTGCTATAGCAACTTTATTCGTATAGCCTAGTCAAAACCTGGAATAAACTATTGATACATACTACAATAACTAAGATCTACAATAAACAAAGGAATAAACTACTGATACATACTAGAACATCAATGAATCTTCAGATAATTTTGCTGAATTAAAGAAATCTGATAAAAAGATTGCATTCTGTGTGATTTCGTTTATAAAAATCTAGTAAATACAATCCAATCTATAGTGATAGTGGTTGTCTAGTAATGGGGAAAGGAGAGGTTACCAGGGAGTGATAGGAGGAAGAAATTACAAAAAGACATGAGAAACTTTGGTCAGTGATAGAGATACAATTATCTTGAATATGGTGATAGATTCATGGGTATGTACATGTCAAACACATAAAATTATATTCTTTAAGTATGTGCAATTCATTGAATGTCAATTATGTATCACTAAAGCTTTTTAAGAGGTAGTATCCATTGAAAGAGACCAAATCCGACTATTGTACAGCTGGACATAATTCTAAATTTACCCTTTCTTTTTTTTTTTTTGTAAATAAAATTTTATTGGAACATAGACACACCTGTTTGTTTAAGCACCATCTATGGCTACTTTTACACTATGAGGATTGAGCTGTTTCACCTTCTCCATTCCAACCCAACCCAGAAGGTGGTCAGAGGAAAGAAATGCAAAAAGACAAAGTTCTGGGAATTCTTATTAAACCAGGAAATCTCTCACATTTGGGGGAGAATACTGAGAGGCTGAGAAGAAAAAGAAATGGGAAAAACTCTGAACAGCTTACGTACCTGTTTATCAGCTCTGGAACTCAGTAGCAGCGTGAATAAATTGTATCTCTAAAACCTCTGAATTTGGTGTAGCCAAGCAGTGCATAAAGTCATAATCAGAAAAACCTACTTATAGAAGGAAAAAATAGAACATAAGTGACAAGATGATTCAAGGCAAAGAGACCAGGTAAAAGAGTTGTCAGGTGATGTTTCTCTCCCCACCCTCACACTCCAAGGGATTCATTGCTGGCGTCTCAGTCTCTCTCAGTACTTTAAAACTTCTGGCATCATTTTGCCTGAAGCTGGGGATGCAGTGGCAACAGTTGTTAATCATAGAAAGGGAAGATGGACCACTTTAATTTTTAAAAATAAGCAAAAGCTTTTGGGTTCCACAATGAGTCTGTGGAATCATTTTAAAATTCTCCCAAAGGGGTAAAATATATTCTTAACTAAGTGGCATGAATGTGTCTCAGAAGAGCAAAGAGGACTTCCCTGGTGGTCCAGTGGTTAAGACTCTGCACTTCCACTGCAGGGGGAATGGGTTCAATCTGGGAACTAAAATCCCACATGTGGTGTGGCCAGAAAAAAAAAAAAAAAAGGTTCTTTAAAAAAGAGAAAGAAAGAAAAAAAAAGAAATCTCAGATGAGAGAGAGGGGACTTGAGTTCTCCAAACAAATGGTACACACGTTCAGGTAATGGCCAAGCATCCTGCCATACATCCTCAGGTGTTAGAAGAATCGGTTGAGCATGAAATGTTAAGTCATCAAACTATGTATCTGAAAGATGATGAGGTATCATATAAAGTGAGGAAGAAGTCAAAGTGAGCCTTGATGGGGCTGACCATGTTAAAAACCAACAGGTTAAAAGAAATGATGTCATATATGTAAACCACAAGAGTTGAAGGGAGGAAAAAAGGAGGAGGAAGAAGGAAAGAAGGGGGAGAAGAAGTAAAAGAGATAGAAAGGAAAATAATAGAAAAAATATAAAGATAATGAAGAGATTCTCCATGAGTGCTTTGTTCTATATCATTACCTAATCAGAACACAAATTGGATTTTTTTTAAATCCACAAAGATGAAATTTTTTTTAAAAAAGCAGAATAAAATAAGAGGGTAATTGTAGTGTTAAGGACACAAATTGAAGAAAACCATTTTATAATTAAATTTAAAAGAATAGAGAAAATGTCTTTAACATTTTTACTTATGTCCTGGGATGAAGGGATTTTATTTGGATTTCTTAGGACTTCTCTTTTACTTCTCAATAAGCACATAAAACTAGCACCATTAAAATGCAATAAGTAAAATGTTTAATAAAGCTAAAATCCAAAGTAGGACCTTAGAACCAGCACTTGATATGATCACAGTAAATTCATAAAGAAAAAAATCAAAATGATTAAAACAATTAGAAAATAATAGATATGAAATACAAATATGATCATATCTAAATATTACTGGTTTCTCTGAAGTAAGAAACTAAACAAATGGCATAGAAAAAAATTTCAATGGTATAATACAAGAAAACTTTCTGAAATTAAAGAACTGAATCTGTACTTTATATGAAGATATTGTGTTCCACAAAAAAACCCATACCATCAATAAAAATGACTAACGGGGACTTCCCAGGCAGCCAGCGGTTAAGACTCTGTGCTGCCAGTGCAGGGGGTGCAGGTTCGATCCCTGGTCAGGGAACTAAGATCCCACATGCTTCGCGGCATGGCCAAAAAAATTTTTTTAAAAAGGACTAATGTAACAAATAGTGCAAAAGTGCAAAGTACTATGTCAGTGCACAGGTGAGAAAAATTAAATCCTACCAGTGGAATTAGAGAAGGCTTCGTGGCAGAGATATCATTTGAGATGTGCCTTAAGAGGTGGATTTCTTTGGAAGATGATGGTGGGGAAATATGCAGACAATAGCTTGAGCAAAAGTAAAGTGAGAAATTATAAAGGACTATTTGGAAAAATGCATGAATGGAAGGTTGACAGACAGGTAAAGATGGATGTGGGTCTAAAGAGCAGAAGTAATTGAGAAAAGGTAACCAATGTACTAAACCTGAATTTCATTCTATAGGCAGTAGGAAATCGTTGGCATTTTTTGAATTAGCCTTCTACATATCACTTTTTTCTTCCAATGCACAAGTCCTACCCCTAAGGCAAGAACTTAAAATAAAGGCTATGATTAATATTTCAGACTGAATTGCCCTTTCCTCAAAACTGGCAGAGCTTAGCCCATGGTTTCCAACCTAGTATGTTTGGCAATGTCTCGAGACATCTTGGTTGTCATATCTGGGAGAAGGGTGCTATTGTCACCTAGTGGGAAAAGGCCAGGTATGCTGCTATCCATGCTAAAGTGCAAAAACCAGCCCTCCTCCCCCCACAACAAAGAATTATCAGCCTCAAAATGTCAGTACTACTGAGGTTGAGAAACCCTGGTCTAAAGCTAGGCTAACTAGCAAAACCACACCATCCATCCAAAAACACTGTACCTACTTAATCCTAGTATGCTGCTCATCCTTGGTAGCCAAAGATACTGGCCAAATAAGCTCCATTTCTATATTCTCTCATGTTTTGAATTTTATTCCAATATAATTCTATACTTCTTCCCTCTAATTCTCCCAATGCTGTCTTATTCTGCACCTTCTACTTATTCACAGAATGCTCATATACTTTTCTATAGCTTTCCCAATTGTCCTAAGCACCACGAGGGCTGGGAGGAGAGTAGACATTCATCTCAACTCCTGTTTCTTCTTTTAAACTATAATATCACTTTCTTGAAATTACATTTTAGGCTCATGACACTTGGCTACATAATCTCAACATTTCCTTTATCTGTCATTTTTGATCCTCTTATGATCTAAATTCATTAAGAACACTGAAACTCTCACTACAAATACAGTAATGATCATGAGTATCTCCAGCGCTTATATACACAACTTTCCCAATACCCTAGTCCCACAGACCTCTTCAATTGTAGGGAGTCTATATCCCTTTTATATCACTCTTTTAGTCATTCATACCCAAAAGCATATCACTTTGAACTGGTCCACTCCTGAAAAAACAAGCAACAACAAAAATCAGTATCACAGTTCTTTAATGCTATCTCAGCCAAGGTATCTAGGCTGATTCTGCTAATTTAAGCAGAAAAAAACTACTGAAAGACAATTGAGTAACTAAGACAATGCTCAGGAAGGCTGGAATGCAGCTCAGAAAATGGCAGTTCAAAGTGAAGATAGGTAGGCAGAACAGCAGCTGTGAGCATGCAACTGAATCCACCAGCAAGGACTCCACTGACCACTACCAAAGTCTCTGATTACCAGAGGTGAAGCTTGATTTACTGCCACTCCCCACTGCATATTAGATGTGGTTACTGACACTGCCAAATGGATTTTCCATTGCCTTCCATTCTTTGCAAGACTAGTTCCTTATTTAAAATTCAAGACAAATGTGTTTCATGCCATCTTGCCTTAGTGCAAAACTCCACATTGCTTTCCCCTACTGAAAAGCTCATTTCTCAAAATCTATCTCAAAAATGTCCAATGAAGCCTTGTCTGTCCCACCCAGTAGTTAACCATTCCTTCCTTTGCATCATCTATGTATCTATTACCTCACTAAAGCATTTGTAGTATTGTATTGCAATGATTTATTTGTAAGTCTGTATTTCCTACCAAATAGCCAGTGCCTTGAAAGCAAACACCATAGTTTATCTGTGATTCTCCAGCACAGTGTCTAACATACTGTAGGTGTAAGAATAATTTACTGCTGAGAGGATATCATCCTTCTCATTTTCACATCAATACTGAGGACTCTCTGTTGTGTTTTATAAAGAATTTCCATATTTTTTTATGAATGGATAGAGTTGATTTTTTTAGATTAAAGAACATTGTGATGTAGACCAAGGAACGCTATCCTTGTGTGTAGGCAGAGTGGACGTGGGCTTAAAGGCACCTACCTCAGATACCACCTCCACTACTTTTGAAGATATCCCATTGGTTCTGGAAAGGTCCCTATTAAAATACAAAAGTTCAGACATGTCAGCAGTAAGTTATTAGGTAACTGTAGAGCACAACAGGATGTGAGAAGTGAAAACAGAGGAAAAGAGGTTAAGAAAGCTCTGGGATTTGAGTTCTACAAGGTGGGAAAAGTTAAGTGAGTGTCCCAGTGGGGGGGGGCCTAGGACCACAAAAGGCACCCCACTGGAACACTCACTTATCTCAGAGTGATTATCGCTCTGAGTTATCAGAATATCAGAGTTTAACTTCACCTAGGTTACAATTTTGCCCAGGTCAAACCAGCCATAACCAAAGATAAGTGCAACATTTGAGAGCCTGCAAAACAAATTTCACCCTGTTTTTTAATCCCTAAAGTGAGAATACATTTACATTTTGAATATTAATATAATAATTTCAGTTTTCCAGGTTGCTTTTCAATAAAACATAGAATGATACAAAGAAAATTTCATAGTTGTGAGGGGAAATAAAGAAACATAGTATATTTTATAACTAGGATGAAAATAAAAATACAGTAAGAATATAAAACTGAGATCATGGCATAAAATGGACTTGTGATTATAGGGACCTAGTTTTGAAAAGAAATTATGTATTAAAGCAATAATTGAGGTTAAACTCTCAGTACTCTCAATCCCTCCTGGTACTCTCATGTGTTGTGTATAGGCTAAACTGTAATAACGTAGAAGGACAAGGAGGAAAAACTACACCAAGGGTTTTTTTAAAAAAATATTATCTATCTTTGACACTCAACTTGCTTTTACAATAATAGAAAAAAAATGTTTAAAAAATGAATGCCTTTAAAATTTTAGTTACCTTCTGGGTTTTTTTGGTATCAGCTATGGGCACCTGAATAAACATAAGAATTAATAAGAATTATAAAGCCATGACCCACTCTCCTCACCAAAACCAGTTGTTCATCACACTTACCTGCAGACTACAAATAATAAAAGAAGATGGAGAAAGTACTATCAGAAGATCACTACTTAAACCTGGCGATAATTAAAGCAGAGACCAAGATCTTTATAAAATGGATATAAACAAATTTTTATACTTAAAAAAATCTTGACTGGGCATATTGTCATTTACATTAATTTTTATTTATTTAATAATAAAGTGAGTACAGTTTTTTCACAGCAATTAACACAGAATTGAGGGAAAGAAGTTTTAAAGCATCAAATAAATAAACACTTGGGCTTCCCTGGTGGCGCAGTGGTTGAGAGTCTGCCTGCCGATGCAGGGGACACGGGTTCGTGCCCCAGTCTGGGAAGATCCCACATGCTGCGGAGCGGCTGGACCCGTGAGCCATGGCCGCTGAGCCTGCGCGTCCGGAGCCTGTGCTCCGCAACGGGAGAGGCCACAACAGTGAGAGGCCCGCGTACCGCAAAAAAAAAAATAATAAATAAACCCTTAAAAACACAAAATATAAAATAAACCTATAATGGAAAAGATCTGAAAAAGAATATATATATTCTATAAAGAATACATATATATGTATTTATAACTGAATCATTTTGCTGTACACCTAAAACACTGTAAATCAACTCTACTTCAATTGAAAAAATACATAAAGTATAAATTAAATTTAGAGTCTAAAAGTGTATGGGTTTCTAAGCTCTTTTTGCCCATAAACTCACTTTAAAGGAGGAAACTGAGGCCCAGAAAAAATTTCACTTCCTCAGCATCACGCAGTAGTGAAGCAAGGACTAGACTGAGAACTCTTGAATCCCAGCTCATGTTTTTAAGCCAGGCAAGCTACAGTCCATGGATTAAATCAGACCTGCCGTCTGTTTTTGTTTGGACTGGATAGTTTATAGATTTTTAATAGCTTAAAATAATAAATAATATTTTGTGATATATGAGAATTATATGAAATTCAAATTTCAGTGTGTCTATATATGGTTGTATTAGAAAATAGCCACACCTATTTACTTGTGTATTGTCTGTGACTGCTTTCACACAACAGAGACAGTAGGTGTAACAGAGACTAGCACCCACAAAGCCAAAAATGTTTACCATCTGGCTCTTTACAGAAATAGCTTGCTGATCACTGTCTCAAGAAATGAATTGAAGAAATAAGTCCTGAAGCCAGCCATTCTAATTTCACTAGTCAAAAAATAAGTTGTACATAATATCTAGTTAATCAAACTCAGATTTTAAAATATATATATATATATTCAAAAAGCTCCTATTACACGTATTTTCTGCACTGTTTGGGTTTCAATTGTTCTTTGTCTTAGGCAAGTTAATTTGGTTGCATGGAGTAGAGATACACTCCGATAAGCTAAGCAAAAGAGAATAGTAAGGAAATACCCAGCATTCAAGGAAATCCAGAATTACAAGACATCTTTGAAAAGGTCCCACAGAGGCTGGAGCTAAAGGGTATTTCTGAATTTTAGTTAGCTGTAGCTACTTTAGAAGCAAGAAATCAAGAACCTTTTTCCTAGGGCTCTGTCATACTTGACCCAGTCATACTCTTCACACTAGCTCTTTTGGTTTCTTTTCACTCTATGCTACTTCAAAACCCTACCTTGCATGTGGTCCCATATAGGTACACTTGTCTGAATTCAGCTTTCACGACCTGATAGGTGTAGCAACTGTGATAAGCTAACTTGATTCTTGAGGTATTTATTAACCTAAGTACCCAAAAATGCATATGTTTGGCTTCGCTTTATTCTAGACAATGGGCTGCTGCAAAGTCCATGATTTGTCTTCCCTAAAATCAAAAATTCACACTATTGGGGAAATCCCTGGCTGTCCAGGCACTTCCACTGTAGGTAGCACGGGTTTGATCCCCGGTCAGGGAACTAAGATCCCACGTGCCTCACTGTGAGGCCAAAAAATAAATAAATATTTTTTAAAAATAAAATTTAAAAATCACACTATTGCAATCACCCATGGTTCAAAAGATGGCAGCCTGAGAATAACCTTCCACTAGTGTCTGGAAACAGGGATGTTTTCTTTAGAAGAAACTTTTCTTGGGTTGTCATTCCCCAAAATGTTTCTTCTTAGTTAGCATATATAATCTTTTTCTCTATAGCTAGATTTTATATTTTTGCAGGGCATAAATCACTTCTACTTTTATATCCATGATTGTACTTAACAGAACTTATTTAAGGATTCTCAAAATCATCTGTGGCATGAATAATCATTTCTACCAACTACTATAACAATTAATCAACAGACTCTTGATTATTCAAGACCAAAAATATCAAAAACAAACAACCGTGAAAATTCATTAGGTTTTTTTCTAAGTAAAAAATGAGTTGGATGTATCCGTATATATCATATTCTGGTGTAAAAACTTGTGAACATAGAGTGTAACCCCAGAAAAAGCAAAGATTCTAAAAATAAATTGAAAATAAAATAAATTCAGAGAAATTGTTTACATATTAATGACTGGTCTTTATTCTCAAGTGCAAGAATAGTACTAGTTAAGAAACTGCTTACCTGGGTTTATCATAGGATATCTCAAATTTGAGAAATCTTATCTTTGGTGGACCTGAACTGAAAGCTTTTCTTTAAAGTTGAAGCTTTTAGTATTAGTGAAAAAAATTGCAAAATACAATAATATTTTATACTTGACAGAGAACCATTGATTGATGCAATTTTTGCTTTTCCTTCACAAAATTGGTGACCACCATAATCCAAAATTTATAATAGATAAGGTGAAAAGTTTCATGTTAAAACATTGAGATAAACATTACAAATATTCTTTCTACTAACGAGGATTAAACTATATATCAAGTTAAAAATGAAATATGATTTTATAAGATTGCACATTTATTTTCTCTATATAGTTCAACACTTAAAAAATTTATTTTAAAAATATATGGTATAATTTGATTCAAGCCCATTTAAGACTTCATATTTGTACTGTACCAATGAAACGAGACAGTGGTAGCAATAGTATAATAAAAATTAATCTAAATTCAGCTTTTCTGAATAATTATTACATGCTTAGGAAAGAAACAAAGTCAAATATTTAACAAAGTCAAATATTAAAATGGATTTTTAAAACAAATTTAGATAACTAGAATAATAAATGGTCCCAATTTAGATAACTAGAATAATAACTAGAACAGCTATTAGATAACTAGACTAATAAATGTTATAGTTTTGGAAATAAAGAATGCACTCATCTATATTGTAAATTAAAAATTATCTTCTTTTCACAGAGCACTAAAATATGTGACAGTAGTGATTATATGTCTATTCCATAATATCACTTAAATGTATCCATCTTCCTCTGACATATAAATAACACAATATAGCATTTTTCTTCCTAAAAGAAACTGACTATATGAAGGTTCAACATGTGGGGAAATAACAACATGCCTACAAAAGTAAAGGAGACGCTCTTATGATATGACATTAAACTCTAGATCTGAAGTTGTTCTGGGAATAGTTATTTACACTGCTGGTAAATTTCATATTAGAGGTCCTAGTCTATTGAGTACTTTCCTCTTACTGCCATCATAAAAAAAATAAAAAACACACACACACATAAAACAAACACTTTTTAAATACAAAAATCCTGTCCTGGACTTCTAATATGTCTGTGTTTAAAATCCCCACAAACTGCCTCTACCTGTAATAAAATATCTCTATATATTCATAGTTATCTAATAATTTATACTACTGTTCTGCTAGCTTTATTTTATTTTAAATTTTATAAAAACAGATTTTAAAACCAATTTTTTCAACAAGAGGAGCTGATATTTTCTGGACAATTTGGAACAGAAGGTCTGTGTGAGTGGTTTATAAAATATTATCTTATTAAAGGCAACCATATTTTAATAGTGAGTTGGACTTAAATTATTTAAAACATTCTATTTCTCATTTGGCATATATTTATCTCTATGTTAATATAATATCTACAGAGGAAAGTATGCTACATTAACGGGCTATCAAATCCTGTCCTTATTGCGTAAATTTGGATTTATCATTGACAATCTCCCACCTCCATGCCCCACCACCCATCTGCAACATAACTACTTACAAGAAAAGCCGACATCAACATAGTTTACCAGCTACAGGAAACTTGTCTTAGTTCTCTCCACATATATCTCACAATATCTATATAAGATATGTGGAAACATTCTGCAAATATGGATACTTACACCATATACATATATATATATAATTATGAATTATTTCATTTAGTATTATAAAATATGCTTCCCCTCTACATATACTTGTCCTTTCAAATGTTTGAAATAATTCAAAATATGTGACCATTTTTGTGATTATTAATTCCTAACAAAGAAAGAGAATCTCAAGCCACGCAAGAAGAAAAAATATTGAATTGTAATTTATATTAAAAAAAACAAGGGGGCTTCCCTGGTGGCGCAGTGGTTGAGAGTCCGCCTGTTGATGCAGGGGACACGGGTTCATGCCCCGGTCCGGGAAGATCCCACATGCCGCGGAGCGGCTGGGCCCGTGAGCCTTGGCCGCTGAGCCTGCGCGTCCGGAGCCTGTGCTCCGCAACAGGAGAGGCCACAACAGTGAGTGGCCCGCGTACAGAAAAAACAAAAACAAGGAATTGTGGCTTTCTTGAACTTGGTAATTGTTTTATAACATTACGTATACGTGCACTGAATAAAGACAATACGTTTGTCAGCATACCTGGTAGATGTTTTTGCTTGCCTACTCTCTTCCACTGAGGTAACAAATGAAAGAAATAGCTACTGCTCTTTCTCTCTCAATATGAATTCTTACTCTGTGCAAGTAGGCAGATGTTATAAATATATTTTTCTTCCAGACAGCAAAAACTTATGTTCTTCCCAGTCCCACAAATTGGTGGTAAAGTAGAATAAGATGTAGAATCTGCCATGTTGCCTTTGTTTTTACCATTAGCATTAAATTGGTATTTGTTTGCTTTTAGAAAAGTCAAATAGAAAAGTAAGTAAACTAGAGACAAGCAAAATTTAAAATTTACCCCAGACCTACACAAAATCTAGACAAGTGAATGTTTTTCTGCTGGTTATTTTGCTTAACATGCTATTCAATGTGAAACAAGGAGTTTCTGGAAGTTTCTATGCTGTTTCAATTCTAATGCACATATACTGTAACATAATCCTATTGCCCATAGGATTTTAAAATTTCCAAATTATGTGTCACTGTTTGAACCAAAATATTTCCTACAAACTTTGTGCTTTTTAGGTACAAGAGATTACGGGGTGTTAAAAAATCAAGAGAGAAAGAAAAATATGGGGGAATGGGAAAAATAAGGCAAAATCAGGCAAGCATTGTCCATTGTGACAACCAATCCATCATGGACCTTTGTTTGAAATTCTCCACAATAGGCCAGAACACAAGGTTTTTGTTTGCATAGACATTTTTTTTTGGTGACAAGCAGTTTCCCTGCTAGCTAACTGTGATCTTTACCCACGTTATTCTTTCACAAACTAGTTTTCTGTCATAGCTATGTAGCCTCTGAGGAACTCTTCTCTCTTTCAAGCACATTTTGCAAAGAAATGGACCTAATGCTTTTTCTCTGTCCTCTAACCTTATTTTTGCCACATGACCAGCTTCATGACAAAGTATTAATGTCTATTTTCAAAGAAAAATAAAGCCTCCCTCATATTATAAGATGAATCTACTGTCCCCAAACTCTTCTGCCAGATGCTCTGTATAAAGTTTTGAAAAAATATATAGATACTTATATATATATATTTACCTATAATACATAATTTTAAAATAGTTTTCTAAAGCATTATATATTGTTTTCTCTGGACCCTGAGACATATGTGGTTGACTCATGACTTGGGAGCCAACTACCTAGAATGGATTAGCCAGTTAACATGGACCCAGGCAAGATCTGGCTCAAGTTTCATCTAGAGGGACTTCACTGGGAATTGGTGGTCCCTTTGGACAAAAATATCAAAGTATCAAGGATACAGATTGTTGGCCCACTGTGATCTGTGGCAGGAAGATGATGATAAATCACCGTGGCAATCCTCAAAGACCAAAATCTATTTTGTGTTGTGACTGAATCATAGGAAGATACTCTAACCTGACCTGCTCCCAGGCAGTGAGATACCCTAACCCTGATGACAGACCTGGAGTCTGAGTGTAGTACAGCACAAAGATTTTGGTCCTTGAAGTCAAATGGTTGATTCTAGAGTCAAATTTTTTTCCTCTACTTAAAAAGTGATTTTTTTTTCAGCTTTACTGAGGGATAATTGACCAAATTGTAAGATATTTAAAGTGTACATCATGGTGATTTGATATATCTATACAACAGGCTCCACTTTTTAACAAGAGGTATTGCCTTTGACAATGTAAACTTGCTGAGTTCTAATAATTTTTATTTGTAAGATAAAAATAATAACCATGCCATACAGTTGCTGTGTGGAATTAGTAAGATCGTCTACAGAAACTGGCTGATACACCACAGCTGCTGGTAGATAGAGTTCTCTCTTCTCCTCGCCTCTCCTAACGTCTTAAAGAATTTCCCTAGAGAGGTTTAAAAGAAACTAGAGGGCCAGTTACCATTTTCAAAAGATTGCATTCCCTGTTACTTAAACAATGACATACTATGAAAAGAAAATGTATTCATAAGGTAAGAGTGTGCATATCAAAGTTGGCATGCAATCATAAGGAAGGGACATATAACCCGGTATGATTAGAGCATCCATTGTGAGGCATGGAGTAATCAGACACAAGTGTGAAGAGGGTGATCATTTACCTGAGTGAATCATTTAGTCAGGTTCAAAGTTCAGACAGATAATTCTGGTAGCCAAATGGAACATAGATTGAGGAACGGAAGACAGAAAACAGAAATTGAATAGTTCACTTGAGGAATAACAAGGACCTGAATGAGAACAGTGACAAAGGGGCAGACAGACAGACAGTAACATCAAAACTTGGTTTTGCTAGTCCTGTGGGTGTGCCGCAAAATGGCATTGGGAATGCAGATGAGAAGTTTTGAGGGAGAAAGTAAAAGTGTCACTCAAGACTGAAAGGAAGAAAAAGTTTTTCATGGCATCCACTTAGTTGAGGTGAATTTAGATTTTAAACATCCCTTGTTTAAACTAGGAAATGAGAGCTCAGGACCTTGGAGATTACAGTTCAGTAGTTTAAGAGGTACAATATATGGTAGTAATGAATAAAAACACAATATTAAAGTATTATGCTGTTAGGCTGCAGATAAAATGTATATGTGTTCTGAATCTAAAACCAGGGCATATCTGATAATGGAATTTTTCTTTCTTTCTCATTTGTAAACTGAATTACACAAAAATAACTCAAAGAGTAAATTACATTTAATTACACATTTAGAGACTAGCTTTCATTGAAAAAGAACATTTTTATGAAATCTGGACTGATCTGGAAAATCCAGAACATACAGTTACTAACCATAGAAGAATTGACTACTTAAATTTAAAAAATACATAAAAACATCACTTTAGTCATAAAAATTTCAATCATTTTATGAAAACTACATGTATTTTGCTGGGACTGGGGTAAACTTGGTTATCACCACTATGCCTCTGAACTTTACACTTGGGAAATAACATTGTGACTCAACATGCTAATGTACGTTATCTTTTAAAACCAGTTCAGATGCTTTTATCACTATTTAGTGAATTTGTTTCTCTCCTTACCTGGCCTGTGCATCAAGGTACTGCTTGTACCGCTCAGATACCACTTGGTCCAAAGCACCTGTGAGTGAGTAACACAAAACTTTTGTTCTGATTCTTTTCTTTCTTGCTTCTTTTGCTTTTCTTCCTTTTTTTTTTTTTTTCCTTAGAGAAACATGGGAATCTATACAATTTCATCTTAAAAGCTGTAACATAATTGCAGACGGCTTGTCCCACTAGTCTATATACCTTCATATTTTTAAAATTTTATCTCACTATTGCCAGTCCTAGATTTCATGAACATCTTTAAAGAATTTTATTATGATATATTATAGTATTTTCCACACATTGATTTGGGTTCTGTCATACTAGTCAGACAGAAATACCCAAAAGTTGGGTCTCTCGGCTTTTAATTTTAGTAGTTACATAGGAAAACGTACATATGTACTTAACCTATATGGCTAACTCACGACCATGTCATTTAAGTTGTTTATGTGGATTCATTGATATTCTTAGAAATTTTTAAAGGATATATAAGCAATGATGAAATCATCTGAAAATAATCTTCAAATTAGAAGAACTCCCTATCCTAAGAAAGTAAATGCTTGAGATAACTCTATTGCACCAATTTTAATATCATGCATTATTGACATTTTTTTAAGTTTTATGATTAAAAAAAATTATTGTCTCTTTTCCATGCAATGAATTCACTCAAATACTTTCAACAGTGATCCTGGATAACAAAATTTGTCCTACTGACTTATTTTATTCTAAGTCTCACTGAAAATAAAATTGATCACACAGCTAAGTTGTGGTCACTGCAATTTAGTTGCTCCTTACACTTATATCTTAAATGTCATCTGCACTGCCTCAAATATAAAGTACAGGATAACTTTTTGTTCCTTCTTCTTTGCCCTTGTTTTACTACTGCTTAAAACTTTCAATTAATCACACTCATTTATTTGAAGGTTTTAGGTTTATTATACAGCAGAAAACCAAACCACATAACCACAGTGACACTAATTCAATGGGTCATTGAATCACTAGCTTTCCCAGAGAAGGAAATCTTCAGTGAACTACATTTGGCATGTCCTTTACAAGAGTTTCTTTGAAAAAGAAAACAACATTTGTGTGCCATGTTTTTATGACAGAACGTATAGAAAAATCTACAGAGGCAATAAATTTTTTCACCCTACCAAAACTTCAAAGTAGACTCTTTAAAATCAATTTTTTGCATCATAATTTTATGCAAAATCATTTGTTAAAAAAAAAAAAGCCTTCTGCAAATTTCCAGAAATGTATCTTTAGTCAGACCTCATTTTATTGTGCTTCACGATCCTGCATTTTTTACAAATTGGAGGTTTGTGGCCACCACGCATTGGCGCAATCTTCCCAACAGCATTTGCTCACTGTGTGTCTCTCTGTCATATTTTGGTAATTCTTGAAATATTTCAAACTTTTTCATAATTGTTATACTTATTATGGTGATCTGTGATCAGTGATCTTTGATATTACTATTGTAATTTTTTTGGCACTTTTTAGCAATAAAGTAGTTTTCCTTCCAGTTTTATTGAGATATAATTGATATCCAGCACTGTACAAGTTTAAGGTGTATAGCATAATGATTTGACATACAGATCATGAAATGATGACCACAGTGAGTTTAGTGGGCATCCATCATCTCATACAGATACAAAAGAAAAGAAAAAGGAAAAAAACTGTTTTCCTTGTGATGAGAACTCTTAGGATTGACTCTCCTAGCAACTTTCATATGTGACATACAGCAGGCTTCATTATATTAATCATGTTGTATTTACATCCCTAGTATTTACCTTATAAATGAAAGTTTACCTTTGACTTCCTTCATCAAATAAAGGTTTTTTGACTTCCTTCATCAAATAAAGGTTTTTTTTGTTTGTTTGTTTGTTTTGGCCACATAGAGCTGTTGTGGGATCTTAGTTCCAGGACCAGGGATTGAACCTGAGCCTCCACCACTCCCACCCCCTGCCCACCCCCCTAATCCCAGCAATGGAAATGCGGAGTCCTAACCACTGGACCGCCATGGAATTCTCCAAAGCATTTTTTTGATCAAGGTACATACATTGGTTCTTTTTTTTTTTTTAACATCTTTATTGGAGTATAATTGCTTTTACAATGGTGTGTTAGTTTCTGCTTTATAATAAAGTGAATCAGCTATACATATACATATATCCCCATATCTCTTCCCTCTTGCGTCTCCCTCCCTCCCTCCCTATCCCACCCCTCTAGGTGGTCTCAAAGCACTGAGCTGATCTCCCTGCGCTATGCAGCTATCGATTTTACATTCAGTAGTGTATATATGTCAGTGCTACACTCTCACTTTGTCCCAGCTTACCCTTCCCCCTCCCCCTGTCCTCAAGTCCGTTGGTTCTTTAGACATAATGCTATTGCACACTTAATAGACTACAGTATAGTGTAAACATAACTTTTATACATACTGGGAAATGAAAAAAATCATGTTACTTGCTTTATTGTGGTGGCCTGGAACAGAACCCGAAATATCTCTGACATATGCCTGTATTATGTAAAATGAGATAAAGCTGTAACTGAGAAGCAGTTGAGGTGTGACATCAATTTGGTTGTAGCAGCTGTGGTCTGATTGATTAGCAGGTTCTCTTTGGCTTTTGTGGTTATGATGGAGAAGGGGTCCCAAAGAACCCTGAGCTTTCAACCCTCAAATACTGAAGATCTGTTAGAATTGTGATGTCATTGAGTAAAGAAGTCATAGAGAGAGGTTAACTTTTGGGGAAAATACTATAAGTTTAGTTTGTACTGCATATGCATTCAACTAAGAACGTCTAACAAGTAGTTTAAAATTAGAAGTACTGTACATTAAATAATGTTTTAAATTTAACAAAGCACTTTTATAATTTTCTTGTTTGATTGCCACAAAAATCCTATGAGTTGGTAGGCAGGACAGATATTATCATTATCATATTTATTTTGTAAATGACAAGAGTTTGGAATGGAAACTATAGATTTGGGAAGAATACGAGATACTTTGAACCTTCTGTTTTTCAATGATGGGTGAGTATTTTGAACCCTAACTTTGATACTCGATGCTCTATTTATGAACATAAATATTTTAGCCTTATAGAAGCATTGATACATTTTTTTAAAATAAATAACAGCTGTTTTTTAGAATAAATCCATTAAGCCAATTTAATTCTGTGATCAACCTATTACACACTATAGTTAAATAATTTCCTTATTTCCATTGTCATTTTTCTTTTACTGAAAATTTTTAATTGGGATTATTTATTTGCCATGTAAATTTTAAAAGAATAATTTGATTAATAAATGAATTTTTGTCCAAATCAGATTTTTTAAAGGTTATAATTTCTGATGGTTTGTTTTTAGTCATTATTTCACCAAGATGAATTTTCATCTTGGAATTTTCACATTGTCTTGGATCTACTATTATATATAAATATTTCAATAAGATATTATTCTTAACCTAATTTTAAATTTTTTCATGTGCAGTTGTATACTTTCTCAGTTTTATTTTGTGTTGATTGTTTCTAGCAAGTTCACTCATTAGGGGCCATCAAGCCAAAACGCCACTGGGGTTAAAATGATAGCATCGTAATAACTTGCCTTGAGTTGGGTGCTACCTGCATTTAGGTAGTACTTATTGCAAAATCTAGAGTAATACTCAATTTAGAGAGAGAGAGAAAAAAGATGAACAAGAAAAGGATTTAGAGATCATTAAATTTTAAGCCTCATATGTGAGAATTTCTAGAAACCAATATATCCTCAACAGATTATATTTTCTACATCATTGCACTTCCTTTATATTAAGAAATAATGAGTGAAACTTCCCTTTTCCAACCAACTGGCATTGGTTCAGAAGTCCTGAGTTGAATGAAGCAAGAAATTAGTTCATTGATATAAAGAATTTCAGATGAAGAATTTAACATTGAAAAATTGATGGAATCAGATGGAATTTCAAAAGATGCTCACTTGGATTGCTGTGCAAAATAATCTCTCAGTAACTATGTTCAAATTTTGTTAGACCACCATTCAAAACATCTAAGGCCTTAAACTAATTTCTTCATGTCTTCCAATATAATAATTTCATGCTTTTTCAAAAAATACCTCTCATTGTTTAGCAAAACTAATGACTTATTTGTATTTAGTATATGGAGAGATTAAGGCATTAAGATAACTAGTGCAAGTAACACCGTAAGAAAATAAAAAACCCTTTCTCAGAAAGACAGTAACTTGAAGTTTAAGAGCATAGGTTTTAGAGTCAGACAGATGTTTATTCAAATGCTTCCTCTGGCTTACACTGGTGTCATCTCTCTCTTAAGACCTCAATTTCCCCATTTATTAAATGAAGGTAATCATAGCTCCTACTTCATAGGTTCTTATGAGGATTAGATAAGATAATGTATACAGAGCACTTAGGCTAGTGAGAGCAGTATATCAAATTTTTAATAAATGCTATTTAACTGGAAATTACAATAATGTATATTCTAAATGTTTTAAAATGTTTCAAGTACTACTGAGGTAATAAGTTGGCACTGTATCGTATGTTTTTGATATTATCATAGGCATTGCTCTCTATCTATAAGTATAAAATGGCCTGTAGAATCTAGCCAATGGTGCTATAAAATACTACTGTCTTACATGTAACAACATATATAATTTTTAAAATATGCTTGCAGAAGGAGACCAAGGAGATTTTTATGCAGACACTTTCTGGTAGAACTGATTTCATATTTTAACTATAGTAAGAGATACCAAATATTTCATACATTGTATTTTAAATTTAATGATTTTCAAATTATCATTCTCAACTGTATGTAAGATCTTATAAAGTAAACATTTTTGAAATTCATTTTTCTAAAATATAGCATATGTATTATCTGTACAGGTCTTTAGAAAAGTTTTTGCTGTTTTTAAGTGAAATAAATGGTCAAGCACTGTTGCCTAGAGTAAATTTTCAGTTCCACAGTATAGTACAGAATATTTCTTGGCCTTTATATACATGGAGAATTATTTTAACATCAAGATAAAATAAAGATGACAACTGTTAAAGAAAAAAGTTAAGACTTTACTGGAATCAACCTAATCTTACAGTTTCAATATTAATTCATTGTACTCTTGAAGAATTGTAAAAGGATATTAGAATTAAAGCTAAAAATAGGAAGCTCTGGGTTTTTAATTATTCCTCGAAGGGTAATTAGGTTGCCATAAAAGCCCAGTCTCACCTGCAGTGAAATAGGTTTGCAGTGAAATAGTATCAATGCCTAATAAATATATTTTTAGAAAACATTTTTATCAAGGTGATAAAGAACAGATACTGTGAAAAAGGGGAAAAAATATACTACTGAAATAGACAATTGTATTTGAAATAATCATTTCTAATTACAGAAAAGCCTCATTGATATAGTGTACCCTTGGAGAAACGAATCTGAATTAACAAAAAGAAAATAAACTATAGAATCTTATAGAAATGCAGAAATATTACTTTCTTATTCACACTGTAAATGTAGCTGCTAATAAAAGCACTTCTAAGTAACAGACTTTCAGTGCGTGCTTTAATAAATAGGTGGGAATCGTTTGAAATTAGTCAGAACCATTTGTATCACACAATGTGTTAAAATCTTTAAGAACAGCTTGGTTAAAAGCCTCAAGCAATCTTGTTTACACTATTAGCAAATCTTTGCTTCATAGATCATACAAAAGTAAATTTCAGCCTAGCCTAGTTCAAATTATCATAAATTCTGAATTATATTCAGCATTTTAAAGCTGGAAGGGACCTCAGAGATCTTTCAGTGAAGTCTATAATAATAAGATTTTCCTGGCTGTTACATCTAAAATACATGCCATATGTATAAACAAATTCTAAACATTGTTGACTATTTTCAAAAATGTTACTGACACTGTATTGTTACTTCAATATGGTATATCTTTTCAAACTTATCAACGATTTCACATGTTATTCAGGGATATTTGGTCAGGGTGATTTAAAGTCATTAGCAGTCTGTTGCATTGTTTCTGTTATTTGCCTTAGCTTTGGTTTCCTTGTCCCACTCTCGTCTAGGAAGTTCAGGAGTAACAGTCTTCACCCTTACAGTTTGAATAGACGCAATAAGCAAGTAACATAGCCAACCATTTCAAGAAGTTGTAAAAAGTCGAAACAGAACTATTACACTGATCTGAAATCACTAGTGGTGGGAGCCACCATGTGGCTTTCTACACACATGAGAGAAAGCTTATAATTTCACTCCTGTATTCTGTTCTGCTTAGGTGTATTTTATATCATGAGGAAATCGGAGAAACCTGTACATGCAACCTTGCTAAATGATATACCACAATTTCCAAGATATTGCTTCTCTTTTGGCCAAGCTCCCTAACTGTATATTCTAGTTCTTACAGACTGTTCTGGAACTGATAGGAAAATTATCAAAATATGCCATCACTTCTAGGAGGAAAAAATGGGGTTTTTGACCTTCAGCCACCATATGTCCAGTCACCCTCCTCCCTGATATAACCTACTTTATGTATCCATGCAATGAATATGCATTGAGCAGAAACCAAGTGCCCAGCATATGCTACGTTGCCAAGAGGAATGCAAAAGAAATGTTAGACACAATTTGTGACCTCGAAGAGTTTCATGTCTGATTATGGAGAAAAACACACTTTTGTGAAGCAGCTAAATTATAATACATAACAGTGCGCACTAATCACCAGAGGAGTGGTATGATTAATGTTCCAAGAAAGGGGAGATCAGTATGGACTTAATGTCAGGAAGGTTCCCTGAAGAAGATAAATCTAAATCTAGACTTATTAGAATAGGTAGGATTTTCTGGACTGAGGGAATAAAGACACGTTGTCCAAGTGTAACAAATATCTAAAGGTACAAAAGACAAGAGAAAAACTCTTAAAATGCAAAATGAATACTCTCTGCTATTAAATTAAAATTAACAAAATTAAAGATTCACTTTTCCAGTTATACTAAATACATTTCAAGTGCTAAATAGTCACATATGGCTAGTGGCTGGAGTATTGGACAGCGCAAATAGAGAACATTTCTATCATCCTACAAAGTCCTATAGGATAGCTCTGTGTAGTGTTCAGTTCATAGCAAGATCAACCTGAAAGAAGTGGAAGACTCAGGGTGAAAAGGGAGCTCAACTCAAGTGCCAGAAAACTTACTTTGAGGGTCAGTGACAAAAGGCAGAAAATGATTCCTGCCTGGAAATTCCACTGTGGGTCCAGAGCATATTTCAGCACTTCACAAAGCCCATGTATCTTGCAGAACTTTACCTCCTCAAAAAAATAGGCCAATTAGTATGCGGGACATAGGGTATAGGCGGGAAGGAAAGGGAGGAAATGAACTCGTTTATGAACTAACTTATTTGGAGATGCCATCTACACAATGTGAAGTGGTAAAAAAATGTAACAATATCTGAGGGCAAGAAAATGAGAACTAGAGAAAGGAAGCAAATTTGTGGGTTGGACAAAAATTCTACCTTGCAAATAACAGTTAACCTGCAGGCACAAGATAATGTCTTAGAGTGCTGCAAGCTTAGGGTGATTTGTTTGCAAGAAGAATGAAAGAAAATCTAAACTAAATGACTGAAAGGAAAAGTTACTAATTGGAGCAAGAGGGGGATTCTGGAGAGGCTCTGCATATTCAGTTATTCAAGCCACCCCATCATCTTGGAAAGGCAGAAAGCCTGGGAAGAAGAATTATACAGTAAGAAACATCTCTCGTACTGTATCCCTGATGACCAGGGATTACCAAGCACTCCTTAACCCCCACCGTTTTAGGACATGTAAGCTCTCTTTCTCTTTTTCTAATCATAATATTTACAGATTTATACAGAGTATCATCTAGGCCTCATACGGGAACCTTGTTTATGATTGAGTTCTAATCATGATGCTATCTGGTAACATCCAAGAGAACAAAGACCATGGAAATACCCTCCGACCATGTGTTCCGTTGTGAATGAGATTTTAATAGGCAACTACAAGGGCCAGGTTGGCTGAATAAGAATCTTAATAACCACAAATCCATGCTTACATACTCATCACAATCCCTAGCATACTGACTATAGATGAGGGAATTTGTGTTATATTTTGTTTTTTAACCTGTTTCTAATGCTACCTAAAATTTTTTAAAGAATATGACAATTTTAGATCTGGAAGGATGCTAAAATGTAATCCAGTTCAAGATATTTATTTTAATATATAAAAAGCTGAGGCTCAGAAAATTTAAATGACATCCTAAATGCACACAGCTTAATGGCAGCTCTTTGTATCCTATTTCCTAGCCCCAAATTTCTGTTTTACTATGTTCTGATATTGACTATGACATTAATTTTAGTAGCCAACATTATAGCAACTGAGATTAGAATCTCTGTTCTAATCTTGGTTGTTCAAACAATATGTGTTTCCAGCAGAGTAAATAATTTCTTTAGCCACATGATTTATATGTGCCCCCAAATATTTCTAAACACTTTTATAAACACATACCCATCTTCTTTATTACTATCTTCAACTTCTACCTAGAAAAGCAGTATTTCTGCCAACACAGACGGAAATATGTCTAAACATACCAGCTATTACACTGGTGGCCCTTAAAGCATCATGTCTCATAGCATTAATATGCTTGTGTAGCCTTTTCCCACTCTAGGCTTGGCTATGTGACTTGCTTTAGCCAGTAGGACAATGGCAAACATGATACAAGCAGAGGCATGAGGAAGCCTACGTTAAAGGGGTAAATTTATGGAGGAGAGACCCTAGAGGATGAGGGGTCATCTTGGGTGTTCCAGTCCCAGCAGACTCCTAGCTGAATACAGCAACATGAGTAACCTCATAGATCTTAAGCATTTTACCACCAAAAAAAAAAAGTTTACAGCGTTAACTAAGTGAGGTGATTGATGTGTTAATTTTCTTGGCCTTGATAACCATTCTACAATGTATGTGTATATCAAATCATCACATTGTACACTTTAAATATATACACAGTTATATTTGTCAATAAACTTAAAAAAGAAAAGAAGGGCTTCCCTGGTGGCACAGTGGTTGAAAGGTCCGCCTGCCAATGCAGGGGACACGGGTTCGTGCCCCAGTCCGGGAAGATCCCACATGCCGCGGAGGGGCTGGGCCCGTGCGCCATGGCCACTGAGCCTGCGCGTCTGTGCTCCGCAACGGAAGAGGCCATAATAGTGAGAGGCCCGCGTACTGCAAAAAAAAGAAAAGAAAAGAAAACCACCCAGCTGAGCACAGTCAGGCCAAGGCTGCTTCCCAGTTTCCACTCAGTTTCATAATATGGTAATAATGCAATCATGATAGAATCTTAAAAGTCTTAAAATCTATTTGCTTTCCTTAAATTGCAATTCTGGAGATAATCCAAAATGCCAATGCTATATATATTTTTTTAATGACTGTGTTCCTTAGCTGTCACTAGAAGGGATAACTCTGGTATTTCCTATTAGAGGAGAAGTAATTTTTTTTTTGTTTTTTGGCCATGCCACACAGCTTGCAGGATTTTAGTTCCCCAACCAGGGATTCAACCCAGCCCACCACAGTGAAAGCGCCAAATCTTAACCACTGAACTACTTGGGAGTCTCCCCCAGCAGGTCTCTTCTTTGAACTAACTAGTACTTTCAGACTTTATCAGATTTTTTTTAACCTTTATGGAATTTTTTAAATTATGGGAACTCAAAAGGGACTTAGAGCTTTTAATAAACAAAGTTAATATGTGTCTTTAATATTCCAGTGAAGAGAGGTATGTAGAATAATCTTTAGGAGTAAAAGTCTCAACATCATGTAGGTTTTGCTTCAGAGCACATTTTATGCCATCCAGCTGATCATCACCTTCATTATTGTTAGTCATTTGTGTGGTTCATTATTAGTCATTTGAATTGTTCAGGTATAGTTCTGTTCATCATTTTTTTTCTCTATATAACTTTGTTGTATTAGTTGTCCTTTGTTTATGTGTAATCCTAAACCAAGGAGAAGAAAAGATATTTCTTTATAATTTTGCCCTTATGAACGTCTTAAAAATATCTGACCTGGGTTATATGTTGCAGTTTCTCAGAAGTTAATGCAACTTCTAGAGTCAGTTAGACAGTAAAACTGATATGTTAACAGGCCGCCTCTGAAAAGGGTTATGTGGCCAAAATGAGGAATTGCTTTGTACTCTTATAGGTATATTATGTTTTTTAATATATTAAAGACTCTGAGAAAGAAACTGGATTAATTTTGTTCTTTAAATCTACATGGCTACAGAAATGTTTTCTTGTAGAATAGCTCATAATTGTTCAGGAATTATGTTTCAGGGATCTTGAAATTGTAAATTGTAAGTGGGCCTCTTTGATTCTCCCCAGAGTTATCTTTACTAGCTGTGCTTTTTGGGTAAATATTCCTCAGTATTTGAGGGAAAGACTTCCACCTCTTACATCATCCTTCTAATTAGTTCATTCCTCTCTCTCCTCCAATATTACTTCTCTGGCACCAGCTCCAGCGGGTTTGCCCTCCCTCTCAAGTTGATCATTAGCTGACCTCAGTGATTCCAAACCTGGCTGATCATGAGAACTGCTAGATCTCTTGAACAAAACAAAGCAAGCAAATAAACAAAAAACAAGTCTGGGACAATCCCTTCCCTAGGATTCTGAGTCAGCAAGAGTGGTGTGGAAATAGAAAACTGTTTTATGTGGTTTCCCAGATAAGTGTTAAGGTAAACTTCCAACCTTCATTGACCATGAAAAGAAACATGTTTGGGACTTCAAAGATTTTCATAAGGAAAGAAAAGAAGAGATATGACAATTAAATGCAATGCATGATCCTGGATTGTATCCTTAATGGGGACAGGAAGGAGGTGGGCTGTGAAGGATCTTAGAGATAATTGATGAATTTTAGACTGTGGATTAGGGGCATAATGTCTCCAGTGTATTTTCAAATATTTGAAGGAAAATATACATATGTGTATAAATATAGAGATAGAAGAGAATGGTAAAGTAAATCGGGAAACATAAATAATTGGTGAATTTAGGTAAATGCTGTATAGGAGTTTCTTGTACTATTCTAACAACTTTTCATAATTTTGAAATTATATCAAAATTATTTTTTTTAAGTTTAATTTTACTTAAACCTAAAAGTCCTCACACCTCTCTCCAAAAAATTTAATGCTGGGTTATTATCTGATTCAGAGTAATCAAAACAATAGATGTCAAAACAAAGCAGTTTGGAATCTATCATACCAACTGAAAATTAGAAAAATGATTTTTCCGACATAAATATCTTTATGGAGGATAACTATACACTTGAGAGTTGAACAATCTAGGTTAAACTAATTGCAAATATTAAGTGACATAAAGATTATTTCTTTCTTGCTGAAATAAAACCAAGAAAAAATATAAAGTCTCATTTTCTGAGAATCCATGAGGCAGTCATAAATTAGACAAGTAATGGAGTATTTGATTTAAAGTCAGAAGACACAAATTCAAATTTAATTCTTACTAAGTGTGGGGTTTTGAGAGAGTCAATTAACCTTCCTGAGTAACAGTTTTACAATCTAAAACAAACCTTTCACCATATTAGACCTCATTAATGAGGAAAAGTTAGAAGAAAAAAAAAAGGCCAATCTATTGCCTTACATATAGAAACAAAAACTTTGTCAAGCGTAATATCTCAGCCATGTAAATATAATCTTTTAGCCATCTCACAAGTCCTAGTTAGTTCCTAGGTCGGTGGACCTAAGAAAAGATTCCATCTGAACTGTGAGGCAAAGAATGAGGCATGAGAAATATGTTTCCTGAGGATAGGGAAGAGGGGAGAGTTACAGAGAAACAAATGAAAGAAGGTCTGGCTTATAGAATCATTCTACCAATGCTTTGTCTAAAGGGACTCCAGATATTCTGATCTAAAAAGAGAAAGAAAAAGCCCTAACATCATTTTTTGCCATGACCCTCCCACCTTTGGGTTTTTAAATCTGATTCTCTGAGATTGATTTGGAGCAACTCTTCAAATAATTTATTGTAAGTTAGTAAATGTTATTTTTCTGACCACTTGTGCATCTGAAACCATCCTTAAATGGCTTTTACACAAGAAAACACAAACTGTTTCAATGTGAAATCCTTAGGTCACAATAATTATCCTTTCAAAATTCTTAGATATTTTTCATTGTCTTAGAATATTTACTTGTAGTGCTTGAAGCTAGCTGGGTATAGTTTTCCTCCATGGATAATCCTTTATTTTCCTTTTCCCCCACTATTTTGATACTTGACAGTTTTTTAATTATAAATCATTTCCATCACAATTCAAAAGTTTGTCAATATGAGTTTTGTAGGTCTCCTTTATTGTTTTATCCTGAATTTAGTAAAGTCACTCAAATCTGCATATACAGGTTAATCAGTCAAGTTTTCTTCTATCATATCTTTATTTACTGTTTCTGTTTCATATGTTTTGGTTCCTTCTCCAGGAACACTAATTAGTCATATATTGAAGCTCCATTTTAGGTCTTATTACATTTTTGTTATAAGTACATTTTTGTATTTGTACATTCTAGGAGAGCTTCTCAAGCCCATCCTCCACATAACAGATTAATGCTTCTGTATTATTATTACTACAGTTCAGTATTCTCAATGCCTTTTAAAATGTGGGCTTCGATTTTACATTTAGTTTTATTGAAATTCTTCTTTCGCTTATATATCTTGCATTTTATCTCACTCTGTTCTTTACTGCCTGCGGTTCCTGCTTCGATGAGGCTCATTCTTCTTGCATTTTATTAAGTGGAGCAAACAAGTTTCAGAATGTTCTCTTGAGTCTTACAAGACATTAATTTTAGAAACATACTTTTTCTTTGAGCCTTCAAGGTGATAATTCTTTTCCCTTATTCCACGGTATTTTTTTGTTGTTTTACATATTGTTTTGCTTTTTACTTCTGTTTACAAACTATCGAACTGAGCACTTCTTAAACTCAGTGAATCTCAGAATATAGGATGGATGGATTACCCTAAGCCAAATTCTCTAATGAATTGGTGACAACAAAATCTCCTTCTCAGATTCACACTTAGGAAGTTAACGTGCCAGATTCCAATATGATTTTTAGCTCCTAACAGGCATTCACTCTACTAAGGTGACAACTTCTCTTTTACCTCTGGCCTGTTCCTCTGAAACTCTGAGAAGATGTAAGAGACAAAAACCCTGAAAGTCCCTCCATCCACTGTATCCAGGATATTTCTGTCACCAGCTTCAGACCTTTGCAATGAGCAGTCAGTGGTCCGACTCCATAGCTTCTGCCCAGCTGTTTTTGAAAGATACTCTTCCTGAATTGTGAGAAAGATAGCAATTGGGAAGGTGAGGGAGGTTGAGAATACATCTTTAAATACATCAAAAATCAACACCTGGATAATCTTTTTATTGGTTGTAATATACCCTGAATATAGACCCAGGGGAATAACATAAAGAAACTACAGTGTGTCTTCCTATCCCTTTTAAGTATTCTCTCTGTCTTGAGATAAACCTGAGAATGCCAAGAAAACTGACCTACCATTGGTTAGCAGGAGTTCCTCCCAGATTCTAGTCTTAGGTTATTTGAGACTTGATGCAATGTTTGGTCTTTTTAGTGTTTTCTAAGTATTTTAACACATAATCAACCAAAGTTACATATTAGGACTATTTTAAATAGTTATCCAAGATGTTCTTTCACTCCTAATAGCCTCTTAAAGGTATTACTTTTAACTGATAGTAATAACTAATAAGTATCATCTTCCTAAATACTCTTATCACTGTAAACCTTCCAAAACTCTCAATATTACTGTACATCACAGAAAACTGTTGTAATTCTTATTGGTGTTGAAAACTCCATTGACCTCCATTTTTGGTCTCCTTTTTACTTGTCCCACAAAGCTAGTAATTTTAAGTACTGATAATTTTATTTAGATCTCTCATCCTTTGAGTCTTTCTATTCATTCATTATTTTTCTATTTAGCTATTCATGCAGTCAACATTTATTAGGTAGTCACTATGGGCTAGGCACAGTGATAGACCCTGAAAATACTGATATATAGGTTCTACCTCCAAGAACTTATGATGTAATCATGAAGACAAATGATGAAACAAATCTGCATACTATGCTGTAATAAACGTTTCTGAAGATATCCATAGCATGAAAAATATCTCAATACTAGTGTCAAGTGCCATCTGATTTTAATATGCTTAGATTATTATTTTTATCAACAGCTTAGATTCAAAATGTCATTTTAAATATTGTCTTTGGGACTGTGGCTTCTTTGTTTAATTCAAGTCATTTTAATCAGCATTTAATAAATGTCTACTGTGAGCCAGACACTCTACTTGGCACTGTATGGAATGCAAAGCTAATTAGGACAAAATTTGAACCCTCAAAGTTTTTAGCTTAGTTTCTTAGTCCATTTGGGCTGTTATAAGAAAATACCACAGACTGGGTAGCCTATACACAAAAGAAATTTAATTCCCATTGTTTTGGGGGCTGGAAGTCCAAGTTCAAGGTGGCAGCATGGTCACATTTTCTTGAGGATCCTCTTCCTGGTGCTTCTAGCTGGTGGTTTCTCATTCCGTCCTCACATGGTAGAAAAGGCAAAAAATCTCTGTGGAGTCCCTTTTGTGAGAACATTAATTCCATTCGTGAGGGCTCCACCCTCAGGACCTAGGTACCTCCCAACAGCCTCACCTCCTAATACCATTACATTAGGCCTTAGGATTTCAACATTTTGGTGGGATACAAACATTCAGACCATAGCAAGCAGGGAATACAACCTAACTATAATGAACTTTCAATAAAGCAAAGTGTTATAGAAGGACAAAGAGAAGATTACAGAAAGAATGACCCTTCATGAAATAGTAAAAAATTGAGCTGGGCCATACTGAATGTGATAATAATTGTTACCATTCATTGAGAAGCCTCTATATGCTAGTTACTGTAGCATATATTGTTTCCTGTACATTATCTCTAATCTTGGAAAATGGGACTATTTTTTAAATTCAATTTTATTGGAGTATAGTTGCTTTACAATGTTGTGTTAGTTTCTGCTGTACAGCAAAGTGAATCAGTTATACATATACATATATCCACTCTTTTTTAGATTTCCTTCCCATTTAGGTCACCACAGAGCACTGAGTAGATTTCCCTGTGCTATACAGTAGGTTCATTAGTTATCTATTTTATACATAGTAGTATATATATATATGTATCCCAATCTCCCAATTCATTCACCCTCCCTTCCCAA
>NW_021703783.1:12577731-12747731 GCF_005190385.1 Monodon monoceros | reverse complement strand
TTGGGGAAAAAGGAGGGGGTGGGAAATGCAATTAGGGATCTGGGTGTTTGTCCCTTAAAAAAATAAGGTGACAAAGTGGTTAATGTCTTTGCAGGTTGGTGTTGATATCAGGAATCTTACTGCCACAGTCCAAATAGAGTACTAATTACTGAGAATGATGTCACCGTAGGCAGAGGAATAATCCCATCATTTAATTAGTTGAATGATTTAAACAAAGATTTGCATAGATGCACTAATCAGTTACCATGAATTACAGAGCAGTTGCCAGCGAGGGGTAACAGATCATACAGTTGGAGGGAAAAAAACATCTCATCTCCTTGAACATAATTAATTTAATTGTCCTCATTAGCTGTACCATTTGTTTTGATTTTATTTCTCCCTTTCCCCACACATACTTCTCCCTCCCTCCCTCTTTTCTTCTTCTCAGTGCATTGGCTGAGAGGGAGAGCGCATGAAACACACACACACACACACACATACACACACACACACACACACACACACTCTGGGGTGTTCTCAGAGTGGCTGGAGCAGAGAGGTGGGGTGGAACAGCGGGAGCTGCGCGGATGGGTGAGGTGCATGTGTGCCTGCTTAGACCGGCCAGAAAAGCCAAGCTTAAGAGAGCTGCCTATGTACAGAACAAACCCACTGAAGGGGTTCTTATTAATCTGCCGTTTGTGACTTTCGTTATTTTTCAGGTTAGTTCTGCATTTTGTTGCCTTTTAGAGGGAGAAGAAAGCAAACTCCATACTATTTTATTATGAGCCTTTAAGAAAGGGAAGGGATAAACATAAGTTATCAATGTTGTACCATTATTCTTTATAAAGAGAAGCATAATTTAGCCTGAATATTCACGGGGTGGGAGCGGTGCATTGATTCTTTTTAAAACTAGAACTAGATTAAAACTGATGGTGCTGAGAAGAAAAAAAAGTTTTGTGGATTTCAACAATTGAGTCTTTCTTGGCCCTTAAAACATTTCAGCCAGTGTCATTCAGATCTGGACTATTTTTAAGCTTGACCTTTGACAGGGCTTTTAAAAATCTGGTGGCGATGCTATGATAGTTGCCAAAAAGAGGATGACTTTGAAGTTTGAAAACTTAGAAAAATAATAAGATATTTTAAAGCTGCCAGTGGCCTTTACAGATGCAAAGTAAAGTTAAGAGAAGAGGAGCTTGGGGGATAAGGGGACCTTTCTGAAGGATAAAAAGGAAAAAGAAATCTGTCAAGGCCTCTAAAACAAGCCTATGAAGACTGAGCAGTAATGGTGGAGACACTCAACCACTCTTTGACCAAGTTAGGCTTAAAAACATGTTGCTAGGTGCCCTTGGGTTGTTTTCCATTCTAGTCTGTGAATTTTAAATTGCGAGGAATTCAAGTAATTGCAGGAAGTGTTCAGCAGGGATGGGAGAGATGTTCAGTATCAGTTAATGGGGCACAAGTTCACAGTTTGGTTCTTGGGCCAGAGGAGGAAGGGGAGTGTGGCATCTCCGGACCCAGCTTGTGTAGCAGACCTGCCCTGCGGAGCAGCGACTTCGGAGAGTTCACTAACAGAAGTCAGAGAACCGGGCGACTGCAGCCACCCCCAGACATTTCTTAAAGGGGAGGGTTGTGTGCTTTTCCAGTGTATTCTGGTAGCAGTTTGACTCCCTTGCTTTTATTTTAATTTCCATAATTGGCAGCTTCAGAACTGGCACTGGAAGACAGTTTGCTTTCAACGTGGCCACCTATTCCAAAATGCCCCTGTTATTTTAGGAACCCTACCGTTTTCCTCTGGAGCTCTTTCGCAGGACTTCTTTTGGACGGGTCCAGGAGGTAGGCAGGGTCCTTCCCGGAGTCGACTCCCGCCGAGGTCACTTTTTGTGCGGAGGGGGGATTGGGGGTCGTCCCCAGCGTTTGCGAGTAGCATATGCGTGGGGTTGTGCTGACTGCACTCGCAGGCTTGTACATTTTCACCCTGGGAAATTAGCAACAAAGCCCTATCTGTCTTGCGGCTGCTTTGCACTTTCCGAGGGCGGCTGTACTTGACTGAGCTGCAGAACAGGCACACGAGAGCGAGCGAGCGAACGAGGGAGGGAGGGAGGGAGGGAGGGAGAGAAGGAAAGGAGCGAAGAGGGGAGGGGTGGGGGGCGAGAGGTAAATAGTCTTAAATCGGAAGGGAGCTGCTTCTCTGTGGTCTTGACAAGCGCTGCCTGGGCTCCGCCGGCTCAGTAATAACGGAGTGACCTTTTCTTTGGCTGTATTCTGTCTGGCTGGGAAGGGATTGCATTTTGCAGCTGAGAGCTGGGGCTTCCTTCAGCTCGGCTCCTGGCGTGCTCCTGGGGTAAGTTGTCTTGAGCCAGGACGGAGAGAGACAGCCTCGGACTGCAGTTGCCTAAAAGGAGGACACCTGTGGCTCAGATGCGGTCAACACCATTACTTGGCGGATCCTTGAGGACCTCATTATTTTAAACTTAAAAAAAAAAGAGATTCCCTCCCCCTCTTTTTTTTTTTTTTTTTTCAAAGCAATGCTTCTTTTTGACCTTTCCCAAGGAGAAGCGCTACAAAGCAGCCACTGTGCTTTCTGAACGGCCTCCCCCTGTATCGCTTAATTGAGAAGGTAAGTGCAGCAACTGGGTGTACACGCGGCGGCTTATTTGTGGTGTGTGTGTCTGCGGGTGCGCGCGTGCGTGTACGGATGTGGGGATTTTTTTCTTCTTCAGCCTCTCCTAATGAGGCATAAACTGGAGCTGCAGCCCAGCTCCGCACTGCAACTTTCACTCGGGCTGCAGCTCTGCTGAGACCGTTTTGTTTAAGTCATGTGAGGCTTCATTATTTTTATGATGAGACGTGAAATAGATGCGGGCGGATGTTGATGGAAGGAGGGAGAGCAGAGCGGCTGCGGCGCGGAACGTCTCAAGTACGACTCGAGTAGATAATAGTCAAAGTTCACGAGGAACTGCAGTATTTCCACAGCCCCGACTCCCGGGGAGACAGGGGCTTGAGAGAGTTTGGGAGGAGATGTTCGATCTGGCCCGGCCCGTAGGAAGGGAATTCAGTCTTAGGTGGTTCCCGACCCTCCTCCCCTTACTTGCTGGAATTCATCACCCCCCTCCCCCAGGAGTTGAAATGACCATTTTTGGGTTCTGGTGGCCACTTCTGCCTCTGCCCACTCTGCCATAATAACGAAATACCGTTCCTACGAGATGGAAAAGTGACTGTCTGCGGGGGGAGGGGGCGGTTGGGAGAAGTGGCGAGAAGAGAGAGGTTCCGTGGGGCAAGGTGCCTCTGTCCTAATAGGCTGAGATTCAAACTGCTGCGGCACATTTTTATGGGGGCTACCCAGATTGCTGTTATGAAATACAAGTCAGATTTATGATCTTTTTCATATTGAACATGATATGCTATGCTAACGCTGCATGTGACAGTTTAATCAAATCCATTTGTTACCACGACGCTAAAAGGGGCCGCTGGGATTTTAGGATTACGGGCAGAGTTAGGAAAGCATGTGGCTTTGTCATTCGCCATCATTTTGCACACTGCCACACGGCGAGGGGCTCCGTGTGTGCGCCGTGTCTCGTCTGGCCGCCCTCGTCCTTTTCTCCAACCCCCGCGCCGCCGCTCCGACCCGCTCCCAAAGTGGCTTCACAATAGTCCGTCCTCCGAGGTGTAGGCTGCGCACCAGGTCCGCACTTGAGCTAAAACCGAGAGACCCCCTTCCACTTCTACCTTTGGGCTGGGCGCTCAATGCGAAGCCGCTGCAACTCAGGCACGCCTAAATCAACTCATGCAGAAAAAGGAGAAAAGTTTTGGTAAGGTTACAATCTATCATAGATGCACTTTGCCGGCGCTGGGCACTCTCGGCTACTCCAAAGCCTTCCTGCTCTTCCGCTGCTTTTGTGTCTTTCGAAAAGATCCGAAATATTATTGTTGTAACTGCTTTGAAAGACTGCCGCTTAAACCAATTAATCTTGCTAGGTGCAACAAAAACTGCTACATTCTTTGCAAATCATCCCTGTGTGGCTGCAAAGACACAACCACAAAAGGCTGGAGCATAAACTCCTCAAGGGATTCTTTGTTAGAGTGTATGTATGTTTCTTATTTTTTTTTTTTTATTTTGCATGTGAGCTGCATCAAAATTGAACTCAGTCTTGCAAATCTCTTGTTGGCCTTTGCCAAGCACTAGCACTTTGCTGCCATGGTAACTGTAATTAAACTGATAAGAGTGGAAAAATGTCAGTATCTCTGAGCCTTGCAGCTGCATTGGAGAAAAAGGGAATCAAATTGGTTCCCAGCTCCATTGCTCAGAAAGGGGAGGGGGGGGTGGTGGAAGGATGGGGAGGGGGGTTGGGAGTTGAAGGGGCAGAACAGAGTTAAGCAGCTCCAGCGCCTGAGATCTGGGGACATCTATTTGCATTGTTGTCCCTTAGGGGGCTGCAGCCTGTAGGGATGCTCTGGGCCAGTGAACAGAGAGAAACAAGCTTTTAGGCCCAATCCAGTTCTCCAGTCCGGGCTGGGGGCTGGGAAGAGGATGAAGATGGGCAGGAGGAGAGAAAATCTTTTGTTTGGTACCTCTTGGCAATCGAATGGCCGGTGTTGGCCAAATTCTTTTAATCTGTGTCAGTGCTCCCAGCTGCAGAACCTGCATTCCCATTTTCGCATCTTCCTGAGGCACCTCATCTCTGCCAACCCCCTTTATGTATTCCCTCTTCCTTTTCCTTCTCCCAAATTGTCCTCTGTGAATCTTCCGAAGGGGACAAAATGTTTTCCATTCACTACGTGTAGTTAGTCCAAAAATATGAAAGACTGGGTCTAAGTGCTGCAAACCTTTTATTATGATTATTATTTTTTTAAGCCCCTGTGTGTTGTGGAGTTGTGGTTACTTTGTTGTGTTAACTACTGAAGCTGAGACTGCGCGGATGAATGGCACAGAACAAGGGAACATAATGGAGGCAATCAACCGTTAGGCCGCCTCACAATGCAATCCAGGCAATTAAAAGCTCACCAGAGTTTAAATGAAATGGTTCTACTTATTTCTGCACACCACACTGCACGGGCTATTATTTACGTCTTTTTTTAATTATGATTTCCCTTAAACTGTCAAATAACTCAGAATGGCAGAGTCTCAGAGGCAATAAGAATTTCCCTCGGAACAATTTACATGCCAATCTAAAACTAGTTATGAGTCCTGATGTGCTATAAGCAACTTGTGAAATGTTTCTCAGCTCCGAACACATAACTCTACCCAGACGCGTTCTGCCGGATGCTGAAGAGAGGCTGCCGACTGCTTTATGCCTGTTTAGGTACATGGCAACCTGGTGACTACAAAATAGTTCTTTTTTCTACAACTGTTAACTTGCAGAGTATCGAAAACATTTCCTTTTCAAGAGCAATGGGATGATGTTTTCTGCAGGAAGGTACCAGGATGGAGCAGAAAATATCAAACTCCTTCTACGCCCAAGGCCAGACAGAGTGTAAGAGTTTCAAATATTAATTGGCCTCTGAGTGCTAAATTAAAATGTCAGCACAACAAAAACATTTTGTGAAGACAAGCAGGGTAGAGTTGTCCCAAATGTTGGTACCCCCTGTCTTGGTTGCAAAGCATTGTGAATAAAGATAGGTGACCTTCCACGCTTGATGATGGTAACACAACTCAGAGAAACAGAGCTTAGCTACAACTAAGAAGGATTTGGACAAAAAATTTTCAGCTTGGTGATATAAAAAAATAATAGCCTTATAAATTGGATAACTAGACTAGCCACTGTTAATACATCTCAAGATGTTTTCAGTCATGAAATCCGGAATGTCATTTAGTAAATCACAGTCTCTCCCTCCCCCAGGTAGATAGTTAAGAGGCACCTGGGTATGTTCTGTACTGTAATTAATGGGATTCATTCCTTGTGGAACCTTGCGAGAAGATGGTAACTAGTTCTGATCAAAGACACTTCATTTGTTAGAAGTTCTAGAGAATGAGATTTAGCAGAGCTATCAAGGGTTATGATTAATCTACACTAGACCCTGAGCTCCTTCAAAGAAAAGGAACAGAGAGCCGGCTATAGGAATACCACCTGCTGTTCTGTACAAATCCAGCTGCTAGTCTGCAGCTCCGAGGACCACGGCTCTGCATCCCATGCAGAAAGAGTAGCTACCTTGATGCCTCACTGCCAGTCCCTGCTCCATCACTCTATCAGAGAAGTTATCTTCTAATGGAAGTTCGACATCGTAACACTATTATGTGAAATTCATGTATCATTTGTAGCTAGAAAAGTTATTCTGCTGTGAGGGTACGGTACCTTGACGTCTCTTAACAGTGTGATTAAAAAAGAGAAAGATTGTAAAGATAATGAAGGTACAGGCTTCATCATCAGGCATCAGAGGAAACTGAAGAAGGTTTAGCTATTTTGGAGCAGGAAACACACCGAAAATGCTCTAGATTAGAGCTTGGCATTTCTTACTTGAGACTGTTTCAAGTGCAGGCATTTGGTGTCTTGTGTGAGTCTATGTTCAAGTTTAAAACTTTATGCCTTAGAGAGGAGGCATAATTTAGCAGCAGGATCTCTGGACTGTAAGAAGGCCACCAAGTCTAGTGCTTAACTGTCATTCAGCTTTGAGCGAGTCCCTTAACCTCTCTTAGGCCTCTGTATCATAATTTGTAAAACGAAGGAATTTGGAATCGAAGTCTACAGTACTTTATACTGCTTGAAATGAGTTAATTGGTAAATATGAAGCTGTGAATAGTTGGTCCAGCTTTTTAAAAAGCTGGGTATTTGACATTTAGGAGAGAAGAAACTCAAAGGCAAATACCCTTTCACTGAAAAAATTTCAGTCAGGTTGTAACACCCATAGAACTCAGCTAGACTCCTTATTTATGATGGAGATATGTCTCTAAAATATATAAATGTCCCTATGTCTAGTCTAGTATGTATGTAATATAGGTATATAATATATATTTGCATATGGATGTTTGGGTAACCTTATATATATTTAGACTTTGTCTTCTATTGTCTTTTCTTTCCTTTATAAAATAAATAAGTGCATGTTTATGATAATGAATTACATAATCCTATAGTTTAATTTTATATAAAAGCATGTAGTATATAGTTAGGTAATCTGCCATTAGTAGAAGCACTGACTGATGCTTGTGAGTGTAAGTACATTTAAAACAAATTTTAACACAATGAATACTTTGAAATATCAAGGGCACAGGGGGGAAGTCTTTGGAGGCAAACAAGTATTATAGCATTGGTGAGCTTTTCAGGAGACTGTCCTCTGCTTAAGTATAAACATCTCTACTGCTAGGTGAGGTTAGTGCATCCCATAAGGATGCACTTTCCTTCTGCCATCAAGCCCGTGTTAAGTGAAATTTTTAACCAATAAAGGAAAACTCATTTTTGACTTCTACAGCCTGTGCACAGACTACTTTGTTAAACAGCTTTCTTTGAGATTGTTAGCCATTTACTCATAGTTTCTCCCGAAAGGAACTTCTTTATGTAGAAAATGGGGACACTATAAAATTATTTAATATTACTTCTTCGTGTATATAATATCAACTTACCAGGTGCAACATGAATTCTTTGTTTTACCACTTTATAGGTGTCACTTCGTAAATGGTTTAACAAGGGCTTAGCAAAGTTTGAGACTCTTTTGTTTCCAAAATTTAGTTTGATATCTGTATGGCCCTCAAAAAGAACGTCTAACACCCCTTGAAAAAGGCAATCTGAAATATTTAACTTGGTGGAGGTCTTCGGACATCTTCTGCTTCTTTCTTGGAGTCCCAGCTCTCTTGTTTTTCTTGTCTCCCTTTAGGTATACAAATGCTCTCAGTCCAGCCAGACAACAAGCCGAAAGGTTGTGCTGGCTGCAACCGAAAGATCAAGGACCGGTATCTTCTAAAGGCACTGGACAAATACTGGCATGAGGACTGCCTGAAGTGTGCCTGCTGTGACTGTCGTTTGGGAGAGGTGGGCTCCACCCTGTACACTAAAGCTAACCTTATCCTTTGTCGCAGAGACTATCTGAGGTAGGAATTAGCCTTGCACACCAGTGATGACTGGATTCCTTTTAAAATACCTTTGTAAGTGTCTTTGTGGGTTTCATTTCCTTCCTAGTAGCCTCTATTCCTGAAAGGTGTCCACCTAGCAGCCTTCAAAATGCTGCCAGTTGCCTGTTCCACAAATGATCGCTTCAGCAATGGCCAGGAAAACCCAATATCTCAAAGTGTTCCCATTTATTTGCCTTACCTGATGCTCCTACCTGGGGATAGGTTAGTCCACTGCCTGTATGGAAACTGCCAGTTCACATCAAGGATGTATTTGGTAGAAATCAGCATACAAGATGTTTTATTCGCACAAAAGTGACAAGGTCAGGCTGAGTATAGCACCAAGTAATTCAGCGATATTTCTGTTTCCGATTTGTCAGAGAAAGTCAATTTGAAACTCTTAACTGGCATTTATTAGTAAGGTGTTTGTCGTACAGTGTTGAAAACTTTCCCCAAGTGTGAATACACCTCCCTCCACCCACCATGGCATTCCAGGTGATCTTCGCAAAGATAGCACTGAAAGTCGAACAGCCTAAGTCTTGCCAGTAGCTTTACGGAAAATAACAAAGTAAAGACCTCCATCATTATGGGGAAATGATAGCCACTCTCCAAACTGTGAACATCTGAACGGTTTCAGGACAACGCAGATGTTCTTGCTTCTGAAGCCATGAAGCAGACTAAACTTGTATCCTAGCGTTTAGTACTCAACACATGGACTGGTATTTAAGAAAAATTATTTTGCTTTTCAGGGAATTTCGTGACTTCATTCAGCTGCAAATTACTGATATTAACAAAGTAGGATCTATCAAATTAGAGAAATGATATATGGCATCATTTGGGTTTTCATATTTGATACAATTAATCATTTTTCTAGTCTGACATTAAGTGATTCATTTTGAATTTTTTTCCCTTATGACACAAAATTTATCAATCAGCAGTAACTCCTTGGTCATTTCAGGAGGTGTTTTCTAGGGAATTTGGTGCTGCTTCGTATATAATTCAGTTATTTTCAGTCCAATTCAATGTTTATATATAAGAACATATTGTTTGATGAATGGTCATTACAAGAGGGTGAGTCCGGTACTGTTTATCAGATTCTACTCTCTCCCCTCTTAGGACCGCTTCATCTGACAGCCCCCTGACTATAACCACTTGCTACTACTTCTCTGTGTTCCAGGGGCACAAAATACATGTAAGATGCCAGCAATGGGAATGGAATGTGACTATAGGCAAGGAGTTCCCTAACGAACACAACTAATCAGAATTAAGCTATTCCGTGAATTCTTTCAGGCTCTACGGTCTTGGAACTTCCCTCTTGCGAATAAAAATTTCTCCTCTGCTCATTGTGAATTAGAGCCTGATTTCTACATAGAGTCTTTGTATTTGCTTTTAGTGACTTTGCTTCCTACTTTTGCTTTATCTTCCTAACCAATAGCCGTGGGCTTTTGGACTCTGTCTTTGACTTTTGTTTACATTTGCAGTATCTCCAGTGGATTCATGTAAGCAAACAAGGAGTTTATATAGTCTGGGCAAGATTAAAGTGTTCTAATAAGCAATAAAGACAAAAATTAAGTCAAATTTAAAGAGAGTCTCTTGAAATCTCTGGATATTTTTAAATCAGAAATGTAAATTTGCCAACGAAATACATGTGTGGTGAGTGAAACTGTTTTGCAGTTGTCTACATAGTAGAGAGCAGAGAAAGTAACCTTGTGTTGTTTTAATCTTCCTTATGGTAATAAAAATAAGTTGTTCAACTGGTGTTTGATAGTCTTAAGTGTATTGTTGAAGGGAATTTATCAAAATAGTTTTCATCTCAGAAATCTTTATCTCTAAAAGAGTCTATATGTTGCCTTTTGTGATGCAACTTTTACTTGATATCTGATAGGCTCAAACTTTTAATCTTGTTACCTTATTTTTAAAAAATCATACTCTTTCAAATTTAAACCCTGGTCCTGATTGCCAATATATTCATTTCTCAGAGTACAATTTCCTCTTAAATTGGTCATTACCACATTAATGGCCAGTTGTTATGTTAACAGCCTAAGGGTTGTTAACATTTCAAACTAAGCTGTTAACAGCAAGCTTATCCCTTATTTAAACTGAAGGTTTTGTTGTATATAACGTGACTCCCTTGGCAAGGAGTAATTCATCAACACTTAAAAATTGCAGAAGTGAAACGGGGAAATGGTATGTGTGTAAAACACCATGTTATGTGTTATAGATTATGCCGCAGATGTGGTATTTAGTTTTATGTGGAAAGTGTGTATCTCAGTGAAATTATGTCTATGTTTAAAAGCATATGTCTGATTGGCAAATTAAAATAGTCTGATTCTGTATGTCGAATAGGCAGATACGTTCAGGCAAACTTTATTTACCAATTAATTTCTTTGAATGGGTATAAACAGGCATTCAAAAATGCTTATTGGATGCCTGCTTTATGAGAGGCATGATTTGGGGTCACGGACAAAATTTAACTAAGGGAAAAAGGGAGGTGCACCTCAAACTGTTACTATCTAATTGTTTATTAATTACACAAAATCTGCAGTATGATCAGTGAACAAGTAATATTCTGTGGCTATTTTCCCGAGCTTTGAAAGTAATTTTTCTCATTTCCCTGTTAGTTCAGTACATTTCCTTCTTGTGTTTTGCACAGCCAATGCTTAACCATTTAAATCCTATTAAAAAGTAGCTTAGTTTGGTTTTCGGGTCTTCGGATATTATGTAATATCTTTGAGGCACAAACGAGCCATAAATAATTTACAGGTTTGTGTTTCTCTGTCTAAATTACTAGGCATCTAAGTAAGAATATGGAAAATGATAAAGAAAAAATTGCTTACCTGTACCAGTAAATTATGGGTTATAGATATTATCCTGGGCCAGATAATTTTTCATATCTAGAGAAGAGTGAAATATTTTTTGCCAACTGTATTTAACTTCCTAGTTAACTTCTCCTTCCAAAAGCAAACACAAAACACACTTTTATTGCTGAACAGTGAATCTTGAAGCTCTAACATTTTATTTTGCCTTATTCTGAGTAGTGATAGTGGTGGCATGTTTTTACAAGTTCTTTGAATGATGAGTACAAGAATTTAAATCATAAGATATTTTCTTTAGGGTATTAGAAGCTATTACTGCAGTAAATTTGATTTTGCTCAGGTATTTTTTTCTCCTTCGAGGCACAATTAGCTATATTTACGAAAAAGAAAAGATTTTTACAGTTCGTTACTGAGTTTCAAATCTTAACAGTTCCCTTTCCATAACAGGGCTGATATAATATCTTTTACTTTTCTGGAGAATATAAGATACACCTGTCTGATGAGAGGGAATTTGCCAGTTTTTAAGATTGCTTTACATCCTCAGAAATTCATTAGAAAAAGGAACAGAAAGATTGATTTTTTAAAACTTCCTCTATTAAACACGCTTTCTGACTTAAACTATGAAGTTGGTCTGCCCACTAATATTTATATGCCAAGACCTAGAAATGAATCTGTTAAAAATGTATCCAACACATTTATTTTTTTTTATTTTTAAAAGTTGTTTATGACAAAGTAGATATGGAAGCATCTTTGTGCCTTGAACCAGAGAATGCATAAAGTAGATTAGCAATTACTGTGTAAAACTAGTCAAGGTTTAGTAATGATGTTTACAGGACTATGTAGCTACTGCTAATCTAGCATTCTGATTTGAGTTTGGAAAATATGAATAAAGTAGCTATTAATGTATCATCAGTTTTAGAATTAAGATTTTATGTCAAGCGTTACAAAGTCAGAACTAGGAGATACAGCAAAATACTTTACTTCTCAATTTGGAGAGTGTAGAATATCAGAACTTACCAGTTAAGCTGTTGGACCATTTTTGTCAGTTTTTTAATTTAAGCCTGCATTTTCTTACTTGTAGTATATTTTAAGCAGTAAGTCGATGAAGGCTGTATCTTGTATCTCTGTGAATGGTGTTTTACCAGAGAATGTACTCAAAGCTGTTTGCTGTGATACTTGCCATGGAAGCTGCATACAGCTCTTCTATATGAGAAACAGAAAACATCTTATATAAAATTTAATGCAATTTGCTATTTTTATACGTGAGCTATATTTTATACAAATCATTTATAAATGATTTGTTTAAAATGAAAGTACTGGGAAAGAACGATGCTTCATGCTCTACCACAGTTGCCAATTAACAAAAAGGATTTGAAGCTTCTATGCTGATTGCAAATTTTATGTGCTTTAGTATAATAATATGATTTTACAATAGAAAATTAAATGCTACATAGAGCATTAACCTGGCTATAACTTTATTTCACACTGATCAAAATTGGTACTTATAAATTTTTATATAAGGTTAACTTTATATCAGTACATAATTATGGCCTTAAAAGTAAATATAAATACATTATTAATGTTATTTTATCTGCCAGTTAATTGCACAGATTCTTTCTTAATGCTGACTGACGTGGTCATTCTGTTTTTCCTGCTCTGTCATCTTTTTAACATTAGGCGGTTGACAACATCTCCCCTGGAAAGCAGTACATTATTATTTGAAATATAACCTTTTATTGTTTTAAATTCCAAAAAATTAATCTCTTATATGGAATGAAACTCCTCCCAAATAAACTTTCTTTTTCCTAAGAGCTTCATTTGAGCTTTCTTAACACTTTATAATAGTCATAACTTTTATCATATTTAAATGTCTAAGCTCCTCAGTATTATGAAATATTTTGGCATCTGAGTGTATTAGACTCTAGGGTCTCTGAAAAATACTGCTATATTCCCTGTAAATTATCTTACCTTATTTATAGCTTTATAAAATATTGTAATTTTAAGTCCATTTTTCTGTTTATCATAGGAAAGCATTATTGCATTCTATTTCAAACATTTTAGACTATATATCGTTCGTGGACTGGTACAAATCAGGAGTGATAATGTTGTTTTGTACAGTACTTTGGGAGAGTGCCCCTTGCTTCAGGAAAAAAGGGTCAATCCACCCTAGACTTCCTGAGCAACAACCTCTGAAACAATCTCTGTTAAAAATATCCTATCTATCAATACATAGAGAAGTTCTTATTTGTAAATTTATCTACAATATCTGTCCTTAATTCTGTAATACACCCACTTTCAGTGAGTGAGTATTTAACTAATTATTTTAGTTTTGTGCCTCTTTGTTTTGGTTTGTTTTATAGACTTGAGATATTGTCACTGGAAATAACCCCCACCAAGAATATTAGAAATACAGAGAATACTTCACACTTGTTTCTATCTCTTTACTGTTTTTTATCTTTCCATAAAGCACGGAATACTTCAGTCAGGATAGTTTTTACGCATAAGATGGATAAGTTAGACATACCTGACTTAGCAGAAAAATATTCTGTTCCTACAAGTATATTTAGGATTAAATGCATCCGGAAGAACTACATTTGAGAATTGCTAAAGCTGCTTATTTTGCACTTTACAAATACATAGAACTCTGGGAAAGAATCTCTATTTTTGGTTGCTCTTAGAGTATATCAAAGTAAGCCAGCACTTCATTTATAAACTCACCATTAACTTCCATTAAGTGACTAATAATAAATTTTAATGTTTTGACTGCATAAACATAATTTATTAAGGAATCTCATTTTAAAAATATGCTGAAAGTAGTAATTTTGTAAATGGTTTTGATGCATATATGCATTGTAGAAATGTGTTATGTAGTTCAGCTTTCTGCCTCACATAAAAATTACATAGGCTTAAAGAAGAACTGCACCAGCCTAAACGACCACAGTATTTTTTCTGATTACACAGTGAGTCATTGAAATATTATTTTGGTATTTGGTTTGAAAACATTTCCCAGTTCCCATGAAAATGTCTTCTATCCTTCAAAATTATACACCGTAACCTCATCCCATCTTCCAAACAGACACTAGCTAACATTTCTCACTTTCATCAATAATTGTTAAAATACATGAATTGTAAATATACGACAAGATCTTGAAAACAAGGAAAGTAAAAATAAAAATAGCAATATTCTATCAATCGACCAGATAGCTTTTTAAAACAGCATTTACATTAGCCATGTTTCTTTAAAAAGACATTTTCCTTTCCTTTTTAATTTTTTAATTGGTTTACATAAGCGATGACTCCTACTGATTCATGGCATTCCCCTTTGTGAGCATCTAAAGAGATGTAGGTGTATGTATGCATGCTGCACATACAGATGTTAGAATCTGTACAACCTTAGAATGAGCATTGACTTTTGTCATAATTTACTTTCACCAGATCACCATAGTTTGGCACACTTTGAAACTTGTAAAATTCAGATGCTTGATGCCAGCTAATTCCTTAGTATTGTAAACTATAGCACTGACTTATTCTTATAGGGTGTTCACCATTCTAAGAGAAAAGACAATTTTTTATAATACTGTAGAATGCCTAAATTTTTCTCTTGTGATTTTTATCACCCAGTTCTGTTTCTCTTAGCTCTGATACTGTCTGTTCCATTTCTGTTTCTACCATCATTGCATACTTGTTTTGATGATTAACTGTATGTTCCCCTTTTCAAGGTATTTATAAGAAATTTACTTTGGAGTGAAAGTTACATTGTGAAGCCAGAAATGTGGCATTTAGTTTTGTTTCTTACCTTAAAGCAATTTCTTTGGCTTATTGAGGTTTTTTGCCCCTTATTATCCATATGAATGGATAACTTTTCCCTAAAGGAATTTGGACCTAAACATACCCTTTTATTATATTCATCAAACATATTTACTATATTACAAACAGAGTTACTATAAATCCCACATCAGTCACTTGGGCATTCACCTGTGCCATTTTTGCTTTCTGCTCTAGACTATCAAAACTCCTTGATAGACCTTTTTCTTCTCAACAAAATTTTTTTAGTTATGTAAAGATTCCAGATCTTTTGCTGAATTCTTTTACTCCATACTGTTGGTTTTTCATGATGCAAAATTGTCTAGCTGTGGACTTTACTGCTTTAAAACAAAATCATACTTGAGATAAATAATCATCTCGTAATAGTTGGATCTCTGATTTGAAGTTGGAAAATTAACATTAAGCTGCATGTATTAAGTTAGACTCTAACCAGCGTGTGTTGTTATGATTCAACGTAATATTAAAAACTCTCCAACTGGGCTACTGGGAAAATAAAAGACTCTTAAGAATTCAAAGATTATGTGCAGAGAGTACACCAAAGCCATATTTAAGTAAAATTGATATTACAAATTCGGTAAAGCATTGCCTACAGTAAACCCATCCTATTAATAAAAACAGAAAATCAGTTTTAGTAAACATAAATGTCAAATATGGCATGGATGAGTCATGGCGCAGGGCATGTCATGAAATGTGACGATGATTACATATAATAGTCATCTAAATACCACCAAGAAAAAATAAATCCCCATCTCATTTATGCTGTGGGATCCCAACATGCAACTTCAAGGGGAGAAAGGAAGTTTTAGACAACATTAGTTTATTCTGATTTCTGAAAACTTTTAAAACAATGTCATGTTTTCATTATAGCAATTCTAACAGAGGTGCATACCATTTTTTAAACTATTCTCTTTTTTATTTTTAAAAGGTTTTAAAATCTCTTAAGTCATGTCCTTTGATAGATTGCTCACATTTCATCAAAAAAAGTAGAAACAAGACTGTTAACACTTTAAAATACTTTATGGCATTGAGTGTGATGCTTATTTTGTGTTTATCAACCACACAATAAAAATAAATTCTGACCAACAGCTGCATATTAGACTGAATAAGATAAGTGATTATTACCTGTGCCTTTTCTTGAGTGGAAGGGGCTGGGGGTAGATAGGTGAATGAAAAAACAATCATAACTTCTAACACTAAAAGTGAGTACTGGTTTCAATGGGCAGGTTTATTTAGTTTTGCGGGAGAGAAGTTCAGCTTTACTATACTATGAACATAATTTTAAAGCTTGTAAGTATTACAAGTGAATATCCACTGAGAGATGTCTGTGCTTTGGGAGATAGAAAGAAATAATACAATAAGTTACTGAATTGTCTTAAAACTTAGCAAGTAGTATTTTCTGTGGCCATTGATTAGGAAAAAAAATGAAAAAGGTTCTGAGCTACAAGAATCCCTTCTTTCCACAATGTGTTCTTGCTGAGTGGATAAGACTGGGGTTTATATTTATGATTACATGCTTTGCCATCTCTTTAACAGTTTAAAAATGAAACCATTTAGTCACTTAACAAATATTTGAGTGCAGATATTTCATTTCTATAAATAATGAATGTAGAATCTTATATTTCTAGCTGATTTTGTAGAAATACAAAGGTATTAATATTTTACTATATAAAGAATAAAGTAGGGGCTTCCCTGGTGGCGCAGTGGTTGAGAGTCCGCCTGCCGATGCAGGGGACACGGGTTCGTGCCCCGGTCCGGGAAGATCCCACATGCCGCGGAGCGGCTGGGCCCGTGAGCCATGGCCGCAGAGCCTGCGCGTCCGGAGCCTGTGCTCCGCATCGGGAGAGACCACAACAGTGAGAGGCCCGCGAACCACAAAAAAAAAAAAAAAAAAGAATAAAGTAGTCTAGGAAATTTGGGAAGAACTTATGGGCAAGTTATTTCTCAAATTTTTTATGACTGATGTACTCACCATAGTTGAATAACTAAGGAAAATATGTAAAGAGTTTTAGTGTGGTTATATCACATGGAACCAGTACGGTGAATGAGAAGAGGTATAATCAAGAACGATTAGAAAACAATTTTAAGAAGGGGGCTTATAAATAATAAGTAAAAATTATGCTCTGTGAAAATACTTTTGTAAGCCAGTAGTCCTATTATAAAAGATGAGTTTTAGGCGTCATAGTTTACTTTTAGATGCAGAGTAAGATAGAATTAGCTCTGTAACCTTCATGCTGTTTGCATCGTTCACCTCTTACTGCAGATATTGGTAAGTTAGCAACAGAGGTATAATTGACATCCCTGTCAGAACACTTAACATCCTTGTTCCCCATTTTTCCACTCAAAAAATATTATTCTATATACTCTAGGTCCTGTTCAAAGCCCTAGGATACAGCACTGAGTAAAACGCAGAAATAACTCCTTCCCTTTAAGCGGTTATATTCTAGTTGGGGAAGCAGATAATCAACAAACTAAGTATTGAGTACATTAGGAGATGATAAATACTACAGGAAAAATGGAGCAGTGTAAGAGGTTTGCAGAATTTGTATTTATGGGTGAGTGTGCCTTTGTATGTGTGGTGGGGAGATAAGGCTTTGAAAAATTAAACAGGGTAGACAGGGACAACCCTGTTGAGAGGGTGACTTGAGTAAAGATCTAAACAAAGTGAAAGAAATAGCCATGGGGATGTATAGGAAAGACATTGTGGGAACAGGGAACAGTCAGTATGAAGATCTCGCAATGGAAGCTTTTCTGATATCTTTGAGGAACATCAAGGATGCTAGTGTGGTTGGAATGAGTGAGAGAGCAAGAGGCAAGGCTTACAGGCAGCCACTATGTGGTCCTGTGGTATCCCTGGTATCACTGTTACAACCAAGAACACACCCTATACTTTTCTACATGTCAGGGAAGGAAGTGGTAATACTTCTGTCCGAGAACCACTGTGAAGCTTACTCAGGTTGTTAGAGGCTGAATTCCATTTGAGATAACAGAACTCATCAGCTAAATTGAATGTGATTATTTTCGTGTATTATTTACTGGTATTTTTTTTTTGGATGTCTTTTTATTTGGCCTGAGTGATGACCCTGTGTGATTACATAATAGTTGTGAAATATGCGTCTCAAAATAGACATCAGGATTAGGTCACTTGACTGTTGCTAATTCACAAGAGATGGTATAGTTGTATGTTTGAGTTTAAATTGACACATCTACATACATCTACTATATAATGGAGTATTTATACATCATTATATTTCAATATGAAATACAAAGGAATGTTCATATTGATGAGCTAGGGCTGCCAACACAGCACGTATGAAGGTAATACCTTGGCCAAAGATGTCATTAAACTCTGCCCTGATCACAATGTAACTGATATTTTTGAATACTTAGGTAATAAAAATTGCAAAGATAAGGATTTTTCAAAGGCTGCCAATTTCTACTCTCAAAGTAGAAACATCAGTTATTCTAGGTCTGAAAGGTGATTTTTTTTTCATTATTTTTAAAGTCAAGCCAAGTCTTATTTAATGAAATTATTTTCTCGTACAAAACATTTAAAATAACATATTCGCTCTCTAATTATCATCAATGTTTCCAAACCCAGCATTAAGAGAAAATACATCAAAGACATATTGTTATTTCAAACAATTGAATCACATTGTTGATAAGACAGATGTTACAGAGTGTTCTGTTTATACTTATGCTTTTCACCCCTCACCTAACCCTAGCTCACTAATTTTAATTTCACATCAAGAAGAGCTAAGCATTCATCTTAAAAACTAAAAGATTAATATGCATTCTTATTTGTGAGAGTGGGATCTGGATATACAAGCTGTCTTTACTTTTGAAATTACAAGTTATATTTAAATCTTAAGTACAAATCAAAGTACTTGAGCCTGTATTTAAATTTATAAAATTATAAAATGATACATCATGGTTATTGGTTAAGAAGCTTTACATTACATCTTACAGAGAGGCACAGCATGAACGGGTGAGCTTTCAAAGCGGTGGCCATCTATCCTTCATGCATAAAAAAATCTTGAACATGATTTCCAGAAAGCTACGAGGTGGTGGCCAAATGACTTTACAAGTCTTAATTCCTACTGTCACCCTGCACATCCTGAGTGTTGTTTTTTTTTCCTATTACAGCTTCTAGCAGCCCTCCTATTCTTTTTGGTAGATGGGCATGTGTTCTAACTGCCATCTTGTCCTCTTTTAAGTTCAAACCTATATTCCTAATCACTTTGTGATTCTTACCTTCTAAAATGGATCAATTTGAGCTTGATTTTAAGGAAAGGTCATTTGATCTTGAGCTGATAGTCTGCTAGGTGTTGAAATAATCTTGTCAGTGGTATTTATTAAACTAACTATTATCTTTAGAATAAAGATCACGTGCTTGTTTGACTAAACATGTTAAATGCTTTGTCTTCTCAGTTAACTGTGGATTGCTGCAGTGACCTGAGAAAAAAAGATATATTTTGAGGAGATTAAAATTTTTAAAAATATTTTTGATTTTGCCTTGAGGATTGATCTGCTAAGTAGTAAACAGAACCTTGCATTTTCACCACAACTTAGTTTTTCACTGTGATTCCGAAGTCACAAGCTCATCCTACATTTCATCTTAACGCATACAGTGTATTTTAAATCATTTCACTGTGTATTTCTCATTATCTGCCACGTTGTGTGTTGCACGCCCTGCCCCCCCAACTATCATTAATGGAACATTAGTCATATATGACTGTTATAATGCATTCATCTGCTGTTTTTACCTTCTGTGACAGTACTTTATAGAAACAAAAATGTCACATCAGTTCTTGCTAATTCCCTAACCATATCCCAAACCAGATGTGGTTAGACCTAATCCCTAGGTTTTAGGGGCATAATGGTAAGGAGTACAGATGTGAGGTCTACCCTTTTTCTGCTACTTCCCAGTTGTATGTTCCTAGCAAGTTACTCAACCTCTCCAAGCCTCAGTTTACTTATCTGTGAATAGGAATAACAAACCCATTCATAGAACTGTCAGGAAGTGTCAGTGAAACACATAGGGAAAGAATCGAATTCACTGGCCAACACTCCAATGTGAGTTTCTGTTGTTACGAAGGAAGAATTGCACTGAGTTATGAAGGTAAGATAGTTGGAAAATTAAACATGAGAAGAAGATTAAAGAAACAGATTAAGATGAGGTTTAAGAATGATTAATAATCAAGAATATGAAATGCTACTAGCATAATAAGATCTTTTACCAACTTTTCATCTACAAAGAAGATAGCTGAAGAAATGCTTAAATACCACATGAACCCAAAACCATGAAGGAAAAAAATTATTTAAGAGTGGAGGGACTTCGCTAGTGGTGCAGTGGTTAAGAATCCGCCTGCCATTGCAGGGGACACGGGTTCGAGCTCTGGTCTGGGAAGATCCCACATGCCGCAGAGCAGCTAAGCCCATGCGCCACAACTACTGAGCCTGTGCTCTAGAGCCCGCGAGCCACAACTACTGAGCCCACGCGCCACAACTACTGAAGCCTGTGCACCTAGGGGCCGTGCTTCCCAACAAGAGAAGCCACCACAATGAGAAGCCCGCGCACCACAACGAAGAGCAACCCCCACTCGCTGCAACTAGAGAAAGCCCACGCATGGCAACAAAGACCCAGAGCAGCCAAAAAAAAAAAAAAAGAGTGGAGCTTATTGGAATCTGGAACGGGTTGTTGAATTACGATTATAGTGTATTTTACATAAAGTAAGTTGAATTTGAATCTTTGGGGAGTTATTGAACATGAGATTTTCTTTGTAACTGAGGTGGTAGTTTTCTAAAATATCTTATATGCCCATGCTCTCCACTTTAGCATGTGAAAGTTCTATGGCCTTGTAAAGCATCATATTTAATATCCCACAGGGTAGAATTATATATAAAACGTTAGCTTGCTTTAGGTTTTCTTTGTAGTCTTGATTTTTATGTTTCCTCTGGTGGCAAGGACAATTGAATGCCAGTATCTTAACTGGTATTCTTTTTCACAGTGTTCTCTAAACATTTTGATTATATACCTTTATTCCTAAGGAAATCTAAGTGGGCACCCTCAATTTAAATATATATTTATAAATCATAAATACTCCATTGTACATTTTTTAATTAGGAAAGCAATGTGTAAAGGCTATCAAATAAATAGAAAGGCTATTCCTTGTTTAAACATCCCTGGGATTTATGTACCCCCAATTTGGAGAGCAGTCTTATTTTTTAATATTTAGTTTGTTAAGCTTGATTGAAAGTTGTTTGGTAGTGATACGTGTGAATAAAAGGAGGGGAGTACCAATACCTGGGAAAAGAGTTGTAAAAGAGATATGTAGTAATTGTTTGGAAGAAAAGGACTAAGCATGGGCTAATATACCTGACTCTGTTCATTTAATATTAAATCTAGGTTTGCTTTGATGAGAAACATCCAGTGCATGTGGACTCTTTCTAATACTGTGCTGTAGCCAATGGCAACATTAATATAAGGCAGGGTTTCTCTCCCTCCCCGGCAACCCCCCATTCAGGACACAGTGAGACTTTAGACAGATAAATGCTAAAAGAACCTTATGTACCAAAGGCAGTGTTTACCGCATGTAATACATATCATTGTTTGTCTCCTGTAGTGAAAAATACCTGTGTCGTGCTGGTAAAATGCACTCCTGACAGACCAGTGCTTGCTATTATAGGGTCCATTGCTTAAAAAAAATGATACACTGACAGAAATACAATTTAAGAAAATTTAACACCAAGGGTAGTCAACCATGTAGACTACTATTAAGGGGCCAAAACTCAAGGCCAGGGGTTTATTTGAAAAAGAGGCACAGTTTATATGCTAGTAGTAGGCGAAGTTAAAAGAAAAAAAAAATCGAACTTGAATTCCTTGGTCTCTAGAAAATTAATGAAAGCAACAGTTCAATAAGATTTTATTGCAGAAATGTTTAAGTGAAACATTTTAAGAAGGCTTCGGAATTTTTAAACAGTTACTTACCATTTAGAAAGCTGTAACACTGCAGTGCATAGCAAATTGTTAGCATTGGATCCTAGGCACACCCACTGATTTTCTTAAAATGTGTAGTCAGAGCTGGTTAGTCTGAAATCACTTTGTTCATTTCATTTCTATGTGTGTAGCTTATAAACATATTTGAGATTGACAGGTTAGCAGCACCCACAATTACTACAATTTAAAATGTAAGCTATTGTCCAGGTACCCTTATGGGCATAGTTTGGTAATTAAATGCATTGGATTTGTAACAAGGCCTTTTGAGAATGAAAATTAGCAAATATGAGATGTGATGGGATATGTTGGATTTCAGAAGAACAAAGAATGTACTAATGAATAAACTGCTACTGAAGGATTACAAAGCATGTGTTTTTAAGCTATCACATGGCTGTCATATTAGGGGAGAAAATTCCATGAATTTAGATGAGATGTATTATCTAATTTTACTATTTTATTTATTTATTTTTAATACATTTATTTATTTATGGCTGCGTTGGGTCTTTGCTGCTGTGTGCGGGCTTTCTCTAGTTGTGGCAAGCAGGGGCTACTCTTCGTTGTGGTGCACAGGCTTCTCGTTGTGGTGGCTTCTCTTGTTGCAGAGCACAGGCTCTAGGTGTGTGGGCTCAGTAGTTGTGGCTCGTGGGCTCTACAGCACAGGCTCAGTAGCTGTGGCACACGGGCTTAGTTGCTCCACGGCATGTGGGATCTTCCCAGCCCAGGGCTCAAACCCGTGTCCCCTGCGTTGGCAGGCAGATTCTTAACCACTGTGCCACCAGGGAAGCCCTAATTTTACCATTTTAAAAACAAATATGCCATCCAGTAATATTTGATGCCCACTGTGTACGGATCACACGTTCCTTTGGGAGAAGGGTTACAAAAGTAATGCAATAAATAATCTGAGCTTCAAGGAGCTTAACTTGGGTATCAGAGAAATAGAGAAAAGCATTGTCAACTGCTATGGAGAATCAAAAGATATGTATCTTATGTTTTCTACCCTGATGGTGTACTCTTATTGCCACACCCTAGGATGGGTCTAGGGAGGCAATTGATCCTGCCAAGAAAGGATATCCCAAGATGAAATGCAGTGTCTTTGCAGTTGTCCTCCAGAAGGCAGTTGGCCCGAATCTGACAATGTTATACGAGAGGTTTTTCTAGAAGGTAATGCCTATTGGCCAGACGCACTGTCCAGGGCCTCTGATTCAGCTGTGTGTTGGAGCAGACCCAGAAATCCTTGCCGAGGAAGGCTGGGATCCTCAGCTCTGCATTTCTGCACGCCTTTTAGTTATGTTTCTGAAATTCCTCATGTAAACTTTATCATGTCATAGTACCTCTGCACTCTGTGTTCTTGCCAGCAAATTACGACTGCTGCTTTTCAGTCCTGATTTTTTAAGAAGTTATCTTAAGGAAAGAGTATCTGTGGTGGATTGATTACCTGAAAAACTAGACATTAAGCTAGTTCTTCTGATAGTTTTAAATATATCCTTTGGATCACTTCAGAGAGCTATACACTTGACCTTGACCCCTCAAAATCTTCTACAGGATTGTGCATCAGGGTTTCACCATTAGCCTGCATTGAAGAAAAGGTTTATAAATAGCTGTAGGGATGTGGTTATAGACTCTGTTTACTGTATCACACAATGTCCTACAGCTTCACTGTTGAACTTTCTCCAATCTAGAATAAGAAAAATTCCTGGGATGCTAAATGATTAAATGATGTTTCTTCATGGGCTTTGCGGGTCAGTATTATTTACATCTTCCCTTTTTTCTTTGTCTCCTAGGAAGCTCATATCCAAATTTACTTTCTATTTCTAACAACTGTTCAGATTTACATGATATGTTCATATATTCTCCAGACTTTTGTATTCTCTTACACATTTTTCTTTATTATGATATCCAGAGCTATTTATTTCATCTGAAGATGAATTTTGAATAATTGCAATGAGTGAACAATAAAGGGAAAAAAATAGAGGTGGGAGCATAATGCATGAGAAATGCTCAAATAGCTGAGTGAAAGTAATTTGGGAAAGGGAGGACGTGATGAAAATAATTCTCTGGTCTGGATATTACGTAAATATAAAATATAGGTGGATTTGAATAATATTTAGAACAGTGTTTGAGCTCACTCTGTCGGATGAGGATTATAGCAGATATAACATTTTATCTTGTTAAATTTTCATCTTTATTGCCAGATGACTATTTAGGACAGAGTTAATCCATTATTTTAACATAAACATATGTATGAAAATCTTATTTCATGAGGTAGTAGTCAATAACTTATTTCTTATAGTGATACTTTGACATAAATAAAATAGGCTGAATAATTATCTCACCAAGGGCTAAGACAGCGATTACAAACCCAAATGCTTCCACGTTCTAGGGTCCATGAAGGTAAAATAATGTAGTGAATTGGGGCTTGCATGTCCTATCCCAAGGGAGCAGCTATGACTTTATTTCAGCAGAATGTGAGCCTAAAACTGCTGATTTCTCTAGATGAACTAGATATTTTTTCTAGATCTTTAAATGAAATCTCTTAGATTTAAGATATTGGCAACTAATTCTAATGTGGTCCATAAGCACTAGTATGTGAGCTCTTAATCAGAACCCTAGAAGTCTGGTTTTAAATACGTGACCAGGCCTTTTAATCCATACAATTGGCTGAGGTGTTTGAAAATGTTTCTTAGCATCCCGAATTCTTGAAGACAGGATCACCATCCTGCATCCCACATATACCCGTTATAGCCCTGCTTCAGAAATCTCCTGGGAGATTTTGAAATCATGGAAATGAAATTGTTTACATAATCAGAGTGGGTGAACTGCCCCGGAGAGAACTGCAGTGGGGAGCTCACGGCTCTGTGAGGTGGGAGGCCCTCCTGAGAAAAGAGCTCTTTTGCCTCTTCTTGAACGTCATAGCCATTGCAGTTTCCCTGGGATTAAGCAATATGTTTTCAGGGACCCTCACTGTGCCCAAGTTAAGATACTTGAGGCCATCTACGTATTCTTTTTAAATTATAAACTTATAGCTACTTTTTTCTCTTTAAAAGTTTTTAAAATTTTTATTTTATATGAGACTATAGTTGATTTACGATGTTGTGTTAGTTTCAGGTGTACAACAAAGTGATTCATTTATTCATATACATATATCCATTCTTTTTCAGATTCTTTTCCTAGCCACTTCTAAACAGGCCATTCAACCTTGTAATTATTCATCACTGAACGAAAAGCAAATCCACTGCCACCACCCCTTCACCCATCAATGTTGATCTAATTCTCTTCACTTCCATCCCTTTCCCCATTTTCTGTATTTTGACTGCTGCCTCAACTCAACACTTTTCCATTGGGTCCTCTGGAAGCCACATGTCGTTGTCAATAGTTATTCTATGTCTACAATATTTTGGCTTTTTCCATCAAAATATTGTCTTTAACTGAGTTTCATCATCGCTTTAACTGAATTTGCCTCTCCTTTAAGGAGGCGGTGTCCCTGTCAGTTGTCCATAAGGGCATAGTCCTACTTAGGCTTGTAAATCCCATGCTCCATGAAACCAAAAGAAGAAGTTGGCATTCTCTTGGCTACACACAACCATCTCCATCCACTAATAAAAATGCATCGTCATTCAATAAAATTCATACAATCTGGTTACACTACTTTTTACCTTTCTCATTCCTGTCAATTTCTCTCTTGCTATAAATTGTAGGAGATTTGAAAAGGTTTACAGTTGACCCATCTGAAACCAGTCCTAACTTGTTGAACCTCCTTAACCCTACATCCCCCCAGTCCAAGGATCACATACAGCTTCTTGTCCTTAAAGAAAAATATTTTATCTCAGGAATCTTTTTTTTTTTTTTTTTGGCCACGCCATGCGGCATACAGGATATGAGTTCCCCAACCAGGGATTGAACCCATGCCCCCTGCGGTGGAAGCATGGGGGTCTCAACCACTGGACCACCAGGGAAGTCCCCATCTCAGGAATCTTAAACTCCATAATATCATCTTGACTCACTTGCAATACAGCTGCTCTTTGATTTCAGGCATTCAGCTCTTCCATTATGTCTTTTTCTCCTAATTTGGTCAAATCTATCAGGCTTCTGTGCTTCACTGCCCGGCATGAACCCAACTGTTGGTCATTCAAGACTTCCATCTTCTACTATGCCTGCCTTTGTATCTCAGAGCCCAGCAAGGCTCTAGGGTGACAAATTGGCATTGGTATACCACTCCCTGCTTTTCTACTCCAATAGCATGGCTGAGCATTACTGGAAACAAGTAAATAAAATATAGATTGATGCTCTCACAAATAATTGGTTTTTCCTCTCACCCAGCCTCAAGGGATGAGCCAGTTATTGGTACTTGGCCGCCATCCTTGCCCACGACCTTCAACAGCTCTACTGAACATTCACAGTTCCCCTCGAGGCCCTTTTTTTGGATAGTTGTCCTGTCTCTTCATTCTCAGCAGATGCCTTTGCTGCCTCCTTCAAAATTGAAGCCATCAGGCTTGATATAAATCAGCTTCTTGCTACCATTTACATTTCATCTACTTTTCCATTTATCTTTAACTTGTTTTATCTCATCTTTGTGAATGAGGTGTTCCTGTTACTTTTCCAATTCTATGTCCTTGGCTCCGTTCCCTCCAGTATCCTGTGGGTTTTCTTGTGATGAGTTATCTCCTTTCTCCTTATTATCTTTAATATTTCCTTTTCTATAAACTTTTGACCCTCAACATATGAATATACTCAAGACTTTCTGGTTCTGAAAGAAAAAGCCTTATCCTACAGATATATGTTGATATTGTCCAATTCCTTTATTGTCCAATATTTTTAGAAGTATAATCTCCCCTTCTTCAACCTCATCCACTTGTGATCTGGCTTCTACCTCTACTCTGCTGAAATTGCTTTTCTTGATATCTAATTGCTGAAACTAATGGACATTTTCTCAGGGATCATCTTATAGTTTTTTTTCCTTTTAATAATGTTGATCACTCCTTTATAAAAGCTTTCTACTATCTTGGATGCCATGACCCTACACAGTTCAGATTCTTTTCTGGGTGTCTCATCCCCATCAGATACTTAAAAGTGTGAAGGAAAGTACCTTAGGAACACTGATCTTATTGAGGTATACTCTTTCCTGGGAGATATTATCTATCTTCATGATTTTAATTCCTCTCCTATTGTGATGACTCTTAAATCTCTACCTGCAGTACATTACTCTCCTCCACGCTTAAGCCATATATATTTAGCAACTTCCTTGGCATCTGCAATTTAATGTTAACAGGAAACAATATCCAAAACTCAACTTATACAAAATTAACGTAACTCTAATACAGTACCATATAGTACTCTAACCTGATAAAGATAATATAAAAATATATAGAAACTAATTGCATTTATGATTAATACTCAAAAAGTATTAGCAACTAATCTGTCAGTGTATAAAATAAATAATACACTAGGAACAAGTAAGATTATTTCTGGAATGCAAAGAAGGAACACCAGGATGATTTGCAACCTCATTTATTGTATTATCAAACTAAAGGAGAAAACACCGTGCCTAGAGCAGTATGTGCCAAAAAGGCAATTGATAAAAATTCAGCAGCCATTGCAAAACTTCCAGCTAAAGAGAAATAAGAGGAATCCAATTAAATGTGATTAAGAGAATTTACTGAAACCTAACAGCAAATATATAAAACAGTTAAATACTAAAGTCATTTCCACTAAACTCAGGGAAAAGACAGGGGTATCCACTATTGTCACTTTTCTTCAATGTTGTTTTAAAGGTTTTAGCTAATGTAACAAGATAAGAAAATGAAATAATCAGTATAAATATTAAAAAGAGAATTATTTTCTTTGGGGATGATTGGGAAAACTCAAGAATTAATAAGAAAATTTGGCAGAGTAGCTAGCTAAAAGAAAAGGTAAATAGAATTTGCAGTTTTACTCTATGCCAAAAAGTGACATTTTAGAAATGGAGAAGAAAATAAATTCATTGAGTGGTAATAAAACTTAAAAAATTCATAAGCATTCAGCCAGCATTTATATGAAGAAATATTTTTAAAGAAAAACTCTACTAAAAAGATTGTCCTATATTTTTCTGTTTACAAGTACTTGGCAAATATAGAAAAATTTCAACTGGACTGAGGGTAAAGGTGTTATCATGACAGTGGAATTATGAGGGTCGGTTTTAACATTGTGAAATAAAGTCAGCAGAAGTGAGACTCAGATGGTGGCAAATATTTCTTGAGGATCTACTCTATTCTGGATACTGAGATAGTAGCAGTGAAAATAAACAAGACAAAAATCTTTGCCTCCTGTATCTTACCTTTTAGTACTATTTAGGAGGTATTTGCCACCAGATGGGAACTGTGCTGAGTGCTTTACAGATGTAATCTCATGTAGCCTTTGGGAACTATTATTACACCCATTTTTGAGACAAAGATACTGAGGCACAAGATGATTAGGTTATTTAGCCAAAGTTCCCAAGGTTCAAGGGGTATACTTTAGTCTGCAGTAACTGTAGTCATAGTGTGCCATAATGCTGCCTATAGGAAGCAAGAGAACTATATTCACTCATACATCTGTGTTACCTTTTTAAGCCAATGGTACACCACGGCTAACTTGTTAGTTAATTAAATGTACACCTGGGAGGGCATGTAGTACCTACCAGAAACGTGTTTCTGATCAGTGGCATCAGATACATTAGATTTTAATTCTGTTCTGTGGCTCACCAAATAGCTCCCTATGAAGCCTGCCATTATCTTTCTGGTGATAATTTTCTGAACAAATAGAGAAATTTAGAATTATTCTTTGTTTTTGGTTTCTTAAGCCTATTGGAAAACAGCCAAACCATTTCATAATGGTTTCTCTAAATATATTAATAAAGTGAATGTAAGTGGGGGGTGTATGTATAAATATATATAATGCTAGAACAGAAGAAATTTTGTTCTCTTTAAAAAAAAAATCCCTATGGAAGTTTAGGACCTTTGTAATCAATGCTTTTTTTTTTTTTTTTTAACTAGGCTCTAGAGAGTGTTTGGGTTGGAAAAGGTCACCTATTTACAATGATATATTCTGTCAAGCATGTGTATAAGTGTAATATACTAGACCTTAACAATGCAATATATTTCGTTGGAATAAAGAACATTTTTTTGCTTTTTTATTTCAAGTGAGACTTTATTAAAGTTTACAGCTATGAATGATTTCTTCTTGAATGTATTCTTTTAGTGAATTAATGTAATTTAATTATTGTAGTGCTTTAAAATTTTTATTTGGTTATTAAGATGTAATTGACATATAACATTTTATTAGTTTCAGGTGTACAATATAATTATTCAATATTTATGTATATTGTGAAATGATCACCACAATAAATCTAGTTAACATCCATCACCACACAGTTACTATTTTTTTCTTGTGATAAGAACTTTTAAGATCTACTCTCCTAGCAACTTTCAAATATATAATACAGTATTATTAACTATAGTCACTGTGCTCTACATTACACCCCCAGGACTTACTTGTTTTATAACTGGAAGTTTGTACCTTTTGATCCCCTTCAGCCATTTTGCTCACCTCCCCAAACCCCACCTCTGGCTGTCACCAATCTACCTCTGTATTCTTTTTTTTTTTTTTTTGCGGTACGCGGGCCTCTCACTGTTGTGGCCTCTCCCGTTGCGGAGCACAGGCTCCGGACGCGCAGGCTCAGCGGCCACGGCTCACGGGCCCAGCCGCTCCGCGGCATGTGGGATCCTCCCAGACCGGGGCACGCACCCGCGTCCCCTGCATCGGCAGGCGGACTCTCAACCACTGCGCCACCAGGGAAGCCCTATCTCTGTATTCTTAAGTCTTGGATTTTTTTTTGGGTTGTTGTTTGTTTTTAGATTTCACATATAACTGAGATCATACAATATTTGTCTTTCTCTGTCTGACTTATTTCACTTCGAATAATGACCTCAAGGTCCATTCATGTTGGCAAGATTTCCTTCATTTTTTATGGCTGAACAATATTTCATCATGTATATACATCACATTTTCTTTATCCATTTATTCATTGATGAACATTCAGGTTGTTTCCAATCATGGCTATTGTAAATAATGCTGCAGTAAACATGGGGTGCATATATCTTCTCAAGTTAGTGTTCTTGTTTCTTTTGGCTAAATACCCAGAAGTGGAATTGCTGGATCATATGGTAGCTCTATTTTCGAATTTTTGAGGAACCTTCACATTTGTTCTCCATAGTGGCTGCACCAATTTACTTTCCCACCAAGAGTGCATGAGGGTTCCCTTTTCTCCGCATTCTCACCCCCACTAATTACTTCTTGTCATTTTAATAATAGCCATCCTAACAGGTGTGAGGTATGGAATTTTTAGAGTGAGATGTGAGCCTGGCCCAGGTTGGGATGGGTCTGTACTAAAGAGAGCACAACTTCCACCCCTCCCCCCGCTCACTCCCTTTCTACTCAGCTCCTCCCACTGAAGAGGTGAGAAATTATTTCGAATTATTTATATTGTCCAAGTGAACTAGGTAAAACAATATTTCTCAAACTTGAGTAGTTTATTCAATCTTTAGAAGGAAAAAAATTCTTAGAATGCCTCAGATACTCCATTCTATTTGAGACAGTTGCAATAACTGTCACTTTAGGTAGTTACTTAATATTTTCTAAGTTGAATTAAGCTATAAGAGATCAAAGCAAAGTCTCTGTTGCTTGGGAAGACTTATGGGAGGAGATGAGATTGATATGAAAGATGAGGAGAGAATACATTTCAGATGGAGTAGCTGCTCACCCAAGCACTGGAATCTATTGCAAATTTAACAATGAGGCAAATGGGCTGGTCCAATTAAGTGCAGAGTTGCCAAACAAAATCCAGGATCCCTAGTTAAATTTAAATTTCAGATCAGTAATAGGTAATATTTTTAGTATAAGTGGGCCCCAGGCAATATTTAGGAATCTTAAATTAGAAAAGAGGGAGAACTGTGGTCCTGTAGAATTGGCTCAGAGAGGCAACCTGGGCAGAATGAATATAATTATGTCAGTAATATGGAGCCTTTGAAAGTCATTGATCATATTAATGAAATGAAGAAAGTGGTGTTTTAAGGAAAAATCCTCTTCCAAATGTGTGCAGACTGGTTTGTTATGAGGAGAGAATGAACTTTTGTTGTCATTGTTATACCTACTTGTCTATCACTCCAGCACTAGACTGCAAACCTTTTGAGGACAGGGAAGGGTCTTATTTGTTTGACTGTATCCAGCATCTGGTAGAAAACCTGGCAGGTAGTAGGTGCTCAATAAATATTGAATGGAAGGCAGGAGGAGGGAGTGGGATAGAATGAAATACTTAGCAATGCTTGATTGCAATAAAGTAACAACATATATCATCAAAATAGCAATGAATAATTGTCAGATGGTTAGGAAAATGTGATTTTAAATAGCTGAGCTTCATGGAAGAGTTGCAGTGAGAGAAGGTTCTGGAAGCTGGAAAGGAGATTTAGGAGATGGATCTTGAGAATAAGAAGGAGTTGGGCTTCCTCACAACATGGAGGCTGAATGTTGGTGCACTTTTAGAGCTGCCTACCTAAGTTAGATACATCATATTATGACCTGTGCTTTGTGTTACTCTTTAGGGCAATGGGGTAATGATGGTAAAGAAATGTCACCAGATATGATGAGTAAAGATGACACCAGTTGCAAGTTTTCTGCAGCTGCTAATAGCTAAGTTCTGATGTTGCCACCTAAACCATCTTGAATATGATCCAAGACAGACCTAATTTGTTCTTAGTTTCAGCAAGTACTGATGATGTTGCCTAACATGGTCCTAGGGTAGCTTTACTTAGTGTAGCTTTGCCCTAATTGGGTTATTTCTGTAAGGTATAGTTCAGGAAAGGACATGGGGATGGTGGTCTAGTCATGTCTTTGTAACAGTTTCTAAATACTTTATTTTTGACTTCCACCTACAGGTGTTATAGCCATTATACACTGAGTTCAAAGTGGGATTTCAAAAATAGGACCTACTGTATAGCACAGGGAACTCGACTTAATAATCTATGATAACCTATTTGAGAAGAGAATCTGAAAAAGAATGAATATATGTATATGATAACTTTACTGCACACCTGAAACTAACACAGCATTGTAAATCAACTATACTCCAATAAAGCTTTTTTAAAAATAGGTGATATGAGTGTAGTAGGTATAAGTAAAATTCCTATATAAAATCTATTTACTTGACAAGGGAAGAGTGCTAATTTCCAGTTATGGCCCCGCTCTGTCATTCAGTCGTTTCAAAGCATAGGAATCTTATACGTGTCAGGCACTGAGGAAAGGAGAGAGCGTGCTCTCAGGGAGCTCACTATCCAGCAAGAAAGAAACAAACAGAAGGACATGAACTGGTACCAATGCTGTAAGGGCCATTAGTATATGAAAACAAGTGCTTAAATAGCCAAAGGAGGGTGTTACTCATTTTGCCTCAGGGAAATCAGAGGGATTTCATAGATCCAGTGGCATTTGAGCTGAATATAGAAAAAGAGTCATAGTTTGCCAGGAAAAATAAATTTAGTAGGGGCTCAACAGGCAGGTATGATAGAACAGGCATGAAAGTAGATGGTAAGTCCAAGGAGAGAATATTTTGAGGGTGAGGCACAGCTGTGGAACGGAAGACCAGGGCCAGAGAGAGTGACCCTCTCATGCCTTTGTGCATTTATTCTGCATGCAGGGAGGAGCCATAGAAGGTTATAGACAGAAGCAATGAATTGAATCTGTGTCATAGCCAGGTAACTGGCTGCAGAGTAGAGAGTGGAGAGCAGGACAAGGCAGGCTGGTAGAAAAGTCATTCAACTAGGAAATCACAGCCTGAGTCCAGGGGAGAGGTGATGCATGCAAAGGAGCATTTCCTTCAGGATCATTTCTAGAAGGATGTCTCTGAGAAGGAAGAAAAAGGAAAGGTTCTTATGGCATTTACGAGAGAGAACTAGCAGGGTTGGCTTTGGGGGTCTGAGGAGAGGAAGAACAGTCAGAGATGAATTTGAGAAGTCTGGTGTGAGGGACTTGCAGATGGTCCCGATGTTCATTTCAACATTGAATGTGACGGGGAAGGGTGGGGATGTGGTCTGCAGAAGAGAAAGATGTTATATATAAGGAGAAGCAAACTTGTTAAGTAAAGCCCCAGTGAGTGGAAGGTCTGAGGAGACAGAATTTAGCTTTATGTATGTGTAAGCCCTTCCTAGAGGTCAAGAAGTGAAAAGAGATCCTTAAGAGGTGGTAATAGTGAATTGCCCTTGAAGTTCCCTCTGTTCTATTGGGGTAAGAGGGAGATCCGTGTAGTTCAGCTCTGGGCATGTTACATAAGTCTGAATACCTCATTTTCCTTATCCATAAAATGGGAGAATAAACTACCACCTGCGTCATGCATTTGTTGTGAGGGTTAATGAGATAACTCATGTAAAATGCTTAGAACAGTGTCAGGTACAGAGGCAAGACTGAATAAACATTAGCCCTTACATAATTGTCCAGATTTCATATTGATATTGATTTGAGATGTTTCTTTAAAATGTAAGCACAGGAAAATCTTTTGACTGATTTGTCTAATTTGCTGAGGTCTAATTATCAGCGAGGACTTAGTCTTTTAGTTGCTTTTTCCATTATAAATGCTCTGTAGACAGAATTACCTTTAGTTTGTGGACATTTATCTCATGCTTATGTTTTCTAAAATAAGTAAAGCCTCAACTTTAGTGGTGTTCTATTCTTGTGGGTTTACTTATTAATTTTGTGCTCCAAAAGAGAATGATGAACCTTTTATAAAAAACACAACAGACATCGTAATATTAAGCTTAGATTATGCCTTGGAAGGCAATGCTGGGTTATATAACACATTGGATTGCCCTGTCACCTTTTGCTGGGTAAGAAAATATCTTTTCTCTTGTGTGTTTTTTGTGTGTTTCTCTTTGTTACCATATTATCACACTGTTTTATCGGTCAACGTGGATTAAGGGCAAGAGAGAAAATCCAGTAGAGTGAGCACCCGCATCTGGGTATCAGAAAACATAGACCTGCTAGGTTTCCATCAGTGCTACTAATTGACTGAAAGTTCCGAGGTGAGTCACTGCTGCCTCTGTGCCTCAGTTTCCCTACCTATAGAATGGCTGCCACCTCCCACCTCCCGATAAGCATGGTAAAGATAAATTTTCCTTTTACAAATTTATATAAGAATTTTTTTGTAATGGCAAAAAAAAAAAAAAAACTTTGCAGTTGGAAACAAGCTATTTATTTCCCTGTGTACCCTGCAGTTAACAGAGGACAGATACGAATTAATTCCATTGTCTCAGCTAAAAACACATACACACCTAAAACACATTGTTGGTGAAGTGCTTTGAACCTGTCAGAAATAGAGTGTAGAAAAAACACCAAGTAATATCAGCCTGCCAGTCCGGGCTGTCGGGAATATCTATTATGCCATCTGTCACAGGAGATTTTAGGTTGGAGAGCAGCAAATCCGTGACTGGGGACTCAAAGTTCAAAAGCAGGAGGCCTCTCCTCTCTTCAGCACACCATGCAGCGTCTAAATCACTATCCATTTTCAGGCGATTTCGTTGATCATACGTCGTGAATCTGCAACTTCATAAAAAAGGAAGGGAGGAAGGAAGGAAGGAAGGGAGGGAGGGAGGGAGGAAGGGAAGTAAAGAAAAAAGTTGTAAAGAGCCATCCTTTAGAAACCGTTCCAAGGGTTCTGTAATTTACATCCACGTGATTGCCACATGTAATACCAAATTTCGAGCCCTACTCTCTTCCTCTAACTGGTTCCGGGGTTTAGCGGTGGTAACATTTTTTGTAATAGCAAAGATGGGCAGAGTGGGTGGAGGAAGACTGGTTTTCCGGAGGGAACAGGTAAGCTGCAGGTCCACCACGTGGACACGTCTGCTACTTGGGGAAAAGAAGAGAAGTAGCAGTTAGGCGGTGGAGTAACGGGCTTCGGCGCGGGCTCCGGTTCCTAATACATTCCTTTCTTAATGTGACTTGATGTAGATGGAGTGAGGGCCTATCAGGTGTGAAAAGCCCTGCTGCTCCTGGCGTGGAGTGGCCTCCAGACGGTGATTTGGCAATGTCAATCTAGTCATGCTTGATTTCGACACTTAACGTGGTAAAGCAGGATTTCTCTACCCCCGATCAACTTCTCAATTAGCAAGCTGCCTTGTGTAACGGCCTTGTTTTGCAATCCCTCAGGGCTGCTTCAGGGGTCATTAGGGTGAGAAAACTTGAACGCCAGTTCCGGCTGAAGCAGAGCTGGGAAGGGAGCCTGAGAGCTTTTTCCTAAATACATATAACCCGTTTTCAAGTTGTTTGCTTTCATGGGATTGATTCTTGGCACATTAAGAAGCTTAAGGCTCCAGTATCTTCTTTAAACTACCCCCCTTATCGCTTTTGCAGCTGACAGGTTTTTTTGACAGGCTGAGGGTAAAAAGAGATAACTAGTAGGTTAGTACTTTATTTATACACGTGGACACACAAGCACATAGAAAGACATGCACGCACGCGTTCAAATATCTTTTAAGTTGTCTTTTCAGGGCCTCTGGTTACCAGTAAATATGAGCTGTCCAACAAATCCAGTACCTCTCTTCTCCATATTCAATATGTCTGAGTTCGACATCTTTGTTTCTGCTATGTCTGACTTTGTTCACGAATGATACTAAGTTTTTCAAGCCTTATTCACTATTTTCTCACTTAACCCCAGATAATATTTACATGAGTAATGTATGTTAATTGAAGGTTTATGTAATGAGCATTTATGAATCGACATTGAAATATCTGTAATTAATATTTTCCCATCATCTATGATTTAACTAAATGGCTTATTCCCAACTTTAATAGAAAAAAATTAAAATTTCAAGTGATTTTAAGCATCATTTTATCCTTCATAAGATGTATCTGGATAGGAAAACATGTAATAAATGCATAGAAAAGTATTTTGAGAATGGTACTCGTTACTTTGAAAACATCTCTGCTTTCAATCACTATAGGTTTCATATTTGTAATTTCCCATTTTGATAACCCACTTTCATATCCACATGGTATTATCACACCATTAGAAAATTAGATGAATGAGTTCATTCCAAATATTTTAGCAGATTCTGCCTTAATGTAATATTCTTAGAGTAAATTATTCTAACATATATTCCATGAACAGATTTTCCCAAAGTGGTTTGTGTAGATTTCTTACAAAAATATTTACTTTATTGACATTGAGCAGAGCTTTATATGGTTAATAGTATATGCGTGGCTCTAGAGATAACGGAACTCAGTGTATTTTATAAATTGGAAGGTGGATATATATTGATGTTACACACCCCAATACACTGTCTCTTTATGAAGGGTTTGACATCCAGCTTTAGAAGTGTTTAAGGAATAGTTAAAATTCTGGACACTGTGGCATAGCAATTTCTAAGAAGTACTTCAAATAATAAGTCCTAAAGGTGACACAACAAAGGAAATACCTCAATAGCTCTATCTTTTTATAAAGAAAATACATACACATTCCAAAAATGAAGTCTTTACTTAAACTCAGTGCTAGGGAAATAAGAGGCATTTTACAAAGGAAAATGCTTTAAAAAACTATGCAGAAAACATCATTTATGTTTATGAATGATTTTGTATGTGTATATATAAAAATCTACAGGTTTGACTGTAATTCCTTTTGTATAGTTTTACTACACAAAAATTTAACTTCAATATTTCTCCTCCATAGTGCTGTGTTAAGTGAGTGTTGTGATAATTTATTATGGAAAGCATCAAGCTTGGACAAATTAATACTCAAGAATTATACTTCTTTCCACAAAACTGTTTTTTTTTGTGTGTGTGGGGGGGAAGGGGGTCTTCTATCTTTTATGATTTCTTATTCCAAAAAGGAATTTGTCTAAGCCTACAAATAATTGTTTTCTTGGCTTTATTTTTATAATTCTTCTAAATCCTACTTTAAAGCAATTCAAAAATCCTTTAAAGGCTTCTCAAATTAAAAATTCAATTTGAATATATATAATATGCATTTTTTTTTTAAATACTAACTCATGTTGAATAAAAGTTGTATACTTTCCCATTTAACTGGGTTTTAAGAGAGTGTTACAAATTTAGTCTGACAACTAAAAGTCAGATTTTCCAAATTAACATTTACCTGAATCATCCAGTTACACTTCAACTAGAATGAAGAATCACAGAATTTAAAAATTATACAAAAGCCTTGGAGGGTATTTAGTTCAATACGACTATTTGGGTAAAAAAAGGAGCTGAAGAACAGAAAGTGTGAAACCTCTGAATTCTCATTGATCTTTGGCTTTACTAGAGTTGCCATATAATTTTCTATTCAACCCAGGACGCTTTCGATCAAGACAGAGCGCTGCTGAGAATTAGACTGGGCTAACGGTATACGTGCCAGCTTGTCCTGGACAAACTGTGACTTATGAATACCCTTACTACTATAGATAGTTAATCCATATATGATCTTTTAATGATAGCTTTTTTAAATGATAGTTTTTTAAATGGTAGTTTTGAAACCACTTTCTTGTAAGAATTAAGAACAATTGTCCATTAAAATTCTAAAGAAGTAAATGGTGTCAGATGTTAAATTTGTTTTGCAGAAAATAAATTTTTAAAAGAGAACAAATAAGATGTATTCCATGAATCTTTGGTGATTTATGTTAATGGAATTCAGAGCTAGGGTATACTGTGATGCCTCTGTAACAAAATATCCTCAGTTACAAACGAAGGTAAATATCTATGATAACATTTTCTGCACCTCTTTTCTTTAGTAAAGTTAACTTATAAAATCAATTATACAATGTCCCACATCCTGCTATTTACTTTAAAAGAAAATATTGTAATTAAATTGTTTCTTCAAAGAAGTAAGGTAAAAGATTTAAATAAAATTTGAAACTAAGTTGTAGATAACAGGTTCTCAGACAGATTGTCACTCTTATCCTATAAAGCACTTTTTCTTTGAAGTAAGACATAATAATTAATCCTAGAAGAAATGTTTGTCTGAAATTTTACAGGCTAGTCGCAAGAATAAATAAATGCTTTACCTATTCTAGCTTAAGTGACTTATTTACCTTTTATAAATAATGGAGCCATTACTGTCACTAACTCATAATCTCTGGATGTGAAAGATACACTTTACATCAGAATAAATGACTTTTGCATTGCAGTTTCGATTACACTGCCATCATGGCGTCAGAATTTCCCAGTGGAGCTTTAGTGAGTCTTGGTCAGTGCCGGAATGAATGAGTGAGTGGCACCTGGAAATACAGTGAAATTGACATATAAAATATTACTGGCTTATTCAAAGAAAGGTCTTTCCCATGGTTAGTTCTCAAATAACTGTTTACAAAATGACCTTCATCACTTCCCTGAAAATGCTTTGTTTTCTCATTTCTTTTCTGTTGAAACATTACAGTACTTCAGGTTCATTAGTTCTGAGATGGGTAAAAATAATATTTTCAAATAAGATACCTCTTCACTTACTTTCTGTTCACTTATTATATAATATATACAGATAAAAGTGTGAAAAGGAAAGTTAAAAGAGAAGGTAGTTATGGGCCTCTAAGAAGTCTGTAAAGATAGTAAAAGACTTCCTTGCTGATTTTTTAAGGAAAATATTACTTACTTAAAAAGTTTCCACCATGAAAGACCTATACAATTTTAAGTAGACAAAGCTTTTTGAAAAACTCATGATAGAACAGATTATCAGTTTAAAAAGTTATTTAAAACTTTTATTATAAAGTTGTATATAGCACAATCCAATTAGCATTTATTGTACTGTGGCTAAAACCAGTGAGGAATTTATTTTGATCTACCAACGACTTCCTTAGTTACATCGAGGGAGAGATATACAGTGATTAAATTGCCCACAATGTCTGTAAAAATAGTCATAGACTTTTTATGCTCATATAATTGTGACTGATTTGCCCTCCCCTTCATTAAAAACTTAAAATTAGAGCAGAGACGCTATAATGATTAGTTGAAATCTCCACCTCTATTATTTTAAAAAATCTATTCCCAGTTTCAGTTCATATATATTATCCTTTATTTTACTGTTTCTTGTTATTTCTACCTCTTATTATTCTAGCCTTTTCCATAACTGTATCTAAAAATTTGAAAAACCTTGTCTTTTACATATCACAGCCATAAATAGCAAGCTTGACACATTTCTTCTGTTCTAGCTAGAGAAAATTCTTTTGAGGACTAAGATTTTATGATTCTTGTATGAAATGTTGGTACAATTGCCATGTTTGCCCAGAAGTATTATCCTCATCAAGTACTGAAGGAAAAATACGCAATTTTACTTTTCTCTGAATCGCTTCTCCCAGTAGGTTGCTGTGATGATCATAAACAGCAGAAACACCTGCTCGTAAGGCTTTGGAAAGTGGGTATGAGAAGAAATTGACAGTAGTTTGTTGAAAGTGGAAGTATAATATTGAAACACTGTTTGCAACTTCTAACTGAGTCAGGTGTGGAGCGAGATGCCAATTCTGTAAATCAGCCCTCAGGTCAGCAACTTAAAGACTTTTGTCCAGTGCAACCCCTTCTTGCCAGATTTTTTTTTTTTTTTTTTTTGCGGTACGCGGGCCTCTCACTGTTGTGGCCTCTCCCGTTGTGGAGCACAGGCTCCGGACGCGCAGGCTTAGCGGCCATGGCTCACGGGCCCAGCTGCCGCGCGGCACGTGGGATCTTCCCGGACCGGGGCACGAAACCGTGTCCCCTGCATCGGCAGGCGGACTCTCAACCACAGCGCCACCAGGGAAGTCCTCTCGCCAGATTTTTACAGATGAAAACAGAGAAGCAGAGTGAGAAAAGGACCAGATTTGGGTAAGGAGGGTTAGGTTATTAGGTTAGTTCTGATACTAAATAGTGGTATAAGCTTCTGTACGTAGACGTGGGGTATCCCCTGCCCTTTATAGCAGCACTAGGGTGGGGAGGTAGCACAGGCCGTCAGCTCATTTTTCTTTACGTGTTATTCTGTTGCTGCCTTCATGGAAAAGAAAATAAGTTTAGAATGAAGTTAACACTGAGTAAGCCTAAAACTGGAAAACTAGGTGGGACATTGTCTTCTATTTCAGATTATGGGTGTGCTATCACGATTCACACTATTAGCATACCTACTTTTAAGTTGGAATAAAATATCTCTGGCCTACAGCAAGGATTTACTGTATAGCACAGGGAACCATATTCAATGTCTTGTAATAACCTATAATGGAAAAGAATCTGAAAAAATATATATATATATATCTTTTTCAGAATATATATATATTCTTTTTCAAAAAATATATATATATATAACGGAATCACTTTGCTGTGCACCTGAAACTAACAGAATATTGTAAATCAACTATAGCTCCATAAAAAAAATAATAAAATATCTCTGACCTTAGGTATAGAACACTGGCAGAGAGATTTCTAGGATGAATTTCAATTAGAAAATTCTATCTCTCCATTTATTTAACTATTTTAAGCCTTGTATATCCATGGGTGCAAGGAAAGCTGAGGATGTAGACCAGCGCTGTCCAATAGAAATATAATGTGATCCACATATTAATTTTAACTTTTCTAGTAGCCTTGTTAAAAGGCAAGTTTTTTAAAGGTGAAAATAATTTTAAAAACATATTTTTTAACCAAATGGATTCAAAAGATTATCATGTCAATATGTATTCAATATTTTTTAAATTATTCATGAAATATTTTCTGTGCTAAACGTTGAAATTTGGTGTGTATGTCACACTTAGCAAGACCCAGAGAGAGGGATGGCAATGGCTTCCACCAAAAGCTCTTTCTTCACATTTAGCACTCCTCTTTATTTTTCTATCGTTCCCAGTATAGTGCTAAGTAAGGATCACAAGAGGTCTGAAAACTAAAAACTTAACGTCTTCTCCCTTCCCAGGATTTCCCTGGTGGTCCAGCGGTGAAGACTCTGCACTCCCAATGCAGGGGGACCGGGTTCCATCCCTGGTCAGGGAACTAGATCCCTCATGCTGCAACTGAAACCCAGAACAGACAAATAAATAAATAAATATATTTTTTTTAAATCCCTTTAAAAAAAAAGTCTTCTCCCTTCCTATTTCAGGGGTAACTGTTTACCTATAATTTGATTATCCTCGCCACATTGTTTGAACGGTTTGGGTCGTGAGCTGATACTCTAAATCCAACTGGTCGTTGGCAGGTGCTGAGGAAGCAGCCCACTGTGTTGGTTTGAACACCCAGTCTCTCGCTGCCTAGGGCGATTCTGTCTGATTCAAGGAAGAGTGGAGTTTTGCTGAAGCGTGGGTGAGAGACAGATGCTGAGGATCCTCGGAAAATACTGCTGCACCAGACATGAACCCTCAGTCACCCAGGCCAGAGTCACCCATCCAGGCTTCCAGGCTTCTCTTCTTACTTGACCTAGCCTCAGCCTAACAGACCGCTCTCATATTTGACCTTTTTTTTTTTTTTTTTTTTTTTTTGCGGTACGCGGGCCTCTCACTGCTGTGGCCTCTCCCGTTGCGGAGCACATGCCCCGGACGCGCAGGCTCAGTGGCCATGGCTCACGAGCCCAGTCGCTCCGTGGCATGTGGGATCTTCCCAGACCGGGGCACGAACCCGCGTCCCCTGCGTCAGCAGGCGTACTCTCAACCACTGCGCCACCAGGGAAGCCCTGCCCTTTTCTAAACTAACCATAAATAAACCCTGACCTTGACCATCTCCAGACTTCTGCTTACCCTCTAACTTCCACCTGAGATTCTCTACTTTCAGTTCCCACCAGTTCTCTGCCTTCTCACATGATATCTGTCATTCCAGCCCTGCTTCAAATGACATCTCTCCCCTGGCTCTTCAGTACAGCTGACCGAGTGACTGCCATCCTGTCTTGATTGCAGAGCACCCTCACCTGCTGTCCTGGTATTGTCCTCACTAGTTCCTCGACAGCACACGCCCAGCCATATTCATCTCAGAGTCTCTCGCTAAGTACCTTGCACACAGTAGGCATCCACTTTCATTAAAAAGGGTTCATTGGGCTTCCCTGGTGGCGCAGTGGTTGAGAGTCCGCCTGCCGATGCAGGGCACACAGGTTCATGCCCCGATCCGGGAGGATCCCACATGCCGCGGAACGGCTGGGCCCGTGAGCCATGGCTGCTGAGCCTGCGGGTCCGGAGCCTGTGCTCCGCAACGGGAGAGGCCACAACAGTGAGAGGCCCGCGTACCGCAAAAAAAAAACAAAAAAAAACAAAGGGTTCATTGAACCTGAGCTTTCTGTCTGTACCATAAGTTGTCTCTGGGATTTTCAGGTAGCAAGTTGTTTATTTTCACATAATATACAACTATATAGCATGGGCCTTTGGTAGTTTTTTACTGAAATTGTAGTTAAGCACTTAGTAAGTTTTACTTAATTTTTCCATTAACCCTTTTTTCTGTGTAATATCTACCTACCTGGTGAGTGTGTGTGTGTGTTTTCTCTATATATATCCATCTGAACAGATATCTATATATAGATATGTAGAGAGATATCTATTGTCATATAAAGAGAGAGACTGTACACGTATATGTGAATATACATAGCATATATAGAGAATATACATATATACTATACCTGTATATATTTATATATATATTAAACATTACTTTCAGCAAATGGCTTTTATGTTCCTATTTGTCATGATCTACCTATGTTAATAAAAACTATCTTGTACCAAGGCTGAACTTAATACACTAAATTAGAGTTAATTTTATAGAATAAAAGTGCTTAATTATGAAAGGAATAATCTGTAAGTCTCCTTTAAACAGGAGATGTATCTAGTTCCTTTTTAATATGGTCAATTTTGGGGACTTCCCTGGCGGTCCAGTGGTTAAGATTCTGTGCTTCCACTGCAGGGGGCATGGGTTCGATACCTGGTCGGGGAACTAAGATTCCGCATGCTGTGTGGCGTGCCCCCCACCCAAAAAAATATAGTCAACTTTTAAAGCTTTTTTTTAGCTTAACTTCAGAAAAATTCAAAGTCATCTATGTGCATGCACCAATGTATTCTAAAAGTATGTGCTAAGTAGCCTAACTGTGCAACAATTAGAAACACAGTTCAAACTAATGTTAAACATTTCTTATATTTTCCTTGGTATATTTTTAAATGTTCAGTGTTTCCTTTTTTGCTTCTTTTCACTCCCACGTTATCTTTATCTCTATGACAGTGGAGTGCAGGCTAAAACCCAACAGGAGAGAGAACAATAGGTTCAACTCTCTTCAGCCTTGTAATGGGTGAGCTTTTTTTCCGTTTAAAACAAGAGAATTGAATGTTTAAAGTGTTTTCATTTTCTATCACTGCATTCCTTAGTTTAAAAGAGTGAAATAGAAAAGGAGATGAGAAGTATATTTGTAATAGACAGAAAAGCAATTGCCTTTCTCAGTCTGTGAAAATGTTCCATTCCTTCCCACAGAACATATTCAATAAAACTTTCCCATCCGGCAGTCAGAAATTAAAGATCTTTTCAACTGATTACAATCTCATATCCTTAGAAAACTAAACTTTCCTTTCTCTGTTCATCTCTAGTTATTCTGCAGAGGGAGGGTTTTTCACATAGGATAACTAAACCAAGTCTTATCCTCAGTATTTTAAAAAATATATACCATTATTTAAATTCATGTGTATTCAAGTCACTGAATGAGGGTTGCTTGAATACTAGGAGAGTTGCTTGATCTTTGTTCAAAATTAAAGTTTACTGCAGTGATATTTATTTATGCATTTTCCCCCAAATAATAAATTAATTTGCATCAAATACTATGCTTTCCATTGGCTTGGGGGAATTTGATTTAGTGACTTGAGCCATTGACCTGGTAAAAAATCTATAGAAACATCTGGTGCTGTGAAATAAAAGACACTACTACAATGAACACTCATTTTCCCCTGATGCCTGTAGTAAACCATATTCATTACTGCTATGTTAAATGATTATATGTCTTGAGTTTTTCTCCACCACCACCCTCCACCCCCAGGAACTTTAGTAATGGATATATACTAACCCATACAGAATTCACTTGATTTATGACTATGTAGCAAAAGCTGTTTAACATTTAGTAAAAATGCAAAATTTTCTGGGGACCCTTAAAATATATAAATGTGTCTTGTCTTAGTTCTTGCTATGCCACCCATACACAAGAATTATTAAGTAGTTCTCTATGCATGCTTACTACCACGTGGGAGGTGTTATACAGCATACAGATAGGCTGAGTTCTTAAGAAAGTTGTCTGTTTGGTTTTTATCTTTGTGTCTGTGTTTAGATTGCCAATACCAGGTAGTGAAAAAGAAAATTGAATGGAAAAGGGATAGAAACATCCTTTGGGACTCCTTGAAATGGTAATACGCACTGATATCGTATAGATGATAGTTGTCCCCTTTTATACTGTAGGTCTACTTTTGGTAGTGTGTCAGAAACAAGGTAAAGCTCATATGGCTTAAGCCTATTATGAACATAAATGGTAGGGAACAATCCATCCCAGAAATTGGCAAATTAACCCCTGCCATGCTTTAATAATCTGCAGGACACCTTAAGATGAACAAAATGGATCAGTGACCTTATTTTCTTCCCTTACCATAAGTTTATGAGCTGGTACTCTGATTAATTTAGGTAAATTTCAGAGAAATTTCTTTTCTAAATAAAGCTTTGTCTCAATATACTACTTACTAAGATTGCATAAGCACTATAAACAAGAGATTACGGAGATCTCTAGCTTACATGGAAAAGTGGATACCTCTTAACATCCTTATAAATGAGTCTGGGAGTGAGGATGGAGAGGAAGGGTTTACAAGAATTTCTCAGATTATGAATCGTCTAAATGAATTAGATAATTAAGAGACTCTTCCTGAATATTTCTTAGACATACTTGAAAAAATTCTGACCAATGAGGATTATGCATGCCTTCAACTTAATTGATATATATTGAAAATTCTTTTTGCCTGAAAATCCAAATGGCATTTTTGAAAACCAAAGGATAACATTATATATTTTGAAAACCCCGTTTTGTAAAAAAAAAAAAAGACTTGGTTCCTGCCCCCAGAGAATCTTCGGTTTGTCCCACAGAGAAAAAGGAGAACGTGAACGTGGCTATAGAAAGATCTCTTGATCCTTGGACAAAACTGAGGAAAAAAGTCTAACAAATGCATCGTTTTGCAGTAAATTAGATCAGATTTCCGCATCTCCGCACTCAGTCTGTGAGCTGACAGTTCAGTAAAATGTTCCCTTGTAAGGTTCACCCTCTTAGGGAAAGGCGCAATAATTCATCATTAGGATTTCAGAGTCCAGGTGTAGATGGAAACTGATGGAGCCCTCCAGCGAGGCAGGGAAAGTGCGTGGAAGAAGAAAATTTTATCTGAAGCCTAATTCCCTGGTTACAGCAGAGAATAATTAAGATAATATTGCTTCAAGAGTCCTTTAATGATTAAAAATCACATATGCAGAATCCATAAATTGGAGGGCAACAAATTGGAAGGCTGTAACGTCAGAGGACTGTTTTGTGCACATTGTAGTGGAAAGTACACTCGTGGCAGCAAGCTGTACGGGCAGCCACCAGAGACCAGGACCATTCCAAGGACTTTGTTTAGATGCAACAAATCATTTGTCTGTTATTAACCCAGAGCTTGTAATTATGCAGATTGCCATAGATTTTCCTGGGCCTGGAAGTGAGATTGAGGGTTGTTCGCAGTATAGCAGGCAGCTCAGGGCTGGCCATGCATTACTGAACTTGCCACATTTATCATGTTGACTGATGGCAGCAGAAGCAGGTCTCAGGTCCCAGTGGTTAATGTAGTGGGTAATTAACTGTCATTTGCCTAGTAATAGGCTGATGATCAATGGTTTGTGTGGAAACAAATTCTAATCAGGTAGCTGATAAATGCTCAGCTAGCGAGAGCAATTGAAATTGGGGGAAACTATGTCCAGAATTTCAAAATGGCATTGTGTGTGTGTGTATGTGTATGTTTATTAGATATAAGCAAACTGAGTCATTCTTAAAAACTGCTTTCTCTCATCCTAACCACATTTTATATGCACAAGTGCATCTATATGCATGGAGTATAGAACTTCTAAGATTTCCTTATTTCTCAAAAATAATAAACAGGAGCACAGAAGAAACAAACGGCCCACATAAGTGATGGGACTCCTGATCATGTGAATTCGCAGAAAAGTAAATGTGAAGTGTTAGAAGGCACGAGAAAATTCTGCTGACAAAAGAATAGGATGAAAGCTTTCGTTTGTGGTGGTTTCATTTGTAATGATGCAGGAGGAAATGGGAGATAGTACATTTTCAATGAAGTTCTTTTTACAGAAAAGTTATTTCCCAAAGTAGGGGCTGTAAACTGAGAACACACAGGTTATTAGAGTTATATTTGTTAAAATAAGACTATTAAAACGTTTTTAAAATTCTTTCAGGAAAAGAAGTGCCTAATGATTTTGAATTTAGTCTTCTAACATATAAACCTTTTGCTTACTTTTATCAAGAGCCCAGATTATGCTAGCAAACTGTTTAAAAGCATCTACAGTTTGTACCCTCAAGGTGCTTACGTTCTTTAAGAGACCATCTAACAAAAACACAATCATAAACATTTATTACACGTTTTGCCAGACACTTAGAAGCTGTTCTCACAACTCTTCCTGACAATGTCATTAGCCTGGTAAGAGGAAATAGTTATAAACTTGAAAATGAATATGCATGCCTTAAGCAAAGATCTATCTTTGGAGAATATAGAAAGTGATAAGTAGAGAAACTTCAGCACATTTGTATGTAATCCTTAAATTCAATAAAATGAAAGGCTAAGATTTTTTAAAGTACATTTTTATAACTAAAATGAGTTTTCTCCATAGCACCTTTGAATTCATTAGTTTAGAACTGCTTTTAATTTGGTCTTTCCCATGAGAGCCATTATATTTTTCTCCTGTCAGCCTGATGCTGGAGAAAAAAGAAAACTGGCAGATGTGGTGTTTTTCATCTAGTTTGCTTCCTAGTTAAAAAATGCATTAACTTGTATGCACGGAATATTATTTATAATAACTCTTCACCACCATTAGCAACTTTAAAGAAACTTGGTTTAAATATTGCCAGTGCAAATGGATAAAATATTTTATTTCCTTCCATTATGAAGCTATAGAGACATTTTATTTTGTACTGTTTTTTAGGTCATTACAATAACTATTTTCAGGAATCTACAGCAAATAGGGCTTTTTGAAATACCTTTTTTCCAGTGGCTCTTACAGTATATTCTATTTCAATTCCTGGTCTAGCTATATATAGTTTACAGCCTCATTTATTTTAATGTGCTACCCAAATAACATAATCATAGCTATAACTATGGTATAGGGCCATGAGGTACATGCACCTCTAATGTTTTTTGACTATTTAAATGGCTGGTTCATAAATGTTCTTTTAATAATAATGGCAAAGCTTTTAGTAACTAGGTATCAGAAAATAGTGAGTCATTCAAATGGGTTTCTTTTCCAACTAAAGTGTTTAATATGTGGCACTGAGATCAAAGTTACATTGCTTTTATATTTTAACAAGTAGAAGATTTTTGCTGTGAATTCACCCCTTTTGACTTCTGTTTGTGTGCAGTTATGTAAGCTTCCTAATGTATTTGTCTTTTCCTTTTCCTCTCAAACAAGATGTGATTTTCATCAAGGAAGGTCAACTGAGTATGTATCACCAAAGACTATTTATGTATACACCTAGGATAAAACTCACTTGTGTACATCATAAGGCATTGCGTATTGATAGCCTTATAGGGTGTTATTAGCGTCTTCTCTGGTTACCAAATCAGATTTCCCTGGAAGAGTTTGACAAAAGTGTTTATTGTTCTAGGCTCTTCGGTGTAACGGGAAACTGTGCTGCTTGTAGCAAGCTCATCCCTGCCTTTGAGATGGTGATGCGCGCCAAGGACAACGTTTACCACCTCGACTGCTTTGCGTGTCAGCTTTGTAATCAGAGGTAAGCAGATTTCATTCTGCAAAAAGCAGTAAATCTCTCTTTGCTGGCTATGTATTTAATAGGCAGGAATTATTTTAGTACACTTTACTTAAAGCAACTTATCTCAGCATTTTTGTTTCCTGCAACCATTCATTCAGGGCCAGAAACATATCACTGAGAAGGAGAAGGGTCGCAAGACTACCCTTCTACCCCAAAGAACTGCATCATAGAGCAGGATGTGATAGGAAATGAACAGTAAGATATATGAAAACTTTATAGAAGACTTTCTCTTCTTATTCATTCTTTATAGTTTTTCTGTCTTTTAAAAAGCAAGTTTAAAGTATGTTTACTTTTAGTACTACTTCTGTGAGCAAACAAATTTACACTGAGGAAAATACACAGGAATTTGTGGCAGGCAGTGTGTATTCATCTTATTTTTCATACTTACAGTTGCCCTATCTCTTGATTTCTTACCTTGAATTTTAACCTTGTTATATGTGTACTTTTCAAGTTGCTTCAAATCTCTTTGGGAGCAAGGTTGGATACACTTATCAGCATCAGAGAGGCAGCATTGGACGATGGAGAGAGTATTGCACAGGGAATCTAGAAACGTGAATTCCAGTCTGGACTCTCCCTAACAAGATGTGTGAGCATAAACCAGCTATTTTAGTTCTCTGGACCTCAGTTTTCTCCTTTATAACATAAGGGAGCTGGATTAGTCAATTTCAGAGAACTCTCTCATCTCAAAGTATTATGACTTCCTTCCATTTTTCCAAAGTAAAAATAATAACTTTTAATTCTAGTGTGAGCTATATACTACCATACCAGTTTTACGTAAGAAATGCAGAGGATGTTAGAATATTAAAATATACATATCATTAAAATACATTTCAAAAATTATTGCACTTGATGGATTTTAATGAAAATAAATTCAGCACAGGTGTGAAAACACCTGAACATGGAAAATATTCAGTAAATATTAGTTTTGTCAAGTTCTCAGTTACTATAATTGGCTGTTTTACCGTTAAATGCAGTATCTTCTTACGAGGCGCTGTAGAGTAGTAGAAAGAGTATGAGGTTTACAGTGAGAACTGGATTCAGATTCCATCCCCACCATATGCTAGCTGTGCAGTCTTGCGTAAGTCACTTAATTTCTCTGAGTTTGGTTGGCACATCCTTAAAATGGAGACACTAACGTCTATCCTGCAGATTTTGAAAATTAAATGAAAGAATTTATAAGTACCAGGAACACAATAGGTTCTCAAAATTTAGTTCTTTTACCTTGATATTTATAATTTACTTTTACCATATAATATTTCACTAACTTGGTTTTTACATAAGATATCTCCTGCTAAATGTAGATATTCAGAATCTGGCCTTGTATACCTCACAATGTATAATTTACCCAGGAAATAATTCAAGAAGTCATCTTGCAACATCTTGAGTCTTCCCAATAGATGTTTGGAATCAAAGTAGGTTGATTCAGTCTGTAGTGACACTTAACCAAAAGTAAATTATCAAATGCACATATTTTTTATTGTAAGGATATGAATACAAAAACACAAATGTCCACACATCCTTACAGACCCATTAATATGCATGAGCCTCTATGTGTATATGTTTTAAAGGTATATTAGTAGTAAATTTAGAATATTTTTGTTTACTTACCACATTTCATCCACTAATAGCATTCACTAACAATAGAGTTATCTTTGTGCAACAATAACATTTACCGCTTTTCTACTTATAAACAATTACATACTTATAGAGGAAAATTTAGAAAATAGAAAGGGATAAAGAATAACATTGCCCCATGTCTCACTGTTCTAAAAGAAATTATTTTAATATTTTGGTATGTGGCTAGCCATACATTTTTCTATGCATATGTGGCAAATGATATATAGCATATACTTTATATTATAACCACATTTAAGCATCTTAAAGGAAAGTAACAAGGAAGAATCCTAATGTTTGTCACTTGGACATTTTCATTAATATAGTGTACATTTTTCCCTGCCTTTAAAAATTCTTTTATGACATTTTAAGCTTTCTTGTGTTCAGTTTTATGGATAAAGCTTCATATGTTGTTAAATCAGTCTTCTGTCATCAGATGTGTAGGTTGTTTCTTCAAGTTTTTATAGCATCAGTATTGTCAATCTAATGCAGACTTTATAAACAAATACTCAAATCTGTGTCAGGCTAAATTCACAGGAGCATAGTTAATTAGACGAACCATATAACAGTTTAAAGGCTTACATTATATATTGCCAAAATGCTCTCTGGAAAAGTTATACCAATTATTCTCACACCAGAAAAGAAAAAACAATGCATTCCCTCACATAAGTTCCAACACTGGGAATTATTATTTTAAAAGAAATCCTTGTCACCTTGAGGGATGAAAGATGGTATCTCATTATCATTTTTAATTAGCATTTATTTGATTACTAGTGATGCTTTGATATTTCTTCTATTAGGGAACTGCCTGTTTATTCCTTTTGTCCATTTTTCTATTAGGGCAGGCTTACCTATTTTATCCGTGTTCTACACAGAAAATTAAAACATCATTCAGGTGCTAAACCCAGCCTGAATTCTATTATGATGCAAAGTAATTGTAGGTTGTTAATGCTATTTACAAATCGTATATCAATTTTATCTCACCATTGAAATAAAAAGTTGCATTCACAATTACGTCTGTCTCCTCAGTGGAACTCAGTCAAGTAAGACAAACACTCCTAAATTTTGACTCTAAAACTGTTCACATTCTTATTGCTGCAGAATACTGTTCTAGTATCATTATTAAAGTACCTAATATATTTCTGTGTGCGCTTCATTTATTACATGCCATAATGGGACTGAATATCTTTAGTGCTGGTTATGCACAATTAACACTTAGTTATTGTCTTGTCACTTCCGTCTCTACAAGACAAACTTCTTTAATGCAAGAAGTCAGCTAATCTTCATCAGTCAAGCAAAGCAGACACATTTAGTTACTCTGAATCCAGAAGTTTTCAATATAGGAGACTCTCCTTATCCTTTGGCGTCTGCTTGGGAAATCTCTCCAATAAAGCCATCTGCCTCAGGAGCCTCTACTCATAGTAGCCAAATCATTGTCTTAGTATTGCACCTTTTCAAGTGACACACAAGGCCAATAGGTAATTTACAGGCACTTTCCCTTAAGCAAACTTTCTTGACCCCTGAAATTATGATTTTATAAATGCTTATAATTTTATTTAGCAAGTCATTTCATCTTAACTTTTAATCACAATATCATTAAGTTCTAAAGCATTTCTGAATGTTTAAAAAAGATGGTAGTAACAATGAACTTTCAAGATGGGTGATCTTCTCTGTCCTTTTTAAAAGGGTAAGGCTAAAAATGTGAATCCTGAATTAAAATCTAAAAGTTCATCTATTTTGAAAGGACCTGAAGAAGGTTATTTTGAACATCTTGTATGATAACATGAATCTCATTCAGAATTGGAAAATTCTGAGTAATAGGTTAATTTCTTAAAGATGAGTAAGCCCCCCCCCTTAGAAAATTCTAGGAAACTAAATGATGGTTTTATAAGAGAAGGGAAAAAATGCTTGTTTGTAATGAAATTGCCTCAAATATGTAGAACTGTGTAACATTAAAGAAAAAAAGCACTGTGCTAGGCTCTGTGGAAACAGAGGTGAATAAAATCCAGTTTCTCTCTTAGGGGTATCTAGAGTTTAGGGAGAGACATGACATCAAAGACTCACAGAAGAGAAGAATGTAATCGATGCTAAACAGATCTATACTGAGGGAAGAGAGGTCTGTGCTTCTTGAAGTCTTAAGAAAGCACCAAAGGGTTGATGTCCTGGATGTTAAAGGACTCTCTAGGACTGGTTAGGATATAGGAAGTGTGTCTGGTGGGGGCGTGGAGGAAGTGAAGAAGGCTGGGTGCAGTGAGGAAAGGATTTTCCAGACAGATAGAGAAGCAGGCAAGGCATGGAGGTGTGAAAGCAAGTAATGTGTTCCGGAAATGAAAAGTGGCTCAGTGTGCTCAGAGGTTAGAGAGGGAGTTTTGTGGGGACGTGGAGGAATATGGGGTAGAGAGAGGAAATTGTAAAGGTAGGAAATCAGTGGACTAAAGTCAACATGAGTCCAAATTTAAATTATTCGTCAAAAGTATCTTTGTTCTTTAAGGCTATTCAGTTCTAGAATAAGTCTTTCTTCACCAACATTTGTGGCCCACCCACTTCAAGTGGTAGTACAGGTTACGGTGGTATTTCAGAGGGTTCAAAAGAAAATTTACTCATGGTCATTTACCTCAGCACTGCTGCCCAGAGTGGGAAACCTGTTACACATTCATGAGAAAATTTGAAATGCCAAAGTAAATGATACACCAATAAATAAGTGCTTTGGGAAAGATCAGAATAAGTTGACGGGGTCAGGGAATACTGATGGAGGGAATGGAAACTACAGAATTTTGATTGATTGATTGAAGTACAGTTGCTGTACAATATTATATGTTACAGGGGTACAATATCCACAATTTTAAAGGTTCTACTCCATTTATAGTTATTGTAAAACATTGGCTATGTTCCCCGTGTTGTACAGTATATCCGTATAGCTTATTTTATACCTAATAGTTTGTACCTATTACTCCCGTACTCCTATATTCCCTTAAAAAAAGAATTTTTAGAATTTACGTAGATGGAAAAAAGGGAGAAATATCCCTGGCTAGGGAATAGCTAAGCAAAGGTGAGAAGATTATTGTTAGCAAATAATCATGAGAGCATATTTTTATACAGTGCTGATCACACACCAGACATTGTTCTGTTTTACATGTGCTAACTCATTTAATACTCAAAATAACCCAGAAGTAGGTACTATTATTAGCCTCATTTTACAGGTGAGGAAACTGAAGTATAGAAAATTTAAATAACTTGCCCAAGATTACACAGATAGAAAACGGTAGATTCAAAATTTGAACACAGGCAGTCTGGATTTAATCTCTGGATTCAGAGCCAGTATGAGGACCCTGACCTATTTCGAGATGAAGATTTGCTTTTCTGACAAAGTGGGTATAAATGGGAGTAGATATAGTGCAGTTAAAAAAAGGTAGATGCTAAATAATTGATAATAGGATTTGTGGTGTGGGTAGTGAAACTTGGTACAGAAAAGATTGTTTGGAATGCATTGTGTGATGACAACTGGGCTGTCACTGGGAAAAGACAGTAAATTTGTTCACAGGTGTACAATGAGTATATAACCTGCACTTCTTACTGAAAACACAGTACAGTATCAAAATCTCCATCTTTTAGTAACTGAGGATGCTAAATAGAACAGTAGAGACATTGGAAATATGGAATGGATCCCCTTTCTTTTTAAAGTGCTGTGGAAATGGAAATTAATTATAATTGGCAGTCACTAATGTTAGAAAAATAAGATGACTAAGTTAACATTTTCATTCTTAAAGAGGATATCACAAATGAAAGCTTCCTAGCAGAGGCATTTGATAACCCGCTCAAAACTACTCTAAGCCCCGTATTTGATAGTGATGGTTTCTTAATTATTGTCTGTACTTTTCAAGTCTCTAAGACCGTATGAATTCAACTAGAGTTACTCCAAAATATCTGGAAATTAAATCTATGATTAATTCTAAAACATTTAGATTAGGTGGCTTAATAATCTGATGGGGCATCTTTTTATTCCTTAACATATTTTTTTAATGATGGCAGAATTAATTGAACTGACTATATCACAAGCGATTAAGATTAATTTATAAGGAAGATTATCAGTTTATTTTCAAGAATTTTAGCCTGACCTATTACTATATATACATACACTATCCTCTGGCCATCACTATTTTTATAATATTTTTCTGAAATGCTAAATCTCATCAGGACCTGGTTATAGAACATTGGAAATTAGCCTTTCTTACAAAATCACAGTTATAGATCATTTTGTTAGGTGTCCGATATCTGCATTGCTATTCCTCTAATTTCTTCATGTTTATATATAGGACATTTTAAAGGAAGATATCAATCCTAATTGCAAAGCAATCATAATCTGTTCTTAACTATAGCTTTCAAAGCTGTTTTGTTTAAGTTATATGTGTGTGACATTCCTCACCTATGTTCTGTTTCATTTTGACCTTTAAGTATAAATTGATATGCACATAAAAGGTACTTTATCCAGTTGACAACATATTAGTATCAACATATCTCAGGTAGGAATATTTTAGATGAATTCCATTTATATTGCAAACATCTCATTGAATAATAGGCTCTCTTTTGAAAAGCTATGTAAAGAAGTAATAATAATACAAAAAACCTATATAACTTCATAGCCTCATGCTTTACCGCCTCCAGGTAGAAGCATGGATTTTTTTTAATTGCTTTCAGTCATTTATTTGTTTTTTTTAAATTGAAGTATAGTTGATTTGCAATGTGTTGATTTCTGCTGTACAGCGGAGTGATTCAGTTATACTATATATATATTCTTTCTTATATTCTTTTTCATTATGGTTTATCACAGGATACTGAATATGTTTCCCTGTGCTATACAGTAGGACCTTGTTGTTTATCCATTGTATATATAATAGTTTGCACCTGCTAATCCCAAACTCCCAATCCATCCCTCCCTACCCCTCCCTCCTCCTTGGGAACCACAAGTCTGTTCTCTATGTCTGTGAATCTGTTTCTGTTTCGTAGATAAGTTCATTTGTGTCACATTTTAGATTCCACATGTAAGTGATATCATATGGTATTTATCTTTCTCTTTTAGACATACTTCCCTTAGTATGAAAATCTTTCGGGACTTCCCTGGCAGTCCAGTGGTTAAGACTCCATGCTTCCTTTGCTGGGGGCACAGGTTTGATCCCTGGTCAGGGAACTAAGATCCCACAGGCCATGCGGCATAGCCAAAATTAATTAATTAAAAAATTGATGCAAAAAAAATCCATAATGAACAAAAAATTAAAATTAAAAAGAAATCTCTACATCCATCCATATTGCTGCAAATGGCATTATTCCATTCTTTTTGTAGCTGAGTAGTATTCCACTGTGTGTGTGTGTGTGCGTGTGTGTGTATGCACCACATCTTCTTTATCCATTCATCTGTGAAAGCACAGTTAGGTTTCCATGTCTTGGCTATTGTGAATTGTAAAAGCATGGATCTTGAATCCAAAGAGACCAGGGTGCTTTTCCTTCCTCTACCATACACATTCTAGCTATGGACCTTGGGCAGGTTTTTAAAATTCTGGGAGGAAGTGTTAGGTTTTTCATCTGAAAAAGACAATGTTAATATTTACTTTCTCAGTTGGATTTAAGGAATAAATGTGATCACTGTATATACATGCTTAGCCTTAGCACATGGTAAGTAATTTATAAAAGGTGATTATTTTAATTACCTACATTCCAAACATTGAGGGAAGGCTTTACATATTACATTTCTACTCTTTACTGCCAACTTACAGAACTTACTGATGTTAAAGATAAAAATCCTGAAGTTTCATTTTCAATATTGTGAATGGAAGGTTGGAATTTGAACCCTATTCATTGCAAATGTCTCTCTGCCTTTCATATACTTCTTATTTTAACATTCCTACCATCCAGTGATGTAGTTGTTTTATCTTACCCACAGAGAACTGACTCAGAGAGAGTATGAAATACACCCTATATCTTGCATTGAGTAGGTGAGAGCCACAGGACTCAGGACCAAATCCCCAGGCTCTTGGCTCAGTGCTTTTCTCACTATAATTACTCCGATTGTATTAATCTACAAATAGAAATTACCTAAATTTCAAGGCCCCTGAAGGTAAGGATGACATGACACAACATGACAAAAAAAAAACAAAAACAAAACACGTTTTTATTTGATAGCAAATAGAATTTGGAGGCTTGTTAACAAATTAAAGCAAAATTTTAGACAGTATGAAGTTGAAAAAGTACTTCCAGTTTAGTCGGTTTTTAGGGGAAAATAAGATTCAATAACATCGGCTGGAACACAAGAGTATTTTATTAAAATTATTTATTTTTGATGGATATTTTATTATTAGCTTATTAGTTCAAATTCATTTCAACATTAATATAAAGTGAAAAATTTGAACAGTAATCAAATATATTCTGCATGCTACTTTATATAATCTCACATAAAAGTTAAGTATCTAATTTGGCTACTTACCCCTGCCCAACAAAAGAAATATTTCCTTTTATTCAACATATCTTAATGATCAGGATAATCTACAAAAACTGGTTTATTCAAACACTACTTTTTAAGCACAATATTTCAAGTTTATAGTTTGCAACTAATAAAAAGAAGATATACTTAAAGTCCAAACTTGAATGTTCATGGTATCGAATAGCCTTGACCACAAACAACCGCAGGATTTCAAGATCAGGGCGTAGTCTGTACTTTCAGTCAGCATCATCAGCAGGCAGTAATCCTGGGGAAAAAAAGTAAATTCCACAAATAAACAGACCAATCTTCCTTTAAGAGGAAAGCTAATTCTTTTCAAACTACTTTTTTTATTACACTATTTTCCCCTCTATCTACTTAGCTAGAATAAGGATAAATTTCCAAAGCTACCCAGTTGGAAAATAAATAGGTTCGCTGTTTGTCTAGCATTCCAATCTTTGCAAATGTAAATCAGCCCAACTGCTCCTCATTTAAACCTTCAACTCCACAAAACATTAAAGGGTGGCTTTCATGACACAATTTAATCTATCCACTAAGATTTCTGCTTGAACATCATTTGAAATTGACTATCTGATAAAGAGAGACTACTATCAAAGGTCAGTGAGGTCAACTTATATAATTACAAGTAGTTTTACTGGGTCAACTCTACCAGACACTGCTGTTTGAAGGTTAAATTGTTACAATTAAAAATATATACAAATCTCCCCAGAGTTACTTTATTGTTAAATGTACCGGAAACAGCACAAGCATTTTTTCTGACCTTAATTGTGTCCAAAGTGTCACCACTGGGAAATTATACAAAAAGAGGACTTACTAAAAACATTACAGTCTTGCACATTAAACAATGCTTTATAGAATAAAATACATAATTAGCTACTGGAAACTAGTTTATTTATCATATCAATATTAAGAAGTTCATCAGGTTACTCCTTTTGGTTTAATTGGAAGTACTCTAAGAAATACATTTACTACTTCATAGTTGGTGAACTTGCCACAGACAAAGGAATATGGCCCAGCATCTGAGTCTGATGCTAAAATAACTTTCACTTCAGAACAATTACTTCCAAATTACGAGAATTTAATCACATTTTAATAACAGAGTAAAAGGAAGCTTTAAGTGAGAAGCTCTAAAATGGGCTATTTTCTAATCATTTGATTCATTTTAATGCCTTTTACTTTTTTTATAAAATGGATAAAAGGGGAATGATGAAAGCTTCCATAATCACTGCCGTGAAATATTATTATCATTGTTTTAATGAATGTAAATATAGATCAGTTCTTTTTTTCTTTCCAATATGGTAAAAAAAAAAAAAATCACCTTTGCTGCCCAAGGTGTTTTCCTCAATGTTCTTACGAGTTTTATATATAAAAGTAGGATTTCAAATTTTGTGTGTAGCATTTCCTTAAATGACCAGAATGGTTTAATTTTGACAACAAGGCAACTTTCTAAGCCAACCTTTCAAACTCAGGGAATTACCATAAATTGAAATAATGAAATGATGATTAGGAAAAGAAATCTTCAAATCTATAGATCTGAGTGAAGTCATCTTAACCATTTTATTTTTGTAAATATTTTCAGATTTTGTGTTGGAGACAAATTTTTCCTAAAGAATAACATGATCCTTTGCCAGACGGACTACGAGGAAGGTTTAATGAAAGAAGGTTATGCACCCCAGGTTCGCTGATCTATCAACATCACCCCATTAAGAATACAAAGCACTCCATTCTTTTATCTTTTTTGCTCCACGTGTATATAAGAATTGACACAGGAACCAACTGAATAGCGTAGATATAGGAAAGCAGGATGGTTATATGGAATAAAAGGCGGACTGCATCTGTATGTAGTGAAATTGCCCCAGTTCAGAGTTGAATGTTTATTATAAAAGAAAAAAGTAATGTACATATTGCTGGATTTTTTTGCTTGCTATTCGTTTTTTTGTGTCACTTGGCATGAGATGTTTATTTTGGACTATTGTATATAATGTATTGTAATATTTGAAGCACAAATGTAATACAGTTTTATTGTGTTACCATTTGTGTTCTGTTTGCTTCTTTGTATTGTTGCATTTAGTACAATCAGTGTTTAAACTTACGGTATATTTATGGTTTCTGTATCTACCAGCTATTTTAAATGAGCTGTAACTTTCTAGTAAAGAATTGAAGAGCAAATCTCACTAATGATACACATATAAAGCAAGTCTATCAACATTAAAAATACTGAAAAAGAAGGACACACAAAGCATTTTAGCAACATCCACTTATTGCCACAATGATTTAGAGTCTATCAGTGTTCTCATTATCACCCCCTATTTTCAGGGGGTTAAAGATCAGCTTTAAAAAAATGCATAAAAATTTCATCTTAAAGCACTTTCATTTTTTACCAACGTGAAAAGTGCCATTTTTAGAATAACTTTAAAGCTTAACAGTTATCCTTTTAATACCCTTTTTTTGTGTGTGCTCTTTACCTAGTAAATGGCTTTGTTTTGTTTCCTTTAGCCATTCACCGCTTATGTGAGCTAGTGCCTTTGGGTATCATGTAAAAATTTTCCAAAGGGTTACTTTAAAAAAGTGTTACCACAATTATGAGATAATTTTAAAATGATAAATTTCTTGTACAAATTTTGCCCAGATCTCTCCATAAGAGGTAAGCGTATAATAACTTTATGATTTGATACATTTCTGGCACCAAAAGGTTTTGAATGCGGATCTACTGAAACCATGATAATGCACGTTGCATCTATGATCATATTTGAGGAGTGAAGTCACTTTTGATCAGAGCAACATAGTGCTCACAGAATCTTCTAGAAGAAGAGAAACAAAGGGATTGATAAAAAGCTGAGAACTGGTGATTATATATTTTTCTGTATTTACCTGCCACTTATTTTAATGTTCAAAAGTGAACACTTTAAAATTTTGATGTGTCTTACTCTCATTGCTTTCTCTAAGTAATTACCCACTCAGAATTTATCACACTTGGGCTGAAATCTGTCATTCCATTTTTTAAAGGTGAAAGATTATTCCCTTATCTACATGATAGCTGATAAAAAAGAAAGCTTTCTAGAAACAAAAATTTTGGAGACTGATTATTTCAATTACAATTAAGGAAATAAAGTTGCGACTGTGTTCCCTTCTTTGGGGTTGCTCACACTTTGCTTCATTGCTTCTGTTCCCTGTACTCAAAACTACTTTTCAGCAGATCTGATTCCTCAACAGGCACAATGAAGCATATTTTTACTAGAGCAACTTTTAGTGCTGTGGGCTTTCTTTTTTCTTTTCTTCTTTTTTCTTGATCACTTGTATAGGAAACAATATTTCCCAGTGTTACTTGCATACATACTTTGTCCTGCCGAATATGCATTGCAGATAAAAATTAAATGTGATACCTGAATTCTTGGTTTGGGGCCAAGATATTAAACTGAAAAAACATGCTGGTGTGGATTTGAGTTGTTTTCAAACAAAGCTTTACTGTGAACATGCATGTGAATCTGGATATTGCCTCTCATTTTTAAGAAAACGGTTCTGTGAAAAGTGAACGATATGTATTTTTACAGATGCTTCATGGTTGAGTGTTCAAGTCACATGTCCTCCAAATTTGAGATATACCCCCAAAAGAGAGTTTCAAAAATCACAGTTTGAGGCCCACAAAATAACTATTGATATTATTTTAGCCTTTGAGCCTTACATTTATTTCATGAAAAGACTTGCATAGCCAAAACCAAAAAAAAGCAAAACAGAACAAATGGGAGGAAGGTGGGGGAGATATGTAAGAAGTGGTTTTCCTAGCACATCCCTGCTAATCCCCATTAAGAGTTGTTTGAAATTCATGTGGATGTAAAAATGTAATTGTCAGTATCTTTTTGCATCATCTTTTTTAGATTTCAATGGTTTTGCATATGCTTATCAATATGTCAAAATTCTTGTAAATTGGGACCAAACTTCTCTCAGCTTCTTGAAGCTGTTCAATTATCCCTGCCACCCAAAGACCAACAAGGTCTTTTGCTTAATCCTTTGGGAATTAATTCTTATGCTTTTTACTACAAACAAAATTACTCACCTGGATTAAAGATTAAGGCCTTAATCTCCTTAGATTATCTTTAATCTCCATAAAATGGTGGAACAAGACAGAAATAGGCCATTTTACAGCTAATTGCCCATAAATAGTAGCATTTTTGACTGAAGTACTAAGCTAATTGTCTTGACTACTCAAAGTCCCGGAATTGTTGTCAACTTCCCCCTTTGTGTTGTGTAGCCCTGACGTCACTTAGCTTGTTATCTGAAGCCTCCAGTAGAACATCTCCGATGGAGCATTGATTTCACAAGCAGCGAGAGCTCCCTTTCCAACACGCATCTCATATAGGCTGCCTATGATGAAGGACCAGGCACTTCCACTCCACTAGAGCGCTGGCTGAGTTTAAAAGCTGACCTGTGTTTGTAATTTCACTTTCATCTTGCTTAATAAATATCTGCTGGATTCTTTCATTCATTTCTTTAATATTCGGATCTATGTTTTTAATAAAAGGGGTAGTACACTATTTGATTGCACTTAATGGGCAAAATCTAAGATGATATCTGGAAAGCATACTATGAAAAAGGAAAAGAAAAGTGTGTAAGGACATTTACTTTCAAAAGGTAAATCATAAGCAGGCAAAGTACCTCAGGTGCATTCTCCAAATATTATATTTAGGATCTCTGAGCTAGGTAGTTTGTTGCTATTTACTTTTGTGGGGAAAATAAAACTGTCAAAAATGAAGGTAGCAATTGCTGGGTATAATTTTGTACATTTATACAAATTTTAAGGGATCTTTCTGAAAGCAACCGTGTTGCTCTTGTCAGACTACATTTCCAATTTCCTGGTTCCTGCATAATGAATTAAAACAAAAAACTCAACTAAATCCTACATTTTCAGGAAGAATGTTGTTCCTTCACTGAACCAGGGTGCTAAAAATTACATCTGTAGTAAAACACACCATAGGCAAGCTGATTTCTTTTTAACTATCACTTTAGGCAAACCACTCTCTGGATAGTCACTTAAACAATTTCATAGAAATGATACTGGCCAAACATATTTAGTGTTCACTTAACTAAGCTGCAGAAACAAGGTACATGTTTATTGTAATAGACCATTAATGCAGAATACAATTTTGGCAAAAGCCCTTTGATTATTACTTTTTCTTAAAAATGCCATTACAGATATTTCCTAAATGTGATTTTAATGCAATGTAAGGTAATAGGAAGGAAAATTTTAATACAGCTATTATTTCACATGACATTTATTAAGTACCTACTATGTGACAGGCCTTGCCCTGAGCACTCAGCCTCCTTGTGAGGCCAACCTAGGATACTTTGCGTATCAGATAACTTTAGGAAGTCTTCGCAGTGGTTTGTACTCAGCTCAAACCTGCGAATAACAAGCACACAAAAGCAAATACCGTCTTCTAGCTATTCAGCGTGTCATTGGTATGAAAGCCCCAGAAAATATCTCAAGTAATCAATGTGTTCAGAGAATTATCTCACACAAGTTACTCATTAACTCAATAGCACATAATAAAAAAGAACATCAATTAATTAATGAGTCACCCTCAGATCGCTATGATTACAGTAGCGCTCTGTTGGAACAGCCGTTATAAATGGAGCTGCCTCTCTTTATTCATTGTTTGCAGTTCGCGCATTATTTGGCTGAAACCAGTGTCATATTTAACATGTGCCTGTAGGTAATTGTGTGATTAGTATCATAAATGAAGAATTCTGAATATCTACTGCTTATAAAACCTTATAAATGGTCAGGGAAAAAAATCAAGAAAAATCTCATTTTTGCTGTAGCTTCTTTTGAAGCCAAGCTATTGAAAGGGTATTACCTTTCTAAAAAGTATACTTTTTACATTTATAATCAAGATGTAAGATTTCCATGTTAAACATTAGAAGGATTAGCTGCTAAACAAAAGTAAATTTTCCAATGTTTTAGAATACACATAATTTCAGGAACTTTTCACAAAGACTAAAATATGCATGACCAGTTTTGAAACATTTTGGTACCCTCCCAAAAGGACTTTTTTGCCTTTGGTGGGCCAGGTTGGGGAGGAGGTGTGGGGACTGGCAGTGATAGGGGACAAGATTATAAGAAATGCCAAGTATTAGATGCAAAGTCACCAACAAAAGTTTCCCAACTATCTTGGTAAATGCCATTTCACTAAGCTTATAGAATAATTATGACAGTTCCCTCAGGTAAGTAAGAAACATCTGTTGGCAACACATAGCAGGTGTTAACAATTACACATACTGAAATTTTTTAAAATGTTAATTAAAAGAATTCTGTTTTCTGAAAAGGAAATTCAAAGATACTCCTGTTTTCAGCGTGCAGATCACGTAACGCACAACACTGTAAAGCCCAGATCATCTTGGATCAAGTAGGTTTCGTGTTTGGTTCAGATCATTGTAATCAAAAGTGAACTGGAATTCATTGCACTTTTTACACAATGGGTATTCTGGGCTGAGGAGCTGAATACTCACGAAATTGGCATAGCGGAGCAGGTTGCAGAATATTTTGGCTTTATTGGCAAGGCGGTCGTCATTAACTATATCAAATTTAATGGACACAGTACAAAGAAAGATGGGAGCAAGAGGCATGCAGGTAATAGATTATCCAAATCTCTTTTAACCCTGCTTCTGCAAAAGATTTTCAATCACATGAAATGAAACTGTCCATTTGTAACATGTAACATTATATTCCTCGTCATCAGTAGTGTCTAACAAAAGGGAACACTCACTGAACACTCACCATGTAGTATGTATGGTAAGTGTTCAGTAAGTAGTATAAGTAGTAGTATGAGATTTTTTCATTGCCCAGGTAATTTCCACAACAGCCTCCTAACGTAGGTTCTATTAACCCCATCTTGCAGATTTTAAATAAAAGTAAAGAGAACTTACTTAACTTGTCCAAGGTCATACAGCTAAATAGTGAGATTTAAACATAAGTTTTCTGACTCTGGATCTACCTCTCAGAGAGTTTTCATTCTTATTAATATCATTATCATCATCACCATCATCACTATTATTATTATGTTCTAGCCCAAAACTAGAAGTAATCTGTGCTTGAGCAAAAATTCCAAACATTTCAGAGTTAATGCCACCTTTAAAAATGAAAATTGGAAATAAGAGTGATCATATTTTCCTACATGCAATCCACTTAGGAGCTCCTTCTTTCAACCTTTAAGAAATTTATTTGAGGCTACAGAGCCAGGAATAATAGAGGATCCCTAGTAGAGCAGTATCAGGAACAAGAGGCAGTCAGCATAGACGAGAGTATGAGTAGAAACCTGCAGTTGTCTGCAGCAGGATAAACATGCTGTGATGAGGTAAGGCTAGACTGCTGCTCTCCAAAGTCAAGATAATAAAATTAGTGTGTTACCTGTCTTTGATATTTTATAACTTACTTCCACAAGATATGGAACAAACCGGAAGTCAGAATAGCAATCTGTGTCAAACTATGTGTTCACTTGTCTAAAATACACAAGGTGTCGAGGATGCTTGGTCCAGATCAGTGGCCAAATAATTAAGGAACTCTCCAGTCTCAGATTTACAACGGCAGGTTGAAGCAATAGTGGGCAAAGCAGCTATCCTTAACATAGAGCAAAATGCAATTACCTGCATTCTCATATGACCACAGAAAAATCTGAGACCTCCTTCTTTCCATTGCTTCAACTTCTTGCTGCCATCACCACAGCCACTTCCATGTATTGGGATCCTTTGGAACTTAAATCATTCCAGATTAAGTGATCCTAATGGGAATTTCCACCCTGCAAGTGTTCCTGTATTTTCAGTATATAATTAGTACTTAATCTGAAGAGTTTAGAGCTGTGATGATTACGACAGAACATGGTCATACACAATTGCATAAACAATGTGCAGTTCCTCAACTTAGGAAGCACAGTGGAAGACCCAAGAATTTTTAATTGTGTGAGACCTTAGGTTAATTTCAACATGACTTGCTACAATATCCCTAAGAAAGTTTGGTGGAGCTGCTAGGTTGTCTCAAAGTTAAGCTTGACCTATAATTCCTTTATTATTCTTAGAGTATCCTCAGTTTAGTATGAATAGTAGCAGGGGCTTGGTGAAGACATAGAAACCACATCTGGGGCAGTTATTGATGCGTGAAAATAAAATATGGGATTGAAAATGAAATAAAAATTACATAGGAAAAGCCAGGAAACTTTGTAAAAAAAAAAAAAAAACAAACTGTTGGGCACCTTGCATGTGTGTAGCACCATATTAGGCCTTTCTAAATTTTTTCTGCCAGAGAAACTTTGGTGCATAAAATATAATGTTCATTGCTATTTATTCTTCGTTTAATGCCCAATTTATTAAATATACCACTCTAACAAATGTAATTTCTCTAAATATTTGTACACCATTTGAACAGCTAGTAAGCCAAACTTGTAAATTTAATAAATCAGATCCAACCATTTAAACATTGATTAGAATCTTAGTCAAATTCTTCTAAGCATTTCAATAAAATCCCATCTAATAAGCTTCAGTTCTTTAAAACCAGACAGAAATTCTCACTATGAGTCAGAATTTCTTTAAAAAAATTAAGGTTGTAACAAATATTATTAATTTAAAATAATATTTCTATATTTTGCTTCATATCTTTCTAAGATTACTTTAATAGTGTGTAATTCCTTTTAAAAATTAGAGAATTTTCTCTCAACTAGCTGAGGTTACAGGGTCTTTTTGACTATCTGAACTTTGGGGCACAAGAGTGAGCTACTCTGACCTAAATGATTCAAATTTGAACCAGTGCCGTCAGTTGGCCAATAATTTAATAATCATGCTTTTCTTTTACATCAATGGAACTCTTTAAAGTCTAAGTCTTTCACATAGGTTATAATTTCCCATAACTCAATGCTTTTCTTAAATTGATATGTGCTGACATTATTGAAAGCTTAGGTATGCCATTTTAATATCTTATTATAAGCTATAGGATCATTTAGAGATTTTTATCTCCCAAGAAATAAGGAATTGAATCTATGCAGTCAAATCTCCTATTAGGACACTCGGCTAATCCTCTTTCTTGCACAAATTATTGGAGCTTCTTTTGAACTGATTATAATACCTTACCACCTGTGTTGATTAGTTGATCAGTGTTTTTGGTATGATGTCACTTACAATTCTCTACATTTAATCTTCTCTACTTGGAAAATAGAGGCAAATATGAATTGACACTCTACGTTCAGTAGAAGAAACAGTCCACATATACCATTTTATTTAGCTTTTTTGTATTAATATTTTAACTATTTTGTGTGCTTTACATTAACTTTTCCCTATTTGAGTACAGTCGTAGACCCATACTTTCATAGACTGGAAAGCATTGCAGGTGGATTTAGTAGTAGGTTATGTTTCAAGTATTTTGTGTGTGTGTGTATGGGTGTGTCTGTAGTTCTTACTGTAGGTGTCAATCAAAAAATTTGTTTTGAAAAATACTATCTTAGAAACTCAGAAAGCCAAAAATAAAAAGCTTGCGAGAAAATGCAGAGAGTAGCACAACAAGGTGAACAAAGGTGAACTGTTCCAGAAAAGGGTACTCAACCTGAAAACTGCAGCAGCAAAACAGCTGCTGTGTAAAAGCAAAGGTAGAGGAAATCATTTTAGAGGGAGGGGACATTGGACATTGAAAAGAAGAGAATGAAGAAACAGAAGGGAAAGTCAAGAGCTGATACCATGACTTAATCAGCCATATCTGCAAGAGTTTACCTCACTCTTCACTCAGGATATTTGACAAGACCTTACTGATGCTACACTCTCATCGTCGGGTTTATGCAGACCTTGATTACTTTTTAGGTAAATATGGTGATTCTTTATCTCAAAACACAATTTTCTTAGACCAAATTAACCCTTATTTTTTTTCCATTGAAACCATTTAAGACATAAACATAGTGGTTAGCAGCATCAGCTTTGCCATCAGAGTGACAATAATCTTGAAAAAATTAGTTCTATTAAGAGCAGTTTTCTCATCAGTAAAATGGGTAATAATACCTACTTCATAGGGTTTATTGAAAATCAGATGAAACAATCTATGTTAAGTCCTTAACATGACACCTAGTAATAGTATTGGGGTTATTTTTACTATTATTATTTTTATGAATTCCAAGTTCTACGAGAGCCTCTTTAGTGCTATTTGCCTTGATGGAGGTTAATCAGTGTGGGTGAGCCTCAGGGGTGATTTATGCCCCAATAGGTAGACATGGGGCAAAGAATAACAATTACAGGTGAGCATCCAACAAACAAACTAGAAAATTCCTCCTAAGCAAAATATTGAAATTAAGAGAGGAAATTAAATTGGGGATCTAGGCCATAGTCAGAGACACTGGGTGATAAAATATGTTCTTACTCTCTTTTTTTCATCTCAGAGATTTTGTGTATGTGTGTGTGTGTTGCCATGCATATGCCTAGCATTTATACTGGGATAACCTTCATTTCTGTTATTTAGCCAGAAGAACTCAATAATCACTATATTCACATAGTCAGTCATACAGACATTTATTGGACACCTACTGCATGGCAGAGTCTCCTCCATGTCCCCTGAGGAATACAATAAATGATCCTTGCATTCGAGGGAAGACAAGCCAATGACTATTAACTATGAAAGGTAATAACCTAGAGAGCAGAGCTATCCACAAAGTGCTATGGGGACATTGGGGAAGAAGTGATATCTTCTGTCTGGGCACATTAGAAAAGGCTTCACGATAGACATTTTGATTCAATCTTGAAGAACCATTGGCAGATGGGGGGAATGTTGGTGTTTTACAGGGACCAGTCTCAATTAAATTCATCAAGCAGTTGGTTTCATGGTGACTCATCTAGCTGATAGGCAATAGAAAATGATCAAAGATTTTGAAAAGATATAGAGTATAATGAAGGCCAAAGTTTAAGAAGATTGACTCTAACTGAAATGTAAAGGGGGGCTAGGGAGGGGCAAGAGGAGATGTTGATAGTTCAGACAAGAGAACTTTGTAAAAAAGAGATAAGCACCTACATAGCATAATAGCTATTGGGAAATAAAAGATGAGTGGGAGTAGTGGGGAGAAGCAATAGGAAAGAGACAAATTACCAAGTATGACAGTTGGCTAAACGTAAAGGGAACAAGGGGGAAAGGTCAGATATGACTCTTAAGATGTGGAGATTTTTACCCTAAATTATTATAGCTAATGTAGCAAACCTAGAAAAGAGAATAAGAAGTATACCCTGTTTGATGACACCCTGGACGTAAGGCACACATCTCTCTTCAAAGTGCAGAGTTAAATTCCTGCTTTAGAAATTCTTTGGGCTTTTAAGAAAAAAAAACCCATAAGACTATAGGTTGCTTGTGGGAGACCTTGCTAGGTGTCTATGCCCTTTTCCCCTTCATTCTTACTAACAGCATACAGGGCAGTGGTGTGCCAAAGCAAACATTTTCATTTCATGGATTCTTTTGTATCCAGGGATGGCCATTTGACACTGTTCTGAACCATGGGATGCAAAAATGAGTCACTGGAAGATCTGGGGATAACTTTTGCCTTTCCTGATCCAGACATCACTTTTTCCTCTCTATTGGTCCCTTCTCCCCGCCTGGAATGTAAGTGGGAGCTTGTGGAGCAAATCCCAATGGGAGATTTGAACAGACTTGTCCAGCTTACCTCTGGACACCTTGTCACTGTGGTTAGGTTCTTGTTACATGGGGTCAAAAGCAACCCCTAACTGATATATTTGTTTACAGAAACTTGAGAAATTTTATGGGTACATTATCTGACTTCAGCTGTAGCCTGATTCAGAGAAGGGAAACTGCACTGAGTTTATAAGACCCAACATTATGGTCTCCTTTCTTCTCCTCCCAGTTTAGCTCCCTCCTGTCACATGAGAACCCATAATCCTCTAACAAAAGAAGGCAGAAGGTAAATTTTCTCGTATATGTGTCTTATTTTCTCTTTGATCTTACATAACACCAAAACTCTACCCTGACTTTTTGACATAAAGTTAGTATTTCCGTTAGAATATTACAATTTATCTAATTTTACATATGGTCAGTGGGGAAGGCTGAGTTCTTATTAGACTGTCATAAAATAATATAGGTAGAAAGATGCGGGGAAATAGCGAAGGTATTTTCAAGTAATTAGTTGGAACTACAGACAGATCAAAAAGAAAGCCATTGTGCAAATGTCAGGCCATTCAAGGTTATTTCACCTTGAGGAGATAATGTCAGATCCCTGCTTTGGATATAAAGGAAGTTTTGAAAGTTTTTCTGCCTCTCCCAAAATCTTGTCTGGAGATCATTCCTGATCTCTGAAGTTTTTCTCTTGTCTGAAGAAAAAAAAAGAAAAAGAAAGATAATATTTACGTATGTTTTACAAAACTATACTTATTCAAAAATAGTTCTTCAATACGATATTTACATTTCCTACTTTGGGGGCATATACTAATATCCTTTATGAAAATACAATGATGGTAGATAATAGGTTTCGTTCTTTTTTATCTTACTTGGAGAAATAGTCACCCACTTCATTCTGTTTTCCCTATTAAGAATATATAGATATATTTAAGTGTATATATAAAATTGTGAAATCCATTAATTTGAGGTTGTTTTTTTGGTTGTAAATCCAAAATCTCATTTCAAACCTTATGTCCCTCAAATAAGACCTCTCCATTTCCTAAATACCTTCCAAACTAATCTTATTCTTCGCTCTGTCCAGAGTCCAAGTGCTATGGGCTCCTCTATCAGCAGAAGAACTAACTAACTTAGTAATTCAGTATCTTCCAAGGCACCCATCATTTTTCCTTCTCTATCCATCATTTTTCCTTCCTCCCTATGCTTCTAGGAACACTTATTCAGTAATTTCTATACACCAATCATGTTACAACATCCAGGAACATGGAGAGAAAAGGGATGGAGACGAAGGAAGAAACACCATGCCAGAGCTCCAAGATATACTTTCTACCCTCAAGTAGCTCGCAGTCTGTTGGGGAAGTGAGGGTAAAACAGCTCCACAGTTATGGGATGTGTCGGAGTATGCACAAGATACTTTGAGAGCAGAAAAGAAAGGAGTGGCTGATTTTGAGGGCATCAGCCATAAACTCTGAGAAAAATCACCTGAGTCTTGAGAAGTAGGGGTGCTTCCAGTAGATTAGGAAAAGGAAGGAAAGTTATGCCAGACACGTGCAAAGACTTCAAAGTGGGAGAGACTTCAGTGGGTTAAAGGAACTTCAATTAACATGAGGAGTTACAGATTCAGATCCGATGATGAAGGGCCTTGTTTCCATTCACCAGTGTAGGATAGTGGTCTCCAAATCTATGGAGCTTTAAAAGTATAGATGTGTGCGTGTGTATATCTGTGTATGCATACGTGTGTGTCAGATATTCTGACTCAGTAGGTATGTTGTCATACCCTAAAATCTATACATTTTAACAACTCCACAGTGATTCTAATGATTCATCAGGTGTGGATATCACTGCCCTAGATGATGAGGGGCCCCTGAAAGATTGCAAGGCAGAGGATGACACGATCAGATTTACATTTCAGGAAGTTCAGTCTGGCGGCCTTATGAAAGGTAAAGTGGGGGCAGCTGAGACTAAAGGCTGGGAGCCCAGCTGATGCAGTTGAAAAGAATGATTTAAAAGCAATAGAGCAGAGCTGGAGAGGAGGTCCACTTCAAAGACACTCAGGAGACAGTCAATACAGGAGCAGTTGGCAGTTTTTTGGGGAAGAAGATGAGTTTTAGACACACTGATTTTGAATGGCCTCGGAATCGAACTTGGAAATATAGGTGTTCACACTTTAAAAGAAAGTTCACGATGAGGAACCTGAAGAAACTGGATTTTGTGCAGCTGGGTGGTAAAGGTACTACTCTGTACTCTTTAAATCGTGTTACTTAGACAACTTACTGAAATCATAAGACAGATCTTACTTTCTATTTTAAGTGTAAAATCTTACTTAAAATGTTAAATATAATCTGAAGTTGGTAGGATATGCAAGGGTTAATTGATTAAGGAAATTAGATTGACAGATGATGTGTTACCCTAACCCACCAGATTCATTTGAATAAAGTATCATTTCAGGGTTGCCTTTTTAGCACCAAAACAGAATTCTAACCAAAATGACCAGTTTCTATTAGCCCTACATGATCCCAAGAACTATTCTTTAATGTCTTTACTTCTCTCAAAACCATCTCTTCCACTTGTCCTTCAAAAACACAACTGTGGTTACAACTAGATGGAATTGATGATTCTGAAATTTTGAATTTCATTTATCCACTCAGTTCTTTCACACACAGTGAACCACAGGAAGTGTCATGACAGATGGTAATACAGTAATCCCCTACATACAAACCTTCAAGTTACGAACTTTCAAAGATGCAAACATACACTGTTAGCTTTTGAGGCACAGGACCCAAACGTAGAACGGTACATGAAGGCTTCAGCAGCCGTTCAGAATGCAATCCAGTGCTACTGTGTCATCTGTGATGAGAAAAAAAGAGCCACTACCCAGACATCAATGGATCGTTTTTTCAAGAGGGTAGATAGAATTGAATCCAGCAAGGAACCAGAACCTGTGCCATCAGCGTCAGGCGTGAGTGAAAGTGCAGCCTGCCCTCCGTCTCCTATCGCTGACGATCCCTCAGCTCTACCATCTCCCCACTCCTCTCCCTCCTCCAGTCAGTAACTCTTCTTTCCTGTTCACTCGATGCCAGCCCCTGTATGCCAGCTGTTGGACTGTACCGTTGTACTTTTCAAGGTGCTGTACTGTAAGATTAAAAGTGTTTTCTTTATTTTTTGTGTTTGTTTTTTATGTATTATTTGTGGGAAAATTATTATAAACCTATTACAGTACAGTCTTATATAGCCGATTGTGTTAGTTGGGTACCTAGGCTAACTTTGCTGGACTTAGGAACAAAATTGGACTTAACAAACGTGTTCCCAGAATGGAACTCGTTTGTATGTATGTAGGGGAATTACTGTATATCCATCCATGTTACAAATTCCTTCTAGTCTTGTTCAAAGTCAGAGTATAAAACTAAATGGATAAAATCATTTTTTAACTCCTTCAATAAAGTGTCCCTAAACAAGGAAATAGCTCATTATATAGACTATCCTAGTAAGAGGAACTGCTAGTAAAAGCGAGATCCCACCCAGGTTTTAAATGGAGATGAAATAACCCTTTCAAATGGTCGACAGCCCTCTTCAGCCAACATTTCTCCTTTCAAACCTAAATCCTTTGTGTTTCACTTTCAGCCTTTTCCCTTCTTTTCTGCCTTTAGTAGTGATAGATAAAAATGCTTATCAACTGTTCTCTAATAAGAAACTTAAAATACTCATAGATCATCTTGAAATCGTTTCTCATCCAAAATAATCCCCAATCTTTTGATCTTCTCTCAAAGGTCTTATTTTCCAAAACTTGGATAATCTTGGTGGCTTTCCTCTGAACATTTTTGATGCTTTCACATATAATTTTGGTTGTGGAGCTCAGAAGTGGGTACAGTATTCATCCTGGTGTGAAATGTGTTAAGAACCATAGCTAACGAGCACTGTATCTTATATTGCTGCTTTATGTATGATATCAATAAAGTTCTTTTTTTCTAATAAAAATTCAGCTTCACTAATTCATGGCCAATTTGCACCAGAGCTAATGGTTTCATGTTGCTGGGGGATGCCCATGATGTTTGTATAATCTGATTTTCTCTGCCACAAATGAACACGTGTGTCCATATCTGTCATATTGCAATTTGATCCAGCAAAATGGTATGTCTTCTATTTATATTAAGATTCTTTAGAATTCTTAGTATTTCCCCAAAATGGCTAAATATCATTACCTTTCCCAAGCATGTTTTGCGAGGTCTCTCTTTGTCAGCCAGTTGTATATATTCAACACGGAGCCTGCAGCTGACTCTTGTGAAAACCACTTGTTCATTGATGATCACTCTTTAGGTAAAATTTTCAGTTTTGTGTCCACTTGGAGGCCTATAAGTGCCACCCTGGTAGGAGAAGGGGTGGTTTGGCAAAACTGGGAGGTAGGCTAGGGACTAATACAAAGAGTTATTATTTAAGGCAATGGGAAGACCAAAACAAAAGGCATCCCACAAAAAATTTAGACTTACCATTATGAAATGATCTGGTAGGGTTTAGAGATATGACAGCCTGGCTTAAAAGGCCTGGGAGGAGGGACCAAAGCTAGGTAGTACGGATAAATTTCCCAATTGATTACCTAGTATGTTATTATGAGATCAAAGGAAAGAGAAAGTTCAAGTTGAGAATGGCTATCATTTCCCGTTGATCCTACCAAGTCGAGCACTATCTCTGAAACCAAAGAAAAACGTCGTTGTTTAGAGAATTAAAGATGCAAAACTCTTTTTATTACCCTGAAATTCTATTTCCTGGATTAAAAATCAGAGCTTCCATATTCTTTGATAGGGGGAGGTTATTTTCTGGCTCTGTAGAAAGCCATCTCTATCCCTGCTACACACAATACATAAGGGAACATTTAGCCTCGTATTTCATATGCCATCCCTTACTATATAAAGCCCCCTAGAATACATAATAAAAAGATAAATGAAAAGCACATTAGAAACGCACCTAGTGGTGGGAATCCGGCCAATGTTGACTGCAGATGTTTTGTTTGAAACAGTGGCTATATTGAGGGGGGGGAGACATGCTCTTTATATAAAAGCTAGTCTTGCCAGGGAATTCTGGGAGGAAAGAACATACTCTAATGAATACCACCTTTATCTCAAATTTGCATATCAAATGTATGCATTTCACTGTATTTTCTTCTAGGTTACCCTAGGTATTACATATAGGTCATGTTTTTTTAATCATTTATAGTTATTCTTTCAGAGTATTTCATCAATACTTCTTCATTACATGAAGTTAACAACCTAAGGATGCACTCAGTTTGAGTTGACGCACCACCGCGTTAAAGTAAAAGTTAAAATTCCATCGTTTCCAACCCCCCAAATAGCAAACATGGCTTCCTGTAGTCCAGACTCATCTTCCACTTTTCTGTATGCCCTGTGCTCCAGCCACACTGAACTTTTCACTCTTCCCTAAATAAGCGTGTTCTATGAGGCCTCCTTTTTCTGTCTAGGCTGAATCCTCTGCCTGGCAAACACCTACTCTCCTGCCAAATGCCTGCTCTAAAGATATCACTTGTGGGAAAGCTTCTCTAATCTCGAAGACTGAGTTAGACACGGCTTCATCAGCCTCCCTCACTCTGGCACTCACAGCACTGTGTTCTAATTGGTGGCAAATGTGTTTTGCATCCTCCTCTAGACCATGAGCAACTTAAGAGTTCTCCAGGGTGAATAACAATATCTGGCATAGAATAGGTGCTTAATAAAGATCTGACAGACTAATCCATCAGTTGGACAATGAGATTTACCATTCAGGAATGTTTACATAATCCCAGAATCTCCAGATCAGTAATTCATGGCTAAATTATTCAATAATGTGCCAAAGAGGGTGATGAGCTAGGAAAAAAATTTAGGAACAAATTAACCCGGAATAAAGCAAGGCTCAGTAAATAAAGTATGGCTCATGGAAAAGCAGATGTGCGTGTTTCCAGGGGGGCCCATAGAGATAAATGGGGGGGCTGAGCCTCCCAGCTTCTCGGTCTAAATGATATGGCCACTGGCGATACTGATTCCACAAATCAAGGGTGTGCAGCCCTGCTTTCACACCCAGAAGCTACGATGAATCATGCACACCCTTACCTTTCACGTTTTCCTTGACAAGTGAATGTTATAGTGGAGTGCAGATTAGCCCTGATTCCAGTAAAACAGACAAAAATTAGAGTCCTCTGTCTTCCAGATGCCAGCTCTTTAAAGCAAAACAAAATGAAAGAAAACCAGAAAATCAGCCTTGTTTCTTTAAGTACAAGTTCATAAAAGACAACCGGCTCAGTTCACCAGCTTTGTTTTAAAGTGGCAGCAAGAAGAAGGAGGTGCTGTGGCAGTTCAAGGTCCCAAGCTATGGTAACATGTCTTCTTGAGCTTCACCTGAGAGTCAACAAGGAGACATTTCCTTTTTTAAATATTTATTTATTTATTTTGGCTGTGCCAGGTCTTAGGTGCGACATGCGGGATTTTTAGTTGCTGCAGCATGTGGGATTTTTAGTTGTGGCATGAGGGAATCTAGTTCCCTGACCAGGTATCGAGCCGGGACCCCCTGCACTGGGAGCGTGGAGTCTTAACTGCTGGACCACCAGAGAAGTCCCAAGAAGACATTTCTGATTAACATTATTAATAATCTCTCTTGGGATTTGTGGGATGTCTTAGGTGAGCCATACAAAATTTCATGCATTGGGTACCAAAGTGACTCCAAATATTAAGACAAAACAGATGTGGTTTAGGTCTTTCAGTATTATTTTGTCTACAGAACATAAAACAAAATGAACAATGCATTACGTGAAACAGCAGACTTGTCAAAATGCTCAGGTAATATGCTATGGAGAGGTGAAAAAAACCCCCGCATTTATCTAATCCACCCTCCGGAAATGGCAGAATTCCAGGTTGTTTGGAATAAGAACCTCTGATAGAGATGAACCTTTGTGGATCCTGGAACACTCCAACTCAGTGTAGTTAGAATAGCTATTGTCCCCGATGAGAAAATCAGCTGTTTATGCTTCTGGTTTATAGCTCCAAGTTCCCTTTTTTCCTCTGTTGAAAAATCTCACACGTTAATAAACATAAATGAAAAAATATTTCTGGTCTAAAATTAAACCCTATTGCTTTGATGGATCATTAAACCCCACTCACAGATTCTTTCCTCCAATCTGAAGTTTTTGTGGCAAGAATGTTAATTTTTTAACTCCCAGCAACCATTTCAGCTCAAATTCTTTGACAGAGACGACCAGGGACACAGAGGGAATGAAACACTTAGCAGGGCTGGCCTTCGTGCTTTTTATGCCCCAAGTAAGGAAACAAGAACAAGATTATAGTGGCCCTGAATGGAATCAGAAATGGGAGAGAGGTTTTCTCCCCCGACAAGAGGCTTCTTGAAGGAAAACAACGTTAAGATGCAATCTGTATCGGGGAAGCCCATCAATGCCAGCTCCAAGTTCCTGTGATATTGCAGTCCATCCAGAGCATCGACACCTGAAGACAGTGCCCCCAAACTTCTGTTTTCTCCTGGACATGAGTACATGCCTGGTTTTGAATTCAGGAAGCTGGAGGCACCCTAGACTCACTGACAGATGCATAGGAGATGCCAAGGGCTGCTTTCAATTTGAGCCTGAAGTTTTACATTTTAAGAAGACAAATGAACAGCATTACCTGTTTACTTCAATATTGACAGAGGAAAAGCCCGTGTCCCCCTTGCACCTGTTAATACTTGCGCCTTCTACTCATGTGACCCAGGCAGCTGCTCATTTCAATTAGCCCAGGGCCAGTCTTGGCATTTACCCACAGAAACAATACAGCACAAAGAAGTGCCTCTGTGCCTCCGTGCTGGCGGGGCTCCAAGTCACACTCAGCTTTCAAAAAAAGGTGAAAGTAAAGAAAAACATTGATGTTAAGAATTCTCCTTATTTGAGGGACAAAAGAGGAGTATGGGATTAAGAGATGCAAAGCACTATACATAAAATAGATAAGCAGCAAGGATTTACTCTATAGCACAGGGAACCAGATTCGATATCTTGTAATAACCTATAATGGAATACAATCTGAAGAAAAATTAACTGAATCACTTCGTTGTACATCTGAAACTAACACAATATTGTAAATCAACTATACTTCAATTAAACAAAGATATTTCTTGATTTAAAAAAATTGAAAAAGAATTCTCCTTATTTGTCTAATAATAATTTTTAAAAATATATCTAAATAAGAAGTAATTGCCCAGCCCGTATCTCTTGCCTTCAGTGTTGTTTGTTTTCAAAATTAGGTCCTCTGGTTAGAAGGAATTACAGACTCTCACTTCCAGCTCATGTCTACCATCGTTTGGAGGAGGGGCCTGGGAGCATGGAGACAATCTCTGCGTATATTCAGTGATAAAAACATCGATGGCAGCTTCCTCCCTGAATTGCTGCTGAAAGCCCTACCATTCTTTGTCTCTCTTTCCCAAGCACCATCAGACATTACTTTTTCATGTGAGTTATATTGAATGTGCCCGTATATGACATCCCTAAGAGATGCACAGAGACATTTCTTTATTCACTTCCCAAGTCTTCACTGCTGCTAGCACAGGAAATTTATCACCTCCTGGGCAAAGACCATGCTCTTACTTTTAGTGAGGCTCTAATCTTGCTGGGAGACACTTGATATATGCCTGGTGCTGGAAAAGTTCCTTCATTCAGATAATGAGGGGTGGGTACCTTCAAAACTACCTGTCTGTTCTATTACACATGGATGGAGAAATATCCTGCTCTGGCCCATGGTGGTGAGTTACTTCCTTTTGCTTCATGATAGAAAATGAGCCAGCTGACTGGGTCTGCCTTGTGTCTACGCAACCATCTGGAGCACCATGTCAAGGGGTAAGCAGACATGTTTCCCGGGCCTTCACTGCCTCCATAAACTGGCCTCAGTGGGGAACTTCTCTCTCATTTGCCAGGAGGTACATCTGTAGACAATCTCGTTTTTCAGTCTGAGTGTTTACACATTTAGTAAGAGGGCAGGTTCTATAAAACTCCTATATCTGTATATATTTGTTTTGCTGTCAAGTTCCCTGTAGTTTTTGTTTGTTCAGGGCCTGAGTTTGTAGCAGGTGTTTGGAACAATTAACAGAAGCAGGGATACCAGTAGTGGGCAAAGGGTGCAAGACTATGAAACCAAAGCTTGACATTTTAAAAAACAAAAAGACACTTAAAAAATACTCTTAAGAACTGCTGACTAGAACATACCAATAGTGTCATTTAATCTATTATAATTAAACTATGAATACACGCCTTGGCCATAAAATATTGGACTAAGTATAAAAATGTCACATTTATGAATATATTTTATATGATTCCTTTTTAATACTAAAACCATATTCGATAGGACTTGTAAAGCTTGAAAAGTGAGACATATATCAGATCTGTCTATGCAAATGACAGAATCAGTCCATTCTATTTGCTCCAGGTCGGGAAAATGCACATACAGAGAGAACAACCAGGAATGCTCTGAGCATTTTTGCTATTTGCAGAAACTTATAATCAGATGGAGGGAGGCTTTTTGCTTCTGTGTGGGTGACTAAGATAGTTAACTGGAGCTATGCCAAAGAGTCTTTTTCATATCAAAGCAGTTTGGGGAAAATTATATTTATTTGGATGGTTTCACACTTTGAGTTTTGATTTCATTAAAATCAGCATGAATTTACAATTATAGATTTCCAACTTATTCCATAAGCATAAATGCCAACTAATTTATGTTCTAACAAATAACACAGGCCCAAACACTTTGCCTAGAGAAGAATAACTGGTCTCAATCCTCTGTTTTTCATGATTTTAACAAAAGAAGTTTGAGCAGTTCTTTCTACTCATATTCATTGACCCACTAGGTGCTGGTGTTATATGCATGGGGGAGATTTGGCCCCTGTCTGTAGAAGTTCCCTCTTTATTTGTGAAGACAGGTATATTAAAATTTATAAAAGACCGTATAATCCTTCACAGAATTGTGTCAACCGGTTACTCCCAGAAGAAGGAGTAGTACTTAATTCTGCTACTGCAGTCATAGACAGTCTTTCTGAAAAGTTAACATTTTAACTAAGCCTCCGAGTATAATTAGAAAGAAGGTACTACATCAAAACATTTTCTCTGGGTGCTTGAATTAGCAGAATATCACTGCGTTGCTAGATAAGGAGACCAGTGGGCTATTAAGAATACTGAGTCATCTTTTTTTTTGCGGTACGCGGGCCTCTCACTGCTGTGGCCTCTCCCGTTGCGGAGCACAGGCTCTGGACGTGCAGGACCAGCGGCCATGGCTCATGGGCCCAGCCGCTCCACAGCATGTGGGATCTTCCCGGACGGGGGCACGAACCCGTGTCCCCTGCTTCGGCAGGCGGACTTTTAACCACTGCGCCACCAGGGAAGCCCTTGAGTAATCTTTATAGCGAAAGAAGTCAGCCTTGCCACAGTGGTGTGGATGCCTTAGGAAAGATGAAAGTCAATGTCCAAGAATTGGTGGGCAGGAGAGAGAAAGAGAATGAGACACTACGAAAGAAACTTTATATAAAGTAGCACTAAAGGGGAAAAGAGCCAAATAAAAGCAGAAAATGTCCCTAAATTGGTGGTCATATGTAGAACAAAAGAGGTTAGGTGGATTAATAAACGGTGTGGGATTCAGGTCAATTTAGGCCCCTTCTCTCCCTGAATCATTAAGGCTAAGAGCTCTCACTGACTTTCATCTTCCAATAAAGTCTAATTATCCATAAGGACCTAGCCAAGTAGTTGATTATTTTTCAGATTGGTCCAGTGTCAGATAGATATTAAATCAAAATGGCATTCACCCTTCTACCCAGGCTTACCCCTTTCTCCAAACTACATTAACTCTTCTTGGGGACCCCACATTCCTATTCTTCATGGCAAACTACCCAAACTACACTTTTCATTCAAGCATAGATGTCTTTCTAGACCAAGTGATGAATAGATTCACATAACAGACCTTACTAAGTATTGTCGACCTTGAGTGTATTGCTAGCACTAAAATGTATATTCTCTCCTATCCTTTTACCTAGTGTGTCTTGCATTAGGCTTTCCCACTTATCAAAGACAAAATGATTGGAAAGTAAAATTCATCATTTGTGGCTATTAAGCCACCATAAATTGATAGTATTTCCAAGGGAACAGGCAGATGGCTAGCTGTCTAGGTATATGACATTAGGGAGGAGAAAACAATGTTTCATAAATACTAGATATTTTTCTTTCTTGTATGATAACCTTCTTAAGAGTATGTCTTATCTTTAGTTTATTTGGACTGTCTGTTTTTATTTTTATTCCCAATATCTTTAAACTCTGTAAATCAACTCTCTCTATATAAATTCCCTTCCAAAACTCCTCCCCATAAAACTGTGTCTTGAGTTACATTTAGCACATGATGATATATATGTGGTTGACTATGGACAAGTAGGCACTGGACACGGCAGTGCAGCCAGTGAAAATTTATGGGCTAGCCCACAGAATAAAAAAAGTGAACATTGCTTTGTAGGGAGAAAACAAGCCAAAATGTTCTGGAATTAATTATACTGTTAATTCACAACTTGGCTAGGTCTATAGTACCTGCCCATTCTAAAGGAAGCAGCTCAATCAACCCTTCTTCACAGGGCACAGGAATAAGATTCAAAAGACCTGAATTTGAGTTTATCTCATATATTTCCTGGCTCTACAAATTTAAATAACATAATCTCCTTGAGCCTTACATTCCTTTTTAATAAACTGGGGATAATAGCACCTTTCCTGCCTGCCTCATGTACTGTTTGGAAAAATCAAATAAGGTGATGTATGTGCTAGGTTATTGTGCTGGGCCAGACCACAGAAGCTGGTTCAGTTTCGAGGATTAGTGAGAAGGACCACAACGAAGACTCCGTGCAAGGTATACAGGCAAGATAAAGGAGAGATAAAGATGGGATGGGATGCACCACCCTGATGACTTCTTATTCCCACTGAATGTATACCTGAAGTTTGATGGTCTTAGCCATCCAATAAAATATTCACCAAGTCAGAAGATTCCAGAACTCATTGCATTTTAAGTCACTGATGGCTGGTGGAGCAGTGATTGGAATAGGTTACATGTGGCCAAATTACCCAAATTTAATATCTTGGTTCATAATCTCTTTCTGCCCCATTGTTATGTAACCTACTATTTCCATGTTCAATTTCTTAGACTTATTCAAAATTTTCATGCAATGAACCTGACCGTGGCCTATCACAGTTCCAAAATTTTTTAAAAATATGATGTTAATGCAAGACAAGAGGCTATTAGGTTCATATGGTTTGGTCTTACAAAATACAATTGCCTCTAACTTATTAAAGAGCTAATTATGATGTTGTGGATTATTCAGGACTTTAGAATTTATTCTTTTTCCTCTTTTGGTGCACTTTTGAAAAATTCATTATTATTTAATATATACAAAGAGACTAGATAGATAATAGTGGGCATAATTTACATCACAGAAGGGCTGAAACAAATAACACCATCATTACACCAGGCACATAAAAATGGGCCTGAAGAGATATTTTTACTGATGTACAATGAACTCAAAATGAAGTACCGCCATTCTCAGTTCTATCCTAGAGCTAGATAGCCTCACAGCCCAGGAAGTCCTCTCCTTGAGATGGATGTAGATGAGGATGGATGCAGCAATAGTTTATCACAGATCATGACTCAGCCCTTTTAGAACCTGAGTCCCTGTTCACAATAGAGATGGGAGTTTTTAGAGCAGGAATAAAACATGGTTTTAACACACCAACTGCAACAGCCATGTCAGACCTAGGCTTAGAGCCTTCAGGACTCACTTGTTCTACATTCTGGTATTTAAAACAGGGTTTCTCCCTTCCTAACTCACCTTTCACAAGGCTTTTTTTTTTTTTTTTTTTTGGCTGGGATCTTAGTTCCCCAACCAGGGATGGAACCCTGGCCCCGGCAGTGAAAGTGCCAAGTCCTAACCACGGCACCACCAGGGAATTCCCCCAAAAGTCTCTTTATTTTGTTATTTTTAAAATATTTATTTACTTATTTGTTTGGTTGTGCCGGGTCTTAGTTGTGGCAGGCGGGCTCCTTAGTTGTGGCATGCACGTGGGATCTAGTTCCCTGACCTGGGATCGAACCCGGGCCCCTTGCATTGGGAGCATGGAGTCTTATCCACTGTGCCACCAGGAAAGTCCCCCTCACAAGTCTCTTTAAACCAATGTTCAGATTTATCTCTCATTGACTTTTGTCCTAAGTTGCTATTATAACTGGTTGTTGTTATAACTCCTTTACTTAATTTATGGTAAATAAAATATGGTAAATAGAGTAAGAATATGTTCATGGCCAGGCCTTGCTAATGAAAATAAAATCATGTTTGTAACTTTTTTTTTTAAGGAACAGACTGCCCTTAAATATAATAGTGTTTATTTATTTTTTACTTGTTGACAGTTTGCTTTATTTATTTATTTATGGCTGTGTTGGGTTTTCGTTTCTGTGCGAGGGATTTCTCTGGTTGTGGCAAGCGGGAGCCACTCCTCATCGCGGTGCGCGGGCCTCTCGCTATCGCGGCCTCTCTTGTTGCGGAGCGCAGGCTCCAGACGCGCAGGCTCAGTAGTTGTGGCTCACGGGCCCAGTTGCTCCGCGGCGTGTGGGATCTTCCCAGACCAGGGCTCGAACCCGTGTCCCCTGCATTGGCAGGAAGATTCTCAACCACTGCGCCCCCAGGGAAGCCCCATGTTTGTAACTTTTAAATGGAAAAACATACTCAGTATCACAATCTTAACATGATTACTGTGAGTTTCCTTTTTTTCCAAAGAAGATAATCTAAACGACATTCTGTAAGAAAGTTCTCATGCACACTCTAATTTCTTTCAGTGAGATGATGAGGTAATCACAAACAAAAGTTTACACTATCTCCTAAGCAACATACCACACTAGGAGACTGGATGACAGTAAAAAGAATATTCCAGTGGAGTGAGGAGATCCTTGTTTTAACCTGAGGCTTGGCCATGTAGCTTTGTGTAAATCACTTTGCTTTTGGGCAAAGTGATTTCTCACTTATAGAATGGGTTCCATCATCCTTAAGGTCCCTCCCTGATAAAGTCCCTCATCTATAAAATGACTATAATAACAGTAGCCACCCCCAGGGTTGCAGTGAGGATTAGATGATATTCAGCACAGAGTTTGTTTTAAGCACATTAACAGAAGTTCAATAAATTAAATATTTCCATGCTAATTTTATTATTAATATTTATCCTAGTTATTTATTGTCAGGACTGTTATACTACTATGATATGAATATGCTACATTGGCATATTTACTATACATAATATAAATATCTAAGCTCTTTACAGAATATTTAGATGTGTACAATAGTTGCAAAATATACTAGAAATGAAGGCCAAAATATTGGAGTTAAAATATCTTAGAAGTTTAGGTTTTGATTTTTGAAAAAACAAACTTATCATTACTGTTTTATGAATTCTAGAAAACAGCCAAACAAGTTTAACAGGTTTTGTCTGTTTCCTCTGATCTTGTTTTTCGTGTGTTTTAGTATCTGATTGGCAAGGACTTGGACCTGATGAACTGATACGGTCAGCATCACCAGGGAACTTCTCTTCATGCAGGGAGTTGATGGCCAAACCTTGGCCTCAAGCATGATTAATATGCCCAATATTCTCCTTCAACCTCCACAACTTATTCAGATCCTAAGGAAAGAGACACTTTGGGGAAACAGACTATTACTTTGTTTCCAGCTGTTTTCTTTTCCAAACTTGTTTCCAAACGTTTTGGACTGAAGTTTTGCAGCATGATTCATAAAGACATTAACCTACATTAATGTTTGTAGATATGGATGTTAATTTGTGAGTTCTTATTTACATGTGTAATTCATACGTTCTCCTGTGGAGCAGAAAATTCATTTCCTCATTTTTTTAATGCTAACTCATTCTCATCTCTGGTTTCAGCTAAGGAAGTACAAAAACACTCTCGCAAATTTCAGTTGATTGAATCTTTAATAGCAATTTAAAGTCTGAACTAAGGAAAAACTTGAAATGTTTACAAGGTAAATGTTCAAAGATTAATACCACTTTCTTGCCTAGAAAGACTTTGTAACTTACTAAGACAAGACATATCGTATACGACTACAAGGACATGAAGCTGATTAGCAAAACAATTAGATAATTATATTATTATATTAATAATCAGCCTTTATAATAATTATTACTATATCAAAATAGAAATTGCTTTCCAAAGTAGTTACCTCATCAGACTATATGCTTATTCTAACGACTCTGCCATAGCTCAAAGCATTTTGAGATCTCCTCCTCCCCTGTAATTGTATTCATTATCAATTTCAGTAAGAAATTTAAATAATATAGAGGTTTACCTGAAGAGTAAGTTTCCAGTCTTGATTATTCACATTCATTATAGGAATACCTACTAATAAATCTGTGCTTTTTCCAAAAATCAAATGCATCCTCAAAAAGTAAATATTGGCCATTTTTTAAGGATTTTGGAATAACAAATAAAATGGAATCATAGGTCCTTTGTATAATATACAGTAATGAAACATTTTTTAATTACCAAAAAACATTACCAAAACTAATACAAAAACAATGCCAAACAAGAGGTTATGATTATACACATAGGGAGTCCAATATGGGCAGAGGTAGGAAAGAAAGCTTCAGGAAGCAGGTGAAATTTAAGTGAGGTCTTGAGTGATAGATAGAGGTGGATAAGTATGTAACACTACAGAGTAATATGTCACAGATGATATGTTTTAGATCTAGAAGAAACTCCCTAATTTTATTGTTAAGGAAACAGAGAACCAAAGAGATGTGATGACTTTCTCACGGAAATCCAACTAGTTAGAGAGCAGGAATTGGTTTTACTGAGGGTTGGTTTCGGGCTCTTCATGATAATAGGAATACCATCTCTGTGTTCAATCAAATCCATAAGTGGTTTGGAGTATGGAATAGGATTTTTTATTTACTGCATTAGAAAACCTAACAGATTGTTTTAATGTTAAATTCAAATCTAGCAGTGTATTCTGTTAACATTTTAAAATGTTGTTTTCAAGTTTAAAATATGTTACATGCCTTTCAAGCTAAAAGAGACCCTTTTATATTTTATTAATTTCTAGATAATTACGAGTACGCTCATGAAAATTGGTAGAATGACAAATGTGATATAAGATCCCCACGATGGGAAATGTTCAGCATGTATAGATAAGGCGTTGTCTGGAGATATAGCTTGATTACCTTTAAAAAGAGGGGAACAAAAAGGTTAGAGGAAGCTAAATTTCTCTATGTGGAAAATATTTTTCTTATAGCTATCAGCACACTTACAAAATTCACATCTTACTGCAAAGATAGAGTTGAAACTCTGAAAGCTGCTGTGATTACTATAAAGAAGTCCCGGTGTTGAACTAGAGGGAGCGTTTCACAGGAAAAATGCTTTCCTCTGCCCGTGTTATGAAGGGGTTAATTATGAGACCTGAGATAAGGTGTTGGAACATCTAGGTACTTCATCAAGCCATGGAGTCAGGAAACAAGGGAGAACAGATGAAGGTGCTGGGGATAATAATGATGGCAAGTAATGATTTCCCTAGAGGTGAACTGATCTATGGCCACAAGCAAAGAAAAAAAGGCTAGAAAGTACCATAACATTACCTTGGAGTACTTAACAGACTCGAAAGCAGTAACCCTGTGTCAAAAAAGGCCCGTCAGCCTGCTCATTTTAGGTAAAAGAGTTATGCCTAAGTACAAGAGGGGAATGCAAAATTCACATATGAAATTAAACAGCTGAAAGGTATGATTTAACAATGCTCAAAACTCAATAAGCCAAAGATAAACAGCAAATTAGATGACTCAATGTCAGGAGGAAAAAACATCTTCCATCGATCCCATCGTCAAAAATTAATCTGCCTGAGAATGCCCTCTGCTCCAATCCCCGAGCTGACGAAGAGTGGAGAAATGGAGTAAAACCTATGTACGAACGCTTCACCTTCAGGCTAGACCCTGATTACAATCTCCTGTGAGACATTTCAGCATGAAGCGCCTCTCATGTTGGGACTACAAAATTAAATTGCGATCAATACTTTACAAAAATAATTGGGGAAAAATGTTCAGAAGTCAGAGCTGCACTGTGTGGCCACAAACATATGAAAGTTATTTTTTTTTCCTACCTTTCTGGGGGTTATTCTTCAGGATAGATCAGTTCAAAGGTGTCTCTTGACAATAGTGTTCTTGGAACGGTTTCGCTCACCTTGTTAGGGAATTTTAAAAGCAGAGGAGCATTTACAGCTTACCAAGAATGGGAGCTTATTGCTGTATTCTGCTTTCTTTCCTTTGGAGTGCTAATCTCAGCCTGTAAGTTCTTCTTGTCCCTCTCCCATTGATGTTGATTTAAACTCCTTTGCAAATTAATTTTCGTCATTAAACAGAAATGACAAAAAATGTTATATTCCAACGAAATTAAAGAAACAAACAAAACCATAAAGATTTGGTAGATTTTGAAAACTTTGCTGAAGATTGGATTCTGAATCCCTCACTACATTTAAATGTTGACCTCTGTAGTTAAATTTAGGGTAAAATGTATTGAATCAAACTCTTTCCTGCCTTGAATAATGCGTAGTATTCAGCTTTTCCTTCTTGTCTCCCTCTGAATGAGTTCTTATTTTTGGCAAAGATTTACTTTTTAATCCGTAAAAAGAGGGGAAAGTGGAAAATGTAAATGCCTATGTAAAATTCTTGCTTTTTCAATAAGTGCTTATTTGGGGTTTTGTTAGACAGTGAGTTCAAAATATTGTACTTTTATAAGTGCTTTTTTGGAATCTACATAGGCTTTTCTGGGTTTTTATTTGTGGTGCGAACCTCTGAGAAGACAGGCTACTGATTTTCCTCATGTGAATCATTTGTTATAACCTGAGTCACACAAACAGAGGGAAAAAAAGGAGCTGCATTAAGAATACACAGTACGAACCACACTAAAGTAGGTGGTATGTGGCTAGCTCAAGGCGAGTACCCGAAGAGTAGTCAATGGCTTGGTGTCATCCTGGGGGAGAGGGAGGTATTGAGTAGTGTCTTATAGGGCTTTGGGACTGGGGGAAGGGATTGAAAGTGTGCTTATTAAGTATGAAAATGACTTCTTGGACTAGATTGCAAACACCTGAGAAGAGGTGAATACCATTTAAAGTGACCTTCACCGAAGAAATGACAGCACCCTCAAGAACAGTGGGCAAGGGCACATCTTATTGGGCACCCCCAAATGAAACAGACAACTTGTGTCTCATGAATTAACTGATAAATTTCAAATCGGTTACCTTCCACTACTCTTCATGCTCTTGAACAACTGTTATTATTTTCACACTGTTATTCTGATCAGAAAGATAGAATGCAACATGATTTTAAGATTCACTGGAGGTGAACATAACAGAGATGAGGAAAAAACTATGCAGCAGGATCAGGAAGGAGAGGAAGGAGAGACATCAAACCTTCCCTTAGACAACCTATGGCCCAACCTACTGTGTCCTCCACACACTGCACTCCCACAAAATACACTTTCTGCTCACTCAGAAATATACCTTCTGCAACGTGCTTCACAATTGCAACTGTGTCACAATGACTCAACTCCTCAAGTCTCAGTTCAGACATCTGCTTTTCTAGAAAAATCTCCCTAAATCTCCCAACCCCATAATTAGGCATCTTGACCCTGTGTATACATTTATTATGGCATTTCTCTTAATATATTAAAATTAATTTTTCCCTACTAGATGGTGATATTTCTATTAGACTGGTTTGTCTTTTATTCATCTTTGTACATTCAGACATTTTTCCAAAGTAAATAACCCAATTTCTTTTCAATGTTCTTTCACTGATTTAATTTTCCAACTTTTAACTTGCTGTGTGTCACATGACTTATCGACTTGAGGTTTGGATTCTTCATCTCTAAAGTGAAAGGGTTGGACTAAATAAAATGTCTCTAAGGTCCCTTCTGGGTCTAAAATTTCAGGCAATAAAAATGATTGAATATTTCTCTTAAAAGCTAATCACAAGGCCTGCCCCAGCCATACCCAGTTCTACATGGAATGAAAGGACTCTTTAAAAAATTATTGTTCTTGTTTGTTTGTGTTCTACATGACACCGCCTCACCCTTGGCTCTAGCAATGGTCCCTCACCAGAGACATCACGTATTAAGTCATACGACATGAAATTGCTGCTACTTGCGTATTTTGGCATATGCACCTGTTAACTTTAGGTGGATCAAACTAACATCTGACTATTCAGAGAATGGTGGCATGGCTTCGTAATAAAGTTTGAGTAAGATCAATCTGAGTCCCTTCCCAGAATTGAAGAGTGAAACCAAGAACCAAGCAATTAGCAGAATGTGGAAGCTGCACATAAGACTGAAGAGGTAAGAAGCAGAGGACAGGTCAAAATGGGGAAGGTGGTGTCTGGAGATGCAGGGTCATGGTGACCTGAAATTGCAATGTCCATTTGTTAGCAGAAAGCATGAGGTGAGGAAAAGAGATATGCAATAGAAAGACGAAGTGGTGAAAGGAGAATGGAATAGCGAGCAACTGTGCCATGTAAATACTGGAGTTCCTTAGTATATACACATGAATGCCAGCTACCATAGTCCCACTGCCACCTTGGATCCACTGCCAGTTCAAATATTCCTCAACTGTGGTGTAGTTTTTTACCTTTCTTCTCTCGATACCCATCTTCTTATGACCAACCATAACTTGACGTTCCTAGAAGCAACCACTATAACCTGAAGCCAGATAAATAAAACAAATATTAAAACACAATACCAGGCAAGGCTTTAAAGGCTTTATAATAATGGTGTCTACAAGCCAACATGTGTCTATCACGTGTCTGGCACTTTATGTATTATTTACATCCCTAAAGGCAGCTCTGGGATGTAAACATTACTAATCTCACTTTACAGATGAGGAAACTGGAACTCAGGAAGAATGGAAGGATTTGTCCAAGGGCACACAGCAGATAGAGCTGAAGTCAAACCCAGCCCTATTGTTCCAGAGTCTGAACTCTTCCTACTATAGCACACTGCCTTCTCAACCCCTGAAATGCATAGTGATGTTAGAATTAGAAAAGTTTACTCCGAGTCTTTTTTGTATATCATATACAAGTTATCCATCCAACTAAAAACATATGAAAGACTTCCCAGTTTAGCCTTGGTTCTGGCATTATCAGCAGAGCTATTTTGATTCATGTATTTCCTAATAAATCAAATGTTTGCAATGGCCTCAGGCCTCCAGGTAGGAAATACACCTTCTGTAGTGCTCAACGTCTACTGGCTTTGGATTAATGCTCTGGAGAGAAGCACAACCTAAACAAATTTATTTTGTCCTAAAAATCAGGACTATTTTTGAATCCCATGGGAATGTCACCATCTGACTGAGATAAACCAGTGAGTTTGAGATGGGATACTTATGCTAATTAGATAATGGCCAGAGTATACCTGTACAAGTATACTTCTGTTATCTTCATTAAAATTAGTGTTACATATGTATAGGATACAGTAACAAGCATGACAGAAAAGATCCTGCTCTCATGGAATATATATTTTATGAGGGAAATAGATTTTTAAAAAGGAAGAAGAAACTAAATGTAATCATTTTGGATAGTATTAGCTTTCATAAATAAAATGTTTCAAAAACAAATGAGCTGGAGTAGCGAGAAGGGGCTATATCAGATAGGGGTGTCACAGAAACCTTCTCATTATATTTGAGTTAAGGCCTGAATAATGAGCAGAAGCAAGTCACAAAAAGGTTAGAGAAAAAAATTCTAGGCAAAGAGAATAGTAAGTTCAAAGGCTCCCAGGCAGAGGCAACCTTGACATGTTATCAGAACAGAAAGAAGAGCTGTGTGGCTTGAGTGATACAAGTGAAGGGAAGAGTCAGAGAAGACGAGATTGCAGGCAGATGAGGTAGAAATTCGTAGGGCACGTAAGGAGTTTGGATTTTACTCTAAGTAAAAATGTGGAAATGCTGAAAAATTTTAAGTATGAGAATGACCTGAGGGCACATAAATGCTAGATAATCACCATAGGAAGACTATCGGAATTTACTTACATTCTTCTATGTTGAAGACCTCAGTGTAGTATCCATCACTTTGGTCAATGTATCACCACCCAGTGTCTGGTCCTTAGGCTTCTAGGACAAAACTTGATTTTTTTTCTATCACATCAAATGAAAATATATCTCTTAGGGTTAAATGCACCCTAATTAAGGACTTAAGGATCTAGATACAAAGCCAGAATGGCCATATACCAATCTCTAATAAATTATTGGAGAGTCCAAAAAACTCAAAGTCCTTTTGTTTCAACCCCCGGCATTTCTCTCCACTTTGCTAATGAATCTGGAATAGTGCAAGTCCACTGACTAAAACTCTCTCTCTTCAGCATACTGCTCAGATGAGCACAAGAGCCAGAGTTGCCTATGACACTCACCCATGGCCATGTGCTTGTGATTAGCAACCTGCCTTCAAAGGGAAGTAGTCTTTCTTTGGATCTGATATATTCAGTCAGATGATCATGGAGTTTGCTGGCCTGGGAGCCATTCTGCCTCTTTCCCATGACTTTGCATGTCTATTCTCAGGTTACATATTGATCTTTCAGTGTCATTCCAATTTCATTCACATCTAGATTCTTGGGGGTTCATCCCACCATAGACACCAAAAAGTGGAACAAGGGGAATGTAAAGATAAATCAAATAATCAATTAAAGGATTGTAGACATTCCTGACTCCCAAAGAGTAGGTATGCTCGCTAACAGAAGTTATGGCATCTTTGGAAGTGGTTGACAGCTTGACTTTCAGTCCCTTAGGAATCTATTCTTTCAGACTTTGACTCTCTCAGCCCTGCCTCAACTATTTTATTGTGTTGATTACAGTCAACAGGCTTGGCCTCGACCCAGCCCAGGCCTGCAAGCACACATCAGCTCAAGGAAGCCATTCATGAGTTGCCTTCTTCCTCACTGGGATCTCTTCACATGAAACCTCCTGGGAGGGCTACTGCCTTCATCATGTTGCATATTTATTCTGACCTCAAACCTCACGATGGGAACTCCTAGAATTTCAGGTTGGGGACCACCTTGTGAATTGTGTAGCCCTTCCCCCAGATTTGCAGATGCAGAACCAAGTCCTTGAAAGGTTAAACAACTTGCCCAACTGGAGATTCAGTTCATGGCAGAGACAGAACTAACACTCAGGTCTCCTGATACCTAGTTGAATATCTTTTCCATAAAATCTTACCAATGTTCCAATGTTACCTGTTCTCTCAGGGCCTTGCCAGGTGCCTGTATCATCAATTTATTTGAGTTGGGGGTTTATGGCTGATAATAACTTGATATGTTATTTCTCTTAGATAACACTTTTGCCTAATGGAAAGACTAATTCAGGGAACATGGTGGGTTAAAAGGACAATAGTTTGAGACAAGATGATCTAGATATTTCAGACTCTTTTATGTGAAATGCTCCGGCCCACAGCCCGGGCTGGAGAGCCAGTGCAATGCAGACCCCATAAGCCAGAACTGATTGAGTCAGTGCTGGCCATGTGGGTTAGGAACTAATGATAAGGACTGACATTTAAAAAAATGAGCAATTAAAATTCTTTTTTTTTTTTTGACTTGTTGGTCTTTGTTGCTGCGCACGGGCTTTCTCTAGTTGCAGAGCATGGGCTCTAGGCAAGCAGGCTTCAGTAGTTGCAGCACGTGGGCTCAGTAGTTGTGGCTCACAGGCTTAGTTGCTCCACGGCATGTGGGATCTTCCCGGACCAGAGATCGAACCATTGTCCCCAGCATTGGCAGGCGGATTCTTAACCACTGTGCCACCAGGGAAGTCCCTAAAATTCTTCTTTTTTTTTTTTTTTTGTGGTACGCAGGCCTCTCACTGTGTGGCCTCTCCCGTTGCGGAGCACAGGCTCCGGACACGCAGGCTCAGCGGCCATGGCTCATGGGCCCAGCTGCTCCACGGCATGTGGGATCCTCCGAGACCAGGGCACGAACCCATGTCCCCTGCATCGGCAGGCGGACTCTCAACCACTGCGCCACCAGGGAAGCCCTAAAATTCTTCTTTTTAGGATTTGTAATAGGAAGTACAGAGAGAACCAGACTGAGCAGTGAGGGCTAAAACTAAAAATAAGTAATGAGAGAGTTCCTAGAGTTCATGAAAAGCTGAAGTTATGAGGGAGATGAGTATGGTGAATAACTATGAGTAAGATGCAGAAGTAGATACTATCAGTAGGCGGAGGACTTAAGTACATATATTTATATATATATACACGAAAGAATGACCTATTTGATAATGACACAGAGAGAAGCAAATATGCAGACTCCTAATCATTGCTCCCTGGGAGGAAGAGTAGATGAGTCACAAACACTTGCTCTGGGGGTGCTGGAAATGGTCATGGATACATCTGGTTACTAAACTCTGTTTCTCTCTGGGTCCTGGCTGTCAGGTCATATAACTGAATGGCTATGCCTGGATTCTCATGAAATTACTCTTTCCTTATTTCCAACTATATCATTTTAATGTGGCAATACATAAATAACTCAGATGAATTTCTATTTTTTCCATGAAAAGAGCCTAGCTAAAATTTAAGAGAGGGAGTCCATCTCCGTGCTGTATGCACATTGCCCTCACTGGAAATGGTTAGTTTATTTATGTAATAGATTAGCTTTTTGAGGAAGTCCAGTGGTGCTGGACATGGCTTCTGTCTACCTCTGTCCATATCAAAGGATCAGACTTGAGTGGACTTTGTGTTTTGCCTTGTGATGTCATACAAAGATTTCATATTTTCAGGCGTCAATGAAAATATATAAACAAGTATTTATTTTCAGAGATGAAAAGGAATCATTGTAAAAGATTGGAAAATAATTTGAAATAATCAACATTTTGCAGTTTAAAGGTGCTTTGACGTTGTTTCACTGCTCAGAGGTATTAGAGTGAATCAAAAATTCAATGGAAAAAAAAAATTCAATGGGAAAAACACCATTAGTACTAAATGACAACATTGCTGTCTTTTCCAACTCAGCAACACGTTGGGATCTAAAATGTTAAAAATTCAATTGATGGATATTTCTACTAAATAGACCTATTGTTCTCCAGAAATGATATTATCCTCTGAAAACAATGCTTATTGGAATTTCTTATTGCTACCAAGTACAGATTTATTGCAAACCCCCCCATCACCCACGTCCACATCCTTCACCATGTATGTTCTTGGTGTGCACGTCCATGCAAACTTTTCAGATGCAGAGGATCAAAGTAGTCAGAGGAAAAAGGAGAACTAGCAATTTATAGATACAGTCATTATTTTTTTAAATTATTATTATTTTTTTTTTAGATGTTGGGGGTAGGAGTTTATTAATTAATTTATTTATTTTTGCAGTGTTGGGTCTTAGTTTCTGTGTGAGGGCTTTCTCTAGTTGTGGCAAGCGGGGGCCACTCTTCATTGTGGTGCACGGGCCTCTCACTATCGCGGCCTCTCTTGTTGCGGAGCACAGGCTCCAGACACGCAGGCTCAGTAGTTGTGGCTCACGAGCCCAGTTGCTCCGCAGCATGTGGGATCCTCCCAGACCAGGGCTCGAACCCGTGTCCCCTGCATTAGCAGGCAGATTCTCAACCACTGCGCCACCAGGGAAGCCCCGCAGTCATTATTTTAACTGTATGCTGATAAAGTTGTAGATTATTCTTTTACTAAAAATAAACTTTGACCTGAAACCAAGACAATTCTTGAAATCCAAGTAGCTTTAATTGTTTCTAAATAAAAATTCAGAATGACATAAATACTGAATGGCTCCTGGGCAATGTGTCACTACAGATTAAATATGTTTTGCCCCGGAGACTGCAGTTCATAGGGTATAGATAACAAGAGGAATGAAATTGGTGATCCCAGCTAATCCAGAGTGGATATTAACATATATCACATAACTGTCTCCAAATGTGACCCTATTTTCACTATTAGTGTCTCAGTCCCCAGGAAACTGTTGCTAGTGAGAGAAAAGGAGGACAGAGGAGAAATGTGAGGGTTCTGTAGTGGTGGGAAGGGCACATTAACAAGACTGAAAAACTGGAAGCTTCTCCTGATCTATTCTTTTCATTCTCTCTCTTTTTTAAGAACAAGGAAGAAGAAATAGCATCTCATTTCTTAGCCTAAAGGGAGCATAAATAACCACATCCTCTAGGAATGCTAGGACATTTCCTTTTTTTCTCTCAAGTATTTCTGATGTTTTGTTACTAGAGAGGGGAAAAAATTGCCTATATGATTTTTTTAAAGTTTATCAAATCAGCACTTACCAATTACTGCCAAGTTTTGTTCCTTGAAAACTGAGAGAAAAGAAAAAAATCAGAATAGGTATCTAAAAGAAGACTAGATAGAGAATGCTCAAACCCTTTAGGAGCCAAACAAAATCTATGTTTTTGTACTATTAAGTATAGTACAAAAAGGCAAAGTCATGGGCATTAGCCCCGTAGGGGCCAGTTCGCTGGATTCAAATTCAAGGCCACAGAATAATCTAACTTTGCTGCTGGCAGTTAATTATATCAATGACCAACAGGGGGAATAGAAAAGTGTCTTCTCATTGCCTATTTTAACTTTGCCTAACACTTTCAGCTTGGCTGTTATCATCGTCAAAAAATTTTTTAAAAATTGGAAGCGGGCTTCCCTGGTGGCGCAGTGGTTGAGAGTCTGCCTGCCAATGCAGGGGACACGGGTTCCCTGGTCTGGGAAGATCCCACATGCCGCAGAGCAACTGGGCCCGTGAGCCGCAACTACTGAGCCTGCGCGTCTGGAGCCTGTGCTCCGCAACAAGAGAGGCCGCGATAGTGAGAGGCCCGCGCACCGCGATGAAGAGTGGCCCCCGCTTGCCACAACTAGAGAAAGCCCTCGCACAGAAACGAAGACCCAACACAGCCATAAATAAATAAATAAATAAATAAAGCAAACTGTCAACAAGGAAAAATAAACACTATTATATTAAAATAAAATTGGAAGTAATTCTAATATCATATCAATGTTAAATGTAGACATATTTATGAGCTGCTATACAGACATGACATTTGTAAAATACAACCAGGTGTCTCCTTTGTAGATGGGATTTTAGTATTTTATTTGTCCAAAGCTAAGACCAAATAGTCTACTTTAGCCTCATAGTACATACTATGGTTTTTCTCATTGTAGCTTTCTCCACCTCCCAAAAAAGCTTATGAATATCATAGTAAACAATCATGAGAGTTTTAAAAAGTCCCAACAATTGTTTTTGCTTCTCCTTTCTAAATTATATCATGGGTAAATATACATACTTAACTTTTCTTGACTAAAGACTTCATTTTTAGAACCAGGAAGAAATACCTAAGTCTTAGTTTTATCTTCTGCTTTGGTATAATTTTCATAGGTTTCGCATAATAAGATAGTAAATGATTTTACAGTGTTATGGAAAAACTAGAGTTTCAGGGTTAAGCAAAAGTATTATTAAAATATCAATATTATATGAAAAATTCTATGCTATATGTAGGGAAATGTTTAATATATGTTTTTAAAATGCATATTGGAAATGGAAAACTAAGCTTTGCATGTTGATAAGGTGATGGGCGGCAATACCAACCGTTGAACCAACTGAGTAAAGATAAACATGACACAATATTGCAATGTGTTAAAACATACTTTCTGTTTCATCTGTAACTATTTTTGCAAAAATCTAAAAACAGTTTGCTAATCACTATTTGGTGAAACTTTCTTGACAATAGCCTGTTAAAGGTTGTGAGGAAAAAGTATCTCCCTCCCTTCCTCCCTCCCTCCCTCCCTTCCTCCCTTCCTCCCTTCCTCCCTCCCTTCCTTCCTTCCTTCTTTCCTTCCTTCTTCCCTTCCTTCTTCCCTCCCCCGTTGGTTTTTTTTTTCTTTCTTTCCCTCCTTCCTCCCTTCAATGTTTAAATATGATCAGATCCCTTGTCATACCTGCAGACTAAAGCAGAAAATTCTGGAAGACTGAGAGAAGCCCACTGCAAGTTGACAGAGCGTGCTGACTGCTCTGGAAGTCTGCAAGAACCAGCAGTCCCCAAGTTTCCTTGAGGTTCATGTGAGAAAATAATAACTAACATTTATTGAGGACATATTATGTGCCCACACTCTTCTAAGCTCTTTACATAGAGTATCCCATTTAATCTTCATAGAACTTTACTTCCTACAATTGAAGAAATTGTCTCGAGAGAAGTATTTTAACTTGTTCAGAAGTTTAGACAGATAACAGCTATTATGGAGTCAAGATTCATTTCTTTATACTGTCTCCTTTGTGATCAGGTTAGAACACAAAGCTATGAATCATCCCTACCTAAGTGTTTCCAAGTTGAGAATTCTGGAGAGAGGATATACAACCTAGAGCAGTGACTTTCATCTTTGCTCCTGTAAAGTTTACTTCAGGCATGAGAGACACAGTCAACAAAATTGACTGGAGAAGATAAAGAGGTACTGAAAACAGATAGTGTAATGGGAGCACACTCAGGCATGGATGGATGTATATTTAAGAATCAGTACGTAAGGTCCACTGTCTGTCTGGTTTACTCGCTCTGGATGTACAGATCTTGACAATGGTTGTCAGTTAGGGTCCAGCCAGTTTATACATCTAAATCAAACAATACCTAATGGGGTTCTCTAGCCAGTCAATTGTGAATGACTAAAGCTCCGCTATGAGACAAACTTTCTTGCGGCTGAATGTCTAAGACTATGCCCTGCTTTATTTTTAATGTTCAGAAGCATAAAATCCAAGATTGATGGTGACATGATAAGAATGATCATAGGAGGAGGGATGTGTAAATGAGAGAAGAAAGAAAATAGAGCAAGGTAAAAAAATATATATATGGTAACCATGTAAGAATTCCATTGCTTGTATATTCATAGCACTTCTTTCTTCCCCATGGAAGTGAGAAGAAGGGCCATAATAATTAATCTATATGTCATTATTAACTCTGTCTTAAGGCAATTTAAAAAACTGGAAATATTATGTTATTTTATACAATCATCCTAAAGGGTTAATCGACATTTCCTGTGAAAGGAACAATGATGCTTAGCCAAATGGTTTTAAAACAGCAGACAACAAAAAATAGCTTCAATAATTCATATTAATTCAAGTCCTATGGTTAATGAGGCAAATGGAGTGCTCTCAGAGGGGATAAAAGCACAGAGCGGCAGCAACAAGACTCTTCAAACCACTGCTGGCAAAAGATACTGTAAGTCCAAAATACCCCTAACCACCTACTGTTCATACTTTATACTCGGGAAAAACTTACTATCACTCTAATTTTGCAGATGCGAGCTAAAACGGTGCCTATACAATTATAACACAAACAAACCACTGCTTTCATTCTTTGTTGTTACGGTTCTTAGCCTTCATGACGCCATCCAATTTGTCTGAAATGTACACTGTATTAAACTTGTACTCATTCGATCAGGCACAGAAATAGTGGGGCTATGATGAGCTCTATACAGCCCAACAGTTAGACTGTTGTCAGGCTAAAGATATATCAAAGTTGAAAGCCAAATCAGGGATCGGATTACCAAATAGAATGATGAATAGTCAGTCTGAATTGTTTAGAAAGATGATGGATTCATCAGAGATCAATCCTTTAAAGTCTAAATACATGTTCATTTTATGAACATTAATTAGGCAATGGCTATGTAGTATGCGTTAGGCACTGTGTCAGGCACTAAGGATAGGAAAAAGCATAAAACTTCCCTTGTGAGTTCTAAAATTCTCCATCACTATTCCCTCAGATTTAATGTAATAATGCAACCTACTCTAGTAGTACTATACTCTGATGAAAGTAGCAAGAGAGAAAGGGGAATTTAGCTTCATAAGGAGAAGTTCCTTTTTGAGCTGAGTTTTTATGAATGAGGAGGAAAGAAGGTAAAATTGCATTCATTCACTCATTCACCAAGTATGTACTGAGCAACCATCGAGTACCAAGAACTTTGTGGTACTTTAAGCATATAATGATGATCAAGGTAAGATGTCTGCCTTTAGGTTGCTTATCGTCCTGTGGAGACTCCAAGTATGTAAAGAGCTCCCTCTCCCCCAAACACACAGACACACACACACACACACACACACACACACACACACACAAAAGCAAGTTGAAATCAAGGAAAGGTAAATAATTTGATATGGCTGGAGCACAGGGTGCATGGAGAAATGTAAACATCTAATCCTGTCCCCTCTTCTCCTTTCCTACTGCTCACTCCTCCCCCTGTTGCTTTATTCTGGTGCTGGTTATTTTCTGTCTGAGCCAATGCCACAGTATCCTAACTGGACTTTCTACCTGCAATTTCACTAACCTCAAACAACGCCATATAATTCTACTTCAAAGGCTCTCATGGTTTCAGGAAAAACTCCTCCACAAGGCAGTCAAAGCCTTTCACAGACTGGCCCCACTCACTTACCCAAACCCTTCCTCCCTAACCCCCGCTGCTTTTCCTTGCACCTGACGTTTTCTCTCTACCAAGCACATCGGCCCAGTGGTATCGTCTTTCTCAAATCTCCAAGCTTTTGTACACTCTGCTTCCTGTATCTGGACTGCCCTTACTTCTTTCTGCATCTAGGGAAGCCTCCTTATCTTTGAGGACTCTCTCATTTAGGAAGCTTCTCTGACTCTCCTGGCCCGCATCAGTGCCCCTCCTATGGACTCCCATAAATCCACGTGGTTACAGCTGCCATAGGGAAGTCCATGTTATATCATTTTCACTATGCTGTTGACTGTGTCCTTTCATTAGGTCTGGAGTCTCTACAAAATAAGAGCCACGTTTTTGGTTTCAGGGGCATCAACATCTTATACCATGTCTGATAATAGTAACTCTACAAAATATGTTTGTTTAGTGAATGAATGAATGAATTGTTGATTCAAGTGTTTGATTAAAGCAGTTTAGATCACATGCTAATATTTTATCCTCTATACTATTGGACAATAATAAAAAAGTAGTCTTTTTTCTTAAAGGGTCAGAGAGTAAATATTTCAAGCTTGGTCTCTGTTACAACTATTCAGCTTGGCTTGATAGCACAAAAACAGCCATAGGCAACAAGTAAATGAATGGATACGGCTGTGTTCCAATACAATTTTATTTACAAAAATAAATGACCAGCCTGCAGGCTGTCATTTGATGACCTTGGCTCTATACCATAGGTCACAGACACAAATCCCACAGATCAGATCTGCTGCAAAAACACGTCTTTGTTGTTGTTGTTGAGAGATAATTCTTCATGGGTCTCTCATGTCTCTGCACATCACACAAGCAGAAGCACTGATGGCCTTTGTTGTTCCACACTATCTTTGCAAGGATGTTCGTATAGTGAACAGAGGTGGAAGCTAGAGGTAGTGTCCCCTTCTAGGGTAGAGGGCAGACAAGTGTACTGTCCATTATAAAATGCTCAGGTTCCAAAGCCCAGGCTTTCTCCCCTGTAACACAACCCACTACGTATGCAGGTTCTCATGACCCTCTTCATGTAACCTTTTGGGAATTGGACTTCAGGAACCAGGAGACATGCTGACACTGGCTGTTGCTATGACCTTAAGTAATAATGTCTTTTATGCCTCTTGTGTTCCACCAGCATCTATGAAACTATAGCAGGCTAAAATGTAGGAGGATAAGGCATCAGACCCCTCATGGTGCTTGATGGTTTTTCCTAAATCACACTTTAAATACTTAGAGCCAATTATGTTCAAATGGCAAGAACTAAGTGGCATCTGTCTCCACAGGCACGATGCCTCTCAGCTATTTTCTGACCCGATTGCTTCACTGATTTATATTCCTTTTCTGACTCCTATGGGCCTTTGATTCTGTGACCCCTGCTCAAGACAATAAGGTGCCATCAAAAGCATGGAATTAGATCCGTGTTTTAGAAAGACGACTCTGCTGACAATGTGTAGATGAATTATGGTGAGGGAAATCTAGAACGAAATGTTGGAGGACAAGGTAATATTCCAGAATACGAAGGATGAAATGACAAATATAGTAGATAAAAAGGAAATGTTTCCAAGGAATTATCAGGGCTTGGTGCCATATTGGTATATCTTGTGAGGGAAAGAAGGACGTTGTGAATTCTGCTTGTGATCCATTGGATAGTAGTGATGCCCTTAATTGAAAGTGAAATTGGGAGGAACTTGATATAGCTTTGATGAAGAAAGGAGTCCAAGGAAACACTGATTACCTGAAGGACCAAACTTATGGAACCTAAAGAAGATTTAGCTATAGATGCTAATAAGCAGTTGAGTCTATCACTCTGGAGCAGATTGGCAGATTGTCTATGGGTGAATTTCAGGGAGTTTGTAAAGCCTGAGAAAACAAATATAAAATGTAGTATACTTGTTGCCTAGTTGTCTTTTTTCTTCTTCTTCCTGGTGCTGATGTCTTTCATTAGACTCTAAGGGGCCTCTGGTAACTCTCTAGCAAAGGTTGGCTGGAGTTAAAGATTTGGGACTCATCCAGAAAATGGTTGAAATTATACTCTGGAATGTGTGTATGGTAAGAAGAGAAGAGAAGAGGGCTAAGAAGAAGTAATTGGAGAAATAAACACAAAATATTTTGGGGAGACAGAAACAGGAAAGTTCCAGAAAAGAATGCTAAACCTTCAGAGGAGTCAAGTAGATTAAGGCCTGAAACAGGGCCATTAAATTTGGTGACTGGTAATCTAAGCAGGTCTGGAAGCCAGGCTTCAGTGGGATTTTAAAAAAAAAAGGAAGATTAGAAAGTGAGGGCAGCATGAGTGAGCTATTTTTATGGGTTGTCTGAGTCTGAGGATTAGGGTGAAAGATTGGATTTTAAGGAAATTTGGGGGAATTATTCAGGATGATAAGAGACTTGAATATGTTGGAAATTGAAAAGGAGATACCAGAGGAATAAGGTAATTAAAGATGTTATAATAAGGGCAAAAGTTATGAATGTGTGAGTATTCAGAGCATCTTTAAATTCCTTACTTCTCCCGACCCCAGGCCCCATGCCCTCATCTCCACCCTAGCCTTATCAGCCACATTGCGGGAATTGTTGGAGAGGAGAACCAGATAAGAGATTGAAGGGTAGGGAAAAAGAAAGAGAAAGGATAGAGATTTACTGGAGAGAGCATAGGATAAATTTGAAGGAAAAAAAAAAGTAGAAAAAGAAAAAGGCCGTCACCATAGGCAATTTATTATGGGAATTGAAAGTCTGGAGGTAGAGAGAAAGAGGTACCAAAGCAGCAAGTGAGAAAGTGGTAGAACAAGAGGAACAGTGGAAAGTGGATTTAAAGAGTGGAACTGTGTATTTTATTTATTTATTTGGCCATGCCATGCATCATGCGGGATCTTAGTTCTCGGACCAGGGATGGAACCCGTGTCCCCTGCAATGGAAGCACGGAGTTTTAACCACTGGACCACCAGGGAAGTCCCTCGATTTTTAAACAAGACTTCCTTTCACGATGTTTGAGAACTGAAAGTAAAGATCTGGATTCCTTTTCACTCCCATCGTTTGCTAGAGTGTGTTTCTTTGAGTATCGTGCAATATTTAGACTGGACTTCTTGGGGCTGCAATATTTATTTGGGTTACACAAAAAAAGAGGAGGTTATTTAACCGTACAGCTCTGAGTAGGACCAGAATTTTCTCTTCCAGAAGGTACTTTGTACATTCAAGGCCCCAAATCCCAGCACAGTATAGCAGTAGTGTTTAGGCTGACAGGATGGACAATTATGAAGCCATTGGTAGAAAGGAGATACAAGTGTTGAAAAGAAATTTTACATGTTCTTTACTTCTCATTCTAAAAGCCAGGAGAGTTGAAGGAAAAGAAAGATGGCGGAATGATTGTCTTCTATGGATTACTACTTCTGACCCCTTCCACCCTAAGCTTGGGGAAAGAGAACAAAGATTGGAAATAGGGAGGTGGGTTGGGAGATGGGAACAGAACATCTATGAAGCAAAGCTAAGAATGAGGAGAAAAGTAGGAAAAATACCATTTGGCCAACTGTTCTTTCCTCTTTTCCTTCCCTGGAAACCAATCACATTGACATTCCTGTCCAACCCAAACTATTTTAGAGAGCGATAAGGAAAGGAGAAAAGAAAAGGGAAAAGAGAAGATAAAACCTAAAGGGTAAAAACACTTATTTAACTTCTCCTTCCATTTTCTTCTTCATTTTTACTTGGCACCATCCATGCCAACCTCAACCTGGAGCCTCCATCCACCAAGATTCTATTTGACTTGTGCCTATGTCTGTTCCTTAATGCCATACTGCTCTACTTCAAGATCCTAGAGCTAGCACCAGTGGCTTAAGAAATTCCATCTTCCTCTGGCTGTCCCATAGGAAGTGTTCTATAATCTAGGGCTAAGATTGCAACAGGCAAGACATGCTCCTGATACCTGGAACTTAAAGTACAGAATTCCTGTTCCCTTATTCACATTGTTTCTGCCCTAGATTCTTTCTGATTCAGACAATACCTTGTATAATATATGTGGGAGAGGGATAATCAAGAGAAGAGGGTGTTGTTTATATTTCAAAGGCCTCAGTTAGTTTTCTAACCATTTAGTAAAACACTTTGTTTGACCTCATTGCTTTTTTATATTTACTTAAAATTCAGCATTAGCGAAGTACCACTGTGAATTGTTTTATTTTTCCCTTTGTAATTTATCAACGACTGTTTTTAGTTGTATGAGGCTTTAGGGGCTACATGCAAGTACCTATTTTTCATTACATTTTAATTTATACAAACACTACAGAAAATAGGAAGATATTATCTCAATAAATGGTAGCTATAAAAATTTGCGGGTTAAAACTCCACCATAGAAAAACATCTTTGAGGTTACTTTAAGCAAAAGGTATAATCCCACACAATTGTGCATATTCACTAAGTTTTTGGACAGATAATTTCAAAATTTTCAACTGAATTAAAACTTGTAGATTCATAGTTTGGTCTCAAGTCACCCTAAATACCTGAAAAGCTTACTAGCTTAATGGAATGAGTCTACATAAAAAAAAAAGTAGATCATAATTTTTTTGTCCTGGCATAAAATCTTTTTATAACCTACCAGAAAAGTTAAAAAGCCATATTCATAAAATATTTGCTATCATTTGCCTGTGTGTTTCTAATTATTTCCATATCTTGGAAGCAGTTTGTCTCCTGCAATCACATAAAATAAACAGCAAAACATGGTTTTTATTTGTTCAGATTGGAGCTGTAGACATTGCTTCTCAGTAATATTAAATAAGTTATTTAATTCATTTCTGTTTAAATATTGATAAAGTTTATTATTTGTACTCCAGATTCTTCCACAACCTAGAATAATTTAGATAATTAATAGAATTTTTGATACATTTTAGAATAATTTAAATTAATATTTAATTCACAGTTCTGTTTGATATCATAAAAAGTAATGATAAATATGAGTATTTTGGCAACCCGTAATTCTTTAATAGCATTCTCTTATGGAGATAAAATGTTTAAATATTAATTAATTTAGTACTATCAGAACTGCATAGTTATTAGGAATTTCCAAATTTGGAAGAATTTTCATTACACAGGAACTGGGTAATGAAAAAAGAAAACTAAAAGTCCTCCTCTAGTCCTTATAGGGGACAGATCAAATGAAATTTTCTAATAATCTGGAGATGTTTCATAATTGAACACTTAGTAGTCATTTCCAAAATAACAAATATAAGGCTTCATTATGGCCTAGGATTTTCAAGTATATCCACGTCTGTCTCTATACCAAATAGGTTTTCATTACTCAAGTAGCATATGGTAGTAAATGAACCAAAAAGGAACATGTTGCATTATTTTTCTGCATTAAGTGCCGACATTATCTTTTTCACACTGTGTGTGTGGTTTTATGTAATGAGAATCCTTTTAGAGACAGTTTGGAGATACACGCTCTACTCTAGCTGATACCTTTTTGAAGGAGCCCATTTTCAAAATAACATACAGTGTGTGAATTATGCCCAATCTAATTATCATGCAGTACTTTGGGAATTTACTCCTAAATGGCTGCTATTAACATAAACAAGTCAATTTACATGTCGCAGTGAGGTTCAGGTTAAAAGAAAATATATAATGGATTTCTGTATATTTGTGATCTATTTTAACTATGCTTTTATTTAAAAGAAAAAAAAAGAAGATAAATAGATATACTGATTTTTCTCCATATAAACTTTGCTCTTATAATAGCCATATGAATAGTTAGTGGTAGTTTTCACCATCAGTCACATATACTTTTTGAGTGCCTACTATGTGTAAACATTGTTCTGGACAAAGGCCTTCAAAGCAGATAGGTCTCTGCTCTGGCAACAACTACTCTGAACTAATTTTGCCTCAAATCTCTGCAATAACAACTTTAGAAATCTAGAGGAAAAAACACTACCGTCAAAGGGCAGGGATGACTGGCATACAAAGAGGGTATTTTTCTGTTTTGAAATGAGACCTTGTAATATGGAAGAAACGTTAAGTGTAAGGCAAGTTAAATTTTTTTAATAAATTCAAATTTAAAACATTGAAATTGGTTGAAATGTGTCGTTAAACTGATGAAGTCAGCAAGAAGTTAGGCACTATGTAGTTAAAGGAGAAAAAATTTACAACATGGATATAGAATCATTAACCCAAATTTTCCTCAATCTTTTAAAATTAGGATGATTTACCAAGCTCAGGGAGGAAGGCCAGAAGGAGTTATAAACATACTTTTCAGAGTGGTAAATAAGTATCATGAAAAAAAGTTAGATTAATCTTGATGAGTGAGTCAATTTGAGCATTAAAGATATATGGTTATTCAGCTGTAATGTCTTTTTCCTGGCATTGCACCAGAGCATAGGCTATATTTTCAGGGAATTTAAGTTCTATGGAAGGAGGACATTTGACAAAGAAACATTTCCAAATAAGACAGTCGCAGGATCTCCTTTTCTGGAGGTATGTAGGGAAAAGCATTTTGGTTTTGGCTGTTTCTACAAAGCAGCCACATAAACTGAAAAATAAAACCTCATTCAAGCAAAAATTAGGGGTTCCTCATCTAATTCCAAATAACTGCTGTGGTTATTCTCTCTAGTTTTATCATTATTACATAGACATGTCTCTTGTTCTATCAAAAAGCCCAAGAATGGTTTTGGTTGGTGGCTTTCAAAATCAGAGAACCTTTATATGCACAAAAGCTGAAGCTGATTATGACATCAACTTTTAATTATAATCTAAGGGAAAAAATAAAAGAGAATGTATGTTGGTTGGAAGACCATGAGCTGTTATCAGGGGGTATGACATCTAATTGATTCATCCATTCAATCATTCATTCTTTCAACAAATACTCATCGTGCGTTTACTAAGGTAGGTGGGCAACAAACAAACTTCCTCAAGAAGTCTAACTTACATTCTAGGGCAACAAAATGGAGAGCAAAATAAAGATATTCTCTGCTTCAGGGACTCCGGGTTTGATCATTACAATAATAGCAAGAGGGGGAGAAAGAGGAAGATGAGGCAGAGAAGGAAAAAAGGAAGGAAAAATTAATCTTCGCATATACAGTAAGGCTGAGAACAGCGCTTGTTACCATGAAAAACCTCTTCTTTTCTAGTTTATTGTTGCCTCTGAGTCATCTCAACCAAATATTTTATATTTTCCAACTATAGTGGTTACATTTTGCTTAATTTTCAGCACATTATTTTAATGGCACAACTTTGAATTTTGTTTTGAAACAAAAGCACTGCTACAGGATTAAGCTGCAAGTGTAGTTTTAAGATAGAAGGAGAGTGAACTCGATTTGGAAACAACTTTTCCGGCAACGGTATTTTTTTTAAATTATGAATTATTTAAGAATAAAGTCCAAACTCACTTCTGAAATTATCCCCTAGAATTCTAGCCTCCTTGAGATTTTCAGGATCTCCTTTGTAAAGATCCAAAATGACGATCAAACCCTTTTTACATCTATTCATACCTTTATTATTAAACAAAAAAAAAAACTTTTAAACTTGACTGATTTATTTCAAACACTCGTACAACTGAACTAAGAGGGGGGGGGGGGGGGGAGGGAGTGTTTCTCCAGTAGCCTTAGAAAGAATGTAGCGCTATTGTGTTCATAGTTTAATCTGCTGGGATTCCATAACCGAGGAAAGATGGGTGTCAGATCTCCACGCATAATCTTCAGTACATCCGGACCTGAGAAACGGAGGTGGAGAAAACGAAAACAAGATAAAACTGAAGCAAGCTTGCCTTTAACTTTGTAAGAATGTGAATCAAATAGTGTAGGGGGGAAAAAAAAAGCCGTCATCAGTTTCAGGATTGGGGCTGAGACACCGACTCTAACGGGGTTCCCTGTTTCTGCTCTGTGCAGATACAGCTAATGCACCACTGAAATGGGAGGCAGGTGGACGGCAAAGCCAGAGAAACTTTTTTTTTTCTCCTCCATCAGATTGAAGTGAGAACAGGAGCCATACTTCGACAAAAAAATAGAGAAACAAATGGGGACAGAACACCCACAAGTGCAATGGAAGCCCTTCACCCAGTCCTGGTAGAATGTTCTGGATCTGATTCCCTCATAGTTATCTCCAGAGCAAGATAAGTGTCGCCTTCAAGATTAAATATTCTTTTATAGGGAAAAGATATGGCAACCAATACCCCTCACTTCATCCTGCTTGATTAAATGGAGACTAACGATTCAAAGTAAATCATTTTTAGGTATTTAGACACCAAGTTAAATAAGTAAGTTTTTCATTAGCATAATAAAAACACGTGAAAATGCTGTTGTTACTGTACCCAATTTGAAGAAAACACTTAAATGGGAGAGACAATATATCAAAAACTGAAAGTTCCTAAAAAATCCCATTAAGAAGTAACTGAATTACTTTTTGCAAAGTATTATACCCAAAGGCTCTCACTAAATATAAATTTTAAGAGAATATTTTAAAATATTTTTAGATGTATTTTCACTGCCAACTCTGAACTTTTTTTCTGATGACCCTTTAGATCTTAATACAATCCACGTCCTTATTTTCATCACCTGAGTCTCCTTTTTAAGTCAAACATTGGTTTCAGATTCTAAAAGTGCTGCTTTAATGTTCATAAATAGTGTAACACACTATCTGAAATAGAGATGGGCAGTTCGGTTTCTAGACTGTAGAGGTTTTGGCTTGCTTCTTTTTCTGTTTGTGTATGAGCTACCTGGCTTACCAGTTACTGGATAAAACTGGCTTTTCAATTACTTGTATTAATACATTTCAATTTATTTTAATCTCATTTCATGTTTTATTTCATCATCCAATCAAACATTTTCTAACTACTTTCTGAATTTGTTACCAACCTTTGATACCAAACATCATTTCCAAACTTTGCTTTTCCTTTTCACTTTACCATATATACAGTGTGAAGGTGCTGTGGTCTTAATTCCATCCTTCTCTCTTGATTTCAGACCATACCTTTAAAGTGTCCTTATTACTTGCTTTTTGTTTCTTTTCCACTTGTTGCTGTTGCTTTCCTGGGTTTGGTCTTAGTTTTTGTTTTTTGATGCTTGTTAACACTGCCTCACTTTGCTGGTTCAAGAAGAACTATTATTTGCTCTATGAGTTTTCTGTTTCTCTTGGTGACTATCAGCTTCTGTTTCCTATTTTGGGGCAGAAAGGAAAAAGCCTGTGAATGATGGGCTCTGATTTCAAGACTAGCCCTTTAGAGCAACTTTCTAAAGTGCCAACCATTTAATTCAGAATCACTCAGAAATCTTTCAAGGAATGCAGATTCCTTGGATCTCACCTTTTCCTTCCTGGCATAAGATGGATTTTTTTTTCTTCTAAGAAAACAAAGGTTATTCTTAGATAACAGCTCCCAGGTTAGTTCCTTTCTATAATCTATTTCTTTCTCTTTTAGCGGTCACTAAACTTTAGAAATCTCTGAGGATATTTATTGGGGGGGTTACATAAATGAATGCATTTATTACAGGCTAGCAGTGTTTCCCATGGTGGAGCTTCTGATCTTTCCATTCCTTCTGTCTTCTGATGATGGACTTTTCTGTGACTGCAGAAGTGGTATTGTAGGGTCAGTACCACCGGCTACCATTTTCATGCAGGAACCACAGTGCCAGACACCCACAGCTAGCTCTCCCTCTTGGTTTTGTGACAGAAGGAGCAAGCGTACTTGGTGTGCTGGCTCATTTCAATTTTCTTCACCATTTTCCTGAGGGAGACACCATAACAGGTCCTGTATTTACGGACAATTGCAACCTTCTTGGTGCATTTAGCCTTGTAGCCATAAATTAGGTCCAAGATCAGAGATCTCTGAGGTTTTATCAGTGTTGTTGTTGATGTTGTTATTTTAACGAATAAAAACTATATGATCATCTCAATAGATACAGAAAAAGTGCTTTTGACAAAATTCAACATCATTTATGATAAAAACTCTCCAGAAAGTGGGCATAGAGGGAACCTACCTCAACATAATAAAGGTCATATATGACAAACCCACAGCTAACATCATACTTAACAGTGAAAAGCTGAAAGCATTTCCTCTAAGATCGGGGACAAGACAAGGATGATGACTCTCGCTACTCTTATTCAACATAGTTTTTTTGTTTGTTTGTTTGTTTTGTTTGTTTGTTTGTTTTTCGCTGTACACTGGCCTCTCACTGTTGGCGGCCTCTCCCGCTGTGGAGCACAGGCTCCGGACGCGCAGGCTCAGTGGCCATGGCTCATGGGCCCAGCCGCTCCGCGGCATGTGGGATCTTCCCGGACCGGGTCACGAACCTGTGTCCCCTGCATCGGCAGGCAGACTCTCAACCACTGCGCCACCAGGGAAGCCCTTTTTGATGATAGCCATTCTGACAAATATGAAGTCACCTGGCAACCAACCAGACCAGGGGCCAATCAGCCTACCAGTTAGCCTGCCACAACAGAAGGACTCACGCAGCCCTCCTAGGGGAAATCTCTGGAATGTATAGCTTGGGTGATGAGAGGGAAGTGCACTGCAGGGACACAGAGGGCACTTCTCCAAGTTCGAGACATGTAACTAACCTACTACATACATAAAAATACCAGTAGTGAAGAATGAACTAATGCCATTTGCAGCAACATGGACGGACCTAGAGATTGTCATACTGAGTGAAGTAAGTCAGACAGAGAGACAAATATCACTTATACATGGACTCTAAAAAAATGGTACAAATGAACTTATTTACAAAACAGAAATAGAGTCACAGATGTAGAAAACAAACTTATGGTTACCAAGGGGGAAGGGAGGGACATAAATTGGGACATTGGGATTGACATATTCACACTACTATATATAAAATAGATAACTAATAAGGACCTACTGCATAGTACAGGGAACTGTTCTCAATACTCTGTAATGACCTATATGGGAAAAGAATCTAAAAAAGAGTGGATATATGTATATGTATAACTGATTCACTTTGCTGTACAGACGAAATTAACACAACACTGTAAATCAACAATATTCCAATAAAAATTAAAAAAAATAAAATCCATGTTGTAAAAACAATAAATAAATAAAACTTTTAAATTCTTCCTGTTTAAAAAAAATTACCAATAGCAACTTAGACAAAATGAGGCAGCAGAGGAATGTGTTCCAGATGAAGGAACAAGGTAAAACCCTAGAAGAAGAACTGAGCAAAGCAGAGATAAGCAATCTACCTGAGAAAGAGTGGCCATCATTTTTTACATTAAGGAAACAAAGCCTTAGACAAGTATATTTCCCAACACCATACAGCTAGTAAGTATTTGGTACAATCAGAATTTTAACAAATGTTTGTTTTATCTCAAAGTTAATGCTTGTTTGTTGTTGTTTTGTTTCCCTGGTCAAAAAGGTCATATAAATATAGAAAAAGTAAGAATTGTTATGACTTGCCTATGGAACAAATGAATTCTATTTTAGTGAATTAGAAGCCAGTAAATAAGGACCAAAGGCAGTCTGGCTTCTGTTTGACGATAATTTTCAACTACACTGTAAATTCCAGACACAGGTTTCTTTAAAATATTGACATGTGCCAATGGAATTTTAGAACATACTTGGATGTCTAGAAAAGGAGACTCTATGTAATATACTAGTAAATGCTTCTAATGGGAAACTGGCTTATATTAATAGCCATCAAAGCCACCTCCCCTGTAAGGTCTCTGAGTGGTAGAGATGATAGATCCATAACCTGTAAAGGTGATATCATATAATATAACCTCTAATTACAATTAAACATTAATTAAATATTTTTGCAATTTTGTCCATTTCCTTGCAAAGAATTTTATAGATTAGCCTCTTTCTGTTTTCATAGTCCAGCTCTTAAAATTAGTAAGTAATTGCTGTTATCTTGTTTAAACTTGTTTAAATACAAAGTGCACAGTGAGATATTATTTTTGTAGATATTATGCTTCAAATCAGATATCCTCTCAAAAGAAGGTATCATGAAAATTGAATCTGCCAGACCATCAACATGCATTGCAGAGACATCTAATATTAAAAAATAACAATAAAGGAAATCCTGTGCTTTCCACATGACATATTCTGCATTCATAAGTGTGTAAAGGACAAGCTTCTTTTTTTGTGAGTAATACAATATTTCTTAAAAGCATGCATTTTTATATTCTTTATTGTTAATCAGAGAGCATACTGCTATGATACCATTAACTCACAAGAGATTTCTGACTATATTTTTATATTGATGACACACAGTATCCAGCACTAAGCCAGTTGAAAACAACAGGCACCCTCTTATGTTAAAGTGAATTGGAATGATTTGGATCAAAGGCAGAGATATTTAGATCGAGGAACTAAATCCCCCCTTGAGACAATCTATAAAGGTTCCCTTCTAAACCTAGATATTGAAGCTAAAATTAAGCAGTTCTTTTAGCTTAAATAGAGTGTGCTCAAGCTGACATAAAGTTTCAGAGACGACTCCTGTCTGTATCCCCCAGAGTTTGAAAATTCTCATGATCTGAAGTTCGAGATGGAACAGATTCTTCAATGTTTGTCTTCAAATGGCCTGTGACTACTTGAGGCTAAGTGGGTACAAAGCTAACCTGAGACAAGAGGTTCTAGGAATTTCCTGACAATATCCCTATTCAAAACTTTGGTCTCTGCCATGGCCAAGTGAGAAGAGTTTTTAAACCAAAATTCTTCTAATCCGTTTTATAAAATTTCTTATTTGTCATTGCTATATCAGGACTTCACCAACTGAAGATGGCCAGAAGCTAAATTCAAAATAATTTAAACCAACACAATATTGTAAGTCAACTATGCTTCAATTTTTAAAAAAATGAAGTTAAAAACACATTTTAAACCAGTTTCCCAACTTTTACTCTATCAGAGTTACCTGGAGGGCCTGTTAAACCTTTGGGCCTACCCCCAAATGTTCTGATTCAGAAATGAGCATTTCTAACAAGTTCTCAGATGAAGTTAATGCTGCTGCTCCAGGGATCACTGACTTGAACAAGTAAATAAAAAACAAAAAAAGCTCATGTGATTTTTAAGTCCAGTGGTCCAGGAGTCCTATTGCTGCTTCAGGTCTGGGTGGCCCAAAGGGAGGAACTTAAATACTGTAATGAGAGCTCTAACTCTCCAATTATTAGTCAGATTCACTCTGTGTAAGCATTAAGTGGTCTCTGGCACACCCATAATCATGGTATACAAGATAAGCAAATTCATCGCAAAGAGACAGTCTTACCCAATTCTCTGTAAGGAAAGTTCTGGGGAAGGCTCTGTTTGGTCTTAGCTTATTCACATGCCTATTTCTGGGGGGGAAAAAATGACTGAGCCTAGGGTGAATTGTGATTGTGCAGGTCTAGGCCATGTGCATGGCCATGTGTCCAGAAGAAGTTCCTTCAATAGGCTTGGTCATTTCAATCCTATTTATTTATTTATTTATTTTTAACATCTTTATTGGAGTATAATTGCTTTACAATGGTGTGTTAGTTTCTGCTTTATAACAAAATGAATCAGTTATACATATACATATATCCCTATATCTCTTCCCTCTTGCATCTCCCTCCCTCCCACCCTCCCTATCCCACGCCTCTAGGTGGTCACAAACCACCTAGCTGATCTCCCTGTGCTATGCGGCTGCTTCCCACTAGCTATCTATTTTATGTTTGGTAGTGTATATATGTCCATGCCCCTCTCTCACTTTGTCACAGCTTACCCTTCCCCCTCCCCATATCCTCAAGTCCATTCTCTAGTAGGTCTGTGTCTTTATTCCCGTCTTACCCCTAGGTTCTTCATGACCTTTTTTTTTTTTCTCTTAGATTCCATATATATGTGTTAGCATACAGTACTTGTTTTTCTCTTTCTGACTTACTTCACTCTGTATGACAGACTCTAGGTATATCCACCTCACTACACAAATCACTCTAAAAGAAAGAGGATAGCATGGAATCCTCTTTCTTTTAGAGGGATTCGTGTCCATAAAATTCCTCAGCCCTTCATGTGAGTATGCTTTGGCATGGCAGCTCCTTGGCAGGATGATGCCTGCAAACGTCCATATCTAGTTTGGAAAGACAGTCTTGACCCTAGCCCTGGAACCTACATGTAAATATAGAGTTTAAATTACCTTAATGGCAATTTTTTAATCTTTAGTAATGTTCTAATTATGACAGTAGCAAATTTTAAACAGTCTCTGACGGTGTTCTTACCAGTCCAGAGAAGAAAGAATTCAAACAATATGAAAATTAGTGACGCAGATGAACACAGACTTGTAGCTCAACAGTTCGACTGATTTCTCTCCTAAGCATAAGGTAAATTCGTTCACATTCAGAGGCTCTTTAAATGACATGATTTAATGTGACTAAAGATGTACAGATGGCACTACACTGCCTCTACTGGGAGGAGAGGTCAGACAGCAATTGGCTCTAACACAACCCATACTAATGTATAGCTACAAGCTGTCACATCAGGGTCCATCCTTCCAAGAGCCTGTTAGGTGAAATAATCAAGCACTGTGACAGTACTCCCCAGATGCAGGAAAATATGGTGACATTAATGCTACCCTAAGTAATGTCAGACACTCACAGAATGACTATTCAGGAGCAAGTTTTTAAAAATTGATTACCTATTTATTTGCCTAATAAGAAACCAAATATTATAGAATATAAAAAAGAATATATATAGAAACAGAATCACTTTGCTGTACAGCAGAAATTAACACAACATTGTAAATCAACTATACTTCAATTAAAAATAAATAATTTTTTAATTTAAAAAAGAAAGCAAATACTATAAATATTAGGTGAGAAATCTAATATGAATCCAGCATCCTACCGATCGTTGAATTTTTTCATAGGAGCACTGAAGGATGACATTTAAAATCACAGCAACATTGGTATTTATACTTTTAATACATATTATCAAATGTAATTTGTATACTACATACTTTAAATAATAAGAATGAGAGAATTAGACCAATCAAACAACACAAAATTCCATTGATATAGATAAAGGATAATTGGTACTACCTTGATATTCTAAACTCAAACTTGACCTCATAAACTAATGAGTGCCTCATGGAAAATGACTATTGAAACACTGTGGCTTTCAAAATATTAAAGACCGGAAAAAGGTCATTGTCAAGAAGAAAAAGTTACTGATCATTTATTTCATGAAAGAATCTGTACAAAATACAGGTGTGCAAGGACCAAAGAGACACATTCATTAGGCAGAATATGACTACATATAATTCCATCTATAAGAAATGTTAAATTTGGTGATATGATTTGTGATGGAAGTAGCCCAACCTACAGTTGCATCTGAAAAGCAAAATGTAAAATACTTAAATTTTCCAGTTTAGAAGCAATGCCTCTTCCAACTAACAGGAGGTAAGGGGCATGTTCTCCTACCTCCTCATTACTGAAGAGAGAAAAATGGACAATGAAAGGCAAAACGAGACCTGGAAAGGACAAGTGACTACTGAGAATCGCCAAAGAAACTAGCAGTAGAATTAGAACAAGAATACAGGTCTTGTCTACCAGATCTGTTCTCATTCTACCATAACGTTCCTCTATGTCTCAGCCATCTGCTTGTGGGCTAACTTAAAACAATTAATTACAGTACTTAGGATTATTAAGTACTGTGATCATTTACTTCCAGCTCCCAGTCAACAAGCTGTGATGTATTTTCAGTTCCATTTTGCACATAAGGTAATTGGGATCAGGTGATATGTCAAATACTAAACATCTGGTTGGTTTTGAAAGAAAGACCGTAAGTCAGATCTCCTTTTTCTGCTGCAGTATGTTGTCTTTCAAAATAACTATGCCCCTAACTGGGCTTGAACCACCAACATAGCAATTAAAAGCAAAACATATAAATAATTGTAAAGAGATTTTGGTTAAAGCTCACATTACAGGAGATGTTCAACTTCATACTCTCTTAGAGCCACTCCCCTCATTCTTTTAAATTCTGTTGGTTACTGTGATATTGCTAAATAAATTGTTCAATTTCTCATTTCTTAATTCATTAGCAATAAAATATATTTTCAACTTCCTGGTACTGAAGGTGGGAATGTAAGTCACATTCTTTCATTTCTCTTTAGCCCATTCTCCAGGCAATTTAAAAATTATTAGTTAAATGCTTCCATCATTCCCATTGTAACTGTAAATAATATATTTAAACCTCTAGTACTTGTTCCAGCAATTACAGATGGTATGACTCCAGTGGTGTCTCGGCTATATTAAGATGATGTTAATACACTTACTCTTTTCTTCCTGTCTCCTCTTTAGCCCCTTCATCATATCTATAATTACCTGTTGCATCTCTGTGCTTCAGCGAGATAGGCCATCATTGACTGTATTGTTTTTATCTAGTTTTGATATCAAAATATGCTAATCTGATAAAAGTTAGTTGGAAAGTCTCTCCTCCTTTTCTCTTCTCTGGAAGAGTATATGAAAGATTGAAATTATTTTTTCCTTGAATATTTGGTAGAATTCAACTATAAAATTATCTGGGTTTATTGCTTTTTTGTAAAAAAAAATCTGATTTCTTTTATTGAAAAACCTGTTCTGGTTTACATGCTCAACTGAAGGTGAATATCCAGACCTCACACACTGGTCTCCTGGAACAGCTTTTCCTGGGGAGACTTCACAGTAGCTAACCTGAGTTTCCACCATTGTTCTATGTAGTCTGGAGCAGTATACAGGATCTTGCAAGGCTATACATCAAATTTCCATACGAGAAACCCTGGTCCCTAGGCTTCAAAGTTTTTAAGTTGCATGATTAGGGAAGAACCAGCCTCCTTGGTGAAAGCACAGAAGAGTCTATAACAGCAAAAAGATATGGTAGCTTCTTCAACATTCATGGTCTGGAAGAGATGTGATCAAGAGCTGGCATTCAAGCCCTGAAATTACAGCAGTGTGATCAAGCGGAACCTTTGTGCCCTGTACTTTATGACCACCTTAGCTTTTAAAGATTGGGGAGCACCAACTTTTTCCCTGGTCGGAATTCCAAAACTTGTGATTCAGCTACATGATATGATGAACCAGCATCCCGATCTACTCTGTCAGCATTCTTCCAGAACTGATTATATTAAGCACAAGGCTCTGACCAGTTTTCATGGAATTTTCCTTGAGACCAGACTCCTTTTCTGGGAAAGCCAGGCCGTAGGAAATGAGTCTTGGACAAGTTGACCCTTACCTCTTAGGTTTTCTGTTTTTCTTAAATCACTTTTTCTAAATAGCTTTTTTAAAAGGAATTTACTTCATTGAGTTTATCAAATTTCTTAGGACAAAATTTTCATACTATTCACATTACTTTTTTTTTTTTTCTTTGGTACGCGGGCCTCTCACTGCTGTGGCCTCTCCCACTGCGGAGCACAGGCTCCAGACGCACAGGCTCAGCGGCCATGGTCCACGGGCCCAGCCGCTCCGCGGCATGTGGGATCCTCCCGGACCGGGGCACGAACCCGCGTCCCCTGCATCGGCAGGCGGACTCTCAACCACTGCGCCACCAGGGAAGCCCTTCACATTACTTTTTAAATTTCTCCTTTTAAGAAAATTAATTTGCCAATTATTTATTTTATGTTTTTCAAAGAAGCAGATTTTTAACTTTGTTTTTCTATTACTGTAGCTTGTTTTTACATTCACTGATTTCATTTACCTAACAAATGTTGACTGAGTTCCAACTATTGGCTAAGCATTCTTCTAGGTACTGGGAAAAAATAGTTTAAAAATCCCTCATGTAGGGCTTCCCTGGTGGCGCAGTGGTTGAGAATCTGCCTGCTAATGCAAGGGACACGGGTTCGAGCCCTGGTCTGGGAGGATCCCACATGCCGTGGAGCAACTAGGCCTGTGAGCCACAGCTACTGAGCCTGCGCGTCTGGAGCCTGTGCTCGGCAACAAGAGAGGCCGCGACAGTGAGAGGCCTGCGCACCGCGATGAAGAGTGGCCCCCACTCGCCACAACTAGAGAAAGCCCTCGCACAGAAGCGAAGACCCAGCACAGTCAAAAATAAATAAATTAATTAATAAACTCCTACCCCCAACATCTTCTTTGAAAAAAGACAAAGAAAAAAAAAGCCCTCATGTGATCAAATATGCCATTCTAATGTAAATGACACAAACATGTAAGGTATATTCTGTGTTAAATGGGATATACTCAATGGAGAAAAATATATCAGAGTAGAGGAGTTAAGAAGAATGAGAATAGAGGTGTAATTTTGTAAAAGGGAGTCGAGAAAGGCCTCATAGAGAAGATCACATTGGGGAAAGACATGAATAAGAGCAGGAAATGAACCATGTTTCTCTCAGAAAAGCATTGTATGTGGAAGTGTCAGCATGCTCCTGGTGTGAGAGCAATGTTTTGTGTTTCTGAGGTTCAGCAGAATCCTTGTGTGACTGGTGTGGAGGAAGCAAAAGAGAAAGAAGGGAATGAGAGGGAGATGTTTGCTCTTACTTCATTATTCCTTTTCTTCTACTTTCTTTGGATTTAGTTTGATGATACTTTTTCTAATTTCTTTTTTGGGCCTCTCACTGTTGTGGCCTCTCCCGTTGCGGAGCACAGGCTCCGGACGCACAGGCTCAGCGGCCATGGCTCACGGGCCCAGCCACTCCGCGGCATGTGGGATCCTCCCGGACGGGGGCACAAACTTGCGTCCGCTGCATCGGCAGGCAGACTCTCAACCACTGCGCCACCAGGGAAGCCCTAGTTTTTCTAATTTCTTGAGTTGAAAACTTTGCACAATAATTTTAGGTTTTCATCTTTACTAATATAAGTATTTGGGACTACACATTTTCCTCAAAATACATGACTTTTGCTACATTAGTTGCATTTTATCTTTTATGCTTATTATTTTGTTGCAATAATAGTCCAATGTCATTCTGACAGGTGTGAGGTGATATCTCATTGTGGTTTTGATTTGAATTTCTCTGATGATTAGCAATGTTGAGCATCTTTTCATGAGCCTGTTGGCCGTCTATATGTCTTCTTTTGCAAGATTTTTATTCAGGTCTTCTGCCTGTTTTTAAATCAAGTTGTTTGTTTTTTGAAACTGAGTTGTATGAGCTGTTTATGTATTTGGGGTATTAACCCCTTTTTGGACATACCATTTGCAAATATTTTCTCCCATTCAGAAGGCTGTCTTTTCATTTTGTCAATGGTCTCTTTTAATGTACAAATGCTTTCAAGTTTAATTAGGGCCCATTTGATTATTTTTGCTTTTGTTTTCTTTGCCTGAGGAGACAGATCCAAAAAAATATTGCTAAGACTTAAGTCAGAGAGTGTTCTGGCTATGTTTTCTTTTAAGAGTTTTATAGTTTTTGGTCTTTGATTTAGGTCTTTAATCCATTTTTAGTCTCTTTTTATATATAAAGTGAGAAAATGTTCTAATTTCATTCTTTTACATGTAGCTGTCCAGTTTTCCCAGCACTGCTTATTGAGGACACTGTCTTTTCCCCATTTTATATTTTGCCTCTTCTGTCATAGCTTAATGGACCATATGTGCATGGGTTTATTTCTGGGCTCTCTATTCTGTTCCATTGATCTCTGCATCTGTTTTTGTGCCAGTACCATACTGGTTTTCTTTTTTTAACTTTTTGTTTTATATTGGAGTATAGTTGATTAACAATGTTATATTAGTTTCAGTTGTACAGCAAAGTGATTCAGTTATACATATACCTGTAACTATTCTTTTTCAAATTCTTTTCCCATTTAGGTTGTTACATAATATTGAGCAGAGTTTCCTGTGCTGTACATTAGGTCCTTGTTAGTTAGCCATTTTAAATATAGCAGTGTGTACATGTCAATCCCAAAGTACCATACTGTTTTGATTACTGTAGCTTTGTAGTATAGTCTGAAGTCAGGGAGCCTGATTGGCTCTTATTTTTGAAATTAAGCTTCCATGAATTTAAACTTGCTGCCATTACATGATTGCTATTTCAATCTCTGTGGCTGACTGGGAGTTCATGGAGACTAGAGCATCATCTTAATCACCTTGTTTCCAGAGTAAAATGAGATACCTAATGTATAGTAGATCCTCAAAATAGATATTTGTTGGGTGAGTAGAGTTTATTATTGTCACCGTTGTTCTATTTATTGATTTTCTAGATTGCATTCTCTTTTTTTCTCTTGGTTATTTGTTTTTCTATTGTTGGTTTATTATTTGCTTCCCTGTCAGGAAAAACAAAACAACCTTATAAAAAGGTTTTGTGACTACTTAGAAATCAGATTTTTAGGTGTTTCTTTGTAAGTTTCTTCTATTTGTAGTATCTAACTGGACTGGGAATTCAGTTCTGCTTTATAAAAATGAGAAGATTTGTTTTAATTTTTTTTAATGTTGCGTTTTTAAGAGAATAAGAGGAGAAGTAAACCCCAAAAACACAGAAGGCTAAAGACTGATTTTCAGAAAACCCTTACAAATGAACATTTTTTAAAGAACTGGGATATTTAATATGAAATTTATATGTTTACAATGCTGCGTTGCTGATCCTGTCCATTTCCCCAAGTACCATTAAACTTGGCTAACACCAAAAAGTCTTTTGTGAGAAGTTTATCTATGACAGCAGGTAAGCAAAATGAGTTCCATCTCTAGGACAATATGATGGAAGAGGGGCAGCTTGAACAGGGTACCAAAATGACTCATAAGCTGACCTACTTTGAAAGAGGCAAAAATCTCAAATAGGACATTCCTTCTTGCACTGGACTTTCCACTAAACATTAAATAAAGATTGAATCCAATCTTCCTTAGATTTTAAGAGGCAGTTGACAGTTGAGCATTAGTTAGCTGTAGAAAAGAATGAAGAAGTGTCTATGATTGTTCAAATGCAGTTGAGTAGTAGAGAAGTAAGTTAGTAGGTTTGCAACAAAACAAAACAAGACAACTAAAATATATACTTGGAAGACACTTGTTTGTATTAACCTTTTGGGAAGCTGCTAAAATTAACATTAAGAATGATTCAGTTTATACTACACAGAAAGGAAAAAACAAATTTGGAACTAAAAATGGTTTCATGCATTTAACTTATCTTTAAATTTAAAAGTTTACATGTTATTTTTTAAGTTATATATGAATAAGACAGATGCTACTTGTGAGCTCTGGGTGTTCAAAGAAAATAGCTGGTAATCTACTTAGCTGAGGACAATAAGTTTTACCTTATGCTCAGAAAAATATCAGGAAGATATTTTTACCGATTTTACCAAAACAGCAGGATAAACTTCAAACTAATCTTTCTCTTTTAGCAAAACCACATATAGAAGTGAATGAATATAAAATCTTAATATAATTCCCTAGATTTGAAGAGCATCTTTCTTCCAAGAGCTTAAAGCAATTTGCTTTATGTTCTTATTCAGTCTAGAAACCCTTCTGTGACAAAGATATGCATTAGACAAATAGATGCATAGACAAATATGTGTTTTTGCCCTCATTCTATGAATTAGAGAATTAATACTTGCTAGATTAAGACTGGTTGGCTTAAGATTACAAAACTAAATCCAGATCTCCTGGTTTCAGCGGCCAGATCTCTTTCCAAAGACTTTATTTACACATTAAGCAATGCAGAAATCCCCTTTTCTCCCACTTGATTTCAGAGAATGACCTTGACTGCTTGTCAGGCAGATGCCATGCTGTCTTCTAAAAACTAGATTCTTTCTCCCTTCCATATTTCCATCCACGTGGAATGCCCTTTCTCCCTTTGATGTATTCAAATGCTTCCCTCAGGTCCCGCCTCATCTAAAACTTATCCTCTGACTAAAGAGGCTCAACTTCTGTTGGTTCAACCAAAAAAATGACTACATTCAACCAATGTGTTTAACCAACCATAACCATGATTCTGGTATGGTAACAATATCAGCATATTTCAGAAGAAAGTACACCATTAGGTTGTCTTCTTTGAGGACAGGGACCATGTCTTAGTCATTTCTGTTTACTCAGTCCCTACATAGGGCCAGAAATACAGTAGACAATGAGTGTAAATGCTTGCTGAGAGAAGGTTGTTGTATAGACAGTGTTGATGTATTATCCTTTCTGAATATTTATGGAATAGTTGAAATATAGAACAGCTATTATTATACACTTATGTTAATATGTTTAAATCACAGAGCACAATACCAATTCAGTTGATGGTAAATAAAGCTGGCAACTACCTCACAACCGCTGCTGGCTCCCTGCCCATCCTGCAATGTCTGTCAACTAGGTTATGATGGTTAAAGACGTGAGGAGTCTTTTTAGTTGTGCCCTCACCACAACACACCACTACTTAGTCTCTAGCTCCATTCCCTGGGGTTATCCCCCTTTCCACTCTTTTGGTTATTCTCCACCAGCTGCTTGTATATTACCAAGTCCTCACTGGATTTGGAGCAGGGATACAAGAGTTGAGGCATGTGGTGGTAGATTGTAAGATGGCAGTTGAGGCATCTGCTTCGTCTTTCTGGCCATGATCATTTTTTCCTCCCTTTTCCAACATCTTCGACTCTTCTGAACTGTCAGACAGGAATTAGAGTTTTCCAGGTGGTTATGGGTTTTCTGTTTTACTGTACCATTTGATCTGTGGCTCTCTATGTACCTAAAAAGGAATCAAACACATAGTAGATGCTTGGTAAATACTAATTAATTCATCAGCCCCCAGGAAAGGGAGTTCAACAGAGGTACTCCTGAAATACCAGAAGGAAGAGCCAAGGTGACTGACGTTAATAAGAATTACTATTCATCCCCCAAATCAGCAATAGAATTGCTATTTCCAAAATCAATTCTTAACCAACATAAACCCAATCTAGCAAGCCATATTTCTATTTAGTTCAATTGCTGTCTATTCTACTCCTCTTAGAAGCATAAAAAATGCTTTTTAGTAGGAGTCACAGAACCATAAACTTCCTACTTTTCCAGCTTCTTGGCTAACTGGAATAGGAAAACAGAAATGGTATTGCCATTAAAACTGAAGTTATGTAAGAGAAACTGAGATCATCAAAAGTACTGGGATTCATTTATCTATGAATAATTAAGAATCAAGTTTAAAAAGTGTGTTTTAAAAGATGGCAGATCCCCAATAGCTTAGAAACTTCGGCACTTGCATTTTTAAAATTATGTTCATCAGTTTTATTACAAAAGGCAAAGCTTTCAAACTGAGAACTCATTGATTCTCTTCCTTTTCACTGTTCATTAAAAAAAATAGGTGTGGGAGTCTCTCACCCATTTTTATGAACATTCTTTAACATTCATTGAACAATTCATGTATATGCTAAGCCTTGTTAGGGAGATAGCATTGGTTTTGCGTTTTCCACGGTCTTGCAAAGGCACCTTCTGAGACATTTGCTACTGTAATCCATAAATGGATCATGATTGTACCCTTTGTTTCACCTTAAGCCCAAAGCAGCTCAAGTTAAATGCCAAGCTTCCCTGAGTTACAAATTTAGAATCTCGCCCAGGTGCTTGCTCACAGGGTGCATTAGCCCACTGCCCGGGTTGATTAGCACGCTCTCTCCAAGTAGTATATTGACTACCATGTGCACTTATCATTTATCATACTTATATTCATTTTATTCTTATCCCAATAACGACAGCTTTCATGTAAAATGAAAGGAGAAAATGCAATTAATATCTTCTCAGTACACCTTTCACATCATGCACAAGCACACGGGCTTCTGAATCAAACACGTGTCTTCTCTGAATTTGGATTTTAGTCTTATTATTATTATTGCTCTCATTCAAAAATAATCTGAAGATAACCATTTGTTGTGTCTTCAGAAATGGTCAAGCAATAAAGCTGGCAGTGGGGTAGGGACAGCAAGGAAAGGGGATAGAGTTTTCTGATTTGTCAGTGAGGGGAAAAGCAATGACAATGGAAAATTAAGCCAGTCATCTGGCCTAAGACAATGCTTGTTTTCAAGCTTAATCATTGGAGAATATATCAGAGGTATGTATTCAGCTTTGGGGTCAAGTAATTTTGAAAGTCCATTTTGGTGTGGATAGCCAAGAGCCTTAACAAGTTTGAATGAAATCCAACAAGGGCAAACTCTTTTAAGTATGTATTCTATTGGTTCAGAAATAACAGGGTGGATGGCAGGTGGTAATGCAACTCCCCTCTCAGGAAATCTAAAATTAGAAATCTTCCTTACAGTTCTTCACCTGGAGCTGCAAAGACACTTTTGCATGTCCTGTCAATTTAATGACATTTTTCCTTCTTGCTATTGGGCATACAATGGTTAAACAGAAAACAAATTTTGAGCAGCTGCCACAAGTAGGGTGGGAAGGATGAGAAGATGTTTACTGGTGTTACTCAAGGAATGTCATGGTGTTTATAGTTAACAGTCCGTGAAGGATGCCTTTCCAACTGGAACTTGTTCAGGAGGGATCCTTTCTGTGGAAGGTTGTGGAACAAATCTCTCACTCTGGTCCGGGATGGCACAGAATGCTCAGGTTAGACACAGAGCTGCTGAGCACCTTATTTCCCTATAGAAATAAGATGACAAAGATTGCTACTTAAAATTAACTTGAGGCCACTGCATTCTTCATGATTTGCGAATAGCAAATAGCAGCACAAACCATGAAGCAAGTACATGACCAGTCAAAACACACAGAACACAGTCAAGAATGGTGTAGGAGGAATGTCAGCGATGCCGGAAAACTGAGAAGCTAGCTAGAAATCCACAAAATGGCTCTCATCAGTTCTTAGAGAGGAATATGAAAAATTAGTATGAGAAGCCCAAAGTATTACTTTTATAACTGCATATATTTATGCTTAATTTAATTCACAGTATAGTGAATAGAATTCTCCTTCCAGAGTGTGTGGTCAGACATGCCAAAACTTTCTTTGGTTGTGTTCCTAATGCCCTCCATTTAGAGCAGGGTTTCTTAACCATAGCATGATGGATATTTTGGACCAGAAAATTCTTTTTGTGGGTGGAATGCCCTGTACATTGTAGGACGTTTAGCAGCATCCTAGGCCTCTACCCACTTTATGTCAGCACTAACCCCATGGGAGTGACAATAAAAACATCTCTAGACATTGCCAAATGTCCTGGGGAGGGAGGGATGCAGAGACTAGATTGCTCCCTTTGAGAACCACTGATTTAGAGGGATATATAAGCCTTATCTTATACTAAAGTCAAGCTTCTAGCCGACAGATTTGAAAATTGTCTAGTAGAAATATGGATGGAATCTTGGCAAGGTTTATTTCTGACTATACATGCTTCATGTAAAAGGCAGGGATTGATTTCAGCTAGAAGAGACATTTGTGCTAAGGAAGTTCTTTTTGCCTTCATGGAAAAACTAACCTACAAAATGTAAGGAGTTAAGGAACTGACTCAAGGATTTCCAGATGTCATCGGAGCTTGGCTCAAAGTAAACATTCCATCACTTATTTTAGGAAGGGATGAGTTTTTTTAGTTTGTTTTTGGCTTTTTTTTTTTTTTTTTTGGCCTCTCCATTTGCTGCCAGTTCAGTACAAAACCAATTGAAATAAACCATTTTCAACTGCTTACCTACTTAAAGAGCATTTTTAAAACTCATTAACCCTCTAAGCATCTCCATTTGGTTATTTTTAGTTATCCATGGCCATGTAGGATTTCACTATGCCCCAATAAGGATAAAAACAAATTAAAAAAAAAAAATCTCCAAAGACACCAGCCACTTCAGGAAGAGTTTATTAAATTAGCAGTTGAAGGGGTTCCCTGGTGGCGCAGTGGTTGAGAGTCCGCCTGCCGATGCAGGGGATACGGGTTCGTGCCCCGGTCCGGGAGGGTCCCACATGCCGCGGAGTGGCTGGGCCCATGAGCCATGGCTGCGGATCCTGCGCGTCCGGAGCCTGTGCTCCGCAGCGGGAGAGGCCACAGCAGTGAGAGGCCCGCGTACCGCAAAAAAAAAAAAAAAAAAAAAAAAAATTAGCAGTTAACACATCAGCACCTTGGAGGGTGGAAATGTCATGTGATAGATACCAGCTCCAGCCTCTAAGACTCACCGTTTTTCAGCTCAGGTAAGTAATCAATTGTGCAGGTATTTGCCCAAATTATTTAAAACTCTTGATTTCTAAATATTGAGAAGATCTGGTTCAAAACAGGTGGTCACATTGTTAGTGGTATTCATAGTTTGGGCAGTATTGCTAATTAACAGATTCATTTTGACCCTCAATTTTTTTCTTGGTTGTCAAGGAGGTAAGAGAAAAGCTGTTTTATAAGTACCTTTTATGGGCCAGGTGAGAAGTTGGCTGACAGAGTATACAGATTTTATGCACTTAGAATTACTCGAGGGATTAAAGTAGTCTTAGAGAAGAATGTGCATAATTTATATAATCTCAGAGGAAAGTCTTTTATATTCGCTTAGGGAGAGGCAAGGAACGGATGAACAGAGGTGATGGGCTTAGGGAACACCAGGAATTTGATACGACTGGAGCATTAGAGAGGTATGTGTGTGTGTGTGTGTGCATGTGTGTGTGTGAGTGTGTGTTCATTTGAGCTCTACACTTGGTAGGTATTCTGTTCATTGCATCTACCTATAACTTCAGAGATGTATCAAGGATGAATTTGTCTCTGTAATAGTCTTTCCACAACACTGGTGAGTTGTCAGGGAAGATACACATTTGTAAGCCTATATTCTGGTCCACCCATTAGTCACTCAGCACAGGATTATTCTGCTACCATCAATGGTAAATTTAGTATCAAATTAGATAGTGTTAGATTGTCTTCTGGACCTGTAAACTGAACTTTTGTAGTAAATACATTTTTATCTAGACTTTGAACTACAAGCCAAAATTAAAGGTTTGGATTTTTTTGTTTGGTTTGGTTTTCTGTTTTTTGCTGTACAGCCCAAATTTCTCCCTATTTTCCTCATATGTAAAAATCACAGCATTAAAAAACTGAGTGTTAGTTGCATAAGAAAATTTTGTATACAGAAATACCATAGATAATTATCATTCACTAAAAAAATTTTAACAAAACTGATTAGCTTATTGATTGATAAAAATATTAATAAAATAAACAGGTAAGGGTGATTCAATTTTAATATCCCATAGTGTAAGATTACCAACTGAGAAAATAATTATTCCCCTAAATAATGGTTTGTGTTCATGTTGTATATTTCTGCTGTTCTCCAATGTCCTCAATATTGGTCACTGCCAGAGGCAAGTGTTAGACAAGAGAGACAAATGGTCTGATCTAGAATGGCAAATTCTATGTTTCCTTAATACAGTCTCCTGGAATGACAGCAGTTATGTATTTTTAAGTCGGCTCTTCCATTATGGCGATAAATGGTTATTTAAATACAGTCAGGTTCAAATTACACTAGTGGAAAATGCAGCAGGAAAAAGTATCAAAGACAAAGAACTTTTAAATAAATCTCATTTCTCCTCCCGCCATATGAGGTAATTTCCATGCCAGATGGCAGATGTTTTTGCTGGTACTTAAAAGAAGTAAAAATTAAATGGATCTCAAAACTTAATTGTTTTTAGTTTAAAAATGCTCTCCAAAAAGTGGGAAGCTTAGAATGATCTCAAAAACTCAGGATCTTAATATATAATTTTAATTTGGGAAAAAATAGTCAACTCTTAAGTCATTCAATTTTTTTAGAGTCCATTATTGAATTTTGATATTATTTTTCAATCAATTTAAAGGATGCCATTTTTTCTAGAAGGGATGGCCAAAAATCTTCAAAGGACTATATTTTAATGTGTAATGATTCAATCAGCTCTTTAAAACTGAGCAACAGATGACGTGTTTAGACACTGTTAATCATTGTCTGTATCAGTATAAATCAGAAAAGTTACCTATACAAGGCTGTTGTGTTTTTTTTTTGCGGTACACGGGCCTCTCACTGCTGTGGCTTCTCCCGTTGCGGAGCACAGGCTCCGGACGCGCAGGCTTCAGCGGCCAAGGCTCACGCGCCCAGCCGCTCCGCGGCATGCGGGATCCTCCCGGACCGGGGCACGAACCCGTGTCCCCTGCATCGGCAGGCGGACTCTCAACCACTGTGCCACCAGGGAAGCCCCAAGGCTGTTTTTTTTATGATGAGGATCAACACAAGGCAAAAAACAGAGGATCTTCCCGAAACAAACAATTGCTACATGAGCAACTCCTGTTTACCCAGACGAAACCAATCAACTTACCAATGAGAAACCTCTTCTTGCCTTGAAAGCTTAGTATGATGGAGAAAAATTTTATTAATATAACATGTAAATTAATTGCTCAAAAAAGCAAACTTGACCTGGTTGTTATACAGAGACTTTTCTGTAAATACATTAACACTGATCAGAAATAAATCCTGTTTTCTTGATCTAAAATGCAGGATAAATGTTTTAGCAAATATTTCTGGAAATCCCAGCTGAAGGACAGCTCTAAGCCCAAATAACTCTAGCAGTCCTTTAAAACTTTTGTATTTGGAAAAATCCCCCAAACATTTCTTTTTGTACTATAAACAGTATAGAACAATGCCCAATTATGGGAAAATAATATTTAGATTAGTAAATTATAGTGAAACATTCTAATTATTAGTCGTAGGAACTAGAAAATCTGTAATATTCTTGAACTTCTGAAATCTGAACAATTAAGTCAACAAACCTCAACTGAGCCCCAGTGATGAGTTTCCTGTTTTACTATGTATAGAAATATAATTTCTGTGTAAGCAGAAACATGAAACAATCTCTATCTTCAATTTGTTTACAGTTTTTTTGGTGAAGACCTGGAGGCTTTTAGAAAAAGAAGATATTTTAATTAACCAAGGCTAGTTTCAGCTTCAGTTTTTGTTCTTTTACAAAGCCTAAAATACATTCCTGTTGAATTTATTTGAGGCAGAGTTACAAATTGCACAACCAACAAAGGGTAGCTTACTCTGATTATCTGTGAGATGCTGACTTCTGAGGGACTTAAACCTTGACAAGTTTTGCCCATAATTTACTCAAGAGCAGGCATCCTTAACACATCCTTGATGTTCTCCACTCTTCAGTAGGCCACAGACGCTCTCACAAGTCAAGCCAAGCTGCTTTCTTAGATTATCACAGTCCTAGTGGAGGATAATAAGTGGGTCCATGGATTCTAGAATGGCAGCTATGGAAAAGAGCATTTTGCATTTTTGTGAGTTAGAGTGCTAGCGAAGCTGCAGTAACAAAGCGACCACAGAATACAATCACTCAAATAAAATAGGACTCTAGCTTTCTCACATTTAACAGTGCAGAGATGCGGGAACTTACACACAGCTTTCCCCATCTAGATTCCTTCTGCTTTGTTTTCTACCATTTCTAAGTGTTGCTCATCTCGCATGGGTGAAGCAGGCTCACCACTACCCATGAAAATGTGAGAGAAGTAAAAGACAAGCAGTTTGATTGTTAAAGAAATGACCTAGACATTGAACATATTATCTAGCTGCTAGCAAGATTGAGAAATGTAGTCCCTAGCTAGACAGCCATGTGCCCTGCTAAAACTGGAGTTGGGAGCTAGGAAGGATTCTGTTCTTACAAAAAAGAAGGGGTGAATAGACACTGGGGGGGGGCGGGGCAACTAGCAGTCTGTACCTTTAGCATTTAATAAATGGTTTATAAAATAATGCTTTTGATTAATCTAACTTCCAACAAATATTTCCTGAGTGCCTACTCTGTATACAGCACTGCACTAGGCTCCACAAAGAATTTTAACTATATACAGATTTTTACTCAAAAGAAACTCTTGATATTTGTAGAGACATAAGTTTTATACACTGAATACCACCGATAATATTATCGATAATGTTGCTAATAACGTAATATCGTAGGCGCTCAATCAGTGGTGCAGAAAATGTGTGATATTAGTATTCAGTATTCCTTTCCTGAAAGGAAAACTAAAGGAAAAGGCAGCAGCCAGCTCATGGATGCCCATTCTTCTTTTGCACTTTTCACCTAATAATAACAAGGACCCAATACAAATAAGGTCATTTCAGTCTTCAAATAGTAAAATTATCTTTAGAAAATTATATATATATGAAGTTGTATATTTATGTATATATATATGTATATAAACTGACTGAGGGCATGCTTATTAATTTTGGCATAGAGGTTATGCCTATACTACTCACCTTTTAGTTAAACAGCATCCGTTCTTATTGTTAGTGAGGATGAATCAATCAACTGCATTCTCTAATGATGGAAGCAGATGGAAATAGAATGAGCTTCTGAATCTTCCTCAAGGGCATTGTAGAGAATGCTGCACCCTTAGCTGAAAATTGCTCAATTTCGCAATGGGGTTGGCCAATGTAGACATAGTCTTATATTTTCACTAATTTTGAATTAATACTCTAGAAACCAGCAGCTGACAATGAGCCTGAACAGTTGGTTTAACACCTGAGGCCTCTTTTAAGAGACCATTCTCATCACAGTCAAACAACAGGAGGATATATTAGAGGGGAAATGAGTGCATTTTCTCTAAGACCACTTAAGTAAGAGTTTCTCTTGAACTAATTAAGATTCAATTCTATTTCAGAAACTAATGTCTGAAGCAGACATTCTGTTTGGGAATAATTAATAAATGAAAGCAGAAGGTTCCAGATCACTCGAAATGGTACTTTTTTGCCTGGTGGATGTTCAATAAAAATGCTTGTTGAAAACAATTAAATAGAGAATAATATTTTAGACATAATAGCAAACGTTCGAGGTGAATGATTATGGTATATAAAATTATTAATAAGATCTAAGAACTTTTTTAAAGTGGAATAACGGACACCCTTGACCATTAAAAACATCCCTGATCCCTTCAACGTTAAGATTTCAGCTCTTACAGTTCTTAGGTATCTGAGGGGAACAAAAGACTGCAAGCTGACTGGTTTTATTTTTTCAGAATAGATTGTGTATAATATGAATTATCATTCCATTTCGAAAGGAAAAATATTTAAATATACATATAAAACTTACATTTTGGATGTGATGGTTCATGCACCCCAATTCAAAAAGATGAGCTGGTCTAAACCAGAAAAATGCTAATGTAGCATGGAGGGAGATATTTTTGCCTGGCAATTTCAATAAGCACTCAAAAGTTGTCTGAGTTGTACTTTGCAGTTCATATAATAAATTTCTACACATGTAAGCAGTAGACCAGGAAGCACTGTCTTGCCTTTCACGTAATGCATCTTTCACAGAATCTTGAAGGGGGATGTTACATTTCTCTTCTAGTGATAATCATACCACGTGAGATTAGTGACTGCTAAAAGCCCTTAGATTTGTATTTTATATCATATGACAACCCCAAGTTTTTTTCAAATAAAGAACCCTCTCTGTGACGCTCCCTGTCATTTTATTTTAATAGCAGAAAGAGTCGTTCACCAAAGTCATCTGCCACCCACTATGACGTCTCAGTGTCACTCTGCCTTCTACAAGTTGCATAGAACTGGGATTATTGGGGGAGAAGTGGTAGTTATCAGTGCTACAAAATTGTGGGAAATGTGAAATCTTCAGGAAAAAAAGGGGAAACATCAAAATGTTCAATATTCAAGATTTCAGGGTAAGCAGGTTTTTAATACCTGACACAAAAGAGAAGGTGTGTCAAGAGAAAGAAACATAGAGTTAATTGCTTAACTCCTCCTTTATCTCTGTTACCAGTTTCCATCCAGAGGAAACATATACCTAATTGGGATTCTAACAGTTTTGGGCAGTGGTTCATTCTGTCCCACGCTGATGTAAACAATATCCTCTGCTTTAACTGTCCTAGGAGACTCATTCTTCTTCTGTTCAAGTAGCTCACGTCTAATGACCTCAAAATAGCAATCTTTTCTTCTTCAGTGTAGTATCAAAACCTATCTTAAATCAAGGTTTATGAATTTAAGGTTTGATGACAAAAGTAAGCTATATTAGTCAAGTTTTAATAACGACATTCTCAAAAGTGTCAAAGTCCAATTACAAGTCAAGTCATTATGCTGTATACTTCACCTTATACGTACTGTATGTCAATTATATCTCAATAAAACTGGGAAAAAAATTTTTAAGTTCAATTACATACAGTCAAATCCTTCACTTTTCATCACACTCATTATGATTAACTTAGATAGCTATTTAAAGATGTCGGGTTTCTGTGAGAGGGATTGGGGGCAAAGATCCTGAACCATTCATAAATCTCTTTTTTCTTTTTCCAGGGCACAAAATTACACTACAGTTGCCAGCCTCCTTTGAGGTTCAGTATGGCCTTGTAAATTCTGGTCAACACGTGTGAGCAGAAATCAGAAATGGTGCATGTCTTTTAAAAAATGTAATAACTAGGGCTTCCCTGGTGGCGCAGTGGTTGAGAGTCCGCCTGCCGATGCAGGGGACACAGGTTCGTGCCCCGGTCCGGGAAGATCCCACATGCCGCGGAGCGGCTAGGCCCGTGAGCCATGGCCGCTGAGCCTGCGCGTCCGGAGCCTGTGCTCCGCAACGGGAGAGGCCACAGCGGTGAGAGGCCCGCGTACCGAAAAAAGAAAAGTAATAACTAGTAATCAGTTTATTATAAACATTCTTTTTTCTTTTTCTTTTAAATTTTATTGAAGTATAGTTGATTTACAATATTGTGTTAGTTTCAAGTGTACAGCAAAGTGATTCATTTACACGCACATATGTATGTACTCTTTTTCAGATTCTTTTCTATTACACGTTATTACAAGATATTAAATATAGTTCCCTGTGCTATAAAGTAAAAGCCTTTTGTTTGTCTATTTTATATATAGTAATGTGTATCTGTTAACCCCATTTTCCTAACTTATTGTTCTTAAACATAGAAGCAATTGTCTTTAAGTATACACAAATATCTCCATTAAAATGAATTTTCAATTACCAGGGGGGGAGGGGGGGAGGGATAAACTGGGAGATTGGGATTGACATATGCACACTACTATGTATAAAATAGATAACTAATGAGGACCTACTGTATAGCACAGGGAACTCTACTCAATACTCTGTAATGGCCTATATGGGAAAAGAATCTAAAAAAGAGTGGATCTATGTATATGTATAACAGATTCACTTTGCTGTACAGCAGAAACTAACACAACATTGTAAATCAACTATAGTCCAATAAAACTTTTTTTAAAAATGAATTTTCATCCTTATATCCAGAGAGACCTAAATAGTTTAAAAACTGAGAACGCTTACAAACCAAAAGATACGAAAGAGAAAGGCTGAAAGGACTAAAGTTGAAGGGGTGAGGAGATGTAAAATTGGGAGCAAAGCCCATCACACTTTATGGTGTAAGAGCTCCAATTCATTTAAATATTAACCAGTTAAATTTAGATCTTAAAATACAAGATGTGGATAGAGTTGAATCTGGTTGATCATACTTTCCCATCAACTGCAGTTCCTTCAGAGTAAAATGAATAGAGAAACAGCTCCATGTACTCACCTTGCCTCTTATAAATTTTGAGTTCAAAGGATTCCACTTACAAACAATCTCCTACTGGGTCAGTGGAGCTTTTCTTCCTTGTCTAAGCACACATCTTGTCACCACGCTCCACTTTGCCGTTATCCAAATTAAAGTCCAATAACGAAAGCTTCTAGTCGCGCATCTAGGATACATCTGGAGCCCAGGTTGGTCACACATACACTGCTCTGCTAAGAGGTGATGTTGATGCAGGAGTACAGTATTTCGAGTTTGTTTTTCCAAGTGTGTAGAACACACAGCACTGCTGTATCAGGTAAACATGTGCACGGGAGAAAACGAGGCATGGGCTCAGAGAAAGCAGTCCAAGGGAAATCAAAAGGACTTTCTCTTTGAGAATTCCCCTGTCTTCGTTTGTAAGGTATCCAATAATTTAATTACATCACATATATAGCAGAGGACTGCTAAGATCTGGGCCGTGGAGGGGCCCCGAGATGGAAGGATCCTTGGTGTCAGTGCCAGCACATAAAGCCTCATACCAGTCAGGAACGTTGAACTGTCACTTGAGCAGAAAACACGTAACGATCATGTTCAGGGGCTGAGATGTTGAGGTTATTTGTCACAGTAATACCAGTGAGTACCTCTGTATAGGAATTCAGGGAAGACGGCCTGGTTCTTGAAGGCCTGCCTTCCCGTACTCTACGATGGAATTACAACAATTGATAGCTTGCTGATTTGCCCTTTAGCAAAACACACACAGCCCCTGCTTAATTATTTCACAGGAATCTTAGAGTTACATTTTTAATCATATAATTTTCTGAAACCATATCACCATAAAGGTGAAAGAAATCACTCTTTCACCAGAAAAACTACCGATTTTTCCAAAGGAAGAAAAACAACAGAAAAACTTTTCTCTAGTTGCTACCAGCCTAGGAGAAGAAGGAAGATAAATCATGGAAGCTTTTTCTGTCTATGTCATTAGATATATTAAAGTGGGGAAAATAAAACCGTAATAGGAGAAATGTTCATTTGTGTTTCGACTGCATTGTGTTTCATGATAGTTACTATTAAGCATTCACTATATGCCAGACAGTATAGGAAGTGCTTTTACATAGATTCTTTTTTTTTTTTTTTTTTTTTCGGTACGCAGGCCTCTCACTGTTGTGGCCTCTCCCATTGCGGAGCACAGGCTCCGGACGCGCAGGCTCAGCGGCCATGGCTCACGGCCCCAGCCGCTCCGCGGCATGTGGGATCTTCCCGGACTGGGGCACGAACCCGTGTCCCCTGCATCGGCAGGCGGACTCTCAACCACTGCGCCACCAGGGAAGCCCTACATAGATTCTTTTACATAAATCTCATGACCTATAAAGTTAGTAGTATTTTTATACCAACTTTACAGATGAAGCTCACAACCCCATAGTCAGTGATGAAACTGGCATTCGAACTTAAGCTAATTCATTGAAATAACTTATTATCCTCTTAGTTTCAGTTGTCCCCAAAGCAAACCCCACTTTATTTTGTTTTTTTCTCCCTGTTACTTGATCACTTCTATTTTGTTTCACTATTACTTAATTATTCAATAGCCACTTGACCCATTTATCCTACATCATCTTCCTCTGAGTATTCTCTTAAATCTCTTCTACTGTGCAAGTAGGTCAAATAATCACCAACGCCATATGATTGAAGAGACACCAAGAAAGCTTCTTGCTTTATACTATCTCCATTAACAGCCTGACAGAGCCTCAAAGTTACCTTTTCAGAGTGGTTTATTACGGTTAAGGGACTGCATCTATTAAAACACAAATGCCCCCATGAGTGTTCATTCATTTAATTATCCACTCAATAAAGACTTGTTTTTTAAAAAGCCATTGCAGTTTAATCTGAAATTAGATATGAGATTATTTACCAACGACGGAGCTCAGAGAATAGTGATTAGAATTGATTAAGCTGGAGGTGATTAACAACAAAAACCACAACACCCAGAACATGACGCATTGCTCCAAAAAAGCTGACCTGAATTAGACACCATCATGGGAAGCACTGAGCAGTCTCAAGTAGCCTGGGACTGACGCACTCAAGATGAGATGAGAGTGCCTGGGAGGAAAAGAGATCACTGGAAGAGAGGAGAGAGATCTTAAAAGGAAAGTAGGGGTATGTGAGAGAAAATGTTTAGCAACTTTCCTTTGGCTCTAGACCCATCTGTGTTCTGGGTACCCCCCCTCAGCTTGCCCTCCATGAACTCTGACCCTCCAACCAAACACATGGCCTCTAGAGTTCCCTCAATTTCTGATTTCTTCAGCAGAAAATTGCCACGCCAGACTTTTCACTCACCATTTCATTGAACGATAAGAATAGCTCAAGTGGACGTTTAGTTTTTCATCCAGACCATTGCAAGGGGACACTATAAGAAACTGGGGCTATCCCAGGCAACCCAGATATATGTTGTCCTACTAACAATTAACTTTTATTGAGAGCTCCTTCTGTACCAGGCACTATGTTAAATTCCTTACGTGGACTATTTCATTTAATCCCCACATCAACCTTACATATGAAGCGTCTTCCACTACTATCCTTATACCACTGAGGAAACTGAGATCTAGAGAGATTTAGTAACATTTCCAATCCATCTAGCCTTTTATTTCTGTAACACAAGTGGTTAAAAACTGTAGCATTCAAATTCATAAACTATGCCTCTTCCATAGCCCCATGTGAATCATTATTCCTGTTTTAGATTGTTTAAGCAAAGCTCCCTTGTAGAATTTCCCCATAGAAAAGACATGACCCAAGGCCATATTCAAAGTAAAATTTCCTGCTGGGCTTTATGTATCTCATCAAGGTTCCCGAGGGCTAAAGACGTAGTTGAGAAGCTGAGTTCCAGAACTCTTTGAGATTTTCTAGCAAAAACCTGCACCCCATTCGAAATCAGGTAAGATTCTCCACCTTACTCCATGGCTCTTGATCTGACATTCTCTTCCCATTTCTCCACCATTTCGGAGCTCAGCCTAATTAGAGGTTACTCAGTAAGGAAAATCCAAAAATAAAACTTGGCTCTGTGTACTATGGTTAAATTAATGTTAAATAATAAAAATCGGACAGAAAGCTTTTAATTCCACTTTCTTCCTCTGTCTACCGCATTGTGCCAAGTTAGAGGGTCCCGGGCAGCTGGTAATCCAAACACCCCAAAACTCACGGGATTAGCAGAAAGTTTCTTAGAAGATGGTATTATTATCCTCACACTTCTTGAGGTGTAAAATTTCCAGGAGGTTGGGAATCCTCAAGAGTTTACTATTTATCATTTGATTAGGAAATGAATGGAAGAGACAAATAAGAACTGATTTCTTGAAGAATTGTCATAAAGTTTTAACAGATACAGTTTTAAGCATTTTATAATTTGATAATAATAGGTAGGCCAGAGTTGTTACCACAACTCAGTAGTGCTCTGGGTATAAAATACTGTCCCAAATGGCTTGGAACTGTTTAGATTTCTGTTTGAATTCCCAACTTTCTCTCTCTGGCCCAGCAGGATGGGTCATATAGCTTCCTTTAACAAGCCACTACTTACTACTGAACGTGGAGACTTCAAGATGTACTTAACCTTGATGGAGGGAAACACTGTATCTAATAAAAAGGAGTCAAAATTCTGAATTACTGCAAAGCACTGCAGCAGGCAAGCTGCAATTCCAGTCATATGAAACCTCTGTTTACAGTAAAAAGATGATATGAATCACAACGACTCTCACAGAAGGACTCAACTGCCTACCTAGTCACATTCCATATATTTATAATATATAATTTCATTTCCATACCAGCTTATTACACATATTAAAGCAATACTTTTCCTTGTACAGCCAAGATTCATTGATAAAATAATGAAGTGAACTAACACCCTTCCTAAATAAAGTTTCACCAATAGCACTGTATGTTAATGGACCTATTTCATTGTTAATGTGACTGACTGCTTATTGATTCTTGCAGGAATCCAGCAAGGGCTTCAGAGTACAATTTAGTTTGGAGAGCTCTGGGTCCAACATCTATGCTCAATTACAACTTTCAGAAGGGGAGATCAATAACATTTAAATTGCTTATGGTAATCACAACTTCAAATCATTGAGATCAGCATAAGCAATCTGCTGACCCCAGCCAAGCTCCTAAATTGAAACTTGTAATGAGTGGTCATTTAGTTTGGGTCCATTCATATTATTTTGGAGGCAGGTGATGAACAATTAAGGATCAGCCAGCACCTTCTCTGCACAACCTTCCCATCTTTATTCCCAAAGTATTAATATGCAGTAACCCTCGGGTTCATGTTTTGCACTTCTTTAATGGGTATTCTGTATGAATAAGCAATTATATTTTCTATTAAACAATTTCAGTGTAATTGAATTAGCAGTTATAATATTGCTAGGGCAAGCAAAAGCTTTCCTAGGGAAAAATTAAGTGATATTGGGTACTGCAAATTAATTTATAGAACTGAAAAATGTAACCAATTAAATAGAATTGCCTTTGCTTCCCCCCCTCCTCCAAAATACAATTAAGCAGCACATTGTTTCAAAGAATATGTTTCAGAGCAATTTGTTTTCAATCATAATAGCTGTTTTTCATTCATTATGAAAAGCTGTCTACTATAATGAAAATTTCATAGGCAGTTTTCCTTGACAAAGCAGGTTGCAAGTTTAAACAAAGATAACCTGCAGATTACTTCCTTGATAAGGAGTCACCTTAGAATTACATTTTAATAAATCATGGAAAATAAATCTTCTGCATTACAGCATGAAGGTTTAAAGAAAGAAAAAGCAAGTAAAGAGAAACTAGTCAATGGAAATCTCCTGCTGCCAATATAATAATAGATGGACCAATGATAATATATAAAGCGTATTACACTCACACACACAGCCAAAAAGAAAAATGTAAGATAAATATCACGGAAGTCACAACTGTCACAAATGAGACTTGAGTAATAATCCCATCTTTACCATTCATCATTCCTACTGAGCCTCCTCCAAACATTTTGCTGAATTATAAACTAGGGTATTTAGGCCACATTTTTTGCAACCTAATGAGATGGCCATCTTTAGATTACTACTAAGATTTAAAGCATCCTACCAAGTTTTTCCAAACGAAGTAAAATATAAATATATACATATATATGTAATGTGTATATATATATATATAACACACATATAATATATGATAGGTATGTATATATTTAGAAAGGAAATTAAAACTATTGTTGGAACAATTGTAAATATTTAATAAATCTACATTAGTAAGAAAATTGTAGTAAAAATATTTAGTAATACCAATGTCATTTCTTTTATGAATGCCTGGATCTGAAAAGGCCATGGGTGTCTCCACGTGAATTCCATAAAAAGGATGGTTTAGATTCGTTAGCATTGGATAGCCCTTAAAAGGCTTTTATGCAGGCAATGACGAGTCAGGTTCTAACTTGGGTGCCTCGAGGACTGACTGGAAGGCCAGAATGGGCTGGAGCGAGGGAGGACGGGTAGTGACTCCTGCACTCGTCCAGGTTAGGAGGTGGGCGTTTGAATTAAGGAAGAAGTGGAGAAGGAAATGAAGTCATCCGTTTTCAGAAGCTGAATCGACAGAACTTCACCTTTGATTGGCTATGGAGAAGGAGAGGACTCGAGAATAGCTTGAAGGTTTCCGTTTTGGAAAAACTGGAAGGCTGATATCACTATTTATGAGTTAGAGAATGTAGATTAAGGAGTATGCAGGGGAGGTGACTAAGTTCATGTGTTCATTGAGAGTATTTCCAAAAGACTGAATTAGATTAATGTTATTCCTGGACCCTCTGCCTCTACTGAGACAGTAGTGATTGAAAAAGGCATTTACTACAGAAACAACTACTGATGTTCCTTTGGTAAATTTATCTTCACAGAATCCCATCTACCTATTAAATCAGTGTGAGTTAGGTCCATTGTCTGAGAGGGTATGGCTTCTGTACTTAGACAAAATTTTTGGCAATCTACTAAAATAGCATCTTTGGATTGGTACTAAGGTTTAAAGGCATACTATTGATTTTCTCTAAAAAGATGGAGAATATATATTTCATTCAGCCTCTAAGTTTTAATGATAAACATAGTGAATAATGGTTTGAGCCTGTAAGAAATTTCATCTAACATTCAGAAAATATTTGGCAAAGATTTATATTCATTTAAAAGAAGTGGATATCAAAATTCTTCAATTGGGAGAAAATAGTGAAGCTAAGTGTTTCTAAGGTTTATAAAGTTTAACAAACTGTAACTAGAATGTTTTTAATTTTTTTTTAATTTTAAAAATAGGAAGACATCATGGAGCCTGGCACAATATCTGGCACATAATAGAAACTCAATTAAATGTGAAATAAATGTGTTTATATTTGAAATGTAAAGTGAACAGCTGCCCATACATTTTAACTTGTCCATATATTAAGGCAGTTGTTTATGTATTTTACTATCAAACAAATGAAAATGTTTTGGCATTTAATAATTCAATATAACTCTCCACACACACACTATAGTAATTCACCCATCACCTACTCTGTTTTAATAACTTACTGCTGACATTTTTATGGTTATACAATATTAACAATATAGTTCATATTTGAACTTTTTGGAAATAGACAATTGCGAAATATATAAACTACATGGATAAGAAAAATGTACATGAGTTTCGTGACTATTATAAACTTAACTTTCTTACACATATTCCTGGAATTTAAGATCTGATGAGACATAGCAATAGATGATGAAGGATTTCTCTTTTTACACAGTTACCTTATTTATCCATATGCTCATTCATAGACTATTTTTTCACTTGATGAGGCTACTTGATTCTGCTGTTTCTTTCCATTCTGTAACGTCATCTGCTTTATCCCCTGAGGACTCCCCTATGCTATTCAGCATTTCCATGCACCCAATCCGTAATAAAACTTAAAACTTCCGTTCACTTTATCCAACATTTATTAAATACCTACCATGTGCTGCAATAGGTGAAAAAAGAGCTAAATTAAATTCCTTCTTATATCATTTCTTCCTCCTTGATGATATCAGTGGCTATCATATGATCCAGCTATTCCACTTCTGGGTATTTATCTGAAGTTAATTTGAAAAGATTACATGCACCCCTGTGTTCACTGCATTATTCACAATAGCCAAGATATGAAAACAACCTAAGTGCCCATTTATGGATAAATGGATATAGAAGATGTAGTATATATGCAATGGAATACTACTCAGTCATGAAAAGGATGAAATTTTTGCCATTTGCAACAACATAGATGGACCTTGAGGGTATTATGCTAAGTGAAATAAGTCAGGCATAGAACGACAAATAATGTATTTCATTCATATGTGGAATATAAAAGAATAATAATAATAAATGAACAAATACAATGAAAACAAACACATAGATACAGAGAATAGTGGAGTAGTGGTTACCAGAGTGGAATGGGAGCGGGAGAGGGAAAAATGGGTCAAGTGTATGGTGACCGATAGAAATGAAAGTTAGTGGTAAGCACACTGTAGTGAACACAGAAGTCAAAATATGTTACAAACACGAAACTTATATAATGCTATAAACCAACGTTACCTTGAAAACAAGAAGAGTGACATTGCTCTGTATAATCCAGTGGACCCTTTACTGTATGACTTCTAAACCTCACTTTCCTCATATATAAAATGGAGATCAAAAATAGTACACACTTGAAAAAGAATAGGTATATGTATATGTATTAACTGAATCACTTTGCTGTACACCTGAAACTAACACAACATTGTTAATCAACTATACTCCAATATAAAATAAAAATTAAAAAATAGCACCCACATTATAAATTTGTTGAGGGAAAAAATGCAATGTTGTCTATAAACTCTTTAAAACAGTCCCTGAAACATAGAAGGTGTTCAGTTAATGTTGGCTTTTATTCTCCTGTGCATGGATCCATTTTTCAAACCAGTACGATAGATTATTATGGGACTATGTATGTTTACTTACATCTAATTATAGTCCTCAAAATTCTATGAAAATTGCCTTCCTGTAGCCACTATCAAAGTTTTCATTCCATCATATTTATACCTACTTATTAATCATTTACTGCAGATTAAGGACTGGTGGTACGAATATGAGTAATCTTTCTTTCCATATAGACTTTTAGTTCAATAAACTCTCTGCCTTCACATTTTCCTAATGTGAGACATCAACACCATCTTTTCCTGGTTCTCAAATCTCCCCACTCTTTCCTCTTTGTCTATTTAAATTTATTGACCATTTTTTTATATTAACTACAAGTTTTATCAATGAATCAACTTTGGTTCCCTGAATTTCTTCTTTACACACTCTTACCTAAGGTACATTTTTACTCACATGGGGCCATTTTTTTCCAATAGGAAAATTACATGTAAAATGATTTACCCCTCATCTCTTCTTCGCTACATCTTTACAGGTTATTTTATGATATCAACAATCAAAACATGAGACAGCTTAGTCATAGTTGAAAAAGAAAGCACTTTAGGGTCAAGTAGACCTGTCTGATTCCTAGCTGTGTAACTTATCTGCATGACTTCGGTCAACTTATTTGACTTCTTTCTCCTTTTCTCATCTTTACAATGAGAATAATTGCACCTAGCTTTTGGGGTTACAATGAAGATACATTGAGAGAGTGAAGTAGAGAGTTTTGTACAATGCCCTTGTTATCTAAGTGTCATTGGAAATAGATGAATTGGAGAGAGATTAAATTATTGTTATTTAATTATTTAATATATTGTTCTTGTAAGCTTCCAGAATTTTCTACTTAAAGTATGTGAACTATGGAGTCCCAACTTTAAAAATGTTATTTAGCAATGTAATTTGCCTATTAGAAAAAAGTCAGTTTCTAAATGAAATAATTTATACCAGTGCACTATTACCAGTAAGCTGCCGCCTGGGTGGGAGGGAGTGCATCGGCTCTGCCACTGGCTATGTGATTGGTAGGTGGAGAAATCACTTCATTTCTGAGCTCAGGTAATCTCATGTGGAAGATTAATACGGGTTTCTAAAGTTCCTTCCAATGCTAATATTTTATGATACTAAACATTCCTTTTTTTTTTTTTCAAAGTTAAACTTATGGTCTGGGTTGAACAATGTCTCTTCCAAATGCCTGTGTTGAAATCTTAATTTCCAATTTCTCAACGTGACCTTATCCGAAAACAGCATCATTGCAGATGTACTGTTATTGCAGGAGGATGGGCCCCTCATCCATGTGACTGACGTCCCTATAAAAGTGGAAAATTTGGAGATAGACAGGCACACAGGGAGAATGTCATGTGAAGATGAAAGCAGAGATTGAGCTGATACTTCTAAAAGCCAAGGAACATCAACGAGAGCTAGCAAACTACCAGAAGTGAGAAGAGAGGAACAAAAGAGATTTTTTTCTCACAGGACTCAGAAGGGACCAGTCTAGTTGACATCTTCTTTTTTTATTTTATTGAAGTATAGTTGATTTACAATGTTGTGTTAATTTCTTCTGTACAGCAAAGTGACTCAGTTATACATATATATTCTTTTTCATATGCGTTTCCTTTATGGTTTGTCACAGGATATTGAATATAGTTCCCTGCGCTATACAGTAGGACCTTGTTGTTTATCATTTCTATTCAATATATACAATAGTTTGCATCTGCTAATCCCAAACTCCCATTCCTTCCATCAGACTTGTAGCCTTTATTCTGTGAGACTGTACATTTCTGTTGTTTAAGCCATCCATCTTATTGTACTTTGTTACGGCAGCCCTAGGAAACTGATTCTTCTTATTCCATAATTAACTAGAAAATGCTTAGCTTTAATTATAATACAAATACATTTATATGTATTTGTAGGTATGAAGAATATACACTACCAGAAAACTTATTTGATTGATTGATTGTTTGAAGCAGACTGTTGATTGAAATATTGAGCAATTAATCATGGAATTCAATAACTGAACATTAGCGTCTCCAATTGAGAAGAGTAAGGAAAACAAAGCTTCAAAATTATAATGGCTTTTTAACATCAGAAAGGTCCCTAAATATATTTCCTTCTCTTTGAAGTCTAAGAGGATGTTGCTATCTCTAGATTGCCCCTCTCAGTTTTGAACTCCCTAAATGTGTTTCCTTAGCCCATGAGAAGTGCAGAAGAAACTTTCCCCATCAGCATTCTTGGTTCATATCACACTGGCTAGTTGCCTCTGTGGAATTTTGATTTTCTTATGAGACTGCTTTTCCCATTTGCCTTGCATTTCTTTTTGTTTCCCTTTCTGTGAACACTGTGAGGGTAAGGTTTAGAACAGTTTTGTTAAATTTAAGAAATATCTAGTTGACCAATGCCTACAAAATAGCGTAGTATGTATACTTTTGTCCTACAGAAAGACCATGATTGATCATTTAGGCACATCTTATCATAAATCCTTCCCCCCTAAAACTACTAGGGGACCACTTCTGGTTGAAAAGATCCAAGTTCAGGACCAGAACATTTTAATGCCCCGTCATTCACTGGAATGTAGTCGTAGCTGCTTCTATTAGGAAAATATCTTCGGGATATTTTCTAAAAGATTTTTTAGTTTATATAAATATGCCATAGTGATGAAGAACACCAGCTACAGAGTTAAACTAGACAGGGTTCAAATCCCAATTCCACGGCTTTAATAGCTGGTGGTTCTGGGATTATTATGTAACCTCCATAAACAGAATCCTCATCTCTTCTAATAAAAATACAACCTTGCAAGGTTGTGGGGAGGATTAATGAGATAAGGTGTGTAAAGTACTTAACACAGCATTTGGAGCATAGTGTTGAGTATGAAGTGCTCAATAAAGGCATACTGTACTCTTCTTAGCAGTGGTAGTAATATTAATAGCATTTCCAGCTTTCAGAGTCATTATCAACAATGGAAAATTTCAGCTTGGCAGATTGAGTGCCTCCTAAGTGATCACAAGGCAATTAAACAGGCTTAATGTTATTTGGCCACTTCGTATCGACACAAATCTAAGTTGGGCCTCTGAATATTAGGACGTGGAATTTGAGATCATTCACTAGTGTATGATGTGGCACTCTTGCTATCCACATAAACATAGCGTTCACTCAGGGAAAGTCCAATGTATGACACAGAGATATAATACAAAATAAAGATATAAGCTGTAAATAACTACTTCTAATTGAGTAGTTCATCATAAGACAAAGTAAAAACTTTTTAACTCTCTACAGTTTTCAGGATTTTGTACACTGCCCACGTTTAGTTCCTCTGTCAGACCTGCCATTTTATGTGTAATATAATACTGCTTAAGGTTATCAATCTTTAAAAAAGTGTACCATTGCTTATAGCCACTCTTGCTTTGCAATACAAATGACATAATTACTTGTTCTGGCTGGAGGGGGTCCAGTTCCTCTAGTTCATTTTTTAAATGCAAATCTTATTAAGTATTTTATCCTAAAATGGCTAATGCAAAAAGGGCAGTGCTAGACTAAGATGGACAACATGCCTAAAAAATAAATACTAGGCAAATAATGAAAGCTGAATCAAATCAGCACACTGGAAACCAAATTGATTACTTATCGAAATATGTTAACATGGTGTAATGGGTAACAGCCAAAGTCAGATATAGAATAATATTACATGAATCATTGTCAGATAATCACAAAGGATTATAAGAGCAATAAGAAATTTTAAAAACTTTGCCACCAAAATCTAGATGCTCATAAAAATATTATAGGTAGTAATCTGTATATTATATAGTTCAGTGTAAGGACTCTTTTCTTTTTTACAGGTCCTCTTTTTTGTATTTCTCCAAAATTCATAGGTCTGCTGTCAAACAGAATAATGGGCAATTCTTCTACAAAATCTTGTAAGAAACTTTTATGAATGCTAAATGCATCATCTCTGCTCAATTCACTTTAAGATTTCAACTATGGAACAAAGTCTCTTTGAAAATTCCTTTTTATTTGGAAATGTATAATACATATAAAAAGTATATCTTGTATACTTTTACGTGTGTGCAGTTTAAAGAATAGAAAAATAAACACCCCTGTACTGTACACATCACTGTCCTAGCCTAAAAGACTGTCATTTCTGTCTTCGGAGCTACCTGGGTGGAACAATGCCTTTTAAGAGACTGCTTTAATCTTGAAACTATACTGAAAATAATTAATTGTTCGGTTGCTTGAAATATATCCATTGGTTTCTAGAATGTATCCATTACCACTTAAAGTTAAAAAATAAATAAAAAAACAATTGTTTCGAAGTCCAGTTCAAATAACTTGCAATGTAATTTTGAAAACTGAAATGTTAATACCTCATATGTTTGTTCAGTGTTTAACAATTACAGAGCTCTTCACAGCTATTGTTCCTTTCCAAATTATTTGTAAACTTAAAAGATAGAATTCCTGAACAGCATTTATTTATTTCACAGCAGTTAAATAGCAGTAGGGAAAAGCTGGGACAGTACATCAATGCAAACTCTAATAATTATACTACTTTGAACTTTAGACTGGTCCTTTATGGCTCAGTTTCCCCATAGATATATTTGAAAAACATACTAACCACCCCTCGGGATTGACAAGATATTTGAGTATTTTGTAAGCCTGATCAAAGAGAGCTCAACAAAGAGGGAAAAGACCATTGACTCCTGCTGGGAAGAAAGTGACTTCATTAGCACATCCTAGGGGTGCCCTTTTGAAAGTGTGTTAAATTGTGTTAACAGTTTGGTTAAGAGGTGGGAGTGTGACTAGTTTAAACTTGTCTTATTAAAATACTAGTGTGATTCGGAGTTGTGTTTTGCAAGACCGTTACAGTATTTTCTCACTCCTCTCCCTAGAATTCCTTACACTTTCTACCTCTCAGTGGCTGACTGTTATCAAGGCTCCGTTCTTGAGTGATTTCTAGCCCTAGGACTCTTTCTTTGTTTCAGTCATCAAGAACTATTAGCAGCTCATTTTCCCAAGGAAGGGCCATTTCAATGTATTCTGTTGTTTCAGCAGCCCTTTGTCTTCCCCTTGAAGAAGAAATGAACCACCCTGCTTTGCAGAAAGGCCAGCACTGAGGGAAGCATATTGCTTTTTGTGATGAGAGACGTAGAAGGAGGCCCAAGTGACTGGACACACACACCCTAAGGGTTATCCGTGCAACCAGTAATTAAGTTTTTCGAGGCTGATTACTTTCTGTTGCTTAGATGCAAAGCAAACAGAAGTGTCGTACACAGGATAAAAGCCAAAGAGCTGAGTACGGGTAAACCTCTTCTGGAAGATTTATTACATGTCACAACGTGGCTATAACTTATTCTCATCTGTCCCTCTTGGCACTTACCAACAGTGATGAAAATGGAGAGTCTTTACTCAGGGAACTCTTGACTGCATTACTATTAAATTATTTGCATATTGGTAGCACAGAGGGATCCTAGGATGGCATTTTTCCAAGTTTCATTACCCTACCCCTCACCACTCAGTAAGAGTTCCCACAATTCCAATGAGGTGGAGAGAAAACCGTAGAGCTATTTGCCTTCCTAGCATTTTCACTGTTAACTAATGAAGAATGCAGGTGAATGACACTAAATGAAAGAACGGAAGGACGGAAGAAGAGATGGATGGATAGAAGAACTCAGTTGTTAATTAACAGAGAAAGCTGTATGGGTCATGGGGACAGGGGAATTTAAATGAATGAGTACAGTTCTATTGCAATACCAACAGAGCCCCCTATTGGTAATACAATATAGTTTCTCTTGCTTATTGCCATTCTATTTTGATGAACACTTCCATCATTGGAGCACTTGTTATGCCATAGACAGACAGATGGCCATGGGTCTTTCTCTGTCCAGCTGTGTGCCTTTCACTACCTACAAAGTGTATCCACCTGGATATGCACTACAATATACTCACCTTAACAATCAGACTTAACACATTAATGCATTTTATTAGCAGAATCAGGATAGCTTGGGATGAAGTTGGAGAGAACTAAATGTCTTCCAAATCCTTAGTAGCCTCCCAAAGTCATCTCAAGTTAAATAATTACTTAAATAATAAGAGAATCAGCAAATGTGTGTTTGAAATTTTCAACTTAATATTATGTTCACTGATCTACGTTATAGACTTAAAATGCAACCTCAAGGCAAGTCCCCTGAATCTGTTTTCAGCTACAGATTTGCCCCAAATCTCTATCAACACAAAATTTCGGGAGCCATTGCTCCTTTTCTTCCACCCTGATATTTTTCAGGTTGATTTCCTCGTGTGCATCCCAGCAGCAAAGCCTTAATCCTGCTCATGCTCAGCTGATGGTTGAATTAACCCTATTCTCCACATCTATCCCATTTCATAATGATTTAATCCAATTAGTCTTCAACTCAAAACTCTTACTCTTCTTAGAAATTCTTCCTCATTGAACCCTAATCCTTGATTCACCCACAAATCCATGCAATCCTTCTTTTGTTAGTCATACAAATTATTTTTAAAAATTCAATAAGTACTTAATTAATTTAAAGTGCAACAGAGTGCCTAAATAAATATTTATGTTTCTGTCCCACTTTCAGCCTTTTCTGGATTCTCTTAATCTGGCATCCTTTAAATATTGTTGTTCCTTGATTTTGTTTTTAAAATTTTTTCTTTCTTTGGCCCTTGTATAATCTTCCTTGAAAATATCAACACCCTTATAGCTTCTTTTAACTACTACCAATATACAGATGACTCCCAATGCCTATTCAACATTTTTATCAGGATATACCAGAATTCCTTCCAACTCAACAAATCTATTTATTCAACAATCATTTACTAAGAGACTTCCAGTTCAGGCCATGATAGAGTACCTAGTCTTTTAATTAAATTCCTACCATAAACAAATAGAAAACCTAGAAAAAAATTTATAAGGGAAAAAAATGTATACGGGAACTGCTTGTAAGTATTCGACAGTAACGGAGGCAAGGCTACAACCCATGAAAGAGAGGCCCGTGAGTGAGCACCACAATCACCTATCAGGACCTTGGATAACTCCTGGACCAACCATGCACTGAGGGAGCTTCCAGGATGCCTAGCTGAGAGCAACTGCTGGAAAGGAGTGTAGAGTGCTCAACTAAGTCAGTTCTGTTATGCCAGTATTAGGACCCTTGCTGGGGATGCCTGAGACCCTTAAACCAAAAATTTGATAGTCATGGAGTTGTTCCTCTCTGATCTCCCTTCAAGGAGGACTTGCCATTCAGTTGTGTTGAGTATAGTTAGCTGACAGCCTCCACCTGCGATGCTTTAAGGAAGCAACTCAGCTTTTGAGCCAAGGCCATGTTCTTTCCAGGCAGCACCAAACAAATGACTAAGCAAAGGAAAAAGGCACTTCAAAAAGGCACTTCAATGGAAAAAAAGAATGTCTTTCCAACATATGGTGCTGTAACAGCTGGATGTTCACATGCAAAAAGAAACAAAAAGACAGGAAGAAAGAAAGAAAGAGAGAATCTAGATACAGATCTTATACCCTTCATAAAAATTAACTCAAAATGAATCATAGACTTAAGTGTAAAAATCCTGAAATATAACATAAGGGAAAATCTAAATGACCTTGGGTATGGTCATTTCAATAAGATTCTAAGAACTGACAAAACCAAATTTATCTAATTAATATATATAGAATATTATATGCAACAACCACAAAATGCATATTCTTTTCTAGTGCATATAACACATTTACCAAAATAGACCATAATCTGTCCTTAAAATAAGCCTTGAAAAATTCCTAAGGATTTAAATCATAGTCTAATCATTTAAGTAGTAAATTAGAACTGAATAACAGATAGATGACTAGAAAACCCTAAATATTTAGAAATTAAGCAACACACTTCTACATAAGCCTTGATTCAAAGAATAAATCACGAGATAAATTAGAAAATATTTTGAGCTAAATGATAATAAAAATACAACATGTCAAAATATATGGGATACAGCTAAAGCAGGCTTACCAAGAATTATATGCATGTATCAGAAAAGAATTGTCTAAAATCAATAATTTAAGCTTCTACCTCAAAAATTTAGAAAAAGAACAGTAAACTAAATTGTAGTAGAAAGTAGAAGGAAGAAAATAATTAAGAGCAGACAATAGAGGCATACAATGGAGACAATCAACAAAGCCAAAAGTTGGTACTCCGAAAAGATTAATGCAATTCATTAACTACTAGTAAGATGGACAAAAAAAGGGGGTGAGAGTAAAAAACATAAATTATCACTGTCTAAAGTGAAAAAAGGAAGAAACTATACATTGCAAAGACATTAAAATGGGATAAAGTAACTTTTAAAGAAACTTCCATTCATGATTTTTTTTTAAATCAATGAAATGGAAACAAACCCTTGAAAAACACAAATTATCAAAACTGACACAAGAAGAAATAGAAAATCTAAATAGTTCTATATATTTTCAAGTGTTTTTATCCAAATTAAAATCTATTGATTCAATATTATTCCAATGAAACTTAGAACTTTGTTGGGGAGGTGGGAATTGAAAACTTGATTCTAAAATTTACATGAAAAACTAGGGACCTAGAATATTCAAGATAATCTTAATGAAGTTCAAAGTTAGAAGACTTGCTCTACCAGATTTTAAAATACAGTAATTAAGACAAACTTACCGATGGTTTAGAATAGACAATCCAAAAGTAAACCAACACATATATGGTTGCCCAATTTACTACAAAGTTACCAATACAAGCTAGTGGGAGTAAAGATGATCTTTTCAATAAACGGTTCTGCAGCAATTGCATATCTCTATGGGATATAAACAAACCTTGAACCTTTCCACACACCTTACAGAAAAATTAATTTGAGGTGGATATTAGACCTCAATTTGAAAATTAAACAATCAAATTTCTGTAAGAAGACAAAACAATATCTTCATGAACTTGGATGAGATAGAGTTTTCTTAAAAGAACATGAAAAGAACCAATAGATAAAGGAAAAATAATAAATTTGATTCAGTTAAGAACTTCTGTTCATCAAAAGAAAGGCAAACAGGGCTTCTCTGGTGGTGCAGTGGTTGAGAGTCCGCCTGCCGATGCAGGGGATACGGGTTCGTGCCCCGGTACGGGAAGATCCCACATGCTGCAGACCGGCTGGGCCGGTGAGCCATGGCCGCTGAGCCTGCGCATCCAGAGCCTGTGCTCCGCAACGGGAGAGGCCACAGCGGTGAGAGGCCCGCATACCGCAAAAAAAAAAAAAAAAAGAGAAAGGCAAACCACATCTGAGAAAATATATTTGCCATACCTCTGATAAAGGAATTGCATTCAGATATTGCATCCAGATATATAGAGAACTCTAAAAAATCAATAGAAAAAAGACAAACAACCCAACTAAAAATGTGCAAAAGAATTGAAGAAGCAGTTTACAAAAGATGATATTCAAATGGCCAATAAGTATATAAAAACTTGCTCACCATCATTGGCCATTAAGGACATAAATGTAAACTCTATCTACAAGGAGACACCACTATATTACCACCAGAATGGCTAAAATCAATGACTAACAATATTAACTGTTGGATATGGAGCAACTGGGACTCTTATATTTAACTTTGGAGTGTATAAATTGACCCAGCCATTTTTAGGAAGTAATAATATATTATAAAGCTAATCCTGTACCTATCAAATGACCCACCAATCTAATGCCTAGGTATATACTAAAAAAAAAAGTGTAAATTTCCACATGAAATAATAGGTACAAAAATATTAATAGTAACTTTGTTCATAAGAATGAAAAACTATAAATAGTTCATATGTTCATGAAGAAGAGAGTGAAAAAATTCATGACATATTTATGCAATGGAATTCTACACCACAATACAAAAAAATGAACATGTAACAGCATGGTTGAGTCTCAAGAACATGTCTAATGAAAGAAGTCAGACTCCAAAAAAGTAAATACTAAGTGATTCCATTTATAGAGTCCATATGTAGTTGTAGATCAGCAAAATTAATTTACTGCATAAGTTAGAATAGAACTGGTTGTGCAGAGAAGGTGTTGACTAGGAAGGGGCAGGAGGGAATCTTTTGGGACGTTGGAAATGTTCTATGCCTTCATCTGAGTAGTACTTACATGGAGGTATATAATATAAAAATTATTGACCTCTGCACTTAAGCTTTGTATATGTTACCATATCTATATACACAGATAAATAATTTATCAATAAATAAATGAAAAGTACACACATGTACAAGTAATCATTTATTCATCACCTGTAATGTAGCTGCCACTGTATTTAAAGTTAGGGCTTAAAAGATGAATAAATATCCTGGCCCACAATCTGGTGGTAGAGTTGGGAAGACAGCTATTTTAACAGACACATTAGAATAGAATAATTCATTTTAAGAGTCATTATCATGTTGCTGTGGAAATATCTAGGACAGGAACAACTAAGTCTTTGGGGGACCGATGGAGAAGTCTTCACTCAAGGACCAATTTCGAGCTTGGAATTTCAAAGGAAACAGAAATGTGCTGGGGAGAGAGAAAATAGGGTAGGTGGAGTTTGATATTCCCAAGAGATAGAATAATATATATAAGGTGAGATTCTAAAAATATGGAGTTCATAATTGCTGATGTAATTAATGAAATGCATTATAGCCAGATTACAAAGGGTTCAATAATTTAACACTAATGACTCCTAGGCATGAGTTAGAAAATTGTGGGCATGTCAAAACCATCTTGGAAGTTTCTTTATAATGCACAGTTTACTCCAGAGATTCCCATGCACCTCCTGCACTTTCCACCCCTCTACCTGAGAAACACTCTCATAGGAGGCCACCGTAACCAGCAGCAGTATACTAGGTACCATCAGTATTTGAGAAAGAAAGATTGAGAATCTGCTTTAGGGCAAGGCTGTGGTGAGCCAAGAAAGGAAAGATGAGGGTCTCATCAAAGGCAAAGGCAGAATTTCAAGCTATTTCTGAATTAAACATAATTGGACTTATAGTCTGATTGGAGGGGCAAGATAAATTCACTCTTCCAATTGTGGAGAATATTATCCTTGGATATTTCTGGGTTTCTACCTTGCCACGACATTGGAATAGTTCTTACTAAACATACCTAGTTCTTGCTAAAACAATATTACATTAATTATAAATGTAATGAGAATCTTTCTCAAAGTGTATATTTTTAATGTTCACCATGTCCCTCTTTGCACCAGACAAATGCAACCCTGAAATAGCCTTCTGGTTTTGTGGCAGGATTTCATGCAGTCATAAGGGAATATAGATAGTTTTCTATCTGGCTTTTTTATGTCTTACTTTTTTCCACACAATTTATGTTACACTGAGAAGGTGGAGATTCCTCACCTTTCATCTATAAAAATATTCTGTGTTGTCAGACTCTCTGAGCAGTACATTTGACAAGCTTTCATGTTCCATCTTTCCCATTAAAAGTCTGCACCATGAATAAACACTGCCCCCAGTACTTAGTTAAAATAGTTTCCCACCACCTTTCACCCCTTTTGCTCACAGGAGTAATCTAAACCTAGCACATTAAGGGAGAGATCAAAGTGATGTTGCTGTTTTATGTACAGTAGGTGCAGCTGGCTCATTTGTGAGTTACCACTCTCTAAGGCAGAGATAAGGCATGCAAACCGTTAGTTGCGGCCTTTCACCCGCAAAATTGAGTTCATAGTGAAATATATGCGATGCACAAAAGAGATAAATAGGAGGAGATGTAGAAATCAACATAAAGAGGGAAGGGAGGCAGAAACTAGACACAATTTGAACATTTCCTCGATACTGAAATGTCACAGAATTTAGAATGAATAATTATGACAGAATTTAAATTTCTTTGTATGTGCTACCATGGGGAACAGGCCTTATTATCTCTGTCCAACAAACACAGGACAGACAGACCAGGAACCATGTAACCTCCATTCATATGTTAACCCCTAAAAGTACCCTGCTAAGCAATTTCTGAAAATTCTTTTCTAAATTTGAAACTGATTTATCTCCCAAGTTACAAGCTTCATCACCAGTCTAGTTCAAATATCAAACATTGTTCTTTGAAGGAAGAAAGTTACTCCCCCATCGTCAATGTAATTTTATGCCAGTGGCTAAGGATCACATTTTCCATTGTGGACCACATTTTGCTTTTTCTTTTGTCCTCCTCTCCTTTTATAGAAAAATCACTTTAATCCCAGCCAGTACGTGGAAGGCTGATGTCCAGCCACTTCAGGAAAATTCCGTAAGGAAAATGGCAGTTTTGACTAACGCAGACAATGTACGACTCTTGCCGTATTTCTTTTGAGGATGTCTTCAAGTTTGTGCTATGTAGCAGATTTTATGAGCTGAGAAGCATTGTACTATATTTAGCATAGTATTGTCTTCCAAGAGCGGGCAAAAGCTTTTTTTAAAAAAAATTTTACTGTACCACATAAGTAAGCCCAGGCATGCCAAATAGTTTTAAAACAATGTGAATGCTGGGAAGGCAACTGGGTCCTTCCGGAAAGGCAATCAGGGATACTTTAAGATATTTAATCTGCGTTTTTCACTTTCTCTGTGATAAACTACCAACAAGTAACCCTCTGATAAAACTCATGAATAAATACATCTGTGAGGGGTTAATGTCTATTCTTTCTTTTTCTAATTTAATTTTATTTATTTTTTTAAAAAGCAGGTTCTTACTAGTCATCCATTTTATACACATCAGTGTATACATGTCAATACCAATCGCCCGTTCATCCCACCACCACCACCACCACCCCGCCGCTTCCCCCCCCTTAGTGTCCATATGTTTGTTCTCTACATCTGTGTCTCAATTTCTGCCCTGCAAACCAGTTCATCTGTACCATTTTCTAGGTTCCACATATATGCGTTAATATACGATATTAGTTTTTCTCTTTCTGACTTACTTCACTCCGTATGACAGTCTCTAGATCCATCCACGTCTCAACAAATGACCCAATTTCGATCCTTTTTATGGCTCAGTAATATTCCATTGTATATATGTACTACATCTTCTTTATCCATTCGTCTGTCGATGGACATTTAGGGTGCTTCCATGACCTGCCTATTGTAAATAGTGCTGCAGTGAACATTGGGGTGCATGTGTCTTTTTGAATTGTGGTTTTCTCGGGGTATATGCCCAGTAGTGGGATTGCTGTGTCATATGGTAATTCTATTTTTAGTTCTTTAAGCAACCTCCATACTGTTCTCCATAGGGGCTGTATCAATTTACATTCCTACCAACAGTGCAAAAGGGTTCCCTTTTCTCCACACCCTCTCCAGCATTTGTTGCTTGTAGATTTTCTGATGATGCCCATTCTAACTGGTGTGAGGTGATACCTCATTGTAGTTTTGATTTGCATTTCTCTAATAATTAGTGATGTTGAGCAGCTTTTCATGTGCCTCTTGGCCATTTGTATGTCTTCTTTGGAGAAATGTCTATTTAGGTCTTCTGCCCATTTTTGGATTGGACATTTAGCTATGAATTGAAGAAAATCAAATTTAGAATACAATAAAATTCAGGGTGGAAGTTACTCTTAATTTGTACATTTAATTGGGACAAAGAAATAAAATCAGAACGAAATTAATGAATAACAAGACTATGCTGTGAAAATTTATGATATCAGCTGTATCCCCTGGTCCTAGAATAGTGCCTGGCACATTGGCATATGCTAGGTGCTCAATAAATATGAGCTGAACTTTTTAAAAAGTGAACTTCTTAGTTAAGAGATGGACAGCCTTCTGTTAGATTTATTTAAAAGAGGATCTCAGATGAATTTAAAAATAAACAATACAAGAGTTATATAAATCTGCAGGGTTAAGCTAACTAAAAATATCACTTATATTCTAACTTTCATTGCTTATGTTCTGTCAATTTCATAAAAAATTGTTTTCTAAACAAACTAATATCAAATGTGACCTTTGCTGTTGAGGAAACCACATAGTGAAGCTACCAAAGTGGGGTTAAATTTACCTTCTGTCAAATCGTTTTACTATAAGAGTTCGTGGAAGTCAAGCATACTGGCTAATTCCCCAAGGAGATCTGAATGTTCCAAAAATAATTCAGAACTCCCACTCTTACCTACTAAAAGAAAAAAGAAGAATAGATGGAAAATATACGAGGTGGGAGAAAAAAGAAAAAGTAAAAAAGAAGAATGGCTGTTCAATTAAGGTGACAATGAATCTTTGTATTACCTAGGGACTGAACAAGCCATGGAATAATTCTCTAAGAGTCTTTCCTAGTATCCAGCATATAGACACAAGCCAAATTTAGTTGAACCATGTTAAAAATTGAACAGAAACACACACACACACACACGGACTGAAATAAAATAAATGGGAATAACTTGGAACTATAATAAACATAACAAGTGATCACAAGAACCAGCAATTTCTGTTGTCTAATCTTGTGTTTTAAAACTAGAAAGTATTTTACAATTCTTCATAGCTCAACTATATGACTTTCTACCACCATTCATAAAATGCATTTCTTTCTCATTTGCATAATGTTTCATGATTTTTACATTAAAGATTTGTACTTGATGATAATTTCATTCATCCATTCATTATCCATTCATTTATCTGTTCATTCAATGAACATTTTGGGCGTGCCTATATGAGGAATATTCTTATTGGTCTAGATAGAGTAAAAATAAATACGTGCTTATATATATATGTGTGTGTGTGTGTATATATATATATATATATATATACACACACACACATATATATGTATATATATGCATGCATACATACAAAGTACAGCTCCCTAATGGGTTGGTGAAATGGACAATATAATGGTAACTGGGGAAAGAGATGGAAACAGTAGAAGTTAGTTTTGAAAAAGAGAAGCAATTTTCTCTGATAAAGGGAAAAAAGTACTGGTGATAATATAAATAATTTAGGAATTGTGAATAGGAGATTCCTGACAATATGGAAAATTAGCATGCGCTACTGGCTTCCTCTACCAAAATTATCCCTGCAGATTTCAGAAAAGAAAGAAGAATAGACATAAGAAATCAATATAAAAACTAACAGAAAGCCTTGGGGACATTGAAGCCTGCCTTAAATTGGGGGGGGGAGGTGTTTGATGGTTAATTTTGTGTGTCAGCTTGACTGAGTCACAGGGTGCACAGTTACTTGGTCAAACTTTATTCTGGATGTTTCTGTGAAGGTTTGTTTTCCTTTTTTTTTTTTTTTTTTTTTTTTTTGCGGTACACAGACCTCTCACTGTTGCAGGCTCTCCCGTTGCGGAGCACAGGCTCCGGACGCACAGGTTCAGTGGCCACGGCTCACCAGCCCAGCCGCTCCGCGGCATGTGGGATCTTCCCGGACCGGGGCATGAACCCGTGTCCCCTGCATCGGCAGGTGGACTCTCAACCACTGCACCACCAGGGAAGCTCTGTGAAGGTATTTTTTAAAATAAGATTAACATTTAAATCTGTCCCAAGGACACAAGGATTCTTCAATATATGCAAATCAATCAGTGTGATACACCATATTAACAAATTGAAGAATAAAAACCATATGATCATCTCAACAGATGCAGAAAAGGCTTTTGACAAAATTCCACACCAAGTTATGATAAAAACTCTTCAGAAAGTGAGCATAGAAGGAAGCTACCTCAACATAATAAAGGCCATATACAACAAACCCACAGCAGACATCATTCTCGATGGTGAAAAACTGAAAACATTTCCTCAAAGATCAGGAACAAGACAAGGATGCCCATTCTCGCCATTATTATTCAACATAGTTATGGAAGTCCTAGCCATGGCAATCGGAGAAGAAAAAGAAATAAAAGGAATACAAATTGGAAAAGAAGAAGTAAAACTGTCACTGTTTGCAGGTGACATGATACTAAACATAGAGGATCCTAAAGATGCCACCAGAAAACTACTAGAGCTAATCAATGAACTTGATAAAGTTTCAGGATACAAAATTAATGCACAGAAATCTCTTGCATTCCTATACACTAACAACAAAAGATCAGAAAGAGAAATTAAAGAAACAATCCCATTCACCATTGCAACGAAAAGAATAAAATACCTAGGAATAAACCTACCTAAGGAGGCAAAAGATCTGTACTCAGAAAAACTATAAGACACTGATGAAAGAAATCAAAGATGACACAAACAAATGGAGAGATATACCATGTTCTTGGGTTGGAAGAATCAATATTGTGAAAATGACTATATTATCCAAAGCAATCTATAGATCCAATGCAACCCCTATCAAATTACCAGTGGCAGGGCTTCCCTGGTGGCGCAGTGGTTGAGAGTCCGCCTGCCGATGCAGGGGACACGGGTTCGTGCCCTGGTCCGGGAAGATCCCACATGCCGCGGAGCGGCTGGGCCCGTGAACCATGGTCACTGAGCCTGTGCATCGGGAGAGGCCATAGCAGTGAGACGCCAGTGTACTGCAAAAAGAAAAAAAAAAAGGGCAGAAGACCTAAATAGACATTTCTCCAAAGAAGACATACAGATGGCCAAGAGGCACGTGAAAAGCTGCTCAACATCACTAATTATTAGAGAAATGCAAATCAAAACTACAATGAGGTATCATCTCACACCAGTTAGAATGGGCATCATCAGAAATCTACAAGCAACAAATGCTGGAGAGGGTGTGGAGAAAAGGGAACCCTTTTGCACTGTTGGTAGGAATGTAAATTGATACAGCCCCTATGGAGAACAGTATGGAAGTTCCTTAAAAAACTAAAAATACAATTACCATATGACACAGCAATCCCACTACTGGGCATATACCCAGAGAAAACAATAATTCAAAAAGACACCTGCACCCCAATGTTCATTGCAGCACTATTTACAATAGCCAGGTCATGGATGCAACCTAAATGTCCATCGACAGACGAATGAATAAAGAAGTTGTAGTACATATATACAATGGAATATTACTCAACCATAAAGGGGAACGAAACTGAGTTATTTGTAGAGACGTGGATGGACCTAGAGACTGTCATATAGAGTGAAGTAAGTCAGAAAGAGAAAAACAAATATCGTATATTAACGCATATATGTGGAATCTAGAAAAATGGTACAGATGAACTGGCTTGTAAGGCAGAAATAGTGACACAGATATAGAGAGCAAACATATGGACACCAAGTGGGGAGAATGGGGGGGAGTGGCAGTGGTGGTGGTGGTTGGATGAATTGGGAGTTTGGGATTGACATATATATACTAATATGTATAAAACAGATAACTAATGAGAACCAGCTGTATAAAAAAATAAAATGAAATTCAAAAAAAAATCTGTAGACTAAGTAAAGAAGATTTCCCTGCCTAATGTGGGTGGGCTTCATCCAATCATTTAAAGGACTGAATAGAGCAGAAAGACTGATCCTTCCCTGTGTGAGAGAGAATTCATCCTACCTGACTGCCTTCAGACTCAGACATCAGCTTTTTCCTTCCTTTGGGCTCGAACTGAAACATCAGCTTTTCCTGGATTTCAGGACTGCTGGTTCTCAAACTAGGGCTAGACCAACCATTCTCTTGGTTCTCAGATTAAGGCTGGAACTACACCATCAACTCTTCTGGGTCTTCAGCTCACCAATTCTCCCTTCAGACCTTGGGTCTAGTCAGCCTCCATAATCATGAGAGCCAATTCCTTATTCCTCTGTCTCTCTCTCTCATTCTGTTTCTCTGGAGAACCCTGATTATTATAGTGTGTGTGTGTGTGTGTGTGAGAGAGAGAGAGAGAGAGAAATTTAGGGGTGAAGTTGTAGTATAGGGGTGACAATATGAAGTGTGGGGCAACAAAAGCAAAAGTGGAAGTTAAGATGCTGAATCATTTTTAGGCTCTATTTTTGGTTTTCCCCCTTTTGTCCTTGAGAGAATCATTATTTGCTCCATCACAACCAGGAAGCAGAAATCAATAGGAAAAAACTCAACCACGCCATGTTGACTAGGTATTATGCAGGCTATCCTAGGCATTTACTCATTGACTACCACTACTCCACGTCCTAACTGAGCTAAGGGACGTGGGGGAGGGAAGAAGAGTGCCATTTAAGAATGTTATAGGAAGAAAAAGATTTGTAACTACATGTGGTGATGGATGTTAACTAAATTTATTGTGGTGATCATTTCATGATATTTACAAATATTGAATCATTATGTTGTACACCTGAAACTAATATATCTCAATTTTTAAAAAAGAATATCAAAAGAAAAATTATAAGAACAAAACTTCAACTAAAAAGCAATGAGTTTCAAACTTTCAACTGCAACACTAGAGTAATTATAAGAGAAATAGAAAATAGCTAAAAAAATCCAATATACATGTCTCTGAAGAAGAACAAGTGTTAAAAACAATAAGTTTTGTAAATGTGAAATTAAAATACCAGTTGAAACTAGATATACAAAGAGCATAAAATGCTTAGGTAGGAAAAAATGAACTCTGAAGAGCCAATACCAAGCCATATTCTTTGAAACACCACTCTTCTAATTTGGTTCTTCTGATTTCCTCTGGGCTAGGAAATCAAATCACAGAGATTATTAGAAGTTGTAAATTGAGTCAATATGGCCTGAGTGCAGGACTGGGTTTTCTTGCCTCTACTTCTACGTCTCTACAAAATTCTCTGATTTTATATTTGTTGCTATTGTTAAGCTCACCTTCAATGTTTCTTTTTCTCGAGGTTCTTGGACATTTTCTCATTTAATTATATACCAGTGATTTTTAACTTTTGACACATTTGAGAACCTGATTTCTTAAACTGTGCTAAATATACCCCCCAAATATAAATACACACAACACTTTTCCTAGAATTTCAGGAAGTTCCTAAATCCTTGAACTCTTAGAAGAGTTCATAGAATTTGATATATGAACTATATATAAGATATATGGACTCTTAGGTTAAGAAATATATTAACTGTTAGGGTAAGGAATATACAGAGCAAGGTCACAGCTCTGGTGTGAGACTAAAAACCTCTATTTAAACCTTTAGTTTAAAATCTTCAATATTTGGGGATGGGGATACTTGTGTTGAAGGAACCTAAGGCTCATATTTGTGATGAAGAAAGTTATATCTTGCAGGTGATTTGCACTTCTTTGAAGAAAGATATTCCAACCCGCTGAATGCAATCTTCTTTTTCAACACAGCTGGAAAAAGCATTCTCCCTAGCATAGAGAAGAATGGAATAGTCTAAAGGGCCATTTTCCATATTCATTTCCTTTTAACCTAGGAACTATAGTATCATGAAAACTCCTTACATTTGTGTTTTACTTCATTTTACCAGTAGGTAGTATAGGATTTGTTATTCAAACGAAGAGTGGTTGGGTAAATTGCTCAAAACCATGCAGTAAGATAGTGGTACCACCACTCCAAGACCTTCTAATTCTCTATCTAATATTCTTTCAGTTATACCATATGACTGCCTGTATTCATTAATTCATTTCCTCACTCATCTAAGAAACATTTATTGAGTGATCAGTCTATATATGACTTCTTGACAATAAATCCAATTGCATTACATGACATGCATTTGTCAAATGCTAAATCTATCAAATGCATAAAGCTTGGTCCTGTTGTAGTTATAAAAGTGAACAAAACAGAGTTAGTTTCATTCACTGAAAATATATTTATTGAATTATTTTTATATGCCAAACATTAGGCTGATTACAGGGAATACTGCAGTGAAGTAGGTAACTTACAGTCTGACAATGAAGATTTTAAACAATTAATCATGTATTGTATGCTATTAAGGAAAAGTTCATGTTACCATAAATGTTTTTTGGAAGATCAACATTTTCTAGGGACTCAGGGGAGACTCCGAATTATGGAGAGATACTTATACTGAGACCCAGGAGATGAGCAGGAATTATCTAGTTAAACAGGGGATTAAGGGCTGAGGGAGAGATAAAATAACCTGCATCTGGCCTGGCAAAGTTTATATGAATATACTAGAAGAAACATCGATAGGCATTTACATAATTATTAAACTTATTTGATGTAAGAGGGGGAAAAACAGTGAAAAGAACATAGAAGGAAGAATTGTCTAATTTCACCTGGGAGAATTTTTAAAAGATGGTCATTTGAATTTTTCCAAGAAGAATTAAATAGAATTTTTGACACAAAAGAGTAGAATGAATGAACACTCCAATCAAAATGAACAAGTGATACAAAGCCATGGAGACAGGGAATCATGGTGCGTATTTAGGAAAGAACTCGTATAGCCAAAGCATAAAGTCAGCAGTACCTATAGTGAGTAGTAAGAGATAAAGGGGGTATCAAGCAAATATATTATAGAATCTTGATAGCAGAAGGAAAATAATATTAAATGCTGTTCAACACTTATTGGATGATGGTTTTCAGATCAGAGCAAAGAACATCATGCTATTAAATTTAAATTGTGTCATAATGGCAATGAGGCATCAAGGTTTTTTGGATCAGAGAAGAAAGTGATCAGATATCCCTTTAAAAATACAAGTCTCTTGGCAACATGGAGGGTTACTGGTCAAGAGAAGAGACTGGAATCAAGGAGTCCATGAGGAGTCTACTGAAATCATCAAGGCAAGAGATATGAAATCAGAATGTATTAGTGGCAGTAACAATGGAATGGAGGGAAAAATGAATGAAAGTATGTTTTTCAGAAATAAAATGGATGTAAATTAACTTACTGGGTTGAAAGAAAAGGATTTGAAAATAAGTGCACATTTTCACACTTGAGTGACTAGAAAATAGGGAATCAAGACTGGGTTTATGGAAAATGAGGACTTAAGTATATACAGAAGGAACTGCCCAGTGAGCAGTTAGACACAAGGGCTTGAAGCACAGGGAGATTCTGAAGGATTGCAGTGCATTCTTGAGCGACTGACTTTCCTCTAGACTGTGCTTTATAGCTAGTTGTCATCAGGTAACTAGAAATATCTTTACCGGTGTGGTGTCCTGTAGTTTAAGAATTACTGATGACTTTTTAAAAATTTTTATTTTATATTGGAGTATAGTTGATTAACAATGTTGTGATAGTCTCAGGTGCACAGCAAAGTGATTCAGTTATACATATACATGTATCTATTCTTTTTCAAATTCTTTTCCCATTTAGGTTGCTACATAATATTGAGCAGAATTCCCTGTGTTATACAGTAGGTCCTTAGATCAAAAGAATATTCCACTTAATAATCAAGAGTTCTGATAGAAAAATAAATGTTTATAAAAAGTGAAACCAAAAAGTTAACTCATGTATATATATAAAGTAATAAACCACACAGTGTGAAACAAACAAACAAAATGAAGATACAATGAGGTATCACCTCACACTGGTCAGAATGGCCATCATCAAAAAATCTACAAACAATAAATGCTGGAGAGGGTATGGAAAAAGGGAACTCTCCTATACTGTTGGTGGGAATGTAAATTGGTACAACCACTATGGAGAACAGTATGGAGATTCCTTAAAAAACTAGATATAGAACTACCGTATGATCCAGCAATAGCACTCCTGGGCATATATCTGGAGAAAACCATAATTTGAAAAGAACATGCACCCCAATATTCATTGCAGCACTATTTACAATAGCCAAGACATGGAAGCAACCTAAATGTCCATTGACAGAGGAATGGATGAAGAAGATGTGGTACATATATACAATGGAATATTACTCAGCCATAAAAAGAACAAGATAATGTCATTTGCAGCAACATGAATAGACCTAGAGATTATCATAAGTGAAATAAATCAGACAGAGAAAGACAAATATCATACAATATCACTTATATGTGGAATCTAATTAAAAATGATACAAATGAACTTATTTATAAAACAGAAACAGACTCACAGATCTCAAAATCGAACTTATGGTTCCCAAAGGGGAAAAGTAGGGGGAAGTGATAAATTAAGAGACTGGGATTAACATATAAATACTACTATATATAAAATAGATAACTAATAAGGACCTACTATATAGCACAGAGAACTCTACTCAATATTCTGTAATAACCTGTATGGGAAAAGAATCTGAAAAAGAAAGAATATATGCATATATATAACTGATTCAATTTGTTGTACACCTGAAACTAACACAACATTGTAAATCAACTATACTCCAATAAAATTTTTTTTAAATGAAGAAAAAACAAATCTAGGTTTCAGAAATATATTGTGTCCCTTCTTAGTACTTTTTTTTACCTGTAGGATCTTGTGACTATCTTATTACCTTTAGAAGAATCCAACCATCTTTTTATGCTTAAGTGGATAAAATACAAAACAAATTGAAACTAAACTAAACTAGTCCATAGTGGCCATAGATAAAAAAATAAAAAATTCATTCTGATCCTGTGTCCTTCCTACCTGAATCAAATCAATTCAGGGTTACGGCTAGAGATGTTAGGTTCCCAGAAATACCAATGAGAGATGGCTGTGTGAATCAGATTTTATTCCTTCCTATAGATTAACTCTACTAATTAGTTCCAAACATGTCTGATTTTGTTTCTTTTGTCAGCATATATATAGGTGAAGAGAGTTAAAGGAAAATACGCGGGCCTCTCACTGTTGTGGCCTCTCCCATTGCAGAGCACAGGCTCTGGACGCGCAGGTGCAGCAGCCATGGCTCACGGGCCCAGCCGCTCCGTGGCACGTGGAATCTTCCTGGACCGCGGCACGAACCTGCGTCCCCTGCATTGGCAGGCGGACTCTCAACCACTGCGCCACCAGGGAAGTCCAGGAAAAAATTTACTTTGGGGAACTATGACTCGTAGACTTGATCTGTGAGAGTAGAGTAATAAAATAGAGGATATATCCCACTTTCTAAGTCTGGGGGCTGATGGTATTTTTAATGATGATGGGAAAAATGACAAGGTGACAGTTTAAAAGGTGAAAAGTTCACTTTGTGCCAGGTTTAGCTTGGATGGGTGGCAGTACACGTATATGCCCATGTCACTCAGGCAAGAGTAGGTGTAAAACTGGAGCAGAGCTGGGAAATTACGTGCTGAGATAAAGATTTGGAAAACATCTTCATACATATGGTGGGGATAAGTAAAGAAATAAGTAACAGAGCACAGTTTTCAATCCTGGACCTCAGAGGAAGAAACAGTTAACTGGAAGAAAATATAAAAATAGCAAATCAATGCCCAGGCATGAAAAGGTATCCATGAGAAAGGAGAGTTAGATATTATTAATGGCAATTTATAGATTTGGGAGGTCATAGACTAGATTTTGCAAAAATGGCTCGAGATTTTTGCAGTTGTACGCAAAGGACTTTACTCCATTCCTGTATACTTTCGGATAGGAAATGCACGTTTCCTATCCAAAAGCTCTCTCAGGAAGATAGGTCAAGGCGAGGTTGATTCTATGACTTCTGTTGGACTTAAAGACTGTGACATATTCATGTATGTAAATAATATATCCTTCACAAGTAAGATGCTAAAAACATTTGATGATTGATTAAATTTAATGCACCGTTTGTTTAGCATCTGCATCTCTTCTTGTTCCTCTAGAAGACAAGAAGATGGATAAATCATGGGTCTTGCTCTCCACTGTCTTACAATCTAGTTGCAGAGAGAAATGTACATAACCATAATACAAAGCTGGATAGGTCATTTATTGAATGTAAATAGAACTGTCCTCTGGATATGTTATGGAAAAGGAAATAAATTGGATGGATTGGGGAGACTCTCAGAATTGATGGAAGACTGGAGAACCAAACTAGAGCACTGAGAGCCACCAAGACCAGACGGGAGGCTAAGATGCAGGACCACCATAGAGGAATGATAGCAGAAAGGATCTGGTGAGGCTGTCCCTGCCCAGGTGGAATGACCATTTTCTGAGAACAGAATGGGAGCACAGGATTGGCCTCCCATGAATCAGGTGCCCTTGGATAGAGGAATGAAATGGAGAAGCTATCATCCCAATAATAAAATTCAGAGGACTTTTAGGAAGGAATAATTGATATTGGGCAGCAAAATAACAAGTACCCAGGTAATTAGAGTCCAAATAAATGTACAAATGAAATACTTTCAGAGGGCACATGACGAGTAACCTAATTCTAGGGATAAATAATAAACATATATACAACATGGATTTTCTGTGCATAGGCTATAGACGTAACGGACAAACAAAATATCTCAGAACTGGTTTTTTGTTTCACATTGAAATCAAAATGTTTGCTGTGACATATCCTTATGCCCAATCGCATATACTGGGAAAAGGGAATACCCAGATGATTATAGGATTATTGAATACCAGGTCTGAGCTGGTCTTAATACACAAGGACACAGGCCTGATTTATGCTTCCACATGAAACAACTAAATAAATGGAAGAAATACAGGAAACAATAGTTTTCAACATACTAGACATTAGGCAGTGGAAGACAGGGATCCCTGAGGGGATGAAAAAGAGAGCTGAACTCTGTGATTGCTCCAGGTTACTGTCCCGAGAGCTTACAAGCTCAAAGAGGGGAAACTGAAGCAGAGCTCAGCAGACTTGTTTAGTTGAGGAAACAAGAGGGTCTGGGGAAAACAAGGCAGCTAGAGTTTGCAGGGCAGAGGGCTATAGATCAGAGAGTGGGTACCGAGAGGATGCAGAGGCTCCCTTAGACCATTCAGCTGAGTACTGATCAGCACGTGATGTGAGAAAAATCACCCAAGACTCAGGAAAGAATCACCCAAAAGGACTAGAGGAAACAATATCTGGGGCTCAGACATAGGAAAGGGGCCTTGTTCCCTGCAGCCAGACTGGAAAACCTTGTAATTCATGAGGCATGGAGTAGGGTACTCAGAAGAGTTTTGTCTCAGTAATTAGCTCTAGGTTGAACTCTTTTCCTGCACTCACTAACAAATCTTTAAAGCAAGAACCAAAAGGATAAGGCCATTTCTAAGTAACTTAACAAGAATATCAAGTGATTGTGTGCCCAGAAATCTAAGGGAAGTGGTACATTTGGGATCAGACACATGCAAGTTCAGAGGCAATAGCACAAGACCATTACAGGCAGGTAGCCCATGTCAGCTACCACTGTTGCACCTCAGCTCACTCCTATGGCCTCATCTGGGTTCCCTTATGATCTGAGAATGCTGAAGGAAAAAATTGGTCTTGGTATATATGGCTCAGGCTGAAAATGGGTCATCTTGGTGTGTGTGGAACCAGCTGAAACTGAATCCTTACTTAGAAGTGGCCCTGAAGGACAGTTGTGAGAGGAAATCCTCACATTGAGCAGAGATGTGGTTGGGATACCCGATGATCCACATTGTGTAAAAAGAGAGGTGTTTCAAGATATATATATATATATAAATCTATATACAGTTAGTGGAAAATGGATTGGCCAGTTGGTCAGAGGCTTGGAAGACAGCACTTGTCCCCCAGAAGAACTCAATAAATATTAAGACAGAATGACTCAATCAGTTGAGGTTGGCCAGTTTTGGCCAATGGCCATTCCACTGTCAACACAATGGGTGCAATAGTGGAGTAGTTAAGATGGTGACATGAAGACTATGCATGGGCTTAGCATGGACACTCAATCATCAAGGTTGATCTAGTCACTGCTCCTGCTGCCAAATGTTCAACCAGCCAGCCACAGAGATTTAAAGTGATGGTAAGAGACGAATGCTGGGTCCAGATATGGCATCATTTCTCAGGGAGATCAAAACAGCCACTTAATGTCAACTTAAATACATTTAACCCTTCTGCTCTGGAAGGGGCAGTTATCCATCTTGACCATAATGGGCACAGATTTCAAGCATGAGTTTGCCTTACTTCCTATGCTAAGGCTTAGAGAGTGTCTGACCCATCGGCATAAAATTCCATCTAACATTACTCCAGACTAAGAAACTCACTTTACAGAAAAGGAGGGATGGCAGTGGGTATATGACCATAGACCTATCACATACGCACATACCATACCATCCAGAAACAATTGGTTTGATGGAGTAAAGGAAGAGGTTTTTGAAGGCACAAGTGAGACAAAAATTAGAATATGATTCCATACGTGAATAGGACAATATCCTTTACAAGCAGCATATATCCTAGGAAAGCAACCTTCAAATTGAGCTGTGCCCTCAATAAATAGAATACATGGATCTAGAAATAATGAACTACAGTAGAAGTGGGCCACTTGGGGAATTCATGCTACTCACTCTTGAAACTCTGGACTTCATAAGTTTAGTGGTCTAGTTCCCAGAAGGGAAATATTTTCACCAGGAAACCAAACAAGACTCTTATGAAACCTCACATGAGACTCCTTATTCCAAGAAACCAGTAGAGAAGGAAAAGAGTAGCCATATTGCTAGAAGCAACGCACCCTGATCAATCGGAAGTGATAAGGCTACCCTTAAATAATGAAGGCATAATGTGTAGTACTCAGGTGATCCACTGGAATGTCTTGTGTTTTTCCCTTGCCAATTTTATTGATAAATGGTTATGTGCAATAGCCATGGATATAGTGACCAGGGATTTAGATTCCTCAGGATTGAAGTCTGGATTACCAGGTCAAGTAATCTAAACCAAGAGAGATGGTAGCCAAGAGTGGGAGAAATGGGTAGCAAAGGATAGTAGAGGAAGGAAAGAAGAGTATCTATTGCAGCCTTGAGATCAATTGCAGAGATGGGCTGGTAATTCATCCCACTAACCTTTCTCAGGCAAGTGTTCCCCCAAAAAGAGACCAATCAGAATTCCAGAGAAATTGTTCCCAGAATTTATCCTGCAAAACAAATGGATCTCGGCGTTGGTTGAAAATCACCTGCGGCTTTGGCCGTGGCCGCAGGTGAGACTCGGCGCCCAGAGCCACCGGGGTCTCAGCTCACCGCCCTCTGCTCCGTGTGGGGAGGTGAAACCCAGGCCCCGACACGTGCCGCCGCTCCGGGCCCGGTTGCGGCCGCTCTCATGTTCCGGACTCTGGTACCTGATCCCTGAGCTCGTCTTCTACCCTTAGGATGCCTGGATGCTCAGAGCCTGAGGCCGATGCCGCCATGACCGGGGGCGGGGGGCGCAGGAAGGGGGGGCTCTGCTTTCGTTTTTTAATAAAGCTGTTGATCTGAAAAAAAAAAAATGGATCTGAAAAACTCAACGGGTAGACTGTAATGGATGCTAGGAGCCTCAGCTAATGTTTGAAGGTCCTCAGTTGAGTCCTTCACTGGCATTCGCCCACAACAGGAGAGGAGTCTCACTCAAGGTCACCTCCCCTTCTCATGGGCAGCCCAAATCCACTCATTGTTTGATGAATAAGAATAAAGGTCCAACCCTGAAGATTAATCCCAGTTTCAGAACTCCCTTTAGGATCCAATGAGGCTTTGTTGTGATTGCATCACAATTCAACCCTTCCCTCTGCCATTCTCCACCTTTCTCTCCATCACAGGTGTTGATCCCAAGAGCACTCCTCAGTTAACATCCTGCATGGAAACTTCTGGCTCAAATTTTATTTCCCAGGAAACCCAACTTAAGATAGTTTTCTAGTTACTTTTAAAAACATGTAAAAAAAAAAGATATATTCTGGAAAAGTTCATTATGAGAGTAAGTTCAGTGTCTTCAAATAACAAGTGATATAGATTTTCCTTAGATTATGAATGTGCTCAAGTTTGTAGAATCAAGATGCAATTGGTTTCCTGAACCAAAAGACATGAATCTGCAGTTAGGACATTTTCCTCCCAGATCGTAGTGGGCATCCTGATGAGGTGGTCTGAGATATCAAAATGCTCCTGAGTGTGATTATTTTAACGAATTAATATTTTTAAACCACTGATGAAAGAGATGAGAAAAATCATTACCTTGCATGATTCTTAAAGCTAATACATAAAGACAAACTTGAAAGAAAATTAAAATAGAAATGAATTGTTAGCATAAACATTTCCTTCTAAATCACCCTTAATCCTTACACTGGAATCAAACTGCTTTCAGCATTAATATACTTTGGGTTTTCACCAAAATCCCTCTAGGAAGCCTTCACCAGCTGCCAATATGTCTTCATCACAGACCCAAGTAGTCTGTTCATTCTGATTAGACTGTTGGAGCTAATTTAAAGTATGGCCTTTGTTGTGTCTACGGAAACCCAATCAGCTAAGAAGATTCTCTGTCACCCTGGCATCCAATCCGTCTCCACATCACTGAAGCAGGAAGACAAAGATTATGGCCATCAAAGTATATTTTCAGGCAGAGATGTGACTCTCCAAACTAGTGCTTAGTTAAAATTGTCATGTTTTAAAATCACTTCAAGGATATTCAGATTTTTGATAGAAGGAAGGTCAGAAGTGTCTCAGTTGTTTTATCTTGACTAGGTCTCACTTCCTAACTAGAGGGTAAGTTCCTTGCATTTCCTACAGTATCTTACAGATACACTGGTTTTATATATATAAAATGGTGTATATATATATATATATATATATATATTTATATATATAAGTGTATATATATGTATTTAACAAGGTAATTTATTGAGAAAGTTTCTTGTTACTTTGAGTTTTTTTCTGATGCCATCTCACCGGAAAATAATAAAGTTTCTCCTCTTCCGTCAGTAAGGATAAACCAGAATTGTGTTTCTAAAGTTCTGGGTTCTGCCTTACCACTACCCCCTGGTGAAGAAAGAAAGCCTTTTCTTCAGAGCCAGAGAAGAGAATATGCCAGGCAAGTTTTGGCTCTTTGAAGGTGATAACTACAGAGGCTTGTGTGTTAAGGAGATGTAGGCTCAGGTATCTGAGAAGAGGTAGGAACAGAAGATATTGAAGAGGGAATGACTCAGACCCAAAATGCCTGGTTAGACCCCAAAGACTGGGAAAGAAGACCTTTGGATTTGGGTTTATGGGATTGGTGGTGACCTGGCCACAATCAAATGAGTGATAGAACCTTGGATAGAAATGACAACAAGTGCTTGGTGAAGAGGCCTGATTTGGGTAGTAGAGCCACCATCTCTGAATAGGGCACATAAGCCTGGACATCAACAATGATCTTCCTCCAATGAGACTCATAAACTCTAAACATATATGCTCCAAAGGGTAGGAGTGAGATCTCCAAATTAATCAGGGGACTTTTTACTAATCCTTGAAATGGACCAAACTTTGTTTACAATATAAAGAGATGTGTCATTTCTTGCCTCTGAGTATAGAGAAGCAATTTATACCTATCATGCTTGTTTTGTTTTAAAATAGTAATAGGAAAATCAACATTTTTGAACACTCACTTTGGACTAGACACCATATTAGATTCTTTTTACATATCATCTTATTTACTCCCCATGAGTTTAGGAGTGAGGCTTTATTATTATTATCCCCATTGAGACAACTCAAACACAAGAAAGTTAAAAAATCTGTCTACGTATATCTAGTTGGTGGCAAATGTGGTATTTAAACACAGGTTCTCTGCCTCCAGAGCACAGGATTTTATCTTTCTACTTCTTGATGAAGGCAGAATCTTTCAGAAATTCTCAATGAGTATGAAAGTTTGCTCCTGGGTACAGGACAAGTAAGGGAGGGACCTGAGCTTGGTTTCTGGCACCACGTGTTGAAAAGTGATGTTTGATTAGAGAATAACAAACATTATAAGCCCAGCCCTTCTGCTGGTATATCTGTTAATCAAAAGAAATATCTAAATGTTAGCCCTTCTTCCTTATTTATAATATTCCCTACTTCATCTTCAGGGTTTTTTTTCTCTCCTTTAAATTTTGTTCTTATCCCTGAAGGTGGCATGGTATGCTGCAAAGAACATGAACCTTGGAACTAAACCAGCCTAGTTTCATTTCTTTTTACTTTTTTTTTTTTTTTCGGCCATGCCACACAGCATGCAGGATCTTAGTTCCCTGACCAGGGCTCCTGCCCCCTGCAATGGAAGCAGCAGAGTCTTAACCACTGGACTGCCAGGGAAGTCCCATCATTTCTGAGTCTACCATTTACAAACTGTGTCCTTGGGCATAGTATTTAAAATATTTGAATTTAGGAAATTCCCTGGTGGTCCAATGGTTAGGACTACACTTTCACTGCTGAGAGCCCGGGTTCAATCCCTGGTTGGGGAACTAAGATCCTACAAGCCATGCAGCATGCAGCACGGTCAAAAAAAAAATTGAATTTAGTTTTCAGTAAAATGAAGACAAAAATCCCTACCACATAAGACTGTTTTGTTGATTAAATGACACAACACGCATAAAACTCAGGGCATCTCAATGACACTCAGAAATTGTGAGTCCTCTTTGCCCTGCTTTGAGTGCTTTATTTTCCTGATGAAGAGGTACAAGTGCAATCAGCCACCAAGTCTTAAAAGTCTCTCTCTACAGCAAGGAGTAAGGAAGAGCTGCTCAAGCTGGAAATTGAAGATATCCCATCTCCCACGTGTATAATCGCTTTAACTTAGTCATTAAGAAAGGACCTCAATTACGTTTAAATACTTGTCTTGATACTTTAAATACTTGCTTTTGTGCTTTTATATTTTAAAACCAATACCTTTGATGTTTTAGTACTTGTCTTTGGGGATGTTTCTTAGGTTTAGAATTTGATCCCTATTGTAGGGACTTTAGGGCCCCTTACCTCAGATTCCATAGGTTACTTTTAATAGTTCCAGAATACTGAGGCCCTTAGTAACCTACCGTAAATTAGAGGTACTGATTTGTTTACATCACTGTGAAGCATTTTCTGCTTTTGGTATTGGTCAGACTTTTAAACTTCAGAAACAATGTGGCCTTATAGCAAAAGCACTAAGCCAGAAATCATGACACCTGGATTCTCACCTTGACTCTGCTACTCTCTATCAGTAAGACCTGGAACAAAAAGCTCTCTGAGCTCCTCCAGGAGGGCAAAATTTCTCCTTCTTTCTTATACTCAGAGTCCAGAAGAGCACCTAGAACAAAGTAAAAACTACAAATAAATGTTTGTTGAATCAAGAAATACTTTAGTCAATTAGACAATCCATCAATACAGGAATTGTAGGCTAAAGAACTTGGTGCATTGTCAGCTGGTTACCCTGTGGTCATGCTTTGGGTCTGGATAGACTATGACAGGTGAGATGAGGAATGAAAATGTAAAAAACAGATTTTGTAAGGCTATAGCTGCCATAGGTAGTGATTCCGCTGATGGATCTGGGTAAAGTAAATTGAAAACCTTTTGGAAAGGATTCCCTATTCTAGATGCCATTAAGAACATTCATGATTCATGGGGAAAGGTCAAAATATCAACATTTACAGGAGTTTGGAAGAAGTCACGGATGACTTTGAGGGGTTCAAGACTTCAGTGGAGGAAGTAATGGCAGATGTGATAGAAATAGCCAGAGAACTAGAATTAGAAGTGGAGCCTGATGTGGTCAATTAATCTTTGACAAGGGTCCCAAGAGTACACAACGGGGAAAGGATAGTCTCTTCAATAAATGGCATTGGGAAAACTGGACCACTATCTCAGATCATACACAAAAACTAACACAAAATGAATTAAAGTCTTAAATGTAAGACCTGAAACCATGCAACTCTTAGAAAAAAACATAGAGAAAAATTTCTTGACATTGGGTTTGGCAATAAATTTTCTGATATGACACCCTAAGCACAGGCAACAAAAGCAAAATAAACAAGCAAGACTACATCAAACTGAAAAGTTTCTACACAGCAAAAGAAACAATTAGTAGAGTGAAGAGGCAACCTATGGAATGGGAGAAAATATTTACAAATCAGATATCTGGTAAGGGCTTAATTTCCAAAATATATAAGGAACTCATACAACTTAATTACAAAAACAAAAAAACCCCAAATAATCCAACGTAAAAATGGTCAAAGGACTTGAATAGACATTTTTCCAAAGACATATAAATGGACAACAGGTACACAAAAAGGTGTTCAACATCACTAATCATCAGGGAAGTGCAAATCAAAACCACACTGACATATCATTGCACATCTGTTAGGATGGCTATGATAATTTAAAAAAGATTAAAAAGGTAGGCAAAGATGTAGAGAAAAAGGGACCCTTGAACACTGTTTGGTGGGAATTTAAATTGGTGCTGCCACTGTGGAAAGCATTATGGTGGTTCTTTAAAAAATTAAAAACAGGGCTTCCCTGGTGGCGCAGTGGTTGAGAGTCCACC
>NW_021703783.1:12570407-12577631 GCF_005190385.1 Monodon monoceros | reverse complement strand
GCAACGGGAGAGGCCACAACAGTGAGAGGTCCGCGTGCCGCAAAAAATAAATAAATAAATAAAAATAAAACCAGAACTGCCATATTATCCAGAAGTCTCATTTCTGGGTATATGTCTGAAGGAAACAAAATCAGTATCTTGAGGAGATATCTTCACCCCCATGTTCATTGTAGCATTATTCACAACAGCCATGACATGGTAACAATCTAATTGTCCATTGATGAATGAACAGGTAAAGAAAATGTGATATCTATATCTATGTCTGTATATCTATGTCCATATCTTTTGCTTTGATACAGCATACAATAAACACATGTCACTTTAAAGCTTATTTTTTTCTGTCTTTCAAATGAAAATGTAAGGGTTATATTCCATTTGATTATTTGTACTGTCTCCTGCTCTGCCTGGTCCTTACTTTCTAACCCTGCAATGTTAAATAAAAAGAGATTCTTGTCTCAGAAAAAAAAAAAAAAAAAAAGTAGAGCCTGAAGATGGACTGGATCGCTGCAATCTCATGATGAAACTTGAACTGATGAGGGACTGCTTCTTATGGATGAACAAAGAAGGTGGTTTATTGAGATGGAATCTACTCTTGGTGAAGATGTTGTGAAGATTGTTAAAATGCAACAAAGGATCTAGAATATGACATAAACTTAGTTGATAAAGCAGAAGCAGGGTTTGAGAGATTGACTCTACTTATGAAAGAAGTTCTAGTGTGGGTAAAATGCTATCAAACAGCATTGCATGCCACCAAGAAACTGTTCATGAAAGGAAGAGTCAATCGATGCAGCAAACTTCACTGATGTCTTATTTTAAGAAGTTGTCACAGGGCTTCCCTGGTGACGCAGCCGTTGAGAGTCCGCCTGCCGATGCGGGGGACACGGGTTCGTGACCCGGTCCGGGAGGATCCCACATGCCGCGGAGCAGCTGGGCCCGTGAGCCATGGGCGCTGAGCCTGCGCGTCCGGAGCCTGTGTTCTGCAACGGGAGAGGCCACAACAGTGAGAGGCCCGCATATCACACACACACACACACACACAAAAAGAAAAAGAAGTTGCCACAATTGTCCTACCCTTCAGTAACTGCCACCCTGATCAGTCAGCAGCTGCCAACATGGAGGCAAGACCCTCCACCAGCAAAATGATTACGACTGACTGAAAGTTCAGGTAATCATTAACATTTTTTAGCAATAAAGTATTTTTGAATTAAGGGATGGACATTTTTAGACGTAATGCTATGGCACACTTAATAGACTACAGTACAGTGTAGATGTAATTTCTGTATGCACTGGGAAACCAAAATCCATTTGACTCGCTTTATGGCAATATACCCTTTATTGCAGTGGTCTGGAACCAAACCCACAGTATCTCTGAGGTATGCCTGTATTTGCTAGCTTTTTAAAATGGATATTTAAAAAATTTATTTTCTTATGTAAATAAATATTTATATTCATACCTAATTTTACATTTTTAAGTTTGCTTTTTTTCCCTAAAGTATCCACAAATTGCATAAGCTTCAGGCTCCATGAAACTTGGATCTGTCCCACCTCTATTACATTTCCCACAGGAGACACTAAAGATGCAGAGTCATCTTTCCAGAAGGACATATTTAGGGCCTCTCCTTCAAGGCTTCTGCCCCATAAATGTGAACATATGAAAATGAGCCTTCAACTGTGGAATTTCAATCCCCAGCTGACAGAGCTGCATATATTGCCCTTCAACTCTTGTCATGTGAGTATGTCTTTCTTCTTCCTTTTTCACTCATGCGGCTTCATCCCAGTCTTCCACTGGGTGACTCTTGATCCAGTGCTTCTAGCTCTCACCCCATGATTTTTCCTTCTCTAAGAGATCCCATGCCTCACTCCCAGCCACCCCTGGAAGCTTTTACCACAAAGGTCCCTGCTCATCAAACACTGCTCATCAAACATGGTTTTATACTCCAAGCCTTAAAGACACAGCTAATGGAACCCTTCATCGGGAATCCTGCTTCCTTGCTGGTTACCGCTGCAAGGGACCAGAGTCATCTTGTTGTCCTTTCCAGAACAAGGAAGTCCAGACAAATCCTGTTTCTCCATGAGGCACCCTGAGAAAGAGAGGGGAAACCCCTTCTATCAAAGTTTGGAACTTGGATCTCAAGAGCTTATAACAGAGAAAGCAATGTTCTTGGCTGCTTGACTTGACCTGACCCATGGAATCAAAAAAGAGAAAAATAGTGTTTAAGTCAGTTACTGCCTGGCTTAAATGGTTTTCTGTGAGTAAACAGGAAAATTAACCACCATTCTCAACATTGTTTTGAAGGCAAATTGTGCTCTTACATTACAAATGACTGTCTTAATAAATGATTTTTGGGGACACAAACTGTTGGTACATTGAGTAAACAAACTGTTTCTTTTCAGTTTGTGAAGCTGAAACTCTTTCCCGCTCTTCCTGCAACTGGAGCTGGTTGTGCCATAAGACATCACAGGATGGATCACCCAGGTGTCACTATGGCTAATTATTAAGACGAATACAAGTACATGGTATTTACCATCCTTCACCACCTTTATTTCTCTTCTAAAGTATAGAGTGGACCTTGACAAGGTCCACTTAAGTTCTGCAAGAAGGTTCGTAATGGGGAAGAAACTTTGCATTCTATTACAAGTCAATCACTAAAGGGATGTCTCCTATAAGCTCAAATTTTACACAGTGGCCCACCTCTGGGAGCCCTGCCTCCCAGGTAATGATCATTAAGCTAAAATACCTTTTGCTCACAGGAAACATCCTGACCAGGCCCACGTGTGAATGACTGCAGGAAGGAGGAAATTAGCACATCCCCTCAGAGGCTGACTGGAACCAGGAAATGTTGGACTTTATTCCCTCCCTTTTTATTATAAAAGAAGGCTGAATTTTAACTCAGGCAAGATGGTTCTTTGGGACATGAGTCCACTGTCTTCTCAGTTTGCTGGCTTTCTGAATAAAGTCACTATTCCTTACCCTAACAACTCGTCTCTCGATTTATTGGCCTGTCATACGGCAAGCAGTACGAGCTTGGACTCGGTAACAGGTTCCAAAGCTGCAAGAACTCTCATTCCCTCTCCACTGCTGTGGCCTCTGGGGATCACCCACTGTTTTCTGTTTAATGTTGCCTTAATCTGAGATTCAGTACAGTAGGTCAGTGGAAGGTCCAGGTCTGACCTGGGGTAGAAGGACAGAGACCACGGCTCTCTGCACATTGCAAGAGTCTCCGTTCAAGTCTTCTAAAGCTGCCTTGAGCCACTCCAGTTCCCCATGGCCCATTAGTTTTAATTCAAGGATGTAGAACTAAGCCTTAGAATGACGCCTAGGCCAGTGCCGCCCAAAGCATGATCCTCAGACCGGTGCTGGTCCACAAGCTGTTGCCAGTCAAAGACAAAGGAAATACAGAAATTGAGAGAATGCTTTAAAAAAACCTTTTGTAGTCAGCTGACATTGCTGTGCAACGTCACATCTAAGTACAGATACCATCATTTTGTTAGGGGGAACAGACAGTTTGGTTGTTATCAGACTCCCAGAGTGAGTAACCTGTGATGTCCCGCACAGTAAGACCATGTGTTGGTCTGCAAGAAAGCAGAAGTGCGAAAAAAAAATTTTTTTTAACTAGTTCTCCAAGATAGTTTTTAAAGCTTTGGTCTAGGCTACCGAGAGGCAGCTGGGAGGCAGGGGAAACTGAATGAATGCAAATTGGAAAGAACCTGGGACCTCTGTAGAGATAGTCCTGACTTCTGCGCAGTCTCAGAGTACTCTCCAGCTTCGCCACGCCCTTGGACTTGAAATTAGTGTACTAGGGGCTAAGCTGTGTTGGGTCCCAGCGTGGTTGATATTCCACTGTAAACAGCCTCTTCAGAGACTGTGATGCACTTTCCTTCCATCCAGGAGAGCAGAAATAACGTGCAGCTTGTACAGCACTGGTGTCCAAAAGAAAAGCCACACAGGGACATCTAGTGGTAATAGGAAATTGCCAACCTGCTCCAAAGGAGTCCAAGAATTTCCAAACTACAAGCTGCTTGGGGACTTTAGATTCATTTACTGAATTTTACCTCACACTCTAGCAAATTAGTCACTGCATTTGAAGGTACGAATCAGTGTGATGTGCGGCCCCGGAAATGAAGCTGGACACCCTGGCCACCTGTTAGGACACCTCTAACAAGTCTCTGTACACCCAGAATGAAGCAAAGAGTGAAGGCAGTAGACAGATTCTTCAGGCGAGGGTGCTGGGGAGAGAATACAGATAGGAGACCCTCATTTTATGGACAATTACTTCAGCAGTGTCTTTCTAGCTGGCTGTAAAACAGACCTGACCCCAGAGAAGTAGAAAAGAGGCAAAGCTCCAAAATAAACTGAATACATTAAGAACGGTCCTCCAAACTTGCTGATCTATAAATAAGCAACAGCAGAACTCTTCATGAGAGTTATTGTGAGCTCCCCAGCAAGACGACAATGCCAAATCAAAGCTGGCCACCCAGACTGATAAAAACAAAGCCCTTAGAAGAAGCAGGTTTCTCCTGGCCTTTGATGGAAAGACTGAAGATAAAATAGATACAGTTGCATCAGATTTTTGTTGTCAAGCTGACTCTTTCACAGGCTGACAGATGTGCAAATAAATTAAATTAGGTCTAAATTAGCTGGTAAAAATCATAGTAGATTTTACCATGAAAAACATATCTAGGGCTTTCCTGGTGGCGCAGTGGTTGAAAGTCCACCTGCTGATGCAGGGGACACGGGTTCGTGCCCCGGTCTGGGAAGATCCCACATGACGCGGAGCGGCTGGGTCCGTGAGCCATGGCCGCTGAGCCTGCGCTTCCGGAGGCTGTGCTCCGCAACGGGAGAGGCCACAGCGGTGAGAGGCCCGCGTACTGCAAAAAAAAAAAAAAAAAATATATATATATATATATATATATATCTCTAAAGTCTATAACTGCTGATTTTTGCCTCTTCTATGTGTAGCGAGGTCAAATTTTACATACTACAACTCATGCATCCTATCCTAATGTATAGCTTTAGAAAAGTACCTAATTGATGTAATAACAAAGTCCTTCTTTTGACCCACTTATCCCCGCCCATCTAATGACAAGAAAACTCTTGAACTTGTCCATTCATGCTCACTAGCCCCCTTCTTGATTACAATCACCCATTGCAGTTGAACTTGTATTGCAGTTCAAACTATTTATTCTAACAACTCAAGTTTCTCTCCCTTTCCCAAGTGAAATTTGGGCACAAGAAGATTAAACTGGGGAGGTGGTCTCTAGTCCCTGTGCTGTGTTTCTCTCCTGGCTCCTGCGTCTCTGAGTTGTAACTGGTTTCTCCAGCTCTCTGTTCTCAGACTGTCCTATCTAAATCCATGCTAAGTCCACGCTGGGGAAATCCATGGTCTGTTCTGTCAGCTCCTTATGTGCCTGGTATTATCTCACTCTTCCCAACCAACCTCTTCTTAGGTCCCCACCTCTTCTATCTACCTCTCCCTGCAGTCCCTGCTGCAACCCTCAATGGAGTCATCCCTCACCACAGGGATCTCTTGATGGGTCCACCAGTTTCTCAGCGATGCCACCAAGAGCATGTCAGAACTCCAGGAAACAGTCTGGGAAAGTGAGTCAATGGAGACCTGGAGCTCTCCCAGACCACTCCCATGACACTGATATTACTACTCTTTCAGCCTCTCATGTCACTTCGGAGGACCCTGTGAGATGCGCTCCTCCCACAGTTCCCTATGAGAAGCAGGGTGTGTTTGTTTCCTAGGGCTGCAATAGCAATTATCACGAATTCAGTGGCTTAAAGCAACAGAACATTGACTCTCTTCCAATTCTGGAGGCCAGAGTCTGAAATCAAGTGGTCAGCAGGGTGGGTTCTCCCTGGAGGCTCTGAGGGAGAATCCGGTCTATGCCTCTCTCCTAGCTTCTGCCGGCTTCCGGCGACTCTTGTCATTCCTTGGCATGGGGCTGCATAACTCCAGTCACTGCCTCTTTCTTCTCATTATCTTCTTCCCTCTCTATCTGTGTCTGTTTTCCCTTCTCATCTCTTATAAGGATTTGCCATTGGATTCAAAGCCCATCCTAGTCCAGAATAATCTCATCTCGAGATCGTTAACTTAATTATATCTGCAAAAAACCTTTATTCCATAGGGTCACATTTATGGGTTCCGGGGTTTAGGACCTAGACACATCTTTTTTCTTCGGGTCAGGGGGTGCACTATTTAAACAAGGTAGGGGCCTCTACCTTCTCACAAAGGCCAGAGGTATGTACATCCCTCCAGGGGATCCCAGTAGCATCCCAATCCCAGATCCATTCTCTCTGAACCCCTTCCTTTTTGCACCAGAATTGTTTCTGCTTCCTGTCCCTTTTCTATGAGGAATTCACCTGTCACATCTGCCCTCTTCCTACGTCTGGGCCTCTTTTTTCTAGAAGGTACCTACCTTCCTCTTCCCTGGGGTGATAAAGACTCAAGGCATGCACTAGTGGCAAAAAAAAGTGAGAGAGAGATTAAGAGAGAGATTATATTATTTGTGAACATATTTCAAAAACATTATCTCCAGTATATATATACAGACATACACAGAGTCTGTTATATTAAGACATTGGCCCCACATGACAACATCTTAACCAAAACTTTAAAGGAGAAATCCAGACTTGGAAAATAATCTAAAGATTTACTATGTATAAAAAAGATGACCACAAGCATCCACTAATACAACTCAGCTTATATATAATCTTCCTCTCTAGAGGACAAGATATTGTTAAAGTGTTCGCTCAACGGGCAACTGTAATTGATAAGCTATAGGTTTTGATAAGCTGTAGTTCTAGCTTAAGTTTTGATAAGCTATAGTTCTAGGTCTTGGGAGAATTTGCTCACCTCTACCCTCTATGTTTTAATATTTTATTTTAGAACATCTCAAATATACATAAAAGTACAGCAAACAGTATAACAATTCTCCATGTACCTATCACTCAGCTTCAACAGTTCATAAACCATGACCAACTTTGCTCCCTTATACTTGATACCTTCATGTCTCTCTTTATCCCATCCCTGAATTTTGAGCTTATCTTAGACATCACGTCATCTGTAAATATCTCATAGATTTTTCTAAAAGATAGAGACCCTTTTTTGCATATTCAATAACATGATCATACCTGAAAATGTTAAAATATTCTTTAATATCAAATATTCAATCATGCTCACATTTCCCCAGTTTTGTTTTTTTTTTCCGGTATGTGGG
>NW_021703783.1:12545275-12570307 GCF_005190385.1 Monodon monoceros | reverse complement strand
CGGACTCTCAACCACTGCGCCACCACGGAAGCCCATTTCCCCAGTTTTTTATTATCATTTTCACTTTGTTTTTAGCTTGTTTTTTGAATTAGAATCCAAATGACATCTATACATTGAGAGATGATAAATGTCTCAAATTTCTTTCAGTCTTTAGGCTCTCTGTCTGTCTGTGCCTGTCTCCCTCTTTTTCTCTTCTCTCTTGAGGTTTTTGTTTGTTTGTTTTTTTCTCTTGAAGTTTTTGTTGAAGAAATGGGTGGTTTGTCCTATGAAGTTTTCTGTCTGAATTTTTCTGACTTTATCCTCTTGGTGATTTTTGTCCTTTGCATTTTCTGTAAATTTGTATTCAAAATAAGAGACGGGTGGAGATTTATGAGGGATTTTTTGTCCAGACATCTTCATTGTATAATACCCTCAGGGATGAATAATAATCCCTGGTTGTCTTCTTTTTGTGATGCTAGCAGACATTGATAATCATTGCTTAGATCCAATAATTCTTAAGGTGTTAAAACAATAAATTATTTTTAAATTCTTAGCTGGTAAGCTTCTAAGAGATATTTCCCCCTCAAGAGCAATTGTTTATGCTGAGGTACAGTTTGCATAGGAGAAGCAAGATGAATGCTTGGTTCTTTTTTTATATATATGTGGTCTTCTATATATATAATATTATATATAATATATATATGCATATACGTACATGTATGTGTGCGTATATGCATGTATTTTATTAACACATGGATTTAAACATCTTTTTTTTTTTTTCGGTACGCGGGCCTCTCACTGTTGTGGCCTCTCCCGTTGCAGAGCACAGGCTCCGGATGCACAGGCTTAGCGGCCATGGCTCACGGGCCTAGCTGCTCCACAGTATGTGGGATCTTCCTGGACCAGGGCACAAACCCGTGTCCCCTGCATCGGCAGGCAGACTCTCAACCACTGCGCCACCAGGGAAGCCCTAAACATCTTTGATGCCTTACAACATATTGCAATTATTATACATAGTGATACTCAAGTCATCTTCTCTTTGACAAGGGAGTCTCTTCACTTAGACTTCTGAGTCCTTTTGGGATGACACTAGTAGTCTTGAATAGAATCCTTATTTTCTGATGTGACAAGATTCATCTTGCATTTCCTACAACTGGCTGCGAGGTCTTTTCAGTGGCTATAGATAGAAAATATTGTTATCTTTGTTTTGTTTTAGATAAAACACATCATAAGTTGAAACTAATACTTCCAATTCAAATTCAGGAATACAAGGTTTTTACTTAACCTAGCTGATTTCATATCTGTTTCTCTCTTCTGCCATGCCCCAAACCCTGGTTTCAATGACACCAATATAATTATTTATTTGCTTTATCAATACTACATACACGATGGTCTCAGAATAATATAAACACTACCACCAACTATATCATTACTGTAAACAGGGTTTTTTCTTTTTCAATTTATTTTGTCCCACTGGGGATGCACACTCCAACCGTTACGCCTTAAAGTCACTTGGGAGAATTTCTCTGTGAGAGGATCAACAGGATCCACTTTGAGGTTTCTTTTTCTTTTCACTTTCGATATTTAGGAGTTGCATTTTGTGTTTAATTTTATTTTTTTATTATGTAAAATATTTACATTTCCAAAGTTGCATCTTCAAAACAAAGTATCTAAAGAAAAAAAAATAGTTTCTATCCCCCTTCCTTCCATCTCTTCCCTCCTTCTCCCATAGTTAGCTGTTTTTTTAAACTTCATGGTTTGTCTTTTCATTGAGTTTTAAATTATAATCACACACACACACACACACACTCACACACAAACACACATTCTTATATCCTGGAGATTATTCCATAGTAACGTAGAGATTTTTCTGATTCTTTTTTTACACCTGCATAATAATCCATTGTGTGAATACATCATAGTTTATTCAACCATTTCTTATTGGTGGTATTTGAATTATTTGCAGTATTTTGCTATTATAAATGGTGCTTCAGTGAATAGCCTTGTTCACAAGTACTTTTATATTTTTGACCCATGTATCTTTGGAATAGATTCCTAAAAATGGAAATCTATGTAATTTTTCTAGTTCATATCTTGAAATATAATTGAAAATACTAACTCCGAATTCTAAACATAATAGTTATTGGTTTTTTGTTTTGGTAAAGGGCTTGGGGTAATTTCTGAATTGGTAAATTTAAAATTTGTTTGTGTGGCAGAGCAGTCACGATTTTCCTAGTGGAACAGTGTACTATTTCTCCATAAAAGAGTAATAAATATAAATCCATCAAAGAAACTAGGGCAATTCTAAAAGCAATAACTGTGACTATGTTATATGTATGCAATATAAAATCACCATCATGAGCATAAACGTCCCAGGAAAAAAAGATGTTAAGTTAGACCTCATCAGCTGTTTCTGAGTTTTCCGTTCAATCTCATTTGGCCATAGCTTATTCTGCTCTCTATTAGTGTAAACTACTTGGCATTGGGTATGAAGTGATTAAACATCAATGGTTTTAACTATCCTTTCTGAGAAGTGAGTGATGTAATAATAGAGTTACACTGGAAGTGTCATGATTTCTATATATCTACTCCAAGCAAAAGGAGATTTTTCCAGCCAAGGGGGCTTTAAAATTTCAATATCCATCACAGTAGCATCAGGAGCACTGATCTCAGAAGACAAATACCATATGATATCACTCACATGTGGATTCTAAAATACAACAGAAATGAACCTCTCTACAAAACAAAAACAGACTTACAGACATAAACAGACTTGTGGTTGCCAAGGGGGAAGGGGGTGAGGGAGGGAAGGATTGGGAGTTTGGGATTAACAGATGCAAACTAGTATATGTAAGATGGATAAACAACAAGGTCCTACTGTACAGCACAGGGAACTATATTCAATATCCTGTGTTAAACCATAATGGAAAAGAACATGAAAAAGAATATATATATATATGTATATATACATATTTATAAAACTGAGTCACTTTGCTGTACAGCAGAATTAAGCACAACATTGAAAAATCAACTACACTTCAATAATTTTTTTTTAAAAAGAGCACTGATCTTAGAAAATTCAGCTACCGGGGAGAGAGCACATATAGACTCAAAGCATGCTGGTAAGAAGCTGTGTTTTCATAGAGGTCAATTAACAATATCTCAATCCTTTAACAATTGAGAAAATGCTTATAAGATTACAAATATTCCAGCATATAACATACCATATAGGACATAATAATTTAGAACAAAAATAGATAATAATTTAAATATAAAAGGATCAATGTTGAAATAAAGTTTTCTTAGTCATTTTGATTAAATTCAGTTATTTAATGAAAAAGAACTAGAAAATTTTTCTGTATCCATTCATATTCTTTATATTCAATTGTGTAGATCAGGCATTGACAAACTTTTTCTGTAAAAGGCCAGAGAGCAAATATTAGACTTAGTGAGCCAAGGGGCAAAATCAAGTGTGTTATGTAGGAACTTATATAACAAACGAGAAAACAAATTTCCACATTTTTTGTTGTTGAAATTCAAAAAATAATAATGATGGAGCACAAGTTTTTGTAATTCAGATCTACTAGTGAAAAGAATGGAATTTTATTCAAAGGATAATATTTTGCTTAAGTGGGTTTCAAGGTTAGCGTTCTCAATCATAAAATTTATTGCAAATGTTCATTAGGAAAAAAAAACACTTTTAGCTTGTCGGCCAAACAAAAACAAGTGGAAGGCCAGATTTGGTCCACAGGGCCTAGTGGACTGACTGCTGGCATAGAAAATTCTCATGATAGTATGGGTTCAATCAGTTCAACAGATCCTTTTGCTTTCTTTACAATCCCTAAATTAAAGAATCACCACTAGAAGGCAAACTCTCCATGTGTCTATTCATTGATGTATACCAAACACCTAGAACAGCGCCTGGCACATAGGAGGCCCATAGTAAATATTTCTTTCATGAAACAATAGGTAACATACATAAAATATTTATTTTATATATAGTTATCTGGACTAAGTGGAACCTAGCCAACTCATAGAGTCAAGATTCTGGGAGCCCAGGATGAAAAAAAACAAGAAACCCTACTTCACTTATTTCTGGGCATTCTATTTGTTTGTCCCACAATCACTGCTACTAGCGACTGATCTACTCAAGTGGCAGCACGTTCACTGTCTGAAGAAAATTTAATAGAAGGAAGTCTTAAAGTGGGGGTAACTCCGTGCAGTTGTTTATTTATTTCTGAAAATTAACAAATGATAATTTGGTTTTGGTGGCAGCATGTTGGTGATTCAGAGAAAAATTAATTTAAAGATTATCATCCTAAGGCACTAAACCACAAAATGCTACTTAACATACAAGTTTAGCTTTGACCTCATTAATAGAGGCTACAAGCTTCCTACTATAATTATTCCCACATGTTGCTTTTCATATTTTATCACTGGAAAAAGAGGAGACCAACACCTGCCTCCAGAACAAACAGAATTTTTGGAGTCAGAGAATATTTCAAATATTTTTCTAATTTAACCTCTTGATTTTAAATATGAAGACATGGAGAGAGAAAGAGTATGTGATTTGCCTGTGTCTCATGTAAGTTAGTGGAAAGCTATCATTAGAACCAATTCTTGGTTCTCAACTCTGTCTTGTCATGAAAGATGAGTTATAAAGAAAGAGTAAATTACATTCCTTTAGCTATCAAGTTATAGATGTAGTAGCTCAGACAAGGATTTAGCACAGCCCTTATTTTCATGATTAATTCAACCCATGAGAAGCTAAAATACAATTACTTCAGCAAATACTAACACAAAAATTTTACATTTGGGCCAGTAATATTGTCTGTGCTACACTCAATACATCAGTAATCAGAACTTGATTAATTTTGATGAAACACTTGGTTGGGAGCAGGGTGTAGATGATAATTTCAAGAGAACAGACTGGGCACAGTTTCGGAACCAACTTGATTAAAGAAGCAATAAGGTTATCCAAATATTTGTTCCTTGTCCCATCTGTCTCTCTAAGGCAGCGCACTGCAAATGAGAACGAGAAGGTCAAGTTCACATACCACATATTTAGTTATAACTATTCTTATCATACTGAGGATGTAACAGATTACCACTAATCTGATAAAATTATGACACATTAGAATGAATGCTGTTTTAATTGCATACTGTGGTAGAGTTTATAAGATGTTTTACATGTGTCTGACTTGAACCTCATAACAATATCATGAAGTGGGCAGGTGCAGTAAATTGGTTGCAAAAATAGCCTAAATTCTTCATCTCTTCGGGTATCCAGGCCCCTGGCTCACATGACTTTGCAATTCTTCTCACTAATAAGGTTGTCTGTGTCCTAGAGCTTTAATTCTGCAGTCATACATGTGACTTTCTTTGGCCAGTAGCATGTTAGCAGATGTGATACGTGCAGAATCTTGGAAAGGTGCTAACGCATTTCCGTTTCCTCTCTTGCTCTTTGCCGTGGCCATGTTAACATATCCAGGCTAGCCTACGAAAGCAAGAGTCAGCATACTGTTTCTGTAAAAGATCGGAGAGTAAATCTCTTTGGTTTTGTGGACCATGTGGTCTCTACTGCTACTATTCAACTACTCGACGTTGTGACATGAAAGGAGCCATAGCAAATATGAAAATGAATGAGCAAAATTGTGTTCTGATAAAACGTTATTTATAGAAACAATACATGGGCTGGATTTGGCCAAGGAGCCATAGTTTGCTGACCCCCATACTAGAGGATGAGACACATGGAATAGAGTTGAGTTGCCCCAGTAATCCTAGTTTAGATCATTTGGAATCACCCAAGTTCCAGCCAATTCCTAGATATGCGAGACAGTTAGACACACGTCCACGAGAATCACTTAGCCAACCTGTAGCTCACAGCAGACACATGTGCGAACCCAGCCAACACCAGCCCAACCCTGCAGAATCATTTGCCAAGCCCCTGAGTCACGGATGATTTGTTACATAGAAGTATTGTGGCAAAAGAATATTAATACCGTAGGTAAAGTCTTAATCTTGCCATTTTAGAATTAAAGATGGGGCTTAAGGAAGTTAAATATCTTGGTCATTGTCTCGGGCAGCCAGAAAGTGTCAGAGCCAAGATTCAAATTTAAGTGCTTTCAAATCTATTGTTCTATTCCACTATGTAAAACTGCTTCAATCCTTTACTTTTCTCTTTATTTTAGATGGGTTTATTTATATAGCAATATAGATATAGATACGTATAATGTAGGGTAAAAGATGAAGAATTTTAGGCAGCTCTGACTCTCCACTGATTCCCCTCTTAGCTTTAAGCTATGGAAAATCATGTCACCCAGCCTTAAAATTTAGATGATTTTCTTTAAGTTGCTAATGCAGATCTCTTTGTGGTGTAGCACAGTCTATATCATCCTGGTTCTTATTTTCCGAAACTCCAGTAAGAGGAAATAACTTAAATGGCCTACTCTTGCATGCAGCTCCTATCTCTCCATTTTACCGCTCCCATTTCATGCAGGGCTGTCAGGGCTTTCTGAATTAAATGTGACTTAGGGCCTGTGCCTCCTGCCTGAGGAGGCTCATAGGTCCTATAGCGCATCCCCAATCTTGTACTTGAGCTGTCAAGTGTGAGAGATTGGTGCCAAATTCAACCCAACATAGCCCCTTCCCAGTAGTCTGCCTTTGACAACCCCTCCTTGTCAAATCCAACAGTTTACATAGGATATATAGTGAATAAAGTACTCTGAAAGATACGAATGTAGAGGTGCTGCTTCCGTTGATAGCAGGAACACCTATCAGCTTCCCACAGGGCTGACATTTCAGGCTGGCAGCGGGGAGATGACCATAGGATTCGTGTGCCGCTGTTTCTAAATGGATTGTAGAGACTTTCAAGGCAAATTGCCTCACTTCTCACCATCTGGCTCCAAAAATAGTCAGTGTGAAGCAACTATGCAACTCAAAAAAAAATTTTTTTTTGGTATTTATAAAGTAGAACCCTCAGGTGAATGGTTTCTAGAACTTACACAGGATTCCCTAGGCTTGAGCTATGAGTATTTTTAGTCCCATTCATGACATCACCTCTATCTTGAAACGGATATATCAGATTACCTTAGTCTTATGCCATTGAACATTTGACTCATCCAACTCTCTTTGGTGTGAACCCATGCTCTCCAAGCCACAAAAGCCTTTTTTTTTTTTTTGCCACACAAGCCTTCCTATAGTGTGCAGAGCACTGAGTCATGGAGTAACTTTGGTACCTTTGGCAGTGCTTCCCCAGAGAAAATCGAGAGAGGATTTCTGATCACAATTTAACTTCCAAGGCAGCTTGACCACAGGGCCAGAATGGAGTGGTCCCTGGGATTCAAAACCACTAGACCATGGGACAGTTATAGGACTGAGTTTCAGTGAATTCCTTGCTATTATGGTTTACACTCAAGTCTCATTTATGAGTCTACCTCTCAGGGCCTAGTCACATCAATACCCTGAAAGAGTGTTTGAGTTTTCAAACCAGACGGTCCCACCCATTTGGCACTGATTAGATAAGGTTTTCTCAGTCTTTTAAAACCACAGAGCCCTTTAATATATGTCAAATTCTGATGTCCCACCACCATCTTTCAACATGTCCAAGCCAAATAAGTACATCTTAGAGACAGATGTCCCCACCTGCTAAGAAGATTCTACTCTACGTAGTACTACGTGAAATAACCATAGGGCTTACGTCCTAAATAATATTGATTCAGTATATTGTGTGTATGCTAGCTGTAGAGATTTTGATAAAATCTGCCCCACCCTCCAGCCCCATTTGAGAGTCACTGCACCCTCTCACTAAAACTCCCATCACCACCCTAGATGATGCTTCTATAAGAATTACAGATAAATACCTTCTGATTTCTGCAGAAGAAACTTGACTTATGGTAGAGTTAGTTTAGGGTTGGTGAGAGACCAAGGCTTGAGTGAAGGGAGTGGTGAAATTTGAAGAAGTAACTTGTTACCTAATTATTAAGTGCATACATAATGGTTAGTACTGGTGATGGTGGTGGTACTAACTCCTGTGTGTATGTGTGTGTGTGTGTGTGTGTGGTGAGTGTGGAGTCTGAGAATGGGGTGTGTGAATGCAGATGTGCATTCACACATTCATGTTTGTGTACATGAATGAGAATGTATATATAAAGACAAAGAAAACACAATCCTTGCGTTCAAAGAGTTCTAATTAAGTGGTAGAAACATGAACATATCCATCAGGTCCCTCCTAGGTAACAGTGTTAATACAAACTGTGCAATCTCTTCTCCACCTCTGTCCCATCACAAGTCAAAGCCACTTATAGCACAGACGTCCCTCCAGAGTCCAGTGTGTCATGTGGTCAGGTGGGGATTCCTTGGTACAGGAGACACTGGACCAGTAAATATTTTTTCCTTCATCCATCCTCCTCCATTACAACAGTTTCACTAATAAATTCCCCAACATCTACAGCTTCTCTTCTGAGTGAAAACACAGTTAGAAACCATTTTAAATTGTCTTTACAACTATTATTCAAACTTGGAAATTGAAGTAGGTGATCTCTAGACATTTTCATTTTTTCTTAAACATGTTCTGCACACATAGTTTTTATACCTCTAAGAACATATAATTTAAATGTCCTTTCTTTTTCCTGATAGTTGTTAAGTAATGGATATCAAATATTAGTAGCTGAGTGGGTAACCAATAACCACAGTACATTCTGCTACTACTCTGAGAAGCATTACCAGGGAAGTAGAAAATTTATGAGAACAATTACAGAAGTGACAATGGTTAAACAAGTATCTTACACAAAACTCAACTAACTGAATCTTTGTGCTCGATAGATTACTCAAATAACTTCCATATGGAGGACACTTTATTGTTTAGAATATCTTTTTTTCACATACATAGATCATTTGACCTTCAAAAAACATAACAGAAGTTTAAGGAAACTACAGATTGGACAGAGTAAATAGGTTACCCCAATCCAGAGGGTAGGGTGTCTGTGTGTGTGTGTGTGTGTGTGTGTGTGTGTGTGCGTGTTTATGCAGGCAGATCTAATCCTTAAATTTTGAACTTTTCACTTCTGAGCTCATGATCTTTTCCATTAATTATACCACAAAGCTTTCCTGATATGCAAAGCTGCTTTTAACATTAGGAAAAGAAGTGAAAAGAAACTTGTACAGAATTCTCCACAGTCAATTGTCCAATATGTTTATGGACTTAAGAGCTGCTCAAATTATGAAACTTAAAATATAAACACAGTGACTTTTCATTTGTGTGGTAAACCTAAATGAACCATTATGAGAGCCACTAAAAGCACTACTTAAGAAATATGTATTAAAATTAAGAGTAATCAAGAGAGAGAAAAACTAGTAATATAAATGGTGAGTATAAGAAAAATATCAATATTTTAAAAGTGCATCCTTTATCATAAAGGTTTAAGTACACATAATTCAAGACAAAAAATATAAATATGTATGGATGTATGTAGTGTTTATATGTTTGTAAACATATGCTTTATGAATTTTTATGTTTATATTTTTATATAGAAACAAAACTGAGCATTATTTGATGCTAAATCCATTGGGTGAAAGTTTGTAGGAGGACAGGATTTGCACAGTCTCAATTTATCACCCTAAATACGATTACAAAAAGATAGCTTTACAGTGAATAAATCTGGTCGATACTACCTTACTGAACTGATCACCACTAATGGGACAAACTGACATCAAATGTGTTGTAATCTGAAGAACACAACGTTAACAAAAATGTTTAATTTGAATGAGAAAATAATATACAAAACCAAATCAGATTAAGGATCATTCTATAAAACCACCAGCCTAAACGTCTCAAAAAATGCCAGCCATAAAAGATGAAAAAAAATGAAAGAACTCATCCATTTTATTGAAAACTAAATAGAAATGATAACAAAAGGCAGTGTGACCTCCTTGTTTGATTCCTGGATCAAAAATAAAGCAGTTATAAAAGACATTATTGGAAAAATTGGGGAATTTAAATATGATCTGTGTATGTTAATAAATATTGTATTAGAGTTAAATTTCTTTGGTGTGAGAATGGTATGGTTATTTGGAGACTGCTTTGTACACAGGAGATAAATGCTGAAGTATTTAGGAGTGAAGTATCTTAAATGCATGATATAGTATATGCAGCTTACTTTCAAATTGTTCAGAAAAAACACTGAGTGATAAGAGCTAAAGCAAATATGCGGAAATGTTAACAACTGGTAAATCTAGGTGAAAGACATATAGAAGTTCATTGTACTACTTTTCTACTTTTCTGTAGGATTGAAAATTTTTTTTTTTTTTTTTTTTTTTGCGGTACGTGGGCCTCTCACTGTTGTGGCCTCTCCCGTTGCGGAGCACAGGCTCCGGACGCGCAGGCTCAGCGGCCATGGCTCACGGGCCCAGCCGCTCCGCGGCATGTGGGATCTTCCCGGACCGGGGCACGAACCCGTGTCCCCTGCATCGGCAGGCGGACTCTCAACCACTGCGCCACCAGGGAAGCCCTGAAACTTTTGAAAATATGTTGGGAAAAATAAAACCAAATGAAATCGTTCTTTAAATTCTTTATTTCATATGCCAGTTTCAGCAATACTGAAATACAAGTTTAACATACATGTACTTACTCTTTCTAAAGATTTAAAATATGAAATGTTGAATAATGTCACAAATTACAATCAAAATTTAAAACAAAGTACTTTAAGAATAAGACAAAAGAGCTAAAAATTATGTTAAATTTCTAGTGCAAATATTAAAAAAGAATAAAGGATATTGGTGACATTAATATTCAGACTAGGTTTTCCCTATCTTAATTTCTCTGCTCCCTTCCCACTTAAAATCTTAAAAAGTATTTGTTATAAATTGGAAGTACAGAATTGTTAGAAAATCACTGGATGACGAGTTGTATGATTCTCTTTACAGGTACAACCTACTTCTCAGCAATCTGTAAGCCATTGACAGTGTAACTCCATATCCAAGGAAAAAAGCCAAAGCGCGATTTGGCTGGGGAAGGGGTATCAAATATGCAATTGTGTGGTAGATTCGTGCTCCAACAAAGAGCCTGAAGTGCAGGATGGCAGTAGAGAGATCTGGACCACTCAAGGAATACAGAAGGCCAATACCAAGAAATGGCACAATATTTTCGAGGTCATTCAAGTGGGCTCTGTGGAAAAAGATGACTTGTAAAACACAAATTTCAAAATCAGCAGAAATATATTCATTTTTTCCTCTCTTCTGAAACTAAATAGAAGTGTTAATGGATCTTAAACATGCAAAGTAAGATTCATTTTATTTCTCTCAAATTCCCTTGCTTCCTTACCCACTTGACTCTTATTTAGAATGTCTCGTTATCTTGTTTCTTTTATTTGTAGTGTATCTCAACATACAACAGAGAAGGCTTTTTGCACTTTCAAGACTATCAAAACTGCATCTACATAATAAAACTCACTCCATTTTTATACATATAAAATATTTTTTCTTCTAAGGTCCATACAACAGCAATTCAAGATTCTTCTTATAAAAACTCTTCTTCCGAAAAGAACAAAATCGTTTTGGTTATGATCTTAAGACTCCTCCCTCACTTGTGCTAGTCTGCAAAATGGCTCCTGAGACCACCCTTGCCCATTCACCCAATCCACTAGGTTGCCAAGAATCAATTTACCAATTTAATATCAAGAAATTCATGCTCTCCACATCCATATAACAGAATACATAACTAGTCTTTCAAACATGGGAAAAAATTTAGCCAACCTATCCTCAAATTGCAAAAGGAATTAGTTAGTAGTGATGGAGCAAAGTGCAAAGTATACACAAAATTGATAGACAATAAAGAGAAAGACATATTTCCTTGATCGGGATTTCATACCACAGCTATAAGAAAACAGAAAGCATGGTTTAGACACAAGTTTTCCTCCAATTCATGGCACCTTGAATACAAGGCACATGTATTATTGACTTGACATTTTTTTAACCTGCTTAATCTTCAAAAATCTGGTACTCCTGTTCAAGTCTCCAGAGTTAAAAACTGCTTAAGAATCTAGACTAGAAATTGAGATTTTGATAGAGCTTATCAGCTATCGATACATATTTCAAAATGAAAAATATTGGTTTTATGTTACTCTCTTTTCTTTTAGCAAAAAACATAACTATTACATATTGCCTGCTCAATGATCACCATTCTCCTCCCCTCCTTTCCTTTCTCCTGTTTCCTGTAGATTATCCTTTCTCATCACCTTTTTGACAAAGATGATGACAACATAAAGGTATGAAGAATGCGACAGTAACCTAGGTAAGTAACAGTCTTAAAAGATTTAAATGAACAACTGCCTGTTCCTGAATAAAAGCCAAGACAGAAAGGCAGGGGAGTTCTTATCCCTTCTCTTTCATGGAACAACCCAAGGGTTACTAGAGTGAGGTGGGCAAGAAAGGACAGGGATACTATTTTCTACTAAAGAAGAGCCCGCTTCACCAATTACACCAAGGGTATTTGTTTGGGTCCTTTGAACTCTCCTGCTGGACCACAGATATATCTTCACCTCCCATCTTGGCCATGTTACTTTTCTCCTTCACAACATTCTAAAAGGACAGACGTTTTAAAGTTGGGAAAGGACCTATAATGGTGAGACTCTGTGGAAATGTGTTTACTTCTAAGCCTGTGTTAAGCAACTGGCAAAGAGAAGAGAAGAAAGTCAAAGACAATAAGGGGTAAAGAGCTCCAGTGGAGGGAGAGGGAAGGAAGTTCAAAGGCAGGGCTTCCTTGGACCTTACTGGCCCCTCCATTTTTTTCTGGCTTCCCTCTCTCTCTTTATCTTATTCTCTTTTCAATTCTCTTTCCCTGTCCTTGGCCCTCAAAATGGTCTCAGAGATAGCATTCCTTATTGTCCTAGTAAGGTCTGTTTTCAATGGAGCCTCATACTCTGTGTTAATTTACGCTATTTTATATGCTCCTCTTTTTTAGAGCCTGAGCCAGGCACGTGCTTACCCGACTCTCCCAGTCAGCTCCTACTGTAGTTCAGTATCACCCTTCCACCATAGCCCTTTCTCTGCTCAAACAACAGAACTCATCCTAGAGGGGCAGCTTCCTTCGTTTTCACGTCATTCCTAGACAGCTACCAAAATCTAATCCCTGGTGGACATCCATCTTTACGTGTGACCACCTTCTACCGGGGTCTACTGCCCCCTCCATCATCCTGTGTTCCTGTCTCCCTTCTCCTTCAGGCAGGTGCTCCTTGGGGCAAGCTCGCTCTGGGCTGACCTTCCCATCAGCCCTGCCCTGTGCTTAGGGTGCACCAGTCACACCTTCCTAGTCAGATCAGAACCACTCGGATCTCAGCATCACCCTGACCTGGACCAGAGCTGCTAGACATCTTTGAGAATTATCAGGGGATGGCCAACTACAAAAGGAGCTTCACACCAGACTTGCTCGCTCCCTTCTCTTCCCCAAAGTTCTTCATGCTCAGCATACAGCAGCAGTATGTCCAAATTCCCACAAAGAAAACTTCCCAAATTGACGTGATCTCTCCTCTCCTTCTCCTCACATTCTCCAGCTTCTTCCTTTATGAAATATTCTTAAATACCCTAGGAACTAATACCCTGTACCTCACGACTTAACATCTAAAGGGAGACTGCTTTATATCATTCTCTAACTACATGAATGTTGGTCTTATTTTTAGAGGAAAAGTTATAAACCCCCTCAAGGGCAGGAACCCAGTCTTAAAGCTATTTTACAGCACTCCAATAAAAGAAGTGACCGTGAGACACACACGGTAATCTCTCAATAAATGCTTCCTTCTTCATGCATTGGGGCCAGAAGGGAAGTCATCTGGCTCAAATCCTAGCCCATGTCCCAGTTCCTTGAAGAATCCCCAGCGAGTATCACCTGGACTCCACTGAACAGTTTCAGTGAAGGGGTATTCTCTACCTTTGAACATAGCCTATTCTAAACATCTCTCCTCTTCCTAAGTACCAACCCCCTTTTCCTCTTTTGAATGCTACCCTGTATTTCTCCAGCTGCCCTGATTACCGTACAACTTTCTTTTTACCTTGTTGTAGGGAACACATTTGGTCTTGAATTCTTTCTAGAACGAGGTGGGATAGGATTAAATAAATGCATAATGTAAAAGGTTTTCTAATCATCACTGATTTCTGTCTGCCCAGAATATAAATAACTAACTTTAGGCTACTTATCTTGACATTTCAACACATATTACTTTATATTTTTAATTAAGTGTTCCATATGTGTAGAATGTATTAATTTTCTCACTATTGCATACCTGAAAGCATAATTTTCACTTCCTTTGTAGCCAAGTTCTGTCCCTGTCACTGAAATATGCTAATAGAAATAACGTGATAATTACATGTGGAAGTAATGAAAAAGAAAAATTCTAAGTTAAAAATGCAAAGTGGAGATTCTGGAAACTCTTTCTCTGAAAAGTATCTCCAAAAGAGATTTGTTAGTAGGAAATTTTTTGATGGGACTGATCCGATCTCAAAAAAATACACCTGGAAACTGGATGCCTTGCCTTTCCTGGACACTCTCTTTCTTGCCGCACTGAAAAGCCAGTGTCTGATCGCCAGGAGGCGCTGGACACACAGTGGCTGCACCTCCTCAAGGACACTGACTCCTTTCACAGCTAAGGTCAATCATTCTCACTAAATTTTATTTGTTGTGCACAACCTGATGAGAAGATCAGCTTAGATAATGGCTTTCTCCTTTAGAAATACAATCCCATGGGCAAGGAGAGATAGAAGTAGGGGCTGGGAAGGGAGAGTGGGGAGGAATCTAAAAATCCCCCAATAAAATACCTGTTGCTAAGTTTTCATAGGTGAGACTTACTTTGATCTTCCTTTCAAACTTACTAATGCTACTAAAGGTCTAATTGTTGTCACTTTCAAGTTCTGGGCAATTTTATGAGCATAGGGTCATGATTAGCATCATGTATTTGATTACCTTCCCTAAAAGGGATGCACAAAAAGGATGAGACAAAGCTTTAAACTGCTTACTTTCTCTTTAGTGGTTTTGATAACTCCACAAAGCTTTATTCACCTTTTCTAATTTTTATTCTTTTTCATCATAACACATATAATTTTCCTCTGATACTGTTTGAAGCTTTCACATTGATTCTTTGAGAGATTCCTGAGACTATTTTAGATCCATATTCTTGACACAATCCATTTTAAAACTGGCCACTTTGGGGCTTCCCTGGTGGCGCAGTGGTTGAGAGTCCACCTGCCGATGCAGGGGACACGGGTTCGTGCCCCGGTCCGGGAAGATCCCATATGCTGCAGAGCGGCTGGGCCCGTGAGCCATGGCCGCTGAGCCTGCACATCCAGAGCCTGTGCTCCTTAACAGGAGAGGCCACAGCAGTGAGAGGCCCGCGTACCGCAAAAAAACAAAAAAACAAAAAAACAAAAAAAAAACCTGGCCACTTTAATCAGTAGGACTGCTGAATTAACAAATATATAACTAAGTGAAGCAAAAGTTAAAATTTTATTCTAACTATCTAGCATAGACTTCCTCTTAGAAAAAGCCATTCTTGCTTGATAAATAATTTGAGATTAAACTTTTGCATAAATAAAAAAATTAAATTTCGGTACTGGAGGAGCAGAGAAGTACATGGGGTAAAAGAACAGCCTGCAAAATGGTGTAATGCTGACCATTTTGTGAGGTGACAAGGGCACAATGCAACTTTCCCAGGGAGAGGATGCTGAAGGACAGAGCACTGTAACATACAACTTGAAATGTTTGTGTTGCCATACTGTAAACTCTGCACCTTGATTTAGTCAGGTCTATTTTTATCACATTTTTAACTTGATTTGTTGACAGAGTTGAGGAAAGAACCAAGTTTACACCAGCCTAACAAAATATAGAATACGGAAACATGCACAAATGCAGGATTGCAGACTGGGTTAATCTTGAGACTATATACCATAAGGGAATCTGCAGAGATCTTGGGAGGGGCTTCAGACTTTCCAGGAAGTCAAAAGTGATGATGCAAATATGATCTAGATTCCAAAGGGATTTGATGCTGCAGCAGATACATGAATTACAGAAGTAAATTTTTTTCTTTCAGTCCCCATTTCATTATCTATTTATACTCAACAAATTGAAGAAGTGTAGTCAAATATATTCATGATGTTTCATATCTTAACTATTCATCACAAAACTAAATATCTAAATGTTTAAGTATGGCTATGAAAACTCTTCACTGCTTCTTTAATTTTATATAATTTTGCTTATCCTGTGAAATGTGTCTAGAATTGTACTCCAGTTTAGATGAGCATTAGAAAATACTAAATGAAGACGGTACATAACTTTAATGTTTCACATGTTAGAAAACGGTAACTAATGGATTGGCAATGGAATCTCAATATAAAAAATTTTGCGGTGGGGAGAAGGCTGGCCAAGATGGTGACAGAGGGGGCTCCCGAACTCCCCTCTTTCCACAGATACAACAAATGGACAGTTACACATGGAGCAATTACCTCTGAAAGAAATCCAGAAACTAGCTGAGCAACTTCTACTCATTGAGAGAATGAGAAAATACGCACATCAAAATGGATAAGGAAAGGCTGAGAAAATCTTGCTATAAACCCCACCCCCAGAACAGCACCATACAGTCGGAAGGGAATTCTCAACTCCCAGCTTCTCCCTGAGGAGAAAAGGGTTTAGACCTCATATTTAGTGCCCCAACCTTTAAGACTTTCACCCAAAAACAGGCCCCCACCGAAACAGCTAACTCTGTAAGTCAGTGAGGATTGCATTTTGGAGACCCAAAGGACTATAGCAAACAAAAGCAAAGTTGTTAACAGGTGCATGAGACTTGTTGTAGCTATTCCCCCAGGACTCCGTACAGAGGGAACAGGCAAAAATGCCGATCTCCCAGTCTTTCCCAGATAGAGATCCACCTGCATACTTTAAAAACCGCTACCTAAAGGTCAAGCTCCCAGTTAGCCTGCATCTAGGCTCTGGCTTCGATCCTTCCTAGGAAAGCCAGTAGACACCTGCTCCATTTTCTCCTTCTAGCCCAAAACAAGTCGCCAGTATCTCCCCGGAAGGAGCTTACACACATCTGCACCTCAGCTTTTATGGCTGCAGCCCAAGTGATGGGTCTCTGGATCACCTGGCTCTGACAGCCAATGGTGCTACCATTCACAAGTCCCACAGGAATACAGCAAACAAAGAAGCAGTTCTCAACAAGCACAAGCACTTGCCGCAGCTACCGCCATCCCCAGGGCTCAGTGAAGAGGGAGCAGGCAAAAATGTCCATCTTCCAGTCTTTCCCTAAAAGGCGTTCATCTGTATACTTTAAAGCTGCTGCTGAGGGTCAGGCTTCTAATTCAGTATGCATCTAGGGGCTGGCTATAATCCTCCTCAGAGACTGGAGAAGCCAGAAGACACATCCCTCACCTTCTCCCTCTAGCCCACTCCAAGTTGCCAGTATCTCCTTGGAAGGAGCTTGTACGCACCTCTGGCACCCCAACTTTTGCAGCTACTACTGAAGGGACAGGCTCCTGGACTGCCTGGCTCTGACAGCCAATGGGGCTTGCATTCATGACTTCCACAGGACTACAGCAAACAAGGAAGCAGTTTCTTAATAGGTACAAGATCTCTCCCCACAGCTATACACCTGAGCCCAGGAAAAATGCCCAAATCCCAGTTTCTCTCTGGAAGGGGCTTAACTACCTACTTTTCCAGCTGTTGTTTGAGAGTCCAGCCTCCAATCTGCTTGCAGCTAGCTGCTGACTGTGATCCTCCCCTTTGGAACACTTGAAAAGTCTTGGCACACACTCAAAATCTGGGAGCCAGTAGAAACAAAGAAGGCAGCTTGGACAATCACAAAGGCTTGAGAGACAACCAGGAGCTCAAGCTAATTGACTAGGTTCATCTCCCACATGAGACCACTCTTTCAAGACTGGGAGTGGTGGTTGTTTTATCTAATGCACAGAAACCAACACAGAGAATAAAGAAAAATAAAGAAACAGAGAAATATGTTCCAAACAAAAGAACAAGATAAATCTACAGAAACAGACCTTACTGAAACAGAGATAAGTGATTTACCTGATGGAAATATTGGTCATAAGATGCTCATCAAGGTCAGGAGAACAATGCATGAGCAAAGTGAGAATTTCAACAGAAATAGAAAATATTTTTAAAGTAACGAACAGAAATCACAGAGCTGAAGAATATGACTGAATTAAAAAATTCAATAAAGGAGGTCACAACAGATTAGATGAAGCAGAAGAAAAGTTCAGCGAACTTGAAGACAGTGCAGCAGAATTCATCCATCAGAGAAACAAAAAGGAAAAATAATGAAAAAGAGTGACAATAGCTTAAGGAACTTATTGGAAAACCCTCAAAAAGACCAATATATGCATTACAGAGGTACCAGAAGTATGAGACTGAAAAGGGGGCAGAAACTTACCCAAAGAAGTAATGACTGAAAATGTTCCTAATCTGAAGAAAGAAATAGACATTCAACTACAAAAACCTCAGAAAGTACCAAAACAGATGAATCCAAAGAGACCCACACCGAGACACGTTATAATTAACTTATCAAAAGTTAAAGACAAGGAGAGAAGCTTAAAAGCAGCAAGAGAAAAGCAACTTGTTTCATACAAGGGAACCCACATAAGATTATCAGCAGAATTTTTTATCAGAAATTTTGCAAGCCAGAGAGAGTGGGAGGATATATTCAAAGTTCTGTAAGAAAAAAACTACCAACTAAGAATACATTACCCAACCGATCCTTCTCAAACTCTTCCAAAAAAATAAAAGAGGGAACATGTACAAACTCATTTTACAAATCCAGTATTACCCTGATATCCAAGTCAGATAAGGACACTACAAGAAAAGAAAATTACAGGCCAATATCCCTGATGAACACGAGGCAAAAATCCCCCACAAAATATTAGCAAAACAAATTACACAGTTTAATTGAAAGGATCAAAAGCATCATACTCCATTATCAAGTGAGATTTATTCCAGGGATGCAAGGATAGTTCAACATCTGCAAATCAACCTGTGTGATACTCTACATTAACAAAATGAAAGATAAAAATCTTCTCAGGGGCTTCCCTGGTGGCGCAGTGCTTGAGAATCTGCCTGCCAATGCAGGGGACACGGGTTTGAGCCCTGGTCTGGGAAGATCCCACATGCCGTGGAGCAACTGGGCCCATGAGCCACAACTACTGAGCCTGCGCTTCTAGAGCCTGTGCTCCACAACAAGAGAGGCCGCGACAGTGAGAGGCCCGCGCACCGCCATGAAGAGTGGCCTCTGCTTGCCGCAACTAGAGAAAGCCCTCACACAGAAACGAAGACCCAACACAGCCAAAAATAAATAAATTAATTAATTTTAAAAAAATCTTCTCAATAGAAGCAGAAAAAGCATTTGACAACCCAAAACCCTTTCATGATAAAAACTCACAACAAACTGGTTATAGATGGAATGTACTTCAATGTAATAAAGGCTATATGTGACAAGTCCACAGGTAACATGGTTCTCAATGGTGAAAAGCCAAAAATTTTTCCTCTAAGATCAGGAACAAGACAAGGATGCCCATTCTCATCACTTTTATTCAACATAGTACTGGAAATCCTAGTCAGAGCAATTAATCAAGAAAAAGAAATAGTCATCCAAAACAGAAAGAAAGAAGTAAAACTGTCTCTATTTGTAGATGATATATTATTTTAAAAACACTCACCTAATTCCACCAAAAACTGTTAGAAGTAATAAATGAATTCAGTATAGTCTCAGGATATGAAATCAATATACAAAAATATTTTGTTGGAGAATATCAAAGCCAAATTCTTGCTCAAATTTCAATAAAACTACAATGAAAAAAAATCAGTTACATTTCTATACACTAACAATGAACTATCAGAAAGAAACTTAAAAAACGATCCATTTAAAATAGCAGCAAAAAGAATAAAATACTTAGAAATTAATTTAAACAAAGAGGTGAAAGATCTATACACTGAAAACTATAAGACACTGATGACAGAAATAAAAGACATAAATAAATGAAAAGATATTCTCTTCTCATAGATTGGAAGAATTAATATTAATATTGCTAAAATGTCCATACTACCCAAAGCAATCTACAGATTTAATGTACTCCCTCTCAAAATCCCAGTGGCATTTTTAAAGAACTTTTTTAAAATCCCAAAATTTGTGTGAAACCACAAATGACCCTGAATATCCAAAGCAATCTTGAGAAATAAAAACAAAGCTGGAGGCATCATACTTCCTGATTTCAAACTACATTAGAAAACTATAGTAATCCAGGCAGTATTGTATTGGCATAAAAGCAGACACATCGATCAAAGGAACAGAATAGAGAGTCCAGAAATAAACCCATACATAGTCAATTAATTTTTTACAAAGGAGCCAAGAATACACAATAGGGAAGGACAGCCTCTGCAGTAAATTGTGTCAGGAAAACTACATTTCCACAAGCAAAATAATGAAACTGGACCCTATCTAACACCATACACAAAAATCAACTCAAAATGGATTAAAAACTTGAACATAAGACCTGAAACCATAAAACTTCTAGAAGGAAAAGACAGTCGGTAAGCTCTTTGACACTGGCCTTAGCAATGATTTTTTAGATTTGACACCAAAAGCAAAGACAACAAAAGCAAAAACAAACAAATGAGACTACATCAAATCAAAAAGCTTCTGCTCAGCAAAAGAAACCATCGACAAAATTGAAAGGCAACTTATGGAATGGGAGGAAATATTTGCAAACCACATATCGGATAAGGGCTTATATTCAAAGTATATAAGGAACTCATACAATTCCATAGCCCAAAACAAATAAACAAGTAAAAATAACTCAATTAAAAAAGGAGACCCCATTAGCCATTTTTCCAAAGAAGACATCCAACTGGCCAAGAGGTACATAAAAGGTGCTCAACATCACCAATCATCCTAAATCAAAATGAGTTATCACATTATATCTGTTAGGATGGCTACTATGAAAAGGACAAGAGATAGAAAATGCTTGTCAGGTTGTGGAGAAAAGGGAACTCTTCCACACTGTTGCTGGGAATGTAAACTGGTACAACCACTATGGAAAACAGTATGGAAGGTCCTCAAACAATTAAAAAGAGAACTACCATTATCCCAAAGAGATGTCTGCACTCCCATATTCATTGCAGCATTATTCACAACAGTCAAGACATGGAAACAACCTAACCATACACACACACACACACACACACAATGGAATATTATTTAGTCTTAAAAAAAAAAAAAAGGAAATCCTGTCATTTGGATGAAACAGGAGGGCATTAGGCAAAATGAAATAATTAAGACAGAGAAAGACAAATATTATATGGTATTACTTATACACGGAATCTACCAAAAGGAAAAAAATCAAATTCATAGAAACAGAAAGGAGTGGTAGCCAGAGCGCTAGAGGTTGGGGGAAATATGGAGAGGTTGATAAAAAGGTACGAATCGTCCGTCATAAGATGAACAAGGTCTGAGGATCTAAAGTATAACATGCTGACTATAGCTTATAACACTGTATTGTGTTACTGTATAACTGAAAGTTGCTATAGGAGTAGAAATTAAATGTTCTCACCAAAAAAGAGAGGAGGGGAGATGAAATATGTGAGGTGATGGATGTGTTAATTAACTCAATAGAGGGAATTCTTTCACAACATATACATATATCAAATGACATTGTACACTTCAACCATCTTACAATTTTATTTGTCAATAATACCTCTGTAAAGATGAAAAAAAGTTTGCAATTTACATGACTTTATGCCAAGGATTAAGAAATATACTCCAGAACTAGAATTCAATGTGCTTTTAAAATAAGTATATTCCTGGTATTATTAGGAAACTGTGTAGATGGTATCTTGGCTTACTGCTTTTCATTGTTCATTGCATTCTCAGTATATTAAACATAATATCTACAAAGAAGAGAGAGAGAGAGATTGGAAGGGGAGAGATTTCCCAAGTTCATATTTTGAATCTTATGCGAAAATACCTAGTTCTTCAACCTTTTACACAAGCTAACAGTTTCACCTCTGGAGAAAGATGACAAAAACTGCAAGAATCTACCACCCTCATTTCACCTCCTACCTGTCATTACTTTTGATAAATCCCTACACAGAACAAAGTCATTAACCCCAACAAAGTGCACAGAAAAGCTAAATTGGAAATATGTGTAATCACAGTGATAGTTGGGAGACATCTAGATCGCTAATTTTCTATAATTATATGGACTAGGTAAAATGACCGACTTTTCTTCCTTCTTTCAAGACCCCAACATCCTCACTTAACTCTGATACCAAAATTCTTTGATCAAGTAAACCATTTCAGGAGACAGTGGGTTCACCTTCGTACACGTTCCACTCTGTCATCTGTCCGAAGGTACTTCTTGGCATTCTCTCCTTTGCCAAAGCTTGCGCAGTCTTCCGGGTTGGCAAAAACCTATTCCAAATAACGAGGAAAAAACCTATTTCAAATGCCAAGTAACATGGGGGTAACTGTATCTGATAAGTTATTTACATTTTAATGGAAGGAAATACAGGCATCCAAGTTGGCCATTATGAAAAAAAAAAATGGGAGCAATAGATCAAACCCAGGGGTAGCAGAAAGCATCTCTTCTTAAAATCTGAATTTTTATTAACAGTGTAAAAACAAATTTTAAGAGAAGCATAAATAACGTAAATAAAAACCAATGTATAAAAATAGCAAAAAGGAAGCAAAAATGGACAAACAGAGCATAATTCTAAGCCCTCATTGACTATTACGGTGAACTGGCATTTTTTTACAGTAATGTTGATGCACTTGCCCTCAAGAGTATTAATATTTCTAACTGGTTGGCTCATATGAAAGTCATAAGTTTACTTGCCAAGGATATCAGAGAACAGGCATGCAGCATAAAAGAGTGAGGGGCAGGAAAAGTATTTTGTACTTCGTTAGGATATGTGTGCCTCTTTTCTTTTTCTGAATTAACTAGAAGTTTGTGTTGAACAATACAGTGAAATATAAGAAGTTGAATCGCATTCCTATAAACACCAAGGACATGTTCTAGGGCGTATTTCATGTACTCCTTCCTGCCATTATGATGATGTTTGAAATGATTTCCCCATTCCCTGAAACTTGAAACATGCATTTAAAAATATTTAAGTATGTCCCAGTATTTAATAATATATAATAAAGAAAAACAGGAACTCTAAAATTAGCCTTAATTTAAGCTGAGGAACGTCATAAATATTATAATATTTTTCTTAATATGACATGAGCATTTATTTCAGGTAAAGATGTTGAGGAGAACTGATGGGCAGCAGTGTGATACAGTATCAGTTCTTGAGGTCAGATCTGTCTGCCTTGTCCTTAAATAATTGCCTGGCACACAGTGGATGTTCAATAAATACATTTCGAATAAGTAAATAAAGGTATTACAACGTAAAGTGCATGAGATTTTCATTTAAACCAATCTGAATTTGAATCTCAGCCTCACCCTTTATTGGTGTGTAACCTTGGGAAAGCTACTTAATCTCTCTGACTTGTATTTCCTCATCTATAAAATGGGAACAGTAATGCTCATCTCACATGATAATGCTAACAATTATGTAAAATGCTTCCATGATCTGACACACACACAGAGTGTCATGGCTCCTAACATATATCACTGGCACTCCACAAACTGGAATTCCCTTCTCCTTTTAAGACAAGCAACATTTCTGCTATCCTTGGTGCCATGACATTTCTAGAGGACAGTGTGGATCTGGTGGTAGCAGCCACTTTATAGCCTGCTGCTCTAACACCTTGCCCCATTAGAGAGTTAAACATGTGGGTATGTGTCCCCATTAAAATGCAAATATCCCTGGGAAGAAATGACACCTCAAGACAGTAATGAGGAAATACCTTAGGAAGGACCGTGACTTCTAGATAAAAGCAAGGCTCTGGAGGACAAAAACTCAGGACAGGGACTAAAAGAGAAATGATGGTTTCCAGAAAGAAGCTGCTGAATAGGCACAGGGACCACACCAATGAAGAGCATTTAACTTTGTCAATGTAGCTTTGCTTTACCCCCATCACTGTTGTCATAAACCCTGCCTGAATATAGGTTATGTGTTTCAAAAACTTTCTACCACCTTCCCCAAGCCTCCAGTTTTTAAAAAAATCATTCTTATCATGATGGGTAGAAATATTATCCACTTAAGAATTCATAACCACACAAAATTCAAATGCCTTATCCCAATCATAAGAGGTTCTGCTGATAATAAGAACTTTAATTCTATCCCCAAAGGCACATCCTTGACCTGTAACAGAGCTGAAAAACACCAGTTCACTGTCTAGGAAATGACTATTTTCTAAACTCTAGTAGGCAAAATTAACTTCGGAATCACAAAAAGTTTCCTTGAAAACTTTGATACTCCAGAAATCTCATATGCTAAGTGGCATGACAAAAGGTAAAAGCTACAATGAAAAAACTATTTACTAGTTTCTAGGAAAAAGCACCCATTCCATAAATATATCAGAACCACCTGTACCAAACGATTGCATATTTCATTTGCAGTATTAGACAATATGCCACTGGGCTTTACAAAAAATAATTTAAGAAAATTGCTTTCCAGAATCTCAACTCTTAAAAGAAAGTATTGCCTCCGATGTCTTACCTTTCTTGTCAATCTATAGAATGCAGTTGCAGTACTCATGAACATCATTTTTGAAAGAACAATCGTTGTGTAGGAGGCAAAGGCCATGAATACTTCATTCTCCATTAGCTGCGTGAGGTCGACCATTGTTTCAGTTTTGGTCTGGAATCTTAAAAGAATTTTAGACAAGGTAGGAAAAAGCGGACAAATACCCTCGATGTGCTTACACTGCAGCATTAACCACACTGTTCTTAAAGATGTCTCGGGTAGGGCTTCCCTGGTGGCGCAGTGGTTGAGAGTCCGTCTGCCGATGCGGGGGACGCGGGTTCGTGCCCCGGTCTGGGAAGACCCCACATGCCGCGGAGCGCCTGGGCCCGTGAGCCATGGCCGCTGAGCCTGCGCGTCCGGAGCCTGTGCTCCGC
>NW_021703783.1:12516285-12545175 GCF_005190385.1 Monodon monoceros | reverse complement strand
AAAAAAAAAAAAAAAAAAAAAAAAAAAAAAAAAAAAGATATCTTGGGTTATTTGAAGAAGAAATAATGTTAGGTTTAATGCCAAAATGAATACTATTATGTTTTTTTCTAGTTCTATATCATTAAGCTTGAAGGCATCAAACAAGTACTGAGTGAAAATGAAAATGCAGGGGGTATTACAAGCAAAAATAAACAGGTGAACTGCTCTAAAGATAGAAATAAAATCATATTTTTGCATCAAGACGAGCCACAAGTTGGACACACACAAAAACAGAATCCATGGATCTCTTCAGAAACATCAAACTATGTACATAGTATTTAGTATCATCAATGTTTGATTAGAAATGCTTAAGTTCTAACATATGTCCTCCTTTACAAACCCAACTTAACAGCCTTTTGTCCTTTCAGTCATATTCAAGATCTCAGAATCCAGGATTCTAATTCCAGTCACACCATTTTGCTATTAACCTTGGTTGAGAGACTTAGCCTCTGTGAAACTGAATTTCTTCATTTATAAGATAGCAATAGTAATACCTCCTAACTTAGTGGGTTGTTGTCAGGATTTAATTGAGATAACATGTGGAACATACCTCGCACAGTGCCTGGCCCATGAAAACCCTCAATAAAGTTTATGATCTCCTGATCACAATCATCGCTGCCATCAAGACCATGGTCATCATTCACATCAACACACATGAAGAGGGTGAAGCAGGATAATGGAAACATAAAATAACAGGCTTGCAAATGCAAGGTGAAAAATTGGCATTTATGATGCTTTTGTAGAAGGCACAAGGGGAGGAGGATTAACTTTACGTAAGTCTTCAGGTCACTTCACATTCCATATTTACTTCCACCTAAAAGCAGTCAGGAGTAAACTGAAGGTAACGCCCTGAGTCTGGTGTCGGAAGTATAACCGGGAAAGTGCTCAGGAAGGAGACAGAGGCACACACGGGTGATGCTGAAGTCCAAGTGGATAGAAACTTAGGGTAAAGCTGAAATTCCACACTATCTGAGAGTCATTCTTTTTAACCTCCTCTGTTCTATTATCAGCCCCACTACCTACATCTTCTATGTCTTCTACATAAACAAATATCTTTTCTCATACCCAAGCTTAAACGCTATTTTTCAGGCTTAGCACGGAGCGTTGTCTCCTGTAGACCATATCTGTTCCTGCCTTTAAAACTCGACTCCTGCATGCAACCTAGAGTGATCATTCTATCTACCAATAATCTGTAAACCTACATATCTTTCTATACTCTGCTACCGGTCATGCAGTTGTCTGTATGTTACTGTTGAATGGGACATAAATCACATATATAATACATGTATATTTAATTTTATAAGACTTGGCTACACATCCAATTATACCACGTACTTTATGTGCATTGCCTTACATAATTTTCATAACCATAAAATTATAATTCTCATAAGTATATCTATTCTACAGATGAATGAAATGGAAATTTGAGATACTTAGTGGCCATGCTGGGACACAAACCCAGGTCTTGTATACCAACCACACTGCACTGTCTCCTTCAAGAGACTGCAAACTGCTTAATTCTGATTCAACTAACACTGACTGAGTGCCTACCCTGCAGCTGGCAGCGCTGGCACCCCTTCCATCTGTTATCTTCCTTCCTTTTCCAGTTATGCTACAAGTTAAGTATTACTCCCATTTTGCAAATAAAAAACCCAAAGCTTCCTAAGCAACTCCTATTTTAAAAGGTAGACTAAAAATATACTCCTTGGATTCAGACAAATAGAAATGTACAGTTGACCCCTGAATAACACGGGTTTGTACTGTGTGGGTCCACTTATATTTGGATTTTTTCAATACTAAATACCAGCATGTTAAACAATTAGCAGCTGGTTCAATCTGAAGATGCAGAACCATGGATACAGAGGAACCGAGTATAAGAAGGGGGCGACTGTAAGTCATACGTGGATTTTCGACTGCGTGGAAGGCTGGGCCCCCAACCCCCCGCATTGTTCAAGGGTCAACCGTATTTAGTTTAAATACACACACACACACACACACAGTAGCAAATTAACCCACCTCCACCAGTCAGTAGTCTTGAAAGCAAGTATGTTAGATAGATTCTGCCAACTAAAAATAGCACTCACCATCTGATTCTACAAGCAGGAGGTCACTAGCCAATGCCGTCGCTGACCTTTAACACACCCTGAAAGGAGTTCAGGGCAGGTCAGGAATGAGGCACTGTGTGTGCTCTGGGGAAAAGTGGCAGAAGACGCCTTCAGAGAGTTAGATATTTTCAGGAGAAATTTTTATGAGCCCAATTTTTTGCATCTTCTCATACCTAGAAAAGCACTAACATCATTAGTGGAGACACCTGTTCCTCATAACCAGCAGCAAACTTCTACTAAGATGTGTGTTTGATTGCACATACCCCCTTCAGCAAAATCATATATATACTGATACCCGCACCTCCTCAAGAGCTACAGTCCTCAGAAAGCCCCAACTAAAGCTGAACTCCCAGCTCTCACGTTATGTGTTTTTTTCAGTTGACGTTTCTCAGTGCAAAATAATACTTTTAGCAACATTTAATGTATCTGCTCCTGTTCTAGTATGGGGGGGGGGGGGTGTCATGAATAAACTGCACTCTCCTTCAGTACGCAGGTAGAGTAATTAGCTTAATAAGGAAGCCCTAAGTCCTATGCCTCTGGACAGAGATAATGAAGAAACACAGCAGAGGTGTTAATTTTTTTTAAATTTAAGAAAAGTTTATCAAGTAGGAAATGCTACTATTCAACCATCATTTTAAAAGTCAAACAGTTTCTGTACCTCCCCACCAATGTTCTCAGAATGAAGTGTATTTAGCAACCAGAGGATGGTTTTCTCTCAGTGAAAATGGGTATAGAAAGGATAGAGAAAAAGTAGAAGACTTCCAGACCTGTTGGTGGGAAAACAACACAAAGACATGAGCAGTTGGAGGCAAAGGTCAATGGGAGGCTTTTTCTCTAAATGTGAACAACACACGAAGTGTCCTTTACACAGAGAGTTTCTCAATCACCAAAATGTGCCTTAGCTCAAGTCTGTGGCTTTTGGGAGCTTCTGGTATCACACACTATGGGTCCACAAATCGCCTCTCAGGATCAACATGGTCCACTCCCAGCACATCTGAGGGTGGGGTGAGGAGAGTTAAAGATAAGGCATTAAGAAATAGGGGTCATTTAAAGCACAAAATTAGGTGGTGCTGATCTAGACTTTCTTTTTTGAAGCTAATTTGTCAGTAAGTTGCCTTGAACCTGTATCATGCCTGGGCACTGCACTCTAAAAATAGTTACTGGAAACTTTGTACATGAAAGGTCACCAGGAGGGAGGAGAGCAGTATAGTAGTAATAATACTTCAGACGGTAAAGTGTTCAGTGATTTGAGTAGTCTAGGAGCGCAGTAGAAATAATCTAAGAAAAGGAAGCAGAGCAAAACATGAAACTTGGTGATGAGTTATAGAAAATAAATGATTCCAACGATGTATTCTATTTGGACAGTGTATTGTTCCTTTTATTGTCCAGCATTAGTTGGCACAGTGGAGAATATCTGTACCTATATCGCCAGAGAGGGGGGCTCAGTCCCCTAATGTGAAGGTGATGCCTTTACAAAGGACAAAGAGCTATGTGTCGAGCTCACACAGACTGTGCAACTAGACTGTGGTCCGGGTGGATGCAACTCTGCCACTTACCCACTGCAATTAATTTACCTTACCTGTAAAAATGAGGTTAATAATACTTCCTACCTCACAGGACTCTTGTGAGCATTAAGTGAATAAAGTATAAAGTGCTCAGAAAGGCAGTGGGACCCAGTAAGTGCTATACAAGTATTTGGTAAATAAATAAGTGCTGTTCTAGGCACTGAGGATACAATTTTAGACTTTTCAAAAGCCATCACATTATCTCACTTGAGAATTTGGAGAACTCTAAGGTACTCAGAGCAAATATCTGTCTCTACTTTTAACATATAAGGAAACTGAGGCCCAGAGAGCTAGAATGAGTAATTGACCCAAATTCACAGTGGAGGGCCCAAGACTGGAACCCAGTTTTCTCAAGTGTTGAACTTGTGGGCTATCTACCATCAAGGCTAAACATTCTAGACTTCTCTGGCCTTCTGGGGGCCTCCTTCTGTCAAATCCCCTTCCTGTCTTGTCCCCCGCACCCCACAGAATCCCACCCCTGCTCCCTTAGTATCTATCACAGTTGAGTGATAGATACTACCAACTGAGAAATATTCCTCTTCTCTTTATAGGCTGTTAGCCAAAAAGAGCAAAGTTCTCTTATCTATAGCAGCCTTTCTACGTCAATATTGTGCAACACACAGTATGTGAGCACGCATTCCCATGGCCATGACTCTGCAATTTTAGACTTTTTAAAGCAACAGAATAGTACCCATGAGACAAAGAAAAAAGATAATTCAGTGGTCTCATTGCTGTTTATGAGTTCTAGAATTTACTGAATAGACTGAGGTGACTGCAGACAAGGCCTCCAAGTTTCAGGGCCCAGGTGTTGGGAGGAAAATGCTTCTGGCTCGGGGGGGGGGGGGGGGGGGGAGGCCGTTACCAGGGGCCTATGCTGACCTTTTCTGGACTCAGCGTTTAAGAAACTCCACTCTCAAACAAACCCTCAGAAAAAATGTCCTTGTCTGCCACAGAGAGTAATATTCAAATCTGGACCGATTTGCCATTTTTCAAGATGAACAAAGGTGGTCAACACACATAGGCCTCTTATTTTGGAAAAAGCAGAAGACAGTAAAACTCAATACCAGCCTAACTCCCAGGGGATGCAAAAGGTGTGTCTAGTTTTCATAGCAGGCTAGGGATCTGAGGACACTGGGCTAGACTGGGTTAAAGCCTGTTAGCTGGAGACCTGGAGAAGTTTCCAAGGCCATTCAACAATGTTTGATTACAGCCCAACTGGCACGTTCTTGGAGAGTAAACAGGCAGAGGAAAAAGGAGAAAATAAATGTGGTGCCCGGACTACTAAGAGGCCTTGGGACTATTTCAAAGGAAGCAGGGAGATGGAATCTGCATGCACCCTGGTCCCCACCACCCCAGTCCAGCAACAGCAGTAACAGCTGAGGCCTGAACCCCCAAAGAAGGCTTCCTTTCTCCTTTACTCCTTCCACGTGGCTTTCGCCTCCAGACCGGGGGGCTGAGAATCCTCCCAGGGTTCCAGTCAGCAGACTCTAACAATCTCCAATTCATCTAATAGGGTCTAATTCGTGTCCTCCTCCACTTTGTTAATTATTATTATTTTTTAACTTTGCTAATGTTTCTCTGGCTTATCAAAGCAAACCAAGAGAAGCAAGTCCTGTCTTTCAGGAGGTACAAAGGCCAGTTTGCCCTTGAACTCAGAGCCGCTGCAGGATTTTACACCCTTAGGATGAACAGAAGTTGCTTCAACTGCAGCCACTTTCTAGATTACTATTACTTGCACGTACTTTTTATTCCCCAAAAGTTCAAGGGGGCCCTTTCAAAGTGGATGCTACCTTGGTCTGAGAATACAAAGTGGGTCAATCATCACTTAAACGCAAAAAGACTTATTCTCTCAAGTTTTAGTCCTGGGGCTTGACAATTCACCTGCAAGGGGGACAGGAATGAAACTCCCTTTTAAAAGTGATGGACTGAAAAGCAAACATATAGCAGCTACACGGAACAAAGAAGCTTCAGGTCGGCAGAGACCCTCAAGCCTACACCTGCCACCCCGGTCCCCTTCCCGCCGCCTCCCTCTCCTTACCCGCCGCTTACACACCCCTCCCGGGCACGTACTGTGAATCCGAGCAGGAGAAAGACAGCGACCTGGTCCCAGAGGCGCGTCGCGCAGGCGCTCGGTGACTTTCATTGCGAGGGCGGGCGGGTGGGAGGCAGGCGCCACGCCCTCTCTGGTTAATTTCCTCGGAACTTGCTCTCGGGCGCCGAAAGCACGACTTCCAACCTCGCCAAGGCCCTCCCCTAAATCGCCTGATTTTTCTCCCCCTGGAGTAACCCCCGCCCACCGGTTCTCCTCTCTGAACCCTTCTTTTTGGCGCCGGCGCAAAGTCTCCTCCCGAAAGGCCATTTCCCCTCCGCAGCGCCTCGGGACGTTAGCCGTTGTATTGGGACACATCAAGTTTGGGCGTGGGGAAGGAGGGAAAGGAGGCCGACTTTTATGTAGCCGCAAACAATTTTAAAAGATCTCAATGTTGAAAGCTTTGAAAGCTTTAGAGAATATTCAAATCTCGGGGGCTGGGGGGACGCTGATTAGAAGTCTTTGATAAATCAATTACCTTTTGTTGAACTTCTTTTTCCCTGCTCTTGTGGCAAAGCTTCCTCGAAAGGCTGGCACTGACACAATGTAACATTTGGTGAAGATCACCTATAGTCTTCCAGTCTTCCAAATCCGTGATCCTAGACAATTTGCCTCCTCATTCTGTCCCCTGCTGTTCAGAGTCCAAAATGGAACTGGAGGAGCTTAAGCTGGATCATTACAGTTCATTACACAATTCATTACACAATCAGTTTAGTATGGTTTTTTGCAGGGACTTTCAAGAATGCTAGGGTTAGAAGGTGTAGTTATTCTAACACCAATATCTGGATTAAGGATATTTCCAAGCTTCCTAGTACCCACAACAGTACTTATGGATCTAACTTCCATGGCTTTATGTAAACATGTTTAAGGACTTATGCTTTCCATCTACGTTACTTCTCACTTGGTCATACTTCTCACCCATTTACCACCTGCTATGTGTGGTGTACTTCCTTTTTTTGTCCTAATTTTACCTCCTTTAGACTTTAAAGGGTGCCTCCAGGACTAGCTAAGATTTGATGGACAAATCCATATTCTACCAAAAAAGGAAGTAAGATTTACCAGTTTGCTCTAGGAAACAGCAATTAATCACAGGCCTGAGAACAGTTTCTATAGAAGCATATCAGTAGAAGTATCGGAAAATCTAGCATCAGCAGACGTTAGTCTTCGTTTTCATTGTCTGTGTCTTTTGAAAACTACATATATTTATTCTCCTATCTTGGTAATGTACACTGGAACCTGGCTGTGACACTGACTGGAATAGGGCAGAATGTGAGATAATTCTGAATTCCTGCCAAGGGATTTTAGTACTACAAGTATTTAAAAGACTCTTTTCGTTTATTATGAGGTAATACAGCTCTAATCTTGTGGATAAATTTACAGAAAAAGGTACAGTGAGCTATTATTTAAATAATTGATATACAGAATTCCAGTTGAGTGGTTCTAACAGGTTTTTGAAAAGAAAGGAGCACCAAACTCATCTGATGCTCTAATTATAAAATGACTTCAAACTATTAATCAATCAATGAATAAATACTGGATTCCTGCTCTCCATAAACCATGTACAATTATTGCCTGTCTGTTATATATATGAAACTGTCTTTGGTACAATAATCAGCACTTGCCTATAATGAATGAATTTAGGAGACAGTTACGTTGTGAATGCAAGGCACTTGGTTTGATGCTAAAATCCAAAACTAAGATAAATAACATCAAATAATTGTGCTCAAGGAGTTTACAATCAGGTAGACACAAAAGCCGGAAAAAAGAAGTTGCCACTAAACTTAAGGATGAAAAGATTTCAATTTAGCAATGAGAATGATAACTGGGGTATGATCTAGAGCAGTAACAGGGAAAAGGTTATGAAAAAATTTAGATTTCTGCTCATCTTTGTTGTATGCTCTTAGATGAGTAAGGAGGAGAAAGAGTTATTTTTTCAGCTTGTTTTAGTTTGGGTAAAGGTAAGGGTACAAACTTGGAACCCTCCATTTTAAGCCTATAATGAAATCTTTCAGGGAAACTCGAGCCAAAGTTCAGGACAAGTAATTCCACAGTAAATATTAAAACAGTTTAAAAGGTCACTGATTTGGGGTGGGAAGAGCAAGGGTCATTCAGCAAAATGTAGCTGCTACAACAAAGAAAATGAAGATCAAATCAGAAAGATCTGGAAGAACAAAGCATTAGAAATCTAGCCGATCTTGCCTTTTAAAAAACAGACAAATGAGAAATGTCAGAAAGGATTGCTATCACCACTAGACTAGGTTTCCGGTAAAGTGGGAAGGAATCAGGTGCCCCTCACTCCTTTTAATTTTCTTAGATCTTTGTTTTTTTCTCTAAATCCGTAGAACAGATGCCCCCACAAATCTGAAACTAAGGGTACAGACCCTTCTTGGAGATTTCAGTAAACATATGTGAGAACGTGTCTTAAGATAAAGGGAAGCAAAAAGTGAAATAAAAATAAGTAACATTCTAAACATACAAATATTATTTTAGAATTATACTATACTTTTTAAAGGTATTCTAGATTGTTTATCTCTCCCAAAAAACCCTATAAGGGAGTTCTTATTTTTCCTATTTTATAGATACTGAGATCCAGAGGAGTTCGGAAATTGTACTAACTTCTGAAACAAAATATGAACCTCATACCTGCTAGAGTTAAAAGAAGCCACAATGAGAGGAACAGGACTAAAAAAAAAATGATAAAACTCATGAAGCTAATCAAGAGAATGTGGTAAAGGTTTAGGATAAACAAGTGGGTCAAAAGAACAGAATAGAATCACGCACACTCAGTTGGTCAACTGATTTTCAGCAAAGGTTCCAAAGCAATGCAATAGAGAAAGGAAAGTTTTCAATGCATGGAGCTGGAACAAACGGAGAGCCATATGGAAAAAAAAGGAACTTCAACCCCCAGCTCACACCATACACAAAAATAATTCAAAGTGGATCATAGACCTAAAGGCTAACACTATAAACCTTCTACAACAAAACATAGGAAAATATCTTCATGACCTTGGAGTAGGCAAAGATTTCTTAGGCCAGACACAAAAAGCATTATCCGTAAGAGAAAAAAAATGATAAATTGGACTTTATCAAAATTAAGAATTCTGCTCATCAAAAGACATCATTAAGAAGGTGAATAGGCAAACTACAGTCTGGGAGAAAATATTCTCAATACGTTTATCTAACAAAGAACTTGTATGCAAAATATACAAAGAATACCTATAACAATAATTAGGAGACAAAATATATAATTAAAAATAGAAAAAGTATGCAAAAGATGTGAACAGACACTTCACAAAAGAACATATCTGAATGGTTAAGAAGCACATGCAAAGGTGTCCAGTGGCATTAGTCTTCAGAGATATGCAGTCAGATAACAATGAGATACTCACATGGGTCCCTTTCGGGGCTCACTGTTTTATTCCTTAGCTCTATTTTTCTATCACTGAACCAATGCACTGTCTTAATTATTAATTACATAATTAGTAAGACAAGTCTTTTCAGCTAGTTTTTGAGGAGAGTCTTGGCTATCCTTAGCCCTTTCGTTGTAGTTTCATGAACAATTCCTGATCACGATTTTGATTACATTTTGAGATAAACCTAAGTTAGCCATGAAGCTTTAGTTTTTTAGTATATTGCTGGGTTCACTTTGCTGTTAATTTTGGTTTGGAGTTTGCATCTTGGTTCATGGATGTAGTATACAGTAGCCTGTAGTTTTCTGGTTTTTTATACTGTCCTTGTCTAGTTTTGGTATCAAGTTATACCAGCCTCACAGAGTGTGTTGGGCAGTGTTCACCCTTCTTCTATTATTTTAAGAGTTTGTATAAAGGTTTGGATAATCTGTTTCTTGACTATTCTATAGAGTTTACCTGTAAAGCCCTCTGGACCTCATGTTTCCCTTTGGGTAGGATTTTTTTTTAACTAACAGTCCAGATTTTTAAATGGTTATTGAAGAGAATTCAGTCTTTTTCTTTGCGGGTCAGTTTTGGAAAGTTATATTTTCTAAGCAGTTTATTACTATGAGGTTATTATAATGTTTTCCTCATCTTTCTAACGTTTGCTGCATCAGTAGTTAGGGTCCCATTTTATTCATAATAGAATTTATTTGTGCTTTCTCTTCTTTCCTGGTCAATTTTTGGCTTTGTGATCCTTTCTATTAAATGTTTATTTCATGTTTCATTACTTTATGCTTCCCTCTTTTACTTCCTTCCTTCCTTCAAATATCTTTGTATTATTCTATAGCTCTCTTTTTGACTTGTTACTTTGTTCATTGATATTTTTACTTTTTGCTCCTTCCTCATAATATAATTGAATTAAAGTTATAAATATCCATCACAATGAGATATTTCTTCCCAAACATTAGGATGGCAAGAATTGAAAACACAGACAAGATCAAATACTGACAAGGGTGTGAAGCAAATGGGATTCTCACATGTTGCCTGTGAGAGTAAAAAAATGGGATACCCACACTAGGAAAACTGTCTTGTAGGTTCTTATAAAGATAAACTTAGACCTAGGCTATAATCCAACATTTCCACTCTGAGGAATAACTCAAGGGAAAAGAGGACATTTAGACACGAAAAGGATTGTTTAAGAATTTCTTTGCTGCTTTATATGCAATTGCCCAAAACTGGGAAAACCTAAACGTCCATCAGCAGAAGAATGGGAAAACAAATTGTGGTATATACACACAAAAACACTACCTACAGCACAATTTAAAAATAATAATAAACTACAGATACACACAGTAACATGACTAAGTCTCAACACTATGTCAAGTAAAAAAAAATGAGACGCAAAGGAGTATATACTCTATGATTCATTTATATGAAGTTCAAAAACAGGCAAACTAATCTATGATAACAGCAATGAGAAACGTGGTTGTTTCTAGTGGGATAAGGGTGATAATTAGCTGGAAAGGAGCATAAGAAAACTTTCTGGAGTGATGAAAATGTTCAGGATATTAGTTACATGCAAGTATACATTTGTCAAAACCATTGAACTGTATACTTAAAATCTGTGCAGTTCACTGTATACTAATTAAACCTCAATAACAGATTATTTTTTAAAAACTCATGAACTCTGTGGAAAGTGGCCATGAGCTAAGTCTAAAATAATTACATATCCATCTCTAACAATTGTCTTAATACTGGATTGAAAGTGTTGAAGGTAAATATATTATGGCAGAGTCTGTGAAATTCCTGTGCCATACAGGAATTTGTGCCAATTTGTGCCAATTTGTGCCAAAATGTGCCAAACACATTTATTTTCTGTGTTTTTCCCTCTTCTAAGGAAACGATAGATATTGCTGTTTGTTATTCCCAGAAAAGGGATACTCTTAAGCTCAATTGTCTGCTGGGGGTTAAGAAGGACATCATCCCTTGCATTCAAGCAGCAATACCTAATCTTGCCAAGATTCTCCGGCAAATGTTTCGGGCAACATGGAGAGATAACTCTTCGTTTGTAGGACTGATGTTCACTTTTCCTGCATGCACCACTATACTGATTCACAGGCCCTACTATGGGTCCAGGGTAGGCATCCCAACACTCCAGCCACAAAAATTCAGTCCTATACACACTTAGGTTAATTTAATCAAGCCCTTCAGTGTAGATGATATACTGGATGTAGATATTCAAACACTGAATTGACAGAAGCAAACCTGAAAATATTATTTCAAGTTTAGGAAACAAGCAGTAGGCACCATTTGCTATCTCCAAAATTGCTTTCGTGTTTTTGACGTCATGCAAGTTAACTGACAACAATCACCAGGACATACTAATAAAAGTTACCATGGTTTCTATCATGGGGGTTCTTTTAAAAATATTAGAGCCTTCCGTATGCTGAGAGAAATCACTTGGCAAATCTCGTAGAACCTATTTTTTTCTGCCAAGCCTGCTTAAAATTCTTCTTTTTCTCAGTTTTGATTTAGTAACTTTAGATCTCTGCATTATGTTGTGTTTTGCACGGAGCTATTGACTTCAGCTAAGGAACCGTGAACAATAATTATTTTGCATGACTAAGCGCTGGTACACCATCGTCAGACAGGCACTTTACAGTACCACGAGTTTCAAAATTTAGAACAGAACTGTCAAACAAGCAAATGCCTACACCAAAGACTTCTGTTTTCAAGCTACAGGCATGAGTTCTATGATGTGCAATAATAGAGTGAATCCTTGTGTTCTCGTGAAAGCTCCTGATTTGACAGTCCTGGAAACGAAAGCCTGTTTCTTTCTAGAACAGATATATCAGTGGTAGCAACAGTACAAATTTTCAAGCAGGGCTGAGGTATGGCATGAGTGGTAGGAAAGGGAGACTCCAGGCACTGAGGTTATTAAATGTTTTTAAGAAGGACTGGTTTTAGGGTGAGCAGAGAACAATTTGCCCTGAACTGAGAACATCTGATTTGGTTCATCTTGGGTGCACATCTTTCCAATTATTCCAGAGAACTTTTATGGAGTTATCAATTTACACCCACTAAAATTTTTTATCCTAGAAATAACATAAATCTAATTCAAATATTTCTCAACATTGTACAAAGCTCAAGAATGGAGCATGTGACAGTAAACATTCATAGACAGGGGCATACATTTTATATAAATTAAATGTCTTATACCTTTTCAGTACAACCAGGTATGGTCTATCAGGAACAAAGGGCCAAACAATTTCTGTTTATAAAGTTAACTTGTAATCCCTTTAAAATTTTATAACACCTCAGTTTTTTTCTCTCTGTCTTTTCTTCTACTGATAATTTGCTTCTTAAAAGAACACTTTAGAACAAGTATTAGCTTCCTTGCATAGATTAGGAAACCGAAGAACAGACATTAATGACCTTGAAATGGCATATGGCAATTAAAAAGTAAAAGGGAGGGACTTCCTTGGTGGCGCAGTGGTTAAGAATCCGCTTGCCAATGCAGGGCACATGGGTTCAAGCCCTCATCTGGGAAGATCCCACATGCCGCGGAGCAACTAAGCCCGTGTGCTACAACTACTGAGCCTGCGCTCTGGAGCCCACAAGCCACAGCTACTGAAGCCTGTGTGTCACAACTACTGAAGCCCGCGTGCCTAGAGCCCGTGCTCCACAATGAGAAGCCACCGCAGTAAGAACCGTGCATTGCAACGAAGAGTAGCCCCCGCTCACCACAACTAGAGAAAGCCCACGCACAGCAACAAAGACCCTACACAGCCTAAATCAATAAATAAATGAACGAATAAATAAATTTATTAAATAAATAAATAAAATAAAGGGGAGGGTGGGAACATGGCTAAGATGCCACACAGATGCCTCTGTCTTTATTTTACATTTAAGTATTTAACTTAATATTAAAATATTTTAAATATTTCCTTTTTATTGGCCCAGACAAGTGTTCAGTCTCTCCAAAATTAATTCATACTACTAGATTTATTATTGCTGATTTATAAATCAGAATTTAATTTATTAGGTAAAAAAGGAGAGTTGTTCCTTTCCACTGATCAGATAGTCATATCTTCTTTACAAAATACTCCCTTCCTAGGTGGAAAACCAAATGGGAAATAATAAATTGCCCAGAACAAAAGAAATACCTCATCCAGGCTATAGTAGAATTGGAGAATTATCTCAGGTTCCCTTCAGAGGATACCTTTCCAGTAACCACAGAAATAACACCAGAATTTTTAAACTGGATTCTCCAATTTTAGCCTTTCCCTACTAGTATAGCCTACCCAGCACTGCCTGTTGACGCACAACTGTGATCAATCCACTCTTCTAGAAACTTGTGGTAGAACGTAAGAAACAATGATTTCCACCAACAGTGCCCTTCCTTATCTCTTGTAACAGTCTTTATTTTAATACCTTTTTTATCTGATACTAGTATTGCTACTCCAGCTTTCTTTTGATTTCCATTTGCTTGGAACATCTTTTTCCATCCCTTCACTTTCAGTCTGTATGTGTCCCTAGGTCTGAAGTGGGTCTCTTGTAGACAGCATATATATGGGTCTTGTTTTTGTATCCATTCAGCCAGTCTGTATCTTTTGGTTGGGGCATTTAAGAAAACCATAATTCAGAAAAGAGACATGTACCACAATGTTCACTGCAGCACTATTTACAATAGCCAGGACATGGAAGCAACCTAAATGTCCATCGACAGATGAGTGGGTAAAGAAGTTATGGCACATATATACAATGGAAAATTACGCAGCCATAAAAAGAAACGAAATTGAGTTATTTGTAGTGAGGTGGATGGACCTAGAGTCTGTCATACAGAGTGAAGTAAGTCAGAAAGAGAAAAACAAATGCCATATGCTAACGCATATATATGGAATCAAAAAAATATGGTACTGATGAACCTAGTGGCGGGGCAGGAATAAAGATGCAGACATAGAGAACGGACTTGAGGACACGGGGGGTGGGGAAGGGTAAGCTGGGATGAAGTGAGAGAGTGGCATGGACATATATACACTACCAAATGTAAAATAGATAGCTAGTGGGAAGCAGCTGCATGGCACAGGGAGATCAGCTTGGTGCTTTGCGACGACTTAGAGGGGTGGGTTAGGGAGGGTGGGAGGGACGTTCAAGAGGGAGGGGATATGGGGATATATGTATACATATAGTTGATTCACTTTGTTGTGCAACAGAAACTAACACAACATTGTAAAGCAATTATACTCCAATAAAGACGTAAAAAAAAATCAATCAATCAATAAACAAGGAAAAAAAAAAGAAACAATGATTTCAACTGATCTGTCTTTCCAATCTCATCTGTAAGATGCATCAGATTGGATGACAGTTAAAGTACTTAGAAAATGGGATGAGTCTTCTTACCTGGTTTGGTCAACTTCTATGGCATCAAAATCTTGACAGTGACAGTGAGGTCAACTGTACGTGCACCCACTTATAACAGTACCCAAAAGAGTAAGTACGTGTAACTCAAGTTTCTCTCTGTGAAAAGAGTATGAAAATCACTAAACAGACATTTTGAAAATAAACAATACATCTTAGTACACAAATAAAAATTGTGAAATGCGTATTAGGGAAAGTTTGCAATTTTACGATTTCCAGACACCCTCAGAAGAAGTTGGCAAATAAAAAAAGAGAGAGGGTTTAAATAGTTCTGTGTGAGATAGAAGAGACATGAAAAGCAGTCAGGCTTACTAGAGCAGAAACCTTACAAACCAGGGCCAGAAGGTGAGCAGGAACAGTTAGGAGAAGGATGGAGAAAGAGAGGAAGTGGCTAGTGAAAAAGAGGAACTTCAGAGGGAGAAGAGACATAGCTAATGAGGATTTTCAAATGAGGATTCTAAGCATAGTATGTAATGTCACCCTCCTCTTCTTTTCCCATCAGTCTTCAGTGAAGTATCCAACCCTCTAAAGACTCAAGGAATTGGTTTTTCATCAGGAACTCATGAGAGGTGCTAAGCTGGGCTCCAACTAACAAGTTGAGAATGTAGAAGCCTCCTGAGCACAGCCATGTCTTGGTTAAACAACTAATATACAATGAACACACAGCAGGCTCTGATCACAGTGCCAGTTCCCCCTTGGGGAGAAACTGGCAATCATTGAATTCAATAGCTCAATAACGCAATAACTTACTTCAGAATGGACTTTTCCCCTACATGTTCTACTCTGTTTTTGTCCAGTAAAACCTATGCTGCATCTTGTTTTGGAAACCTTATTGTGAAGTCTCAGTCTTTACTCGGACACTTGCTCACAGTGCAGTCTGTATATATGCAAATCTGTATATGACGTCTATGGAAAGTGCTGACTGGCTGCAGGCAATGACGGTCTCCATGTCCTCCATCTCTTTGTAAGATCAATGACCTTCTATTCTGCTACTCACACAGCATAGGAAAGATAGGGGTGGGGTTTAAACCCCTATTAAGATGAAAGTGTTGCTTCCTGCTTCACATGAGATCTGAAAAGAGGTTGCTCTACATTGGCGGTGACAGGACACTTTATGTCAACTCTATGAAGTTTCCATCCCCCATCATCTCTGTCAGCAGTGGTTTAGGAACGCCAAACTATTTTAATAGCTTATGGGGCCAGTATACGAACTCTTTGAGGTATAGCTGGTGTACAATATTATATACATTTCAGATGTACAAGGTAATGATTCACAATTTTAAAATAGTTATTATAAAATAATTAACTGTTCCCGCTGAACTACTGGCCCTGGTTTCTAAGGTTTCTGCTCTAGTAAACCTCTCTTCTTTTTACGTCTCTCCTATCTCACATAGAACTATTTAAACCCTCTCTCTTTTTTATGTGCCAACTTTTTTTGAGGGTGTCTGGGAATCATAGAATAGAAAACTTTCCCTAATACGAATTTCACAATTTTTATTCTTGAACTAAGATGTACTGTTTATTTTCAAAATGTCTGTTTAGTGATTTTCATACTCTCTTCACAGAGAGAAACTTGAGTTACACGTACTTACTCTTTTGGGTACTGTTATAGTTATTATAAAATATTAGCTATATTCCCTGTATTGTACTATATAACCCTGTAGCTTATTTATTTTACACATGGTAGTTTGTACCTCTTATTCCCCTACCCCTATGTTGCCCCTCCCCTCTTCCCTCTCCACTGGTAACCACTGGTTAGTTCTCTGTATCTGTGAGTCTGTTTCTTTTTTGTTATATTTACCAGTTTGCTTTCTTTTTTTAATTCCACATATAATTGATATCATACAGTATTTGTCTTTCAACTTATTTCACTTAGCATAATACCCTCCAAGTTCTCCATCCGTAGTTTTGCCGTAGTTGCAAACGGCAAAATTTCATTCTTTTTTATGGCCAAGTAGTATTCCATTGTGTGTGCATACTTTGCAGACATTCCAGGTTCAGTTCCAGACCACAACAATAAAGTGAATATCGCAGTGAAGAAAGTCATAGAAATTTTTTGGTTTCCCATGGCAAGTAAAAGTTATATTTGCACTATACATAGTCTCTTTAATGTGCAAAGCATTATGTCTAAAGAAATAATGTACATACCTTTAAAAATACTTTATTGCTAAAAATGCTAACCATCATAAAAGTCTTTAGTGAGTTGTAATCTTTTTGCTGGTGCAGTCTTTAAAATATTGTGAGAATTATCAAAATGTGACACAGAGACACGAAATGAGCAAATGCTGGTGGAAAGATGGCGCTGATAGACTTTCTCAAGGCAGGGTTGCCGCAAACCTTCAACTTGTAAAAAGCACAGTGTCTGTGAAGTGCAATAAAATGAGATCTGCCTTTGTATGAAATCCCAAGCCAGGCAGAGAAAGCAGAGACTAGGGGGAGAGTCTAGATGGATTGTCTACTCTGGGGTTTGTCAATTGACACTGGTTCCCCGCCATTTCCATTGCAATACCCTCTGTTGACTTATCTGAGAATATCTTCTCTCTCACGTCAGTCTACCTGAAATCCATAGAGCTTCTTGTTTTGAAGCTGTTACCTATGGGTAAAAGTGATTTCATTTCTGCTGGACTCTTGCAGCAGACTATATTCACCTCCTTTATAGTATGTTTACATTAAATTGTAATTTAATTACTTTTGTATTTTAACACTCCTACTAGTCTACTCTTACTCACCTTTAAATGTACGGTATATAAATGTACAGAGCCCTAAGTTTGTTGAAAAACATTGTGCCTGTGTGCACGCACACACACACAAACACAAAAAGACCAGAAGAAAATAAACTAAATGGTGATAGTTATTTTCCCTGGCTTAAAGTCATCCATATGATTTCCATTTTCTTCCTTATACTTCTCTTTATTGTTGAAAGTGTCCATCATAACATGTATTACTTTTTAATGTAAAATACAATAATAAATATATTTGATCAGAAATCCAAATATTTGATTAGTTCCTTTGGCCAAAGATACTTTAGGCCCTTTATTTCACAAGACGCTGTCAAGTGATATCAATAAAACCCCCATCACTTATCATCTAGGGTTATTTGCCAGAAAGATAAAGAATCCTATTAGTTCATATCATGAAAACAGACTCTAGTAGCATCTGCTCAAGTGGTTTTCAAACTGTTCTTTTCAGTAGAATTCTATTTTCAAGAGAAATCTTACATAGAACCTTAATATCTAAAATAATTGACAGCAAGGTGCAGGTTTCTCAAATGGTCTGAAGTCTTTAGTAATTGGAGCAAATATGCACTTACTTGGCTAGAAAATCCCTGAATCACCCCTTGGAACCTTAGGGTTCATCTAGTCCAACCCTCTCATTTTACCAGAGAGGAAATTGAGGCACAGAGAGGTTATAATGCCTGTCCAAGACCAATCAGCTAGTAACTAGAACCTACATTTTCTAAGTCTAAGGTTCTGGCTCTTATATCATACGGTCCTGAATCTTGTTTGGGATTATTTTAGAGCATTACATTTATCTGACCTAACTCCAGATTGTGACGTACATCCAAGTGAGTCCTTACCCCCTGCTTACACCCTAGTCTCAATGTCTAAAGTCCTGCTTTCATTTCAGACCCCAGGGAAGCTTTCCCTGTCAAGAACTTCCCTCACCAAATGGCTATTTGCTGACTTCCCAGGGCTTGTTCTCAATGCCTGGTCTGTCATCGGACCATGTGCTCATCACTACATTGCTCCTCCTTTGACAGACTGATGATGTGTCTGAACCTAAAAGTACTGACATCTTTTCTGTCTATTCCACATTTGGCCTGATTTTACAGTTGAAAGCACTCCAGTCTCCACGTGCCTATCTCTAAATTCACCATTCCAGGCTGAGCAATACATCTAGATCTTCCTCCATTCTGTTTTCTCTTTCTTGACCAACCCATATGTCAAATCCTTGAGAACGTTCTATCTTGGTCTTACAAATTGGAGTAGTACATCTCTCTCTCTCTCTTTTTCTTTCAGGGACACGAGTCTACAGGGTAATGACATAAGACAACAAATGACTAAGTGCTCAAATGAGTAGAACAGGCAATACCAGCTTCGCTGGTTTAGAAAAGGAAAGTTCAATCTGGGTTAAAACAGGAAAATGCTTTTGAAGAAGACAGCACTTTTTGGTACCATTGGATAGACAGTTAGGAGGGGGACAATGTGAGCCAAAGAACAGTCTGAAATACAGCGAGATTGACCAGGATTAAGAAAAAAAGAAAAATGTTGTAGAGGAGATTTGTGAAAGGTTATTTTTGCGGGAGATTAAAATGAATTCTTTTATAGAGTACATTAAAATAATTTTAGTCACCAATCCTTCAAAAAATTCTGGTTTAGATGTATGGCCACATCCTTCCCTTTATTTATTATCATTAAGTGGTCTTAAGTGAAACCATGAAGTAGGCAATAGTTCATCTGGCAGAAAAGGTCAGCCAGGCTTTTCTTTGAACCTAGAAATACATGAAAATGTCTGCATTGCTTTCCTGGATTTAATAGTCAGTGGCCACAGTCATTTTGTGATAAATCATGGTAGTTGCCTACAACCTGAGGTTGATCTCAAAAAGTTTGGGCTCCTTCCCTGCCTAACTTCTCTGTATATATTTGTTAGAACTTTTTATGTTAGAAGTATCAGAATGCCCAACTCAAATCCAATTAAAAGGGATTTATTAACTCACAAAACTGGGTAGTCCACAGGTATATCTAGTTTCCATAAGGAAACTTGGATCAAGTTTCATAAAATAAAATTGGGATGTCTCTCTTTCACTCTGCTCTGCTTCCTTGCTGTTGGCTGAATTCCAGGCAACATTTCCCCTCATGCTTTCAAGATAGTCCTGTCTCTGGAAACACATTAAGTCACAAGGTAAACATTCTTGTCCCTAATTGGTTTTAACAGAGTCAAATATCCATCTCGGAAATTGTATAGATGAAATACACTGAATGACTTACACTGGTTATGTCAACTTGGAAGATGTTTTCAAATGCGATTAATACTTAAATTGGTGAACCTTGAATAAGCAGATTGTCCTCCATAATGTAGGTGGGCCTCATCCAATCAGTTGAAGCCCTGAATAGAACAAAAAAATTGGCCTCTCAGAGCAAGAAAGACTCCTTCAGTTGACTGCCTTTGGTCTTCATCTTCACCATCGGTCTCCTGGGTCTCCAAGCTGCCAGCCCACACTGAAGATTTTGGGCTTCCCAGCCTCCATCATCACATGAGCCAGGCACTTATAATAACCTTATCTATCTATCCATCTATCTATCATCTATCTATCTACATCATCTATCTATCATCTATCTGTCTGTCTACCTATTTGTCATCTATCTATCTATCCTACTGTGTCTCTAGAGAACTCTGACTAGTACAACCACTGAGTGGCTCCTTATAAGACAATGAACAAATATCCACTGAGACTTAGCAATTTTCTATGACCTTTGGTCTCATTTCTGAGACCAAGTGACTGGCTTTGAATCTCAGTTCAGCTTTTTGTTAGCTATACAACCAGTAAGTTACCTGACCCCTCTGTTCCTTATTTTCTCCTTCTCTGTTCCTCATTTAAAGATAATAGCGCCTACCTCATAGCATTGTTGTGGTGATAAGAAAATAAAGAAATACATGTTAAATGATTTGAACAGGGCCAAGAACATAGAAATTATTCTATTATGTTACTAAATATTATTATTATCTTCATCATTATCATCATCACCTCATTTGATCCCTACTTCTTCCTCCCCATTTACTGGGTTTCCAGTTTTTCCATATTATATTATCCAGGACTCTCAACTGACCTTTCCTGGCCTAGTTTTTTCAGGCTCCTTCTGGCTCTTCTATCACAATTTACTCATGCCAAGAAGTTATTCATCAATGCATTCTTTCTATAATTTACAAAGCTGAACAGACAGCCTAGAATCACAGATTTTTAGAACTCATGGAGATCACCTAGTCCCACAGTTTACAAAGTAGGGTGCACAGGAACCTTAATATCTTGATTCAATCCTGAGGGGAAAGTATTCAGAGTTATATTTTTAGTGTAAAATTTAAGAAAAAAACAAGCTCATTATTTAATGAATGGATTCACAATAGTATATATATGACTTACCATAAATATGTATTAGGCTGTAAATACTCCAAGATTTTTTTTTAACTAATAGAATAGTATAATCAAAAAAGTTGAGAGATCAGTGATCTGACCTATTCCTCTTACTTCACAGAGGAGGCAAGTGACTCCAGAGAATGGAGCAACTTACCCAAGATCTCAACTGTGAGTAGAAAAACCTGGTTGTCCATGGGAGACAGTGTGAGATGCCCAGAGCTAAATTACTTAACCCCACTGGATCTCAGTTTCCTCATCTTTAAAGGGGAAATAATGAACCCTACCAAAGAAAACTGTTATGAGTGTTAAATTGAATGAGAGCATATTTAAAGAGGGTAGTACAGTGCTCGGTCCAATTTAAAGGCTTGATTAATGTTAGTTCTCCTCCTTTAGTGTCTGAGTAGAGGTATTTCTGTGGAAAACAATAGTGCTTTTCAAAAACTGGAACAAATAGCACTGTATTATTTGTTGCTAATAAAGATAAATGTCACTAAGTAAAAATTTTCCAATTCAAGATATTTTTTAAAGGATGCAAAGACTATAATAATAATAATAAACCTATCTACCACAGTAGACTCGTAGCTCAGGGATGTAGGAGTAAGGGGCTCCTTTGCTACCCTCCCTCCAAATCAACCCATATGGGTCAACACTGTTGTTGGTACCAGGGTTCTCTACTGAGGAGTCTAAGAGCAGTCATCTGTTTGGAAAGGGAAGCCAGGAACTTGACCTAAAGCTGGTTATATAGAAAGCACACTGTTTACTTAATGCGTGTCTATTTGGGGTCGTATTTTAAGGGGGGTTTTCTATTGCTCCACCCCCACCCCAGCCATCACTGGTTGTTGCCACTCATTGTCACACACGCCTGTATTCTTAGCCTGGCAGTCCTCCCATTCCTTCTCAAAATCCTATGCAAAAAATAGTAAATCTCCTTCCTATTCCTATGTGCTCTAAACAGCTGCTATACTATGCGAGCTCTCCACTTGCAACTTAATAAGTCTTCCCATCCCTAAATCAAAACTAATTAGCTTTGTTTTTCAAATTGCTGACACTGGCGGCCTTCGCTATAACAAACCTCTGTGTGATTAGTGATATAACGGCTGGTGCTGAGCTTGGGCAAATATTTATAGAGTAATCATATTGGATAGGGTTGAATCACCTCTTGGATTAACTGAGAGCTTCTGCCAGAAAGAGCTGCAAAATTGTGCTAATTTAACGGTACAGTCCGTTGTTCCGTCCACTGATACAGCCTCTACGACAATGATACAAATATAATCAGGGATATTAGGGCGCAGTATGACTCCTTTATTGGCACTCTTGGCAATAATGTGCCAGAAGAATCCAAATATCACTTTGCATATATAAATTATGTGGTAGGTAAATGGAAGTTCATACAGGGAGAAGATTAAATGTCTACACACCTAACACCACAATGAGCCTGAGGTAAGTAGTCACTGGATAAATAATAGTACTAATATACATTATTAGTATATTAGATACCAGAGGAACAATTTTGCTTTTATTTACTTTCAGGAACAGTAAACAGATCCTAATGAGGCAAGCCAGTTTTAATGCTGAAGGTGGATTTCTTCTATATCAAGCTGAATTGATATGAACTCCAACTTCTCACAGACACAGTGAGTAAATCTGAAAATATACAGCTAATTCTTAACATGCGGTCCTTAACCTGCAGTCTGAAAGGAGACTCGGACCTTGGGAAGCAAGAGGTGAAGGCAGTAGTTTTTAAAGGTCATGTAGTTAAGCAGTGGCCAAACAGACTAGAAATCCCATTTTACACACCCTACCCAGTGCTTTCCCAGCCTGGGCATAGAGACCTAGTATAGCAAAATACTGTAATATTGACATCCAAATGACTTTAGGAAACTGGGTCTTTTTCTTACACATATTCCTTACTCGTATTGTTATATAATTTTTAGTTTAATAAAGATTATATATTTGCTATGTATAGGTGCTAAGACACAGAGCTTTTTATTTGCATAGATTAATTGCAATTGCACCATTTTTAAAATACAGTTTAGTTATCTGCCTTAGATACTCCAAGTGGTTGGCTATATTTAGATGTGAGGAAGAGGCAGAGTAATTCTTAAAGAGTTCTATGTTTCTTACAACTGACTTGACTGACAGTCCTTAAGTGCTATTTCTTTCAAAGCAAATATGACTCACAGCCCTTAGGTAGAGTGTGTGCACAGGCTGGAAATATTGATCTGTCCACATCCCAGAAACATTAAGACACAATAGAAAGAATTTTTAACTTAATTCTGAATAATGCAATAGGAAAAACATAGGAACAGTACACAATCGACAATGGTAATGTATCTGTAATGTTTTATAATGTCAAGGATTTAATTTAAACTCGAGAAAAAGAAACTGTGTTTCCAGCCCGAACTCACCCTCTTCAGCTTAACTGTGACAGTTCTAAGAACAGCAGGTGCCTAAAGAAACTTATTTAAAGATATAAATCATGTGAATTATTTAGTTATTGAGGACAAGGTACCCACCTTGTAAGTCACTCTAGTCACCAGCTCAAAATTTACAAATGAGAGGCAGTTTGATAAGTCTTCCCTTTGGAGTTTGCTAATAGTGGAATAAAAATATGCTCCCAATTGCTCCACGGCAACACTGGCCAGAGGTAAATAGAGGAAGAGGCAGTTGCGAAAGGCGGCAGGGGACCCAGAGGTCCCATTTGGTAGATGCTCCCTCCCTGGTGCTTCCTGAACTACTTGGAAACCACTTTTGCTATTTTCCCCCTGTCAGCCTTCTTGCTACAATCATTTCTGGTTCCCACAGAAGGCAGCAGAGAAGAATCAATACTGCTGTGGGTTACAAAACATGAAGTTTTCTCAATTTTGGCTTCAATGGCTCTCCCAGCCCCACAGAAGTGCCCACAGCTGGATTCTTCCTTCCAGCAGTGGTTCAATGACAGTGTTGCAGGCTACAATGCTGTCACTACCTGAAGAGTAGCATTTTCAATTTTTTTTTTTAAAGTTAAGCTTTCTACAAATAGCTCTGTTTCCATTTAATAAATGTATATAATGCTTTCCTAGGGCAATAACGATTGGCTTCCACAATTACATTATTTGGGGAGCAAATGTCAATGGATGAGAGAAAAATGGGCTAAAGGCAGAGAGAGCTGGTGAGCATGGGAGGAAAAGGACTGACAGGTCTCTGAAGGACATCTCCTTGCCTGCTGAGTTCTCCTCTTCTCGCCCCCCACCTCCCTCCGCAAATCATCGCCACTGTCTCTCATCCACTCCTTTCTCAGAATCTCTCTGGAGTCTGCAATACTGTGCTTATCTCTTGTCACATAGATCAGAGTTATTGCTTGGAAAATTGTCCACTTAGCCTTCATCTGTAGGCTAAGACTTGCCTCCTACAGTGAAATCAGCCCAGTCCTTAGGCAGAGGGATTTTAAGCATTCATATTTAAGTTTTATCTTGGTGTTAAATCAATTTGTTTGCTATCATGACCCTGTGACTAGTGCAGCCAAGTCTCCCCAGGGCTGGGTTCGGGCCCTGAGCCATCTTTATCGCTAGTCCTTCACCTAATTTGCAGCCCATCCCTGCAACTAGGTTCTTGACATTCACTACCGAATATCTGAATACCTGTCTCTTTAGATTGTTGCCAGTTCTCTCTACAGGGGTGGGGTCTCTGTAGACTCTGTAACTACCTGCTCTGTCTCTGCTTAAGGTGATACATGAGGTTCCCTCTAAGCTTGGTTCATATCGAAGCTGTTTTTCCCACTTGGAGTCATCTCCCAATTTCAGATTCCCTTTCTATATTCACATTGTTGTCTTCCCAAAGCTAGATCAATAATTTAGTTATAAGCCTATAGAAGATCTGAGAGTGTCTGTGGACTCTTGGACCTGACCTTCTCTGGTCTGGTTCAGTTCCACAAGTATAATACATGTAATAAGTAATAAGAAGCATGAATGCTAATAGTAACTTCTATTTGTTGAATTACTTACAAGGTACTTAGCACTGTGATGTTAAGTATTATTTTAATATCCACAACCATCTTTTAATTTATACAGAGCTGCTAGCCTGGTGATAGGCATAAGGACATCTCTTTCCCAATTACGGAAATACTGTAATACTTTCTCATGGGTTAGTAAATAGCCATGGCCTCAGTCTTCCAAGTGCCCCCCCATCAGACTCCCCAGCTCCCAGGTTCTCTTGCCATCAGCTGCCCTCTCCAGGAATGGGAATTAAAAAGTCGGTGCCTTGGACATATATACACTACCAAACGTAAGGTAGATAGCTAGTGGGAAGCAGCCGCATAGCACAGGGAGATCAGCTCGGTGCTTTGTGACCACCTAGAGGGGTGGGATAGGGAGGGTGGGAGGGAGGGAGACGCAAGAGGGAAGAGATATGGGAACATATGTATGTGTATAACTGATTCACTTTGTTATAAAGCAGAAACTAACACACCATTGTAAAATAATTATACTCCAATAAAGATGTAAAAAATAAAAAATAAATTAAATAAATAAATAAAAATAAAAGAATGGCAAAATAAATGCTTCATCTGTAACTTCAAAAAAAAACCAAAATTAACAAACCATTATTCATCAATGTGGCAAAGAAAAAGTGTTCTGATTTTTACTTCAGAAATAAAATTGGATAAAGAAAGCAGTTATAAAGTTATCTAAACAGAATACTTCCACCTTGTCATTCATGCTCCTTCTAAAGCAAAAATGAATCAGTCATTTCTTTCTCGGCTCTAAAATTCATATCAAACAAAGGGAGGGCTACTGGATAGTAAGATGGGGAAAAAGCTCAACCAAATCTCTGTATGTTCTCTAAGAAAACTGCTTCATTACCTTCTTTATTTTCCTCCTTTCTATGTCAAACATAATCAGACAAACCAATGGCAATTTTTCATTTGTAGCCATGTGGTATAAAAAAAGTGATATATTTGGAGTTGTTCTGCAACAGTTAAGTCTTGGGCAAATAAAATATTTTACTGAAAAAAAAATTTTTTTAAATTAAAAATAAATATAAATAAATAAAAAGTCGATGCCTGGCATCTCATTGGTGGCTGCCATGCCATCCTGGTTGCCAAGTATTTTTAATATCAGTCCCTGTATGTATTGTCCTTAATCTACAAATTAGAAAAATGAGGCTCAGAGAAGTTTGCTTGCCAAGGCCACACAATAAGGAAATGAGAAAGCAGAGACTCAAGTCCATGTCTCTCTGTCTTCATAGACCATTTTCTTCCTCCCATACCCATAGCTCATAGACACAGAGAGATGGTTCTCAAACTTGTCTGATAGTAAAAGTAAGCTTTTGTCAAAGTTATAGATTCCTGGGCTCTTCCCTTTGGAGATTCTGACCCAAATCAACCTAGCGTTGGGCTAGAATCTACACGTTCAAGGTGATTCTTATGGTTATTCAAGCTTTGGTAACACTGCACTACAGTATTTTTTCCAGAATACATTTTGAGACGGACTAGAATTATGGTGATATCTGCATGTCTTAAGTGAGCACATAAAGCCTTTAACACCATTCCTGAATCATAGAAAATGCTTTTGAACAGAACAGGATATGTGTTTCAGGTAGCAGGCTAGTCACTGCTTGTTTCAGGTAAGGCGGTGCAGTCCAAAAGTACAGTCATTCTTTGTCATCTCTGGAAGCATCATTAGAGCTAACCGATAATTAGAATGAAGCAAGATTACAGTTTAGCTTCTCCCAAGCGGTTAGTGCTGCGAGTGGGGAGCGGGTGCTCTGGTCTCAGAACACATTTCTCATTAAAAAAATCCAAAACAAAAATTACAGTTTACAAATAGGTCAAGTGAAAAGGACATAGAAGGAGAGCTAAAACAAAAACAATTCCGTGAAAACTGGAGAGGGGACACTGCGTTTACTAAGAAAAACATCCTGGTTCTAAAAATTATCAATTTACCCCAGTAGCATTCTAAAATCTGCTCCGCATTCACCTGTGAATAAAGAACTTAAGGGAACTTAAATGCATGTGTTTATCTGTGGTGGCCATTGGTGTTTCCCCCCGTGTTTGTCACCGTTCTGTAGCCATGTTTTTTCCGGTAATGTCCGACAATGTGGTTTGTTACGTAAAGCCTTTTCAGTAGCTTCTCCCTCCTGACATCCTGTCTCTCATTTCTGCTGTTAGCAAAAGCTCATCGTGAAACATAAAAAGATGTCCAGAGAAAAGGCAAGAATCACATATTAATTGCACACGGCAGGATTAGGTTGTAATTCTCTTTCTCAGGGAAAGGCTTAGAAAGAAACAGGAAGAAAAAGAGCAAAATAGATGAGCGGTTGTCTCCAGTCTTCTCTTATAATGAGAACTGATTCATTAAATATTTCTGAGGACGGCACAGTCATCTAACTCAGTAGAACCTCCTAGATGCTCTTCCTGACATGTAAATCATCGATGATCAGGAGAAACCTACGGTGGAGCTGAAATTTACTACCACAGGACATGGCCCAAGCTGGGTTGGTTCTCTTCCAAGTGACAAACCCTGCCAAACGCTTAAACACCTGCCACAGTTAACAGTACACAAACTCCTTTAGACAACTGAGAAACAGCTCATCGGATAAACCAATAAGTAAAATAAAGTGCAAAAGGTACCCTCAGCAGAGGCTGATAAAATAAAACATTTAAATAAATTTAACTGAATACTTGCAAATGGCACATCCGACAATGAGAAGAATGCACAGTGGTGAAAGCCATGGAGAGAAAAACAATATTGAGCCATTTTTCTATAATTCTAGAAAGCTGAACCCATATCTAACTGCACCCTCATCATCTACAAATGATGTAACTTTCCACCCTAGAGTGAAGAGAAATGAGATAAGACAGAACAGCAGCAACAATAATAAAGCTTAAAGTTACACGGTACAAGGGACTTGGAATAGGAACCCTGTCTTCCCTTGTTTATCTGGGTGAACAATAAAGCTTTTCTTCGTTTACTTGTTAGGTTTTTTTTTTTCCTCCAGTACTTAACACCTGTATGAAAGTTCCTGACTTAAGAGGCAGGGCTTAGCTAATGAGGTGTGTCAACACGACTGGAAGCCCATTTCTAAGTGAAAATTGCACTGTGCTGTGAGTACAATCCCTTCGGGTTGAAGAGAGCATTTATAAAGCAGCAGGGGTGGTAGCCCGGGCTTTCTCTGTAGAGAAGAAGGGGCTGGTAGGGTTACCACAGCTAGCGGAGAGAGACGCTGAACTAGAGCTATGGGCTAAAGTGATAATTCTCCTCCAAATTAGTCATATTTCTCCAGGTTACCTTCATAGATAGCGAGCAAAGGCAGATATAATCCCTCTCCTAATTGTAAACCAGCACCAGACTAATTATATTTCCATTTACCCCAGATACTCTAAAATCATAGGCTTTCTGTTTGCTAATTCCTCTTATTCATGGCTTTATGGCTCCAGAGGAGGCTTTGGGGAGTACGAATTGAAAAACAGTGAAGCCAGTTAGTTCCACATAGACATTAACTATGAAAAAGTAATGGAATGAAGGAGAAAAGGGGGAGAGAAGAAAAAGCCTCGTATTTAGTTCAGACTGATTTCAGTCAAGACTGCAGAAGGATTTGAGGCCTTGCCACATATGCATGGGAGTCAAGGTCACAGCTGCAAGAGGACAAAGCAATGTTACAGACACCCAGCCTGTGTTTCTTATCCAGTAAACAGAGCCATTCTGTGATGAGCTCCACTCCCTTTGTCTTAGAATGTGTTTTATCTGTATCCTAGTTTTTATTTAACATCTATGTAATTATGAGTATTTTTATGTCAACTCATTAACATTAGCTTGGGAGGGACCCATGCACCAAAGCTCTTGGGATAATGCAGAAAATCATACAATGTTGGAAGCTGACAAGTAGGATAAATTCCTCTTATTCATGAATAAGAGGAAACAAATTCATTCAAGTCTTTCAATACTGTTACCCCCATGCTCCTTTCCTCAGTACCCACCCTGTATGATGCATGTGGTTCGAGTCTGTGTCAGGGGAATGATAACATTAGAATATTATATAATTGTATGCTGGGAGAAGGCAGTGTGTGTGCGCGCACACACCCATGTTTGTGTGTGTCTGTACTAGAGAGAGAGAGGGAGAGGGAGAGAGAGAGAGAGAGAGAGAGAGAGAGAGAGAGAGAGAGAGAGAG
>NW_021703783.1:12186786-12516275 GCF_005190385.1 Monodon monoceros | reverse complement strand
AGAGAGAGAGAGAGAGAGAGAGAGAGAGAGAGAGAGAGAGAGAGAGATCAGGCTACATATTCTTGACTGAAAACAAACACTCTTAAAACCGGCTTGAAGGCTTTATTTATCTATAGCTCTCTGATGCAAGTAAATAATAAAAATCTTTCAAGCTATTGCCAAGATCACACAACTTTTGTCTCCCAAGTATCCCCCCTGCTCCGGCCACAATTAAAACGGGGATCATGGCACCAATATGGTGATGTCACTACCACGAAAGGCCAGGCGTTATCTTGGTCTTTAGTTGAGGAATGTTCATTGCTGGTTCACCAGGTCAGTACGGGTTCCCAGGGTAGAGGAAGAGAAGGAATTAAGGTTGAACAGGGCCAAGTGAGCAAACTCTCTGATAGCAAAAGTTTATGCCCTCCCTTGAAACAGGGACATTTACGGTGGACACATATTATCTCGAGGCAGCGTGCAGCCAGGATTTGATCCTCCACGACTACCCATCAAGGAATTTAACGGTCAGCTCCTCTATATGATAAGACTCACATTTATGCCACACATTTAGACCACACCCACGCCTGAAAGAGTTCCTTGCATAAATGAAGTGCTTAAGCAGCACTGCTTGCAATCATAATCAAGAGAAAATGTAATAATTTTCTGTGAAAAATTTTGCTTTAAAGCAGACAATTTGCCTGTGTTTTTAGTTTCTTGGACCTTTTTTAAAAAGTTTATTGTATTGAAGTGTAGTTGATTTATAATGCTGTATTAGTTTCTGCTATACACAAAGTGATTCAGTTATATATATATATATATAAATTTTCATGGTCTTTTCCATTATGGTTTATTACAGGATATTGAATAGAGTTCCCTGTGCTGTACGGTAAGACCTCATTGTTTATCTAGTCTATGTATAATAGTTTGAATCTACTAATCCCAAACTTCCGGTCTATCCCTCCCCCACTCCCCCCACCTTTGACAGCCACAAGTCTGTTCTCTGTCTGTGACCTTAGACCTTTCTTATCTAGGTCAGGAAACATTGAGGAATTGAATTTAAATTCAAAGGTTGCCTGGTAAATACCGTTGGCCCTCCGTACCCACAGGCTCCACATCCACGGATTCAACTAACTGCAGGTTGAAAATAATTGGAAAAAACTCCAGAAAGTTTTAAAAAGCAAAATTTGAATTTGCTGCGTGCTGGCAACTATTCACATGGCATTTACATTGTATTGACTACTATTTACGTAGCATTTACATTGTATTAGGTTTTATAAGTAATCTAGAGATGATTTAATGTATACAGGAGGATGTGCGTATTATGTGTTAATATTTCACCGTTTTATATAAGGGCCTTGAACATGTGGGAGTTTTTGGTATTGCCGGGCTGTCCTGGAACCAGTCTCCCATGGATACCAAGGAATGACTGCTTGGAATCAGAGAAATGGAAATTGTGTATTCCCAAGAGATGATATTTTCATCAAGCTATGAAGACTCATGAGTCATTCTTCTCCACTGAAGGGTTCTTCTTGCCAATTTTCTCATATATTTGTGTTCTCTAGTCAAGTTACCCTCTTTCTTTTGAATGTCTTTCTTTCCCTGGAAACACATTCATTTATTCTACTTTTTTTTCTGGATGCTATAAAAATCTTATCGTTTGTGTTTATTATCACCATGTTCCCCATTTTTGTTTAATCATCATTTTTTCCTGCCTATCTCTAGAATATTCTCCCAACTAACTTGTTGATTTTTTTTTTTTTTGCGGTACGCGGGCCTCTCACCGCTGTGGCCTCTCCCATTGCGGAGCACAGGCTCCGGACGCGCAGGCTCAGCGGCCATGGCTCACCAGCCCAGCCGCTCCGCGGCATGTGGGATCTTCCCGGACCGGGGCACGAACCCAGGTCCCCTGCATCGGCAGGCGGACTCTCAATCACTGCGCCACCAGGGACGCCCCCTAACTTGTTGATTTTTAAGGTCTAGCTTAAGACCTTTCTTTCTTCACCTACCCTGGTGATATTCTGATTCAGTCTGATACACAACCATCACATGTAAGGCAGTGAATTAACTACTAAGTGGATATGAACGTTTGTGAGATTATGGTCCTGGCTTTCATCATTCAGTATAAGTGTCACATTGATGAGCCTGTTATACTACTTTAGAGAATCATAGAGTAGGGTAACCATGTGCACTAGGTTGCTGCATTCACATCCTGCCCTAACATTTGCTAACTGTGTGATCTTGAACATCAACTTACTGAACTCCTTTGTGACTGTTTCCTCATCTATAAAATAGGAATTTTAATAACAGCTTCTACTTGGTGGGGTTATAGTGAAAGTTAAATGAATTAACGTGCTTACATTTCTTAGAACAATCGCTGGCAAACAAAACACACAAACAAAAACAATGTGTTTGCAATTATTATGCACTACTTTCTCAACTGATAAAACCTTCATATTTACTTCTTTTCCACTACCCGTAGGCACAGAGACATCTAGTATATTATCATCATGTGGGTGGTCTTCACTGTCACCTCCTTTTCTGACTCTGTTAGTCATGGAGACATGGATGGTCAATAATACTTCCTCGCGTTCATTTGTTCAGTCATTTGCTCACTAAAAAATACTCATTGAGTCCTTGCTCTATGCCAGGCTCATTTAACTTTGGAGATACAACAATAAACAAGATAGGAATAAGCCACCTGACCTCATGAAGCTCTTATAGAAGAGAGAGGCTTATACAAATGAAATTAAAAAGAAACAAGAAAATTACAAGAAAATTGTGATATAAAGGCTATAAAGAAAATGAAAGGGGTGATTATTTGTGAACACAAACTTGTCATTCATCATGAGCAGGGAGAGAGCATTTCAGGCTAATGAGACCAGTGAAAAGGCCCAAGAAAGAAAACAACCAAGAAAGAAGCAAAAAGCCTTGATATTTTAAGAAGTAGAATAAGATCCTGTGGCTGTTAATGATATGGGAGACGTGACAGAAATCTACTAATGGGAGACGTTGGAAGCCATGGTTAGGAGTTTGGATTTTACTCTTATCAAAACAAAAATCAACTGAACGGTTCTTTTTTTTTAAAATTAGAGTGGAGTTGATTTACGATCTCTGTGTTGAGGGTAGAACAGATTGTAGGGGGAAAAAATGCAAACTGGAGTCCCATTGGGAGGTCACTGCCACTGTCAAGGCCATGTGGATGGTGAGAGATGGACAATTTAAGGTGTATTTTGGAGGTAAAGCAGACCATCTACCTGCCAAGTAAATGGGTGAGACCTTAACACTGAGAAACCACTTTCTCAGGAAGCCAAGAAGCGAAGCAGGTAGATGGCACTTCCACAGGGTGGGTGGGGGGCAGGGGTCATTTGGAATCATTCTGTTTAATTAAATTATAAAGAATACAAATTATGACAAAAAATGTATCCCAAATCTAAATTTACTAACAAATGATCCAAAAGCCCTTTTCCGGACAGAATTATAAAGTAGGTAATGTTTGTCTTTGGCTTTACAATTCATACTTTAAAAAATATTGTTAATAATTTTTGAGAGCTTAGTATAAACGAAATGCCCTTCATTCATTTTTCCATTTAATTCACATAACAACCCTTTAGGCATTTACTATGATTATGTCCAATTTTATAGATGTGGTAAAATTGCATCTCAGTGAAGTAACTTTTCCAAGATGAATGACCCAGACACAAGACAGCTAGGATTCAACCCAAGTGACTGACACAAGAATCTTAATTGAACCACTATTTTACAACCTTGATGACATCACCTAACTCTCTGTCTCACTCTTTTTCTGTCACACACACACACACTCTCTCTCTCTCTCTCTCTCTCTGCCCTCAGAGAGAATCTATTACTTTCAGTCTCTCCAAATCCACTAATGACCTCCCGAGTTTTGATAAATTACATCTTTCATTTCAATAGTAGAACCACTAATTGTGAAAATCAAGCTTGAGCAAGGCAGTAGAAGAGATACTTCCTGAAACAGAGCAGGCTTACGGGGGCCTCTGATAGCACATCATAGCCGGCCCTGTGGATAAGTGTGGCCTTAGCACGGAAAGGATAAATGATAGATGATTTGGAAGAAATAAAGGACAGGAGTGTTAAAATGTTTTAGGGCAGGGGACATTCAAATAAATGCTATTGGATGATTTATCTTCCAAAAGGTGTTATATTTACTGCTGAAACACACCTCCATGTCTGCCAGAAATGTGGCCATAAAAAAATCTATGTGGGGCTTCCCTGGTGGCGCAGTGGTTGAGAGTCCGCCTGCCGATGCAGGGGACACGGGTTCGTGCCCTGGTCTGGGGGGATCCCACATGCCGCAGAGCGGCTGGGCCCGTGAGCCATGGCCGCTGAGCCTGCGCGTCTGGAGCCTGTGCTCCGCAACGGGAGAGGCCACAACAGTGAGAGGCCCGTGTACTGCAAAAAAAAAACAACAACAATCTATGTGTACAAAAAATTTACACTGTAGTGAGCTGACCTCCGCCTTTCATTTACTAAAGCCACCACCTTAGCTGCGAGAACGCATTTCCAACTTCCTCTTAGACTTCAACACCTGGATGTCCCCCAGCACCCCAAGCAGGATTTATTGAAAATTCAGCTCGTTACCTTCTCTCCAGACATTTAATATTTGAAATCTTAGTTAACACATCATTTCAGCAGTTGCCAATACCATCAACTTCAAAGGTTTCATAACTGACTCCCTTACTCTCCCTCAGCTCTCCAATTCCAATCCAAAGCAATAGCATATACAGACATTTCTTCTCTCAAATTAGCTCACGCATCTACACTTCTTTACCATCTGCACTATGACTCACGTAGTTCAAGTCTTCCACATGCCTCAAGTGCAATATCTCAGACCAGTTTTCTCAAAATCAGAATTGAGGACAAAGCCAAAGTGCTAACACTTAATACTGAGGGGAAAGAAAAAGCGAGGTGGAGAAGAAGGAAAAGGAAGCACAAGGTGATCTGTTTCCGAACTGGCACAGTTTCTCAAGGAAATCCAGGTGCTTCCTCAGTTCCACAAGATAGAATGGAAACACGGTTAGGAAGAATCTATGGGAGAAGAAGCATAAGCAGATTTTCTTCAGATCCTGTCTTCCATCTCTTATTGGTCAAAGTCTCCTCCTCTGGGCTTTAACTTTCTTACACTTCCATCTTGGTTTCTGGGTCCCTCTGGACAACTACTGAAGAAGTTGGAATCTCCAAGTACCCTCTCAAGTAGGAACTAAGCACTAGAGCTACTCTGGCTCCCCAGTTGCAGCGTGTAGCATGGAGGTTGTGCCGAAGCCCAGCCCTCACCTCCTGGGGAAGGTGTAAACAATTGGAGGTTTGGGACCATAAGGTTACTCAGAACGTAGCACGAAATGGTGTGAGCAGTTGCTAGCAGCAATCTGGACAGAAAAGAAGGCAAATCACTGAGACTGGGGTGGAGAGGCAAGTCTGGGATTACACAAACCGAATCTGTTAAAGTTTACTCGGTGATACTCAGTTCTGCTCACAATCTAATAACCTCTAATAAAGTACAGGTCTTAGATGTACAGAAGATGTCCCCACTTCTTCCCCAGAGGGAGGTACAAATCCAGTCATCTAAGATCGTGCTTGTTGCCATCTCCTAAAAGAGCTTAAAGAAGGTTAGCAGCCCAAGCTACATTCCCAGCTGCTTAATGACATTTAACATATATTTCTCTCTTCTATCCATTTTAGATTTTCCTCTCCCTTGGCCAGAACTCCAGCTGGTCTGTATTTCTTACCTAGTGAGTGAACTAGCCCTCCTTTCTGGAAGTGTCTGAGCTATAGCTTCCTTGTCCTTGACAGGCTGCGATCGCTACCATAGTCTGTTCAAAATTATCAGAGGGCACAGAGAACCAAGAGAAGATCCAGTGAATATTGTCCACTCCGGACATGTTCCTTCCTGCCTTACTTCTGTAGTAGAAACTCTGGCTCCTGAGAGTAAAGAGTACCATTTACCTTGACCTTTAGAGTAACTCCTTTTTGCCTTCTGATTTATTGGCACAGAAACCCCAGAGGGACCAAACAGTATTTACAGCTTCCGGTTCTAACATCATAGAGCCTACATTTTTCTAGGATAAGAGGTAAATGAGAGAAAGAAATGCAGTGCAAATAGATAAATCCTTCTGCTGTCCTTTTATTCTTCATCCTAAACATTCTTGCTGTAAGGGACATGGCTCCATATACTGGTTTTTAACACCTCAAATATACTGCCCTAACCCCTCAAAGATTCCTCTAAGCTGATGCGTTAACTGAGGCTTCAATGGCTGTTCCACATTTTGTCAAGCTGCCTACTTATGAGCCATGGGGAAGACACAAGTATTTCATGGGAATGAGCCCAGCGCTGTGCCTCCTTTGCCCAACAATGGCTCTCTTAGCCCAGGGCAATATTGTGTGTTGACCAGGTCAACGGTCAAGGCTTTCTGTAGAGGATTAAAATGCATGCTGCCATGGGCATTGCAGGCAGGAAAAACAAACCTCTACAGTTGACCATTGAACAACACAGGTTTGAACCGCATGGGGCCACTGACATGTGGATTTTTTTTTTCAATGAATTCATACTACAGTATTACGTGATGTGAGGTTGTGTAAATCCACAAATATGGAACCACAGATACCAGTGGTTGACTGTAAAGTTATATGTGGATTTTTGACTGCATGGGGGTCAGCACCGTATTGTTCAAGGGTCAACTGTATTAGTTTCCTATTGCAGCTCTAACAAATCATCAGTCATTTAAAACAACACGAATTGTCTTACAGTTCCGTAGATCAGAAATCCGCCGTGGATCTCAGTGGGCTAAGATCCAGGTGTTGGCAGGGTGCTTTCCTTTCTGGAGACTCTAGCCGGGGTTGGGGGGCTCTCTGCTTGCCTTTTCCAGTTTCTAGAGGTTACCCACAGTTCATGGCTGCCTTCCTCCATCTTCCAAGCCATCGATGTTGAGCCGAGTCCTTACACCATCATCTCTCTGGTTCTCTCTTCCAATCCTCTCTTCTACTTCTACGGACTATTAGAATTAACATTGGGTCCACCTAGAAAACCCAGGAAAATCTCTCTATCTTAAGGTCAGCGCATTAGCAACTTTAATTCCACCTGCAGCTTTAATTCTCACTTGCCATGTAACCTAACATATTCAGAGGTTTCAGGGATTAGGGTATAGACATGTTTGGGGGGAGGCATAGCATGGTTCTGCCTCCATACCTACATCCAGAATAATGTACTTGGTTGAACCACATGAAATTGTCATCTATGTAAGACAAAAATGGTCATATATTGACAAATTCATCTGCTTCAATCTATTATCCGTTCTGGTAAGGATAAATTACTGCCTCCTCCAAGATGAAAGATGTTCGATGTCATTGACCTGCCACCATGTGGCTGACTCTTCTCTCCAAAAAAACAGTGGCATACAAGGGCTGTTAGTCATTGCTGCTAGTGGATTGTACATTCAACAGTGCCGGTGCTCAGGTCTGGTCCTGACTGTATCACTTCCATCCTATGACGATTTGCTGCTGTGTCCATTTAACACTTTGAGGCATGAGATCCAGAAACACTCAATTCATGAGAGGTAGCTCTGGTCCCATTCTCATTCGCTGTCCCGTAATCAGCAACTCAGTCTCTATGAGGGCTCTGAAACATCCAGGGAGCTATTTTTAAAAAGAGAGAGTAGCCTCACTCTAGAACCCTAAAGGTCTACACTGCTACTCTTCTCCTGTGGAATCCTTATTCACCATGACGTTTACCTCTAGCACTGTTGAAAATAGTGGGTCAGATGGTCTAAATGGCAGGGTAGCTTGTCTGCAGCCTGCACCTCTGACATGCCATCCTTGCACTGTGCCCAGACATGAACTGGCAGATTTCCAAATCACCTTGATAAATAAGTAATGCATGCTGCATTCCAAATCCAAAAAGACCCATCAAGTACTGGGCCTCTTTCTTAGTGCTAAGAGGTACAAGGTACATTCTTCTTAGTGATAAGAGGTACAAGTCATTTATTAATAGTTTTCCCAACATGTCCCAAACCAGTAGGTCCCTAAATGCTTCAGTGATGTGTCAAGCCCCTGAATCTTCCTGGGGTTTATCTTTTTCCCTTTGTCACATACGTGCTTTATGAAAGCATCCAGGCCACTTGCCACCTCTTGTTCACCAGGTGTAGTTAACATGACATCATCAACATAGATGAGCTAGCTGCATGACAGCCTGAAAGAATGTTACGATAATCCAGTTCCCTGTGTTATGACAGAAAGGGGGAGAGCTGTGAAGCCCTGTAGGAAACAATGAAGGGTATGTGTCAGTGGGGATCTAAAAGCATTCATCAAACCAGTAGCTGCACGCCGCATACCAGAGGCTATGCTGATCTATTGCAGTAAAGAACTTTCATGTGGAGCCACTGCTGTTGGGGGTCCCAGTTCATGGTAATCCTGTCATGATCTATACGGTTATTGCAGAAGCCAGATGAGTGAATTGAGCAGGCAGGGGTTAGGACATAACTCCACTATCCCTGTATCCTTCAACTCTTGAAGGAAAGCTCTAAACTCTGCAGTCCCTCCTGGGATGCAATGTTGCTTCTGATTATAGGGACTTCCACTTGGTCCTTCCAATCATAATGGACCTTACTCCACAGATCAGAGAGCCAATGAGAGGGTTCTTCCCACAGCTAAGCATATCTATCCCAACTATACCTTAGCGGGGTGGGGAAACAACCACAGGTTTTATTCACGGACCCACAAAACCGACTAGGAAACCAGCAATTCAATTTTCACCTGCCTTCCATAAACCCCCATTCAAACTAAGGGATTATAATCGAACTTCACATCACATCACATATCTAAGATCCTTGAAAACGTTTTGTATTCCCCTTGCACTGTTCTCTGATAAATGGGCACACGATCTTTTCGGAAGGTTCAGAGGAGTATTTACTGGATATACTCTTGGTGGTGTTGCGAGGTCTTTCCTCAAGGTGATGCAGTCTCCACTTCAATCAATGGGATCTATGTCTATAAAATGACTTAGATTTGGAAACTGAATGAGGGCTTCAATCTTCCATTATAGCAACTAACTTCTACTTGCCAGCTCTATCTTACTTTTATTTTTTACTACATAAATTGAGCAATGCCTCTGTTAGCTGTTCCTATATCTCATTCTCAGGATTACCATGACCTATTTGCCTTTACCACAGATCCCTGCAGGAAAATGAACCCTGATTGTCATGACTGATTTGCTACATTTACTTCCTATTCTGTAGTTAAATTCATTTTATCTCTGATTGTTAAGCGCTGTCACTTGGCTCCTGACATTCTGAAATCGCAGCATCCTTACAGATAGCAGGGAATCTAGTTCCACGGCCTATTTTACTGTCAACCCCCAGCTTGCAGAGAACAGCCACCAGTAAGTTTCTCCAAGATTTTGGTGTCCTCTCCAATGAAGTCCTTATTACCTTAGTGAAGGGAATATCCTCATGTTTACTCCCCTGCCCAGTCCTTCCCAGGGACCAAAGTCAAATGGTGGATCTTACCTAACAAAACTACTCTAACAATCCACCTCCCTCGGCCTTCCCTCACTTTCCTCAAAATGCCAAGGAAGTTCTGGCCTCTCCACTTCATTTACTATAGTCCATTATCATGTCCAAGCTTCTAGGAGTCATCCTGGCAAAATCCTGGAACCAGCCTCAGGTGGTCTTGATTCAACATTGAATCCTGAGTCACTGCTGAGTGCCCACCAAGTCAATGGATTTTTTTCCATATTCAGATATCTATTCCATATCTCAAGTCATTTATATTATCCTAATCCCTGCTAGATAATAGTAGCAAGTTCTTGTGGTCTTTGTCTTTCTGAAATAGGACTCTTACTTCCCCACCGAGGCTGTGCTGAGACTCTATCCGGGTATTGGGCTACCAGCATTAGAGGGGTGGTGATCGCACATCTTGAGAAGAGCAAGCATTCTCTCACATGGCAACCTTTTACCTGAGGTCACTGAATGGTCTTTGGACAAATGGAGGCTATTCTCTAAAAAAGAAAGAAGGGGCTTCTTCTGCCACCCAGAAGCGTTTACAGGAACTGTTGGGCTTACTGTTCTCAGGCTTGTCTACTCAAATATCTCAGGGGCCCACTCTTTCCCTATCGGACATCTAACTTTGACTAGGACCCCTGACAAGGCTGTTTATTTAGTTGTCTTCTTTGCAGCGCTGCTTTATAATAAGATCTTAGGCCTGATTTACAGCACATTCTGTCATGTGGCTACGTGAGGTAAGAATCTCCTTTCAAGCTGCCTGTGGCTTTAACAGTGGGTTTTAGCTTGGCAAGTAGGTGCCCTAAGCCTCTCAAAGGTAGCTATCCTACACAACAGTCCTTATAATTATCAATGCTCCAGTGTAACAGCCACTTCCTTTCCCAATACATTGCTTTGCAGATGCATCCTTTTTCCAATTAACTATAGGAGTGTCAATCACTGTGATGCCACTGGATGCTAAGGATCCTTTTACCTTCAGACCAGTGGGCAATTCAACTTCAAAATTCCATTCCAAAAGTCTGCTTTCTGGTATCACTCCTCATAGAATTGTCTCAGCCTATCCCAGAGATTAAGAAAAAAATATGCATGCTGGTGTTTCATTTTGGTTTTGGGAAGACAAGGCAGGATAGTCATAAGAAAGTGAAGCAAGAGATGAAACAAAGCAAATATAAGGTGAGCTGTTTACAGTATCTATCACCAACAACAGAAAGTCACAGAAAACTTGCAGCAGGGCTTCCCTGGTGGCGCAGTGGTTGAGAGTCTGCCTGCTAATGCAGGGGACACGGGTTCGAGCCCTGGTCTGGGAGGATCCCGCATGCCGCGGAGCGACTGGGCCCGTGAGCCACAACTACTGAGCCCGCGCGTCTGGAGCCTGTGCTCCGCAACAAGAGAGACCGCGATAGTCAGGGGCCCGGGCACCGCGATGAAGAGTGGCCCCCGCTTGCCACAACTAGAGAAAGCCCTCGCACAGAAACAAAGACGCAACACAGCCAAAATAAATAAATTAATTTTTTTTAAAAAGTAAAAAAAAAAAAACCTGCAGCAAACTTACAAGATTGAATAATACCTCTGCTCAGAGCCTGTCAAAAAGAGGAAGCAGTGTATCTGCCAACTCCTCCCTGTCTAATGTCTTGAACTGGACAAAACCCTATGTGTTAACTGCCTATCCTTCTGGGTTGTGTTACCTGCCCCCCACTGGGCAGCTGCAAGTCAAATCTCCCGGTGTAGTTGGTTCCCATTGTAGTAGGTGCGATGCAGCTTAAGCCAAAAAAACAAGTCCTTGCTCCAGGGGAGGCTGAGCCAACTGGTGGTGTTAGGAAATGAGATGACTGGGGCTATGGCAGAGGCTCATGAGTCTGACAGCGGCATGGGCGGGGCTGCTAAGGGCCAGGATCTAGTACAATAGCCATTTCAACAGCCTCCTATGACCTCTTCTCAAGTCTATCCTTGTGGTCAGAGTTATTTTTTCTCAAACATAACAATCACCCACAAGTTTTTCTAAAATATTAAAACTTCTTTATGCCTTGCAGCCTGCTCAAGACTTTTTCCTAATCTATCGATTTTCCCCAATCTTTTTTGTAATCTACTTTTTTTGAGTGCAAGGTGTTGTTCCTTCCACCTGGAATTCCTCCCCGTCACCAACCTGCCTGTATCTGATGGATTCCAACTCTTTGATCAAGGCCCCTTACAAATGATAGCTTCCCAATAAAACCTTCTAGGACACCCAGGCAGAAGACATCATTTCCTATTCTGTGTTTCCTAGTAACTTAGCCTAGACCTTAAGACCCAAGTCAAGTGACATCTATTCAGAAAAAGATAGCTGTGACTGAGTAGAAAGGGCACAGGACCTGGGTGGTCTGGGTTGGAATCTGTATCGGTTTGCCCTCAACTGGGTGGCTTAATCAACAGAAATTTGTTGTCTCATAGTTCTGGAAGCTAGAAGTCCAAACTCAAGGTGTCCATAGGGCTGGCTCCTGTGACAAAGGCTCTGTGCCATGCCCTCATCTCCATTCTGGTGGTTTGCTGGCAATCTTGGGAATTCCTTGGCTTGTAGAAGCATCACCTCAATCTCTGCCTTCTCCACATGGCATTTTCCCTACGTGTGTGCCTGTCTCCAAATTTCCTTTTTGTAAGGAAACCTATCAGGCTAGATTAAGGGCCCATCCTACTTCAGTATGACCTCATCTTAACTAATTACATCTGACATAATCCTCTTTCCAGAGGGTCATATTCTGAGTTCCTGGGAGTGGGAACTGCAGCATATGACTTTGGGGGGACACAGTTCAACTTGTAACAGAATCCCAGGGACTTTAGGGAAGTCTCACACATTTTCTGGGCCTCATTCTTTTTATTAAAAAAATAGGAATAATGATACAGATATGAGACCTAGATTAAATGAAGACCAATGGCAATATTTAAAAGCTGCTGGGGGCTTCCCTGGTGACGCAGTGGTTAAGAATTCGCCTGCCAATGCAGGGGACACGGGTTCGAGCCCTGGTCCAGGAAGATCCCACATGCTGCCGAGCAACTAAGCCCATAAGTCACCACTACTGAAGCCCTTGTGCCTACAGCCCGTGCTCCGTAACAAGAGAATCCACTGCAATGAGAAGCCCACGTACTGCAACGAAGACCCAACACAGCCAAAAATAAATAAGTTTAATTAATTAAAATAAATAAATAAAAGCTGCTAGATGGAATAGCAGAGAAAGAGAAGGGAGCAAAACAGAAGGAATTTTGCTTAATTATTAGAAAAGAGTGTCTGCATCTAGACACCTCACCATTTTAGAGTAGGATGTGGGGTTAAAAGATTAGTCAGCAAAAAACAGAGCAAGAGTATGAGATACATGAAGAGTTCAGAGTAATGAGTTCCTCACTCATAAGGAGTGTTTCTTTAAATAGTGAGGGGAGAGAATGCAAAATCTAGAGCAACAAAGTAAGAAAATTAGAGCACATCACATGATCTCTCTGCGTCTCAGTTTCCACATCTGAAAAAATGCTTATTCCCCCACAGATATGAGAAGAGCACCTTGAGAGGGAAACTATTGCTGGAAATATGTCAGCAAATGTAGATTAGCACCATTTATTCAAATGCACGTGCTGTTTCTTTCATACTCATCTTTCTATTTTTTTCATACTTATTTTTCACTATACAAGTACTGACTTCAAACTTTCTACCTGTATCCACAGATATTCTTCTCTACTCCTAAATAATTTTCTTTTTTAAAAAAACAAACACTATTTCTTTGTAAAATTTGTATTATGGAAGTAGGAGACAAAAATCTTGAGAGTCAAATTCGTTCTCAGAAATCGCTGGCATTGAAAATACTTTGTATTCATTCATTGCAACTGTTGGAAAAATTGTACATTGGAATCCCCAACAAAGGCATTTTGCATTATTCACAATGTTTAAATGAGGCTGTCAATCTCATCACACAATAAATAAGGAGGTTATAATGGTTTTGCATAGTCGCAGCTACTAATGCTTTTGGCAGAGATTTCCTAATCTTGATTTAAATATTTAGAAGACCCTCAAACGTGCACATGTGCGTGCACACACACACACGCACGCGCGCACACACACACACACACACATACACACACGCACACACACGACAGAGAGAATAAGAGAGAGAGATTCTTCCAACAGTCCTCCAAGGGATCACAACTCAACATCTCTCTACATTTCACTTTCCCCTTGGATTTTCAAGTCTCTCACAATCAACTCCACGAAGCACTCAGTTTTGTTCTTTGTAATCATTATTTATGGTCTTAGATTATGCTAGTTGCTGTAAGAGGAGTGAAAGACCAAAAGTTGAATACAATAAGAATTTCTTGAATCTCTTATAATCAAAGAGATTGAAAATATATATGTACATAAATAATTATAAGACAGAAGACACCATAGAGAGAAATAAATTAAGATGTGTATTCAGATGAGGAAAAAATCCTACTGTGGATGAGTGAAGGAGGGCAAGGAGCACCTTCACAGCGGAGCAGCATTCGGAAAGGGCTTTTAGCAATGAGCAGTATTTTTAGAAAAGATACAGAAACAATAAAGAAGTCAAGCTTGATTAATTTGAGTATATTTGTGGAGTAGGAAGAGGTGAAGTTATGTGGTTGAAACACATAAAATGCTATTTTTATAAGTCAAAATTTTATGTTGGGGCCAAGCTATAGAAGAGCTCAAATGTCAAAATAAGGAGTCTGAGTTTATTTTCTCAAAAAATTGGGAGACCTTTGAGAGGAGAGCATAAATGTGCATTATTTTTTAAAAGATTTGCTTGATAATTTCAGCTTAAGCTGAAAATAGGAAGAGCAGTTGTGAAGCTCTTGCAGTACTGGGTACCAACTAAGCCAAAGTTCCACCAGAATTCATGCCATTCAACAAATATCTCCTCTTTCCTGCACCTACTTTCTATCCCCTGTACATTCCTATTTAGTCAACATCCTTCACCAATTCCTTTGGCCTCACATTCTCTCCCTGTCCTGTCCATTCTTGCCTCTTCACCTGGTTAGGCAAAGCCCAGCTCAGCAGGGAGATAGGGTCCATCTGTCTGAACTTGCAGTAACAGCTATCATGATGCTTATTCCATTCTACCAGCATATCTGTTTGCATGTCTCTCACTTTCCCATTTCATCACGCTCATCTGAAGGGCAATCGTAATGCATTATGTATGTACCTAGGGCCTAGCAGGGCAGCTGGCACATACCAGATGCTCCATAAATATAGTTCAGTGAGTACATTTCCCACCATATCAACTTAGGGAAAAAAAATTGGTCGCTATATTAAAACCTTCCAAGACCTACTACTCAACATTCTGAATAGCATGCCAAGAGTTTGTGAGCCTTATGGCCTGGGTTTTCTGGGCTATCCTCAAACCAAAATAGTTTATAATTTTCTGAAAAACTTTCATCCCTATGATATCATTTCATAGAGCCATATTTAATGCATTTTTTCAATTTTCCTTAGGGCTTATCAAATGCAATTCTGGTCACATATAGGTGCCCAATAATATGTTTATTGATTGATTAGATAAACATTTCAGGAATTTTAATTACCAATCAACCAAATAAGTACGTTATATTTTTCAAACCATGTGTCCTACTTTTGTGTCAAAAACAACTACTGTATTTATAATTTATTCTAGATAAATAAGCACTTAGATACCAAGTGTTATGTTTCTTTCAACGTTCTTGAGATATGAATGCAACTAGTTCTAGCTCTTAAGACCAGTCTAAGCCCCGTTTGCAAACCTCCCAACAAATTTGACTCTAAAAGCTTTGAAGAGAGATATTTTTACTGAAGGTTTGTGGGCAAAACAAGGAGATTTGTTACCTTACACATTACAGAGCACGAGTTTCTGAAAAATTTATTGTTTCTTTTCCACCCCAAAGATCCACCCCTTAGAGCAACTTCTCTCTTTTCTACCCCACCCACAACCCTCTCATATGAGACTCAGTCATTCTGGGTTTTCTCACTCCATTCTCTGACCATTTTTCCCAGCCTCCTACCCCTTGTTTAGAAAGTTTTCCTACAGGGGTTTTCCCCTCTTCTTAAGTAAAGTAATTCAGCCTCTCTCGGCTTATCCAATATTCCTCTCCAAAACCAGCTAAGCAGCAAAGATGCTTCTTCCTGGTGTGGATGGGGATAAAAACAAGAATTTCAGAGACGTATTTAATATTTCCCTTATAATATTGTCTCCTAGAAGCACATTTAATGCCTCTTTTAAATTTTCCTTAGGGCTGGTCAGACACAGTCCTGGGCACATTTAGGTAATCAATAAATATGTGTTTATTGATTTGTTAAATACACATTCCAGAAATTTGAATTATCGGTCCCTCAGAAGCATTTTACAATATTAATCTAACAGATAGTCCTTGGACACCTACTATGTGTGACACCATACTGGGTGCCAAGGGAGCCTTGGATGGCATGAGGAGAGTGCCAGAATCCCAGAAGAAGTTCCTACCACGTCAGCCTATTTATCCCACTAACAAAATAAACTTGGAAATTGACCTGAAGAAGTGATCTAAAAGTCTTTTTAGGCTCATAATTTTCCAAGGCTCATTATACAATTTCACATTAGAGTTTTCAGCTCTTTAGATCAAAAAGTAATAGACCCACCCAAAACAAGCTAAGAACATAAGCAATATTTCGACCACTGTAGGAAGACTCACGCCCCTCTCAGCTCTCTGACTGAACCAGAAAGCCTAACCTGCTCGCATCCTTTCACACTGGAAAGCGTCCTCTGTACATTAGGACAACCTAATGTTAACCAACATTGTCCATTAAACCTAGTTCATGTTCACTAGCAAGGAAATCATTTTTAATGCAAAGAATTCCATTTTAATGTTTCGGAATGGGCCATTTATTAGTATACAAGAGGGTCAGAAGAACTAATTAGAGACTATTTGAGCAAGTGTAAGTAACATGGTTTTCCCAGGTTGCCAATTGGGACTCCAAATCCCAGAGCAGAATACTTGGTTGCAGATATACTGTCCGATTTTACATACCTGTGGGATTATTTCTGAAAAGCAGAAACCTTTCTTTTTTATACAGTCCTGCATTCAGGACAGTAATTATCTGAATTGTTTAATTCCCGCTCCCTTCCTGTGTGCATGTAACACAGTTTACCAAAATTTCCTCAATATGAGATCTTCCTAACAGTTTCTTTTTTCAGCAGTTGTGAGGGAAGCTGTCTGGGGAGAGGGAGTAATTTTGGAATTTGATAGCAAAGTCCCTGAGGATATGAAAACTCGCTCAAAATGCATTGTACAACCGCCTCAGGCAAGGAAGGTATACCCAAGCTCTGAACATCTGGCTTGCAACTATTATTTACATAATGAACTCATTCTTTCCCACCCTCAATATTTACCTCTGGATCCTCTGCTCTCTCCCTCAGGGAACACTCCAGAAAGCAGCTGAGCCATCCTAAGCCAACGTGGGCCAGCTGGTAGCCAGCCTGGCCTCCACTTACCCACTTCACTCTTCAAGTTCAGGTACAAGCTTTGCTTCCTACCTTTAGCTTTTATGACTTCCACTTTCATTGTTTCCATCTAAGGTATTCTTTTTTCTGAATGTATTAATTTTTCCTTCAAGCCACAACAAAAACTCTCTTCTTTTCTTCTTTTTTTAAACAATTCTTTAACTAGGATCTTTACTGTCTCTTTAATTTTGAACCAGAACTTCAACTCATAGAAAACAAGTTTAAAAGTCATGCTTATGAGAAACTTACATAAAAGAAATGTTTAAGTCAACTTAAAAACAAATAAAGAAATAAAGCCAAAATTTTCTCCCACATTAATCTATAAAAACAATGGAATACACAAACACAGTGGAACAACATGACAACCTGATTCTGAAGTTAAGACATGTTAGCAAAGAAACAGGACTCTCCAAGATAATCTTGGTTAAAAAGAGCAAGGAGGAGTGGGAGATTTGTGTCCTACCTGCCGCCATCATTTTTATTAAAGCTCTAATAAGACAATGTGGCATGTGAATTGGGTTAGGTAGACAGAATAATGAAAAGAATAGAGAGGTCTAAATTAATCTCACACAAATAATATGAAGCAGAAATTTGAGATCACTGTGGGGAGTAATGATTATTCAATTAATGGGTCTGAGACAATTGGTTATCTACCAGAAAATTGAATGTTTACTTTTTAACCCAGGTCATATCCAAAAATTAGTTATCAGTTATAGATTTAAAATAAATGTGAAAGGTAAAAACTATAGATATTATAGAATAAAATATAGGATATCTTTACAAAGTCAGACTACAGAGGCTTTCTTAAGCAGTAATAAAACTGGCAAACCATAAAGTAAAAGGTAGATATATCATTACATTGAAACTAAAAACTTGCATTCATCAAAAGGTATAAGAAGTTAAAAAGACAAATCACAAATCACAAATCACTGATGTAGAATCGATAAGAAAAAGATAACCCAATAGAAAAATGAGCAAAAATGTAAATGGGCATTTCACAGCAAAGGCAACACAAATAGCCCTAAGCATATGAAAAGATGCCTATCCTTATTGGCAATCAGAAAAATACAAAATAAAGCCACAGTGAGAAATGATTACAGTAAGTTCCCTACATATGAACAAGTTCTGTTCCGAGAGAGAGCTCGTAAGTCCAATTTGTTCATAAGTCCAACAAAGTTAGCCTAGATACCCAACTAACACGATTGGCTATATTGTACTGTACTGTAGTAGGTTTATAATACTTTTCACACAAATAATACATAAAAAACAGACACAAAAAATAAAGAAAACATTTTTAATCTTACAGCACAGTACCTTGAAAAGTACACTAGTACAGCACAACAGCTGGCATACAGGGGCACATTCGCATCTTTGAAAGTTTGCAACTTGAAGGTTTGTATGTAGGCGATTTACTGTAATTAATTTTGTTAAAAATTAAAACGATGATGCATTTAAAAATTAAAATTCAATCAAAACAAGGTGAAATTTTAACATACAGGTGGTGATGACTTCAAGTGTAACAGCCACCTGGAAAAAAGTTTATCCAGACAGTAGTAAGAAAAATTGAACATAGACATATCCTATGACTCAGCAATTCCATTCCTATGCTACAGGCTGAATGTTTGTGTCCACCCCCAAATTCATACGTTGAAACCTAACCCCCAAGGTGATGATATTAAAAGGTGGTGGTGGGGCTCTTTGGGAGACGATTAGGTCATGAGGGTGGAGCCCTCAGGGATTAGTGCCTTTATAAAAGCAGCCTGAAAAAGCTCCCTTTATCCCTTCTGCCATGTGAGGACATGGAGAAAAAGTGGTCATCTGGGAGGTGAGTCCTCATTAGATACCTCATCAGGTATAAGCTGGTGCTTGATCTTGGGCTTCAGAACAGTGAGAAATAAATGTTTGTTCATAAGCCAGTCAGTTTATTGTATTTTTTGTTATAGTGGCCCAAAGAGACTAAGACAGAAAATACCATAGGGAAACTCTAATCTATGAGGCAAGGAGAATTGTATAAGAATATTCTTAATAGCCCCAAACAGGAAGTGACCTTAATGTCCATCAGTAAGACCATGGATAAACCATCCTGTATTCACACAATAAAATAAGACAGGAGTGAAAGTTATGAATTACTATTACATGCATCACACGAGGCTACTGGCCCAAAGAGCATGACACGTGCCCCAGAGTACTGTACATGTCCTCCAGGTTAAGACTGGATTAACAGTATTACAACCATATTCCAGCACGTGGGAAAGGGGAAGGAGAAGATGAAAAAACAAGCAATTTCCTCGAGGAAGTGACAAAGAAGTTGCACCCATCACTTCTAATCATACTACCTTGGCAAGAATTTAGTCACATGACTATACAGTAGCTGCAAGGGAGACTGGAAAACATAATCTCTAGCTAGGCATCCATGTGCCCTTTTGAACTCAGGTGAAAGTTCTCTTCCTACAGAAAAGGAGTAATATGATATTGTAGGTAGAGGTATAGCCCCCTGTATCAATATCTACCCAATTTCATTCCCTTCACTCTCTCCCTGGAGATAACTTCTATCCTGAATTTGCTGTTTATCATCCCCATTCATATGTGTGTACCCACGACAATTATTGACTTTTTAGGTTTTAACCCTTAGAGGCATGGTATCATCCTGGATGTATCATTTTGCATGTTTTTCTCATACGTCTTTATATTTCTGAGATCTTTCCTTGTTAATACGTGTAGCTCTAGTTCACCCAGTTTGCCCACTGTATAGTGATCACATGTGAATGTAATCCAAGCTACTTATTAATTCTCCTGTTGGTGAAAATTAGGTTGCTTTCAATTTTTCTCCAAAGTCCAAAGCTCAGAGAAAGGTGTGAGTGATAGTCCAGGTTGGAGATACCCATGTGCTGAGCTATGTGTTGTGTCTGTACTATGAAAATTAAGAAGACAGGAGAGTCAAGATGGCCACGTGGGAAGACACGGAGTTAGCATCTCCCCACAACTAGGGCTCCTTCCAGCCACTTGTGGGGAACTATGACACCCAAAGAGAAGGGAGGAATCCCAAAGTGAACTGGTAGGACGTAGGGGGACTGAGTGGGGAGGAGAGGTGGAAACCAGACAGGATCAGCGCCCCTGAGGCCAGGGAGATCAGGAGAGGCAGGTGGGAGGGACTCTCTGGGAAGAGCAGGAGAGGAGCAGAGGTCAATTGCCTGGCCCACTCGGGCCGGGAAGCCTGCTGAGCTCCCAGGCCAGTACCCCCGCCACAAAGGCCCATCCAGGCCACGTGGGTCCTGGGGGCATAGGAGGGAGGCCAGGGAGATCAGGAGAGGGAGAGAAGCAGAGAGGGCGACTGCCCACCCACTCGGGCATGGGGAGTCTGCTGAGCTCTCAGGCTGGTCCCATGCCCTCCAAAGCCCCCTGCAGGCCACATAGGTCCTTGGGGGCATAGGAGGGAGGCCGTGGAGATCAGGAGAGGCAGGCAGGAGGGGCCCTCCCAGACGGGAGGAGCATTTTCCCCACCCAGGAAACCTAATGGGCTCCCAGGTGAGGTCCCCTGCCCTCTGAGACCAGGAGTGGGGGGCACGCCTGGGCCCCTTCTGTTCCTGGAGCCTAAGGGCCACCCCCCACAGCCCCCAGGGCCTTTTCCACCCCTATGGGTCCTAAGCATTGGCCCAACCCACCACCCAAACCTCGCCCTTGCTTAGGCCCTGCCCTCCACAGCCAAGGCCTTCCCCCCTCCCCCCACCATTTGTTTCTTTTCCCGCCTCCTCTTTTCTACTATTGTGGTACTGATGTACCTTCCGTTTGTTGATTCATCTATATTTTTATTTTTATATTCCTCCTAAAATATCTGTTAGTTTCCTAGTCTACTTTTATTTTTTACTTTGTTATTGATGTGTTTTTGTTTTTTGGGGTTTTTTTTGCCACCCCCAGGTGGCTTGCAGGATCTTGGTTCATGAGCCCCAGGTCAGGCCGAAGCTCCTGCAGTGGGAGCTGCCAGTCTGGACCACTAGACTAACAGAGAACCTCAGATCCCAGGGAATATTCATCAGAGTGAGGTCTCACAGAGTTCCTCATCTCAACACCAAGACCCAGCTCTACCCAACAGTCTACAAACCTCAGTGTTAGAAACCTCAGGACAAGCAACCAGTAAGACAAGAACACAATCCCACTCATTAAAAAAGAAAAAAAAATGAGACAGCAAAAAAATATATCACAGATGAAGGAGCAAGGTAAACCTACAAGACCAAATAAATGAAAAGGAAATAGGTAATCTACCTGAAAAAGAATTCAGAGTAATGATAGTAAAGATGATCCAGAATCTCAGAAATAGAATGGAGGCAAAGATTGAGAAAATACAAGAAATGTTTAACAAAGATATAGAAGAACTAAAGAACAACACACATATGAACAACACAATAACTGAAATGAAAATTACACTAGAATGAATCAATAACAGAATAACTGACGCAGAAGAACGAATACACAAGCTGGAAGACAAAATGGTGGAAATAACTGCCAAGGAGCAGAATAAAGAAAAAAGAATGAAAAGAATTGAAGACAATCTCAGAGACTTCTGGGACACTAAATGCACCAACATTCAAATTACAGGGGCCCCAGAAGAAGAAGAGAAAAAGAAAGGGTCTGAGAAAATATTTGAAGAGATTATAGTAGAAAACTTACCTGAGAAAGTAAATAGTCACCCAAGTCCAGGAAGCACAGAGAGTCCCATACAGGATAAACCCTAGGGAAAACACACAAAGATACATATTAATCAACCTAACAAAAATTAAATTCAAAGAAAAAATATTAAAAACAGCAAGGGAAAAACAAAAAATAACATATAAAGGATCCCCATAAGGTTATCAGCTGATTTTTCAGCAGAAACTATGCAGGCCAGAAGGCAGTGGAGGGACATACTTAAAGTGATGAAAGAGAAAAACCTACAACCAAGATTACTCTACCTAGCAAGGATCTCATTCAGATTCGATGGAGAAGTCAAACGCTTTTCAGACAAGCAAAAGCTAAGAGAATTCAGTACCACCAAACCAGCTTTAGTTAAAGAAACTTCTCTAACTGGGAAACATGAAAGAAGAAAAGGACACACAAAAATAAACCCAAAACAATTAACAAAATGGTAATAGGAACATACATATCGATAATAACCTTGAATGTAAATGGATTAAGTGTCCTAACCAAAGGACACAGACGGGCTGAATGGATACAAAAGCAAGACCCATATACAAGCTGTCTACAAGAGACCCACTTCAGACCTAGGGACACATACACACTGAAAGTGAAGGGATGGAAAAAGATATTCCATTCCAATGGAAATCCAAAGAAAGCTGGAGTAGCAATACTAATATCAGATAAAATAGACTTTAAAACAAAGACTCTTATAAGAGATAAGGAGGGACACTACATAATGATTGAAGGATCAATCCAAGAAGAAGATAAAACAATTATAAATGTTTATGCACCCAACATAGAGTACCTCAACACATAAGGCAAATGCTAACAACCATGAAAGGAGAAATCGACAGTAACACAATAATAATAGGAGACTTTCACACCCCATTTACACCAATGGACAGATGATCCAAACAGAAAATAAATAAGGAAACACAAGCTTTAAATGACACAATAGACCAGATAGATCTAATTGATGTTTATAGAACATTCCACCCAAAAGTGGCAGAATACACTTTCTTCTCCAGTGCACATGGAACATTCTCCAGGATAGATCACATCTTGGGTCATGAATCAAGCCTCGGAAAATTTTTAAAAATTGAAATCTTATCAAGCATCTTTTCTGACCACAACGCTATGAGATTGGAAATAAAATACAGGAAAAAAAAACTGTAAAAAACACAAATATATGGAGGCTAAACAGTACACTACTAAATAACCAAGAGATCATGGCAGAAATCAAAGAAGAAATTTAAAAATACATAGAAACAAATGACAACAAAAACATGACGACCCAAAACCTATGGAATGCAGCAAAAGAAGTTCTAAGAGGGAAGTTTATAGCAATACAATCTCACCTCAAGAAACAAGAAAAATCTCAAATAAACTATACAACGCTACACTTAAAACAACTAAAGAAAGGAGAACAAAGAAAACCCAAAGTCAGTAGAAGGAAAGAAATCATAAAGACTGGAGCAGAAATAAATGAAATAGAAATGAAGAAAACAACAGCAAAGATCAATAAAATTAAAAGCTGCTTCTTTGAGAAGATAAACAAAATTGATAAACCCTTAGCCAGACTCATCAAGAAAAAAAGGGAGAAGATACAAATCAATAAAATTAGAAGTGAAAAAGGAGAAATCACAACTGACACTGCAGAAATACAAAGGATTATAAGAGACTACTACAAACAACTATATGCCAATAAAATGGACAACCATGAAGAAATGGACAAATTCTTGGAAAGGTACAATTTTCCAAGACTGAACCAGGAAGAATTAGAAAATATAAACAGACCTATCACAACTAGTGAAATTGAAACCATAATTTAAAATCTTCCAACGAACAAAAGTCCAGGACCAGACGGCTTCACAGGCAAATTCTATCAAACATTTAGAGAAGAGCTAACACCTATCCTTCTCAAACTCTTCCAAAAAATTGCAGAGGGAGAAACACTCCCAATATTCATTCTACAAAGCCACCATCACCCTGATACCGAAACCAGAAAAAGATATCACAAAAGAGGAAAATTATAGACCAATATAACTGATGAACATAGATGCAAAAATCCTGAAAAGAATGCTAGCAAACAGAATCCAACAGCACATTAAAAGGATCGTACACCATGATCAAGTGGGATGTATCCCAGGGATGCAAGGATTCTTCAATATATGCAAATCAATCAATGTGTCACATCATATTAACAAATTGAAGAATAAAAACCATATGATCATCTCAATAGATGCAGAGAAAACTTTTGACAAAATTCAACACTCATTCATGAAAAAAACTCCCAGAATATAGGCATAGAGGGAACCTACCTAAACATAATAAAGGCCATATATGACAAACCCACAACCAACATCATTCTCGATGGTGAAAAACTAAAAGCATTTCCACTAAGATCAGGAACAACACAAGGATGTCCACTCTCGCCCCTCTTATTCAACATAGTTTTGGAACTCCTAGCCACAGCAATCAGAGAAGAAAAAGAAATAAAAGGAATACAAATTGGAAAATAAGAAGTAAAGCTGACACTGCTTGCCAATGACATGATACTATACATGGAAAGTCCTAAAGATGCCACCAGAAAACTACTAGAACTAACCAATGAATTTGGTAAGGATACAAATTTAATGCACAGAAATTTTTTGCATTCCTATACATTAACAATGAAAGATCAGAAAGAGAAATTAAGGAAACATTCTCATTCACCATTACAACAAAAAGAATAAAATACCTAGGAATAAACATACCTTAGGAGGTAAAATACCTGTACTCAGAAAAACTGTAAGACACTGATGAAAGAAATCAAAGATGATACCAACAGATGGAGAGATATACCATGTTCTTGGATTGGAAGAGTCAATATTGTGAAAATGACTATACTACCCAAAGCAATCTACAGATTCAGTGCAATCCCTAGGAAATTACCAGTGACATTTTTTACAGAACTAGAACAATCTTAAAATTTGTATGGAGACACAAAAGACCCCAAATATCCAAAGCAATCTTGAGGGAAAAAAATGGAGCTGGAGGAATCAGACACCCTGACTTCAGACTATACTACAAAGCTACAGTAATCAAGACAATATGGTACCGGCACAAAAACCGAAATAAAAATCAACGGAACAGGATCGAAAGCCCAGAGATAAACCCATGCACCTATGGTCAAATAGTCTATGACAAAGGAGGCAAGGATACACAGTGGAGAAAAGACAGCCTCTTCAGTAAGTGGTGCTGGGAAAACTGGACAGCTACATGTAAAAGAATGAAATTAAAACACTCCCTAACACCATACACAAAAATAAACTCAAAATGGATTAAAGACCTAAATTTAAGACTGGACACTATAAAACTCTTAGAGGAAAACATAGGCAGAACACTCTATGACATAAATCACAACAAGATCCTTTTTGACTTACCTCCTAGAGAAATGGAAATAAAAACAAAAATAAACAAATGGGACCTAATGAAACTTAAAAGCTTTTGCACAGCAAAGGAGACCATAAACAAGACGAAAAGACAACCCTCAGAATGGGAGAAAATATTTGCAAATGAAACAACAGACAAAGGATTAATCTCCAAAATATACAAACAGCCCATGGAGCCCAATATCAAAATAACAAACAATCCAGTTAAAAAATGGGCAGAAGACCTAAACAGAAATTTCACCAAGGAAGATATACAGATGGCCAAGAGGCACATGAAAAGATGCTCAACATCACTAATTATTAGAGAAATGCAAATCAAAACTACAATGAGGTATCACCTCACAGTGGTCAGAATGGTCATTATCAAAAAATCTAGAAACAATAAATGCTGGAAAGGGTGTGGTGAAAAGGGAACCCTCCCGCACTGTTGGTGGGAATGTAAATTGATACAACCACTATGGAAAACAGTATGGAGGTTCCTTAAAAAACTAAAAATAGAACTACCATATGACCCAGCAATCCCACTACTGGGCATATACCCTGAGAAAACAATAATTCAAAAAGAGACGTACCACAGTGTTCCTCACAGCACTATTTACAATGGCCAGGACATGGAACCTAAGTAAATATCCATTGACAGATGAATGGATAAAGAATATGTGGCACATATATACAATGGAATGTTACTCAGCCATAAAAAGAAACGAAATTGAGTTATTAGTAGTGAGGTGGATGGACCCAGAGTCTGTCTTACAAAGTGAAGTAAGTCAGAAAGAGAAAAACAAATACCATACGCTAACGCATACATATGGAATCTAAATAAAAATTTAAATGGTACTGATGAACCTAGTTGCAGGGCAGGAATAAAGAGGTAGACATAGAAAATGGGCTTGAGGACATGGTGTGGGAGGGCAAAGCTGGGACGAAGTGAGAGTAGCATGGACATATATACACTACGGAATGTAAAATAGTTGGCTGGAGGGAAGCAGCCGCATAGCACAGGGAGATCGGCTCGGTGCTTTGTGATGACCTAGAGGGGTGGGATAGGGAGGGTGGGAGGGAGGGCATATGGGGACATGTGTGTGCATATGGCTGATTCGCTTTGTCGTGCAACAGAAACTAACACAGTATTGTGAAGCAATTATACTCCAATAAAAATCTATTTAAAAAAAAAAGAAGAGCAGATCTGGGAGATTTTTTTTTTGTCTCCTCCAAGCATGAATCAGCACTGATTGGTTTAAATACCTGTTGTGTTTTCCAGCCACTTCCTGCTTTGAATCTTGGGCTTGAATATAGTTGACAAAGGTAGCACTAATTAATTAATGCTACTTTATTTTGCACACCCGGAGTAGGGTCTCTTGGATATTAATGCAGATTTATGTAAAAATAACCAAATTAATACTGCGCTGGCACTTCTTTTAATGGGACTAGAGCCTAGTTCTAGATAGAAATAAGTTAAACATCTGCCTTTAGGAACTATTTTTTTCAACCACATTTGATTTTGATCTGTCTCATAAACAGTTATTTTTAAAAATTAGAAAATCTCTCAAAACATAATACACAGCTCAAATGCTAAGGCAACAAAGTACATATTTTTGGAAAAACAAATCAGACAGTAAAAAAAGATTGGATTATTTTTACTGAATCATAACATAGCTTGAAACACAATCTAGAAATCCTTGTCAACACCAACTTTTTTACAGCTAATCTGTTCAAGACTGCAATTCTTGTAGCACCTCATCTTCTCCTGGGTTCCTACAGGACCTCGATCAAGCTGGCTTCCTGCAGGTTTAGCCAGGACTAGCAAGAAATCCACCCATGAGGCTGGCACCCTCCTGTTCAACCTTCATATCACATCTACATCCTGAATCCAAAGTCTCCACTGCCTTTGTTACTTAGGCAACAAAGTAAGATGTACAGTAATACAAGACAAATGATAAAGCTTTGGGACCTCAAAAGTTAGCCTGGAAAATGATGGAAGCTTGGGAGACTGGATCCATTCAAATGGCATAAAGCTTCTTTCACTTTTCGCTCAGTACTTCTGCCCACACATAACACACACACACACACACACACATATCACACTTTGCTTGCTCTAAGAACTTCATGAATATTATTGACCAATTGATTGTAAACTAGAGGGAGAAAAAAGGCTTCCAGAATATATGAAATAACTTTTTAGTATGATACATTTGTATACTATTGACACAAACAGGCAAGATTGAGGTGCCCCAAATAATATTTGAGGATATAGAAAGAAACTTTGGAAAAAAAGTTTAAAGCATTTCATAGGTCAAGGGAGAGCTCTTAAGGGATGTGACCAATCACTAAGTGGATAAAAATATTAGTGGCAGTAACATCTTGAACTTACACAGAACTTTTTATTTATTGTCATTTATGGTATTTTATTAATAATTAAGCATACAGTATACTTTGATTTCCTATCTCCATAAAATGCATGTTAAATTCATACCAGATGCTCATCTACATTTTCCAACACACCCTCATTGATTTGTGTAGTAGAGTTGTCTTCTTCAGAAAAGAGAAGGGGAGACATAAACCAAATTTTACTGAGTGTCTACCATATGCCAACTCATACTACATACATTATTTCATTTAATCCCCACAGCAGTCATATGAGTATCATATTATTATTCCCAATTTATAAATGAGAAATCAGGGATTTAGAAAGGCAAATAGCTTTTTAAATGTTTCACAGCTACAAGGTAGAAGAATCGGTATTTGAATGGAAGTCCATCTGGCTTCAAATCCCAGCAATTTTTCTTTCCCCTGTGTTAAATCCTCCCTAATCAATGCAGTATGGAACTGTGAAGAGGTAGAATAAGAAAATTCTCCCCTCTCCCCACTGTAGGGGACGAAATTTTGGCACCCCAAATTGTGTTTCTTTGGCATGAGGATTAATTTAGGCCGATTATTTTTAAGGCCCAAAAGACTCAGGAAGAAATGTTGACCTTCCCTCTAACTGCCTATAAGAATGCAAACAGAGGACCTGTTACAGGAAGGGAGATGTCACCGCGGATAACGACAGTATGAACTAGGTGCATAGACAGGGAGGAATCTAGCAAAGCCTGTTTGTTAAAATTCCTCTCTGTGTCCCATGATCTCTGCATGGCCCATGGAACATTTGAAAACACCTGCTTTTCCATCTCCATGTGAATTGCCTTCCTCCCCTTTGAGGTCCCAAACCACTGCCCCCAACATCCTCTTCTGTCTTTACCTGAAAATGGTACTCAAGGTGAAGTCTTCTGCCACTCTGGTGAGTTAGTTTTCTTGGGTCGGTCTCAGGTATACATGTTATTAAACCTTTGATTTTCTCTTGTTAATCTGTCTCATATCAATTTAATCTTTAGACCAATCAGAAGAACCTAGAGAGGCAGAGTAAAATTCTTCCTCCCTGACACCATAATCTAATATCAAGGATGATCTTAATGGAGAAACTGACATCAAGCCACAGTAAAGCCTGTCAGTAGTGAAAGCCTTTTGGAAAACTTCTTGGAATACCAATCCCTAGGGGTAGTCAGGCAACATGGCTTTTGCCTCCTCCTTCTAAGTTACTCACAGCTTATGTCTTTCACTAAAATGCTGCTGATTTCAAGTGACTTCCAAATCCAAACAAGCATTTTAGGTCTGTTTAATAGATCAATACAGTAATTCGCTCCTGGGCCCCTGAAATCATTTGTTTGGACCTGATGTCTACGTCATCAGATTGAGGTGTATACATTAGCACGTGCAGGGATTACACAAATAACTTGCATTGAAAGATGTTAAACCAATTTAGATTGTGTGAAGGAGGTAGCATTTAACTCATTTCCAAGTGACTGGGATTAAATGGGTCATTATAAAGGCAATGCCTTCAGTGAGAATCAGAGGAAAATAAACCTTTTGGCCAAAGAATACACTGCATCATGTATAGATGCTTCAGAATTCCACTGAGCAGAGGCTAGAAAGAAAACAGTCAAGAAAACCTAATATAGGTTGAAGAGGTTTTTTTCTTCTCTTTTTTTCTTCTTTTTTTTAATCACTTCTATTTGACAGTGAAAGAATCTCCCAAGGGAAATAGTAGACGACCTGTTGTTTGATTCACTTAAACTCAGTGGACAAAACAACAGAGGGGAGCAATTTTGCCTCAACTCCCCAGAGGAACAGGGTCTATGTGGAACTAATAATAATTTTCCATCTCTAATTTTGATGACACGAAAAACACAGTTATGTGCTTATTTGATCCAGTGTTGGGTTGGATTCTAGCAGCAACATTTCATATCAACTGAAGTCTGTTAATTACGTGTGCTGGGACACCAGCCAAAAGACCATTACAATAGTCCAAAGGGAATAAAATAAAAAGTTTTAACATGGATCCTTCCATCAGGAACAGAGGATTGGCAGTGGAAGGAAAATTTCATTACAGCTGAGGTGTGACTCGTTTGTCAGATGTTGAAGTAAAAGAGGATTCTCCATGACAGAAACAAAAGAGATACCTTGAAAAGAGTTAAAGGAAGTTGTTTGCTGATCAGTATGTCCATTGCTGCAATGCTGGTAACAGTGAGGTCATATAAGCATTTGTTCATTCATTTATTCAATCATTCAAAAAATAGTTCTATCACCAAGTACTTTGCCAGATGCTATCAGTTTGAAAAAGAATAATACTCCATCCATGTCTGCAAGATAGAAGGACAAAGTGGGGAAAAGAGATATAAATAGAAATGATAAGTGATATCTTGAAGCACAGTGTTACAGAAGCACAGAGAAAAAGCATGTCACTTTCCATGGACTGAAGTGTAGGGACATCTTCCTAGAGGTCAGGAAACCTGACATAATCTTGAAATACGAATAAAACTTAGCCAACTGGAGAAGATAGTATTCATGAAATAGGAGACAGCATGGGCCAGAGGAAAGAAACTAAGGCCAGAGTTGTGGTGGGAACTGTAAGTAGTTTGGTGTTGATGAAGCAGAGAGAGTTGCTGAAGGATGAGAAACAGAGAGAGGCCAGATTACGGTGAGCACTGTGTCTTCTCAAGGAGCAAGGGCTTCATTCTGGGGAGTGACACAGTAAACAGAGGATCACGGCAGCTGAATAGAGAGGGGATTATAACGTCACCAAAGTGGAGACAGATGACCTGTGGGAAGTCTCTTACAGTAATTACAGCTAGGCATCACGAGGGAACACTGAATAAGGAACACTAAGGGTAGAAAAGAGGAGACAATCTGAAAAATATCTGAAAGCAAACTGGGTACAGCCATTGACTGGATGTGAAGGCTAGTGAAAGAAGGCTTAGAAGCTTAAATGAGAAAGGGGAAGGCAGGATAATGAAAGGTAACAAGAGACTTAGCCAGGACAGAGGCTGAAAGAAACCATCATAAAGAGCTGTAGGGAGTCATCCTGAGTTCCTAAGTAATCCTGGTAAACCACGCCACCTTCCTGGGCTCGCATCCTTATTTCTACTTGTAGTACTTGCTTTGATGTCATTTAATAACACATCCAGATCTATCATATTTGGTTTTCCGTTTTTGTTTTTTTTTTTTTACTAGATAACATATATCTGTATGCTACACGTAGAAGTACCTACACACATTTCGGTTGACTGAATTTGAATCTAAATGTTCTAGTACCCCCTGTGCCTTGCCTTCTTCCAAATAAGATGCCAAGCTAGTTTCAGAATGCTCTGTTAGGCCCATCGTTTCTTCCTCTTTTCTTTATTTTTCTATTAGTGTCTCTAACAGACTGAAGCATGACTGAAAGTTACTATCCAATCTGATCATCCTGCAGCACAATTCTGATATGAATCAGCATTTTCATTATATAAATCTCAATTTTCCGTTCAAATGACCAGTATATAAGGCATTACGTTTCCTGCCATTTGGAATCTCTGACTCATTCAGCGCTTACCTGTAATGAGCGAGAAAAATGATAAAAATCAAAACATCATTTTGGTAGCTGTTCAGACAGATGAGACTCTAATGTGGCCTTTCTATTTCTAATTTTTACTAATCTGCCCTGACATATAATTTTTTTCATTCATTTAATAAGTATTTATTGAGCACTATTTTGAGGCCCTTGAATGTTTCTGTGGGGCGGGGGAGGAGAAGAGCAAAAATCCTGCTGTTATAAAATTCAATTCTACTATAGGGAAACGTTCAATTAAATGTGTGTGTGTGTGTGTGTGTGTGTGTGTGTGTGTGTGTGTGTGGTGTATATGAAGAGGAGTGGGTAGATGGATAGATGGATAAATTAACAACTTGAGCAGAGTAAGGCATATTAGATGAGGGGGTTCCTAGGATGTGGAACTTGCAATGTTAAAACCAGGAAAGTTCCAGGCAAACCAGGACAAGTTGGTCCCCAGAGTGTAGAGTGGGGACCAGTAAGCAATTTTAAAGAGGAAGCTCAGCGTAGGCCTAATTGAGAAGATGGTATCAGAGCAAAGCCCTGATGGAGGTGAGGAAGGTGGATCCGTGGTTATCTGGGGGAAAAGCATTCTAGACAGAGGAAAGGGCTGAGGAAAAGGCCCTACGATGAGGACATGTTTGGTGTGTATGGATATAGTGGAAATATGTACCCCAGACAGCAAAATTAAAAGAGTGAAGTTTTAACCAACGAGCAGTCCTCAAATACAGTAGCTTCTACTTCTTAACTCTGATATTGACCTCTCCAAACTCTCAAGGGGAATACTTTCACATTATTGGAAATATAAAAACAATAAGTTTAAATAGCTAGAGAATGGGTAACATTATATTTGTGCTGAATCAACAACCAGAACTTGAACCCCCAATTCATTGTAGCCGTTCTTTAATATCCTTTGAGTCATTTAGACTTTGTCAATATAAATAAGCCCAACATGAAACCAATCAATATAATTTTTCTTCTGCATATTTCTGCCTTTGACTTAATAATAAAATATGAGTGTGGGAATCCTAAAACATTCCATAAGTATTTGGTACAACCATAGTAACCCCAGCCTTTCTCCGTACCAAGACTAAGTCAGTATTTCACAAGAAAAACAGGAACTTGCACGTTCACTTTACTTTAGTTCTTGTTGACAGCGTAACTGGATAATTCACACTGAAGAACATCTTTAGCTGAGAAGGACTTTATATGGATTTGTTAGAGCTCCTGTTTCAGCAAACCATGCAATTGCATTAAATTTCATATTCATTTTGCATGTCGTGGGCAGAGTTTACCTATTCAACTAGAGTGGACCCTTCAAATAAAACTGGATTTACAGACCCCAAGTCTTTCCCCGCTGGTCATTTTCTACTCAAGGATACGTTTTGGCCTAACATGTACCACATCACAACAGAAGTCCCTTTCTTTTCATTTTTTACTACATCCTAAGCAATTTCTCCAAGGACTTCCTCAGAGTTATCTGCAGATGGGAAAGGCAATTCACAATGCAATAAAATTTATAGCTCATAAAATTATGAATAAGCCAAACGTTAAAAAAGAAAAGTTAAACTAGGTTTAAAATGATTTTTATAATATCCACCACATGAATTGACACAGAGAATGAATTGCAAATGTAAGGGAAGGCAACAACTAAATGTTCTGTGCTATCTGGGTGTTAAATGAGGACTGTTGGCACAGCACAAAGAGATTCAGGAAATAGTCACTGATTTCTCTCAGTAGAGGTGGCCAAAGTAAGGTACAAAGTAGGTTTTTTTTAAAAAAAAAAAAGATTAACTGGGTATGACTATAAGCAAAAGCCCCAAAAGGAGGAATTTGGAAATTAGATGATGAAATGAAGTGAGTCAACCCAAATCATCAGTGTGGTTTTTGTTGTGGTTAAAAAGAATAAAAATGCAAAAGGAAACAAAGAATTAAACCATCCAAACTCTTTTTTCTCTGAGTAGTAGAAGTTCTTTTTAAAAAGAAATATTAGAAGACTTACTAATATTCAGAATAAGCTCAGTTTTCCACTTCACTTGCCTACCTAACATAGATACCCTTGGAGAAAATGGCATTAGAATTTAGATTGAGGAAAACAGATATGATCAATATCTAATCCAGAATTGTCAAGTCCCCACAGGGTTGAGTCTTTGGTGGTCTTCTCTTCCCACTATACACACCTTTTCTGGATGACCTCATCTATTCTGTTGGCTCCAATGATTATCTACACATTGATGATTCCCAGGTCACCATCATTATGGCTCATATTCTCATGTCCATATTTCTGTATCTGAATATCTGAATGTTTCTTGGTAACTTCAACCATATGCCCCAATTCAAGCTAAATGTACTTTTTCTTCCGTATTTTCCATCCCAGTTAAATGTCATTCACCCAAGTGTGTGTGGGGACCCGGGGAGGGAGGGGATGAAGTTACCTTCCATACATCCCTCTGGGGCCAGTATCCGTGGCCCATTCCATCCAATCAGCACACTTAGGCATCAATATCTAGGACATGTCTATTCGTTTATCTCTTCCTATCCATTTCCAGTATTACTTTTTCTTAGGTTCATTTGGGCCTTTTGCCTACTTTGCTTTGTATCACTGGAGATTGACCTCTGAAAACTCTGTTTCTGGAGCTCCCTTACCAATTGGATTCTACTTCAGTTTGATCAGTTGGGGGACGGGGGTTGTGCACATGTGGAAAATTGGAGGCCTGAGAAGGGTGACAGTCCAGGAATACCCAGCCACACAGGGACCCAAATACTCCATGTTTACCAGGCTGCAGGGTTTTGCTCACACTGTTTCTCTACGTAGAGTTCACTTTTTCACCTTTTCCACAAGGCAAATTCCCACTTTCTTCACAGCCAACTCAAATACCATCTGGCTGTCCCCTCACCTCAGGGGAGTAAATCCCTCCTCTTATACAGGTGTCTTATATAGGCATTAAGGAACATGCTCTGAGCCCTTTGAAAACACGTTCAGTACAGCACTTAATGTGCCAATGAAACTGGTTGCTCATCAAAAATACCAATACCTTGTTTATTATTAAATTACATAGGTACAGTTTATTTCTTATCTAACTTGACATTTGACTCTTCAGTTCTTCCAAAATCTCCTGGGCAATCCCACCCCGGCTGCCACTCCCATTTCCTTCCTACATTCCCACATAAGCAACTCTTTTTCTGACTTAAATATTGAAATCCTTCTACCTGCCTTGTTCTGCCTTTGTTTTACTCTCCCCACCCTCCCTGAATGGCTTCAACCACTCTTATGGTTCCTTTTAGCCTCGGTAAATACATGACTCTTAATCTATAGCTCTGGTCCAGGTTTGTCTCCTCCGCTTCAGATATGAATACTCTGGATGTCTATTTCAGTATGTCCCTCAGGCTTCTCAAAAGCAATATATCAAAACTTAGTCCATTATCTTCTTCATTCCCACATACCCTCCCGCTACAGAACCCTTCCACTCCTCTGTGTCTCAGCAAATAGCACTGTGGAATTTCTCCAGCCAGAAACCTGAGAGTCAAGATTGATTTTTCCTCCCCTAGCACAGACATTTAAATCCATCAGAAATTTTTGTAATGTTTTCCTCCTTCATGATTCACTAATCCGTACCCTGCCTTCTACCCTCATTAAAACACCCATAAATAGGCTGTCATCATTTATCACCCGGATCACGCCTTTACTAGCCGGTTTCTATGGCCTCCTATTCATTCTTCCCATTGCTGCTGGAAAGATGCCCTTTGTGGCTCTTTAGAATATAGTTCTGACTCCATCAACCCACAGCTGGAAATTCTGATGGCTTTCTCCTGAGTTCAGCGTAAAATCTAAGCTCTATATCATGACACAAGACCCTCCACGATTTTGCCCCATCTCACTCATCTCTCACCCCTCCTTCTCTTCACACTGTGCCCTCGTACTATCAAAATACCTGCAGTTCTCAGACTCTCAATCTGGTTTCACACTGGACTGCTGTGGCCCACTCCACCCTCTTCCCAGAATGTACTTCCCTTCCTTCTTGACCTGGATCACCCTTTGCACCTCGAGATTTCACAGAGGCATTACCTCTTCCAGAAAGTCTCTTCTGTACAATCTCCTTCAGGTGCAATTCACCTGTTGTTCCATGATGCCCTGTGCATATTTCTATGAAAATAACTGTCACTGTCTCCTAATTGTATTTTTATTTGGTCTCTACCATCAGACTATGAATTTCTTGAAGGCCAAATCTCTGTCTTTTTCTCTGGGCTCCCCCTACTTATTACAGCTTTCTAGCACACAACAGATATAAAATAAATATTTTTTGAATGAAGGAAGTAATCTTATCATAGTTATATGTATATGTATAAAGCATACCTATAATATACTTACTGGAGGAAATTGAAAATTAAAGATGACTTTATTCACCTTTGAATCCCTAGCATTCTAGCAGAGTGCCTGACACACAACATGTGCCTAATAAGTGTTGAATTTTCATTGGTCTTAAATGGCCTAGATGGATTGATTTCGGTGCCTCAGTTCATTGGAAAATCATGCCAACCCTCTGCTCTCTTTTCCTATGCACATTACTGAGTAGGTTAGTTGTCAGTCTGTCACTTGAGGATGTATATTGGGCAAAGCACTGTGAAAAGCTTAAAAGGTTTGGTCTTTGTTCTCTTGAGATTTTTACAATGTAAATACATACATAGATGCATATATAAGCTTAGTATCAGAGTCCATCACATGGACAAGATAGACAGGATCTTACTAGCCCTGTAAAATATTACACCACAGCCCCTGTGCTCCATGGATTCAGAGATAACATTGTTCCCATTTGTATATGCTGCTTTGCAATTCAAAAACTCTCTAAAATCCAATATCAAGAGCTAGGAAAAGAGTCAGAAAAAGACATCTCACTCTATGAGATAACTCGCTCTAATTTCCTCATTAGTGAACACGACATCGTCATAAAGAATATCTGCCAACAATCTGATATAAAAACGTACATGCATCATGAAAAATAATTGCTGTTCAATTACTACTGAATTATAAAGCCGTCATACAGGTGCAATAATGCAAGAGCTTTGAAAGTATGAAAAACTGCTTAGCTTAGGTAATTACATGTGTTTGAATAAAGTCCCCAGAATAAAATTTGCAGAGTTTGAAGAAACAAATCAGAATCAAAGTGCCATTTATAATTATATATTTTTAAATTTTCTGTTTTTTCTCCTGCATAAATTTTGAAAGGACAGGGATAATTTTTTAACTCTTGGGTCCAGGGAGTGAGAGAGAGATAAGTAGCTCTTCCTTTGCTTTTTACCTTCCCACCTCTCAAATTGGATCCACAGGGACAGTACTACCAAGATAGAAATCTAGCTATAACCATGGTAATTGCATCTTTTAAAATAGTTAAATCTTACTTATGCCCTGTGCAGAGTTTACATATATGAAAAGTAAAATTTGTAGAAAGGCAATTCTATTACTACTGTGAAAAGGATATATTTCTTGTAAATTTCCAGGGTTTTTAGCAAGGGAAATTAGAATCAGTAAACTAGACAGCGCCTTAAATATCATGTAATCCAAAGCCGTTGGTCACCATATAAGGAAACTGAGGTCCTGAGAAGTTAAGTTTATTGTACAAATGTGTGTAGTGAGTAGGAGAACTGGGTCTAAAAGCATTTCTACAATATTATGGACTTCATTAAGCATAAACTTTACAGGTCCAGGTCAATTTCTAATTTTCAAGATACTCAACCTTCAGAGCTCTAAGACAGATTTTTTACCCAACTACAATGCTATAGAAATAAAATTGGACTGGCAACAAAGGGGCATGAATTTTATTGCAGGACAGGCTGTTAATCAGTTAAGTTAGCTTAGGCAAATCACTTCACCTCTCAGACCTTCAGGTGTAAAACACTGTAAAACAAGGAGCTTGGCCAAAATGTCCTCTTCCGGATTTAAAATTGTATAATTTTGACATTAGGTGATAGTTGATCTAAAATGATGAATTTTAAAAATTAGAGGCCACCAGTCCTACCCGTGTACCCACATCTCCAATCCTCCCTCACCCTATGGTAAGATGCCTTCCTTAAGCAAGCCATCATTCTTTCAAAACACATCTGTTAGTTTATGACCAAGCTCATATTCTAAGGGAATGATTGGTTTAAAAGTGGGTGCTTTAACATTCATCAACATTTTAAGTTTTCAAGGCCAGTACTACAGAGGTTAATGATTTCCTTCTACGTATCTTCCCTAAAATTGGTGCAGGCAAAACCCCAAACTGAGGTGAGTGACAAGAAATTAGTTTTACCTTCACACTGATTAACATAGTATGTGATTCATCTGCTTACTTTTTTCTTTTAGTGAAGATATAATCTAGTGTTAAAAATAACAGCCAAATTGTTTAGTTTACTCCAAGAAATAAAAAAAGTGATTCAAAACATTAAAATTAAAATCAAAATACGTGGATGGACCTAGAGACTGTCATATAGAGTGAAGTAAGTCAGAAAGAGAAAAACAAATATCGTATGTTAACGCATATATGTGGAATCTAAAAAAATGGTATAGATGATCTTATTTGCAAAGCAGGAATAGAGACACAGATGTAGAGAACAAATGTATGGATACCAAGGAGGAAAGCAGGGGGGTAGGATAAATTGGGAGATGGGGATTGACATATATACACTATTGATACTATGTATAAAATAGATAACTAATGAGAACTTACTGTAAAGTACAAGGAACTCTATTTAATGCCCTGTGGTGACCTAAATGGGAAGGAAATCCAAAAAAGAGGAGATATATGTATATGTATAGTTGATTCACATTTCTGTACAGTAGAAACTAACACAACATTGTAAAACAACTATACTCCAATAAAATTTTTTTAAATAAAATAAAAGGATATGGAGCGAGTGGAACAAATACAAAAATAAAATAACATAAAGGCTATTCAGCTATTTAAAAAAACCAAAATAGGGCTTCCCTGGTGGCGCAGTGGTTGAGAGTCCGCCTGCCGATGCAGGGGACACGGGTTCGTGCCCCGGTCTGGGAGGATCCCACATGCCACGGAGCGGCTGGGCCCGTGAGCCATGGCCGCTGAGCCTGCGCATCTGGAGCCTGTGCTCCGCAACGGGAGAGGCCAGAAGAGTGAGAGGCCCGCGTACCGCAAAAAAAAAAAAAAAAAAAAATCAAAATAGATTACTGTTTTGTGATTAATTTCAAAACAACTAAAACAACCATTTTGTTACCTTCATAAAAACTTTAAGCTTTTCTGAAGGTTATTGTTCTGGGGTATGTTTAGCAGAGACTATGGTCTCCTATAGTCTTCTCTAGGTGTTTTTCAAAGGTATTACATAGCGCCCCATAAATTCTCATGAAATCCACATGGTATTCAGTGGAGGCGATTAAATAGTAACGTTCTAAGATGCTTTTGCCTTGGAATGTTTAACATCATTACAGAAAGTGTCATTGGCGTTACGTTTCACTTCCACTCAAAGCAGGAAGTAACTCTTCCCACGTACACTCAAAGGGTTTCTGATTCACCTCTTTCATCACCGATTGGATATTCCACAGGTGCCTCAAATTCAATATGTCAAATGGTAAAGATGACTTGGCCCCAGCTCTGTTCCTTAGTGTTGAATAGCACCTCTATCCACTGCAATGTCTCTTCTAGGTCCTACTCATCATCCTTGATACTCTTACTTCCTTATACCACACATCCAATTAGTCCTAAGGACTCGGCCTCCAATTTCCTAGCAAATCCTAGCATTTCTTTTTTCCATTCATTCTTTCCTAGATTACTACACTAGTACTTTGGGTAGTGGTGGTAGTAAAAGGAGTAGCTAGGAATTATTGAGTCTTGTCAATACCTCTTAATTTGTGCCCATACTTCTGATCATGAGTGGAAAAAAATGATTTGGTATGAAAGACTTTAGTCCTTTATACCCTGCTTTATAGTAGAAATTCATTCTATTTGACAGGTCCAACATATACAAGAGGAATGACTTCAGGACTCAGTTAAATTTTCCATCTTATAAAGCCATTTATGATCTAGGTTTTTTCTTATCTCTTTAGCTTCCTCACTCTTTTCTCCCACACCCCTGGAGCTCCCCAACCCAGGCCTTTTGAATCTGCTTCTGCCTTGAACCATTAAAAACAACTTCTTTTGGTCCTTAAAGAGTAAAGTGCTCTGTATTATGGAGCGCATGCCCTCTGTTAGGAAGAAGTCTCACCTTATACATTTTCCCAGGGCTGAATTCTGTCCCTCTAAGGGATCCAAGCATGGGTATTGCTTCCATGGAAATCTTTCTGTAGACTTCTGAGGTTGGGAAACAGGCACTGCTATAGGCTCTGCTGCACTTTCTTCTTCCTCCACCATAGCATGTAACTCACTGGACTGTAGTTCTTGCTTAATTGTTGCTTAATTGTTGCTATTTCTCACTATGTGGTAAGCCCCATCCAGCCAAGGTTGCTATTTTGTCATCATGGGCTCCCCAGGGCCTGGCTGCTACTAGGTGCTCAACAAATACTGTTAGTAGTCAGATAGGGTTCACTGGTGCATAATAATGCTGTTGTTTCCTTCACAATACCCTGAGAACATCTAATCCTAAACTAATCTTTCATTTATTCACTCAAGAAGTCAATTAGTCATTTATTCATTCAAAATGTTTTCATATATAGGCATCAAGTGGCTTCTACCCAAGTATTAGAGTCAACATCCTGGTAGCAGATTTAAAAACAAAAAACAAACTGGGCTTCCCTGGTGGTGCAGTGGTTGAGAGTCCGCCTGCCGATGGAGGCGACACGGGTTCGTGCCCCGGTCCGGGAAGATCCCACATGTCGCGGAGCGGCTGGGCCCGTGAGCCATGGCTGCTGAGCCTGCGCGTCCGGAGCCTGTGCTCCGCAACGGGAGAGGCCACAACAGTGAGAGGCCCGCATACCACACACACACACACAAAACTAAATGAGAAACACTTCTTGTAGAGCTCTGTGCGAGTGAATGTTATTTGTGTCTGGGTATATCACAGCCACTCTCAGACACTAGACACAAACTGAAATAACATTCCAGGCACTGTTCTAGGCAGTGGGGTATAAAGATAAACGTGAAACCGCCCCTACTCTCAACACATGGTCAGTGAAGAAAATGCAAACTAATTGAAAACTATGTATTAAGAGAGATGTACACAATGTCTTAAGAACACAGAGAAGACTATCTTTGAGAAGCAAAAGAACTTTGAAAAATTTGTTTTTACTGCAGTATAGTTGATTCACAATGTTGTGTCAGTTTCTGGTATACAGCAAACTGATTCAGTTATACATACAAATATTCTTTTTCATATTCTTTTCCATTATGGTTTATTATAGGATATTAAATATAGTTCCCTGTGCTATACAGTAGGACTCTGTTGTTTATCTATTTTATATAGAGTAGTTTGTGTCTGTTAATCCAAAACTCCTAATTTATCCCTCCCCCTCTTCCCTTTGGTAACCATAAATTTGTTTTCTATGTCTATGAGTCTGTTTCTGTTTTGTAAATAAATTCATTTGTATCATATTTTAGATTCCACATATAAGTGATATCATATGGTATTTGTCTTTCTCTTTCTGACTTAACTTCACTTAGTATGATAATCTCTAGGTCCATCCATGTTGCTGCAAATGGCATTATTACGTACTTTTTTATGGCTGAGTAGTATTCCATTGTATATATATACCACATCTTTATTCATCTGTCTGTAAATGGACATTTAGTTTATTTCCATATCTTGGCTGTTGTAAACAGTGCTGCTATGAACATTGGGGTGCATGTATCTTTTCATATTAGAATTTTGTCTGGATATGTATTTTTTCTGCCCAGGAGTGAGACTGCGGGATCCTATGGTAGTTCTATTTTTAGTTTTTAAAGAAACCTCCATACTGTTCTCCACAGTGGCTGCACTAATTTACATTCCCACCAGCAGTGTAGGAGGGTTCCGTTTTCTCCACACCCTCTCCAGCATTTGTTATTTGTAGACATTTTAATGATGGCCAGAGAATCAAAAGAACTTTTACTGAGAGTGTGATACTTACGCTGGAGTTTAAAAAAATGAAGAGGTTCCCTGAGTGAATGGAAAATGAAAGTATTCCAGGCAAAAGAAATAGCATGTGAAAAAGCATTAAGAGATAAAAGAGCACACCATAGCTGTGCAACTGTGAGTATGTGATCCAGCTCCGTGGCAGAACTGCAAGGGGAGATTCTTGTTACAAGTCAGGAACTTGATCATAAAGGGCTCTATGTGCCAGCAAAGAATTTGTAATGTGATTCCATAGTCTAAAGGAGTTGTTCTCAAACCTTAAGCAGAAGATCAAATTGATCAAATTCAGATTACAAAAAATCTCCAGGGCCTTTATGGAGATTTAAATACAGGAGTGTTTTCCAATATCTTGGAATTGGAAATGATTTTAGGTGATATGTGGATTGAGCATTAAATAACATGGAATCCTGTGAAAAGTGGTTGCTTATGCATTATATTCCAATCTTTTTTTATCACATAAAAGAAGAAGCATCTTATGACTGTAGGCTCTGGAGTCAGGTCACATAGGTTCAAGTCCCTGCTCTCCTATATGTTAATTATCTTGAATAAGTTATTTACATTCTGTGCCTTAGTTTCCATTACTATAATAGAGGTTTCATAAAAATAGTATTTACCGCCTAAGATGGTTTCAAAGATAAGTGAATGAATGCTTAGAACAGAGCATGACCCAAAAAGCACTTAATAAATGTTAACTGTTATTTTTAATTAGCATTATAATATTTACTTTTACCTTCTATTTATGGCAAGTGATTCCATTTACGGTAATCATTTTAAATTTCCTTGTTAAATAGGCTTACTTATTTTTGAAAGTAAATCATTTTAAATGACTATTAAGTAATTAGTATCAATATGGCAAAACTCAGGACAGTCAGAGGGGCAAGAGAGTACACAAACTGATGACAGTGATGTACAAATGACTGAGGTTTGACGTAGAAGGAGGCAATGTTGGAGCAGTGGTGCAAGGAGAAAGGTTAAGAGCTCAAGCTAACATAAAGTAGAAATGGTGAAGGAAAAACAAGGATTTGTGAAATATTTAACAGGTTGGATTGACAGCACTCCCTGCCCCCAAAGTCGAGGATAGTACCTGCCACATGGTAGGTACTCAATAAAAACTTTCTGGGAAAAGGTAGATAAGGAAGAAATAAAGAGTCGAAGACATAGTCTAGTTTGAATATTTGAGTCATGAACTAGAAAGTCGAGCAAGAGACCAAGGATCTGGAAAGAAGATAATGAGTTAAGCTTAGAATGGGACGAGTTTGCCTTTTCAGTAGAAATCTAGATGGAGAGGTCCACGCATTTACCAGGAACCCAGGAGAATGTCTCAGTTAAACATACAGAACTGAGAGCTATCGATTCCCTATTCTTAAGCTTGTCTTTCTATTTCGTTCTTGGTCAAAGCAGGAAGAAAAACAGGGGCACTATGGGTGGTGTCTGTAGAAGTCAGGATTCTCCAGAGAAAGAGAACCAATAGGAAGTGCAAATATATAGTAAGAGTCTCATTTTAAGGAATTGGCTCACATGATTATGGAGATTTGTTGGGTCTAAAATCTGATCGAGGGGGCTGGCGGGCTGGAGACTCAGAAAAGATTTAGAGTTCGAGTCCATAGGTAGTCTGCTGGAAAAGCCGATGCTGCAGGTGAAGTTCAAAGGCAATCTGCTAGAGAATTCTTCTTCCTCCGGGGGAATTAGCCTTTTGCTCTACTCAGGTCTTCAGTTGACTGGATGAAGCAAGCTGCTTTACTCAAAGTTACTGATTTAAATGTATTAATAAATCACATCCAAAAACATCGTCACACAAACATCCAGAATAATGTTTGACCAAATATCTGGGTACAGTGGCTCAGCCAAGTTGGCACAGAAGATTAACTATTACAGTGTACATGCTATAACTCATTCCCACCTTACTTACTTTATACAAATACACCTTCTATGTAGACTTCAACGCAACAGCAAGATTGATAATAATCATTGCACAGTAAGAGGGAAAACCCCTTAGGAGTGCAATGGCCTTCATTCTTAGTTATCCTCAGAGAAAGGAGAATGATGGTACATTTTCTATGTTCTTGGGACTGTATGAGCTATGATCTGTGGGGGGCGGAAGTAAATCTCCTCCACACTTGACAGAAGGATCGAGGTATAGATATTATACAACTGCCAGAGCCTCTTTATAATAGAGGAGTAGGGGTTAACACAGAATGTCGTTTCCCAAAACGAGTCCATAGCCCAATGTGTACATTTCCAGTTCCACTTTACAACCAGACGACGAAGCACAAATTGCCCTCCAAGTCTTTGATGCACAGTTTTTAATAGTTAAATTATAGTAAGACCAACCCCCATGTTCTTGACATTGTTTTCAAATCAGCTACGAAACCTCATAGTCAACGGAATTAAATGGAATCAATAGGCCTAAAAGAACAAATATCTTCCACTGACCTTTGTGCATAACATTTACGGAGAATTATTGAGCTAGAAAAATCTTCCCTTAAAAACACTTATTAAGGGACTTCCCTGGTGGCGCAGTGGTTAAGAATCCGCCTGCCAATGCAGGGACACGGGTTTGAGCCCTTGTCCAGGATCCCACATACCGCGGAGCAACTAAGCCCGTGCGCCACAACTAATGAGCCTGCACTCTAGAGCCCACGAGCCATAACTCCTGAAGCCCGTCTCCCTAGAGTCCGTGCTCTGCCACAAGAGAAGCCACCGCAGTGAGAAGCCCGCGCACCGCAACGAAGAGTAGTCACCGCTCTCTGCAACTAGAGAGAAAGCCCATGCACAGCAACGAAGACCCAATGCAGCCAAAATAAATAAATAAATAAATAAATAAATTTATTTGAAAAACATTGTCTAAAAAAAAAAAAATTTATTAAGTGTTTAGAGGACCTATGAAAAGTTATCCTGTAAGTACATATAAAATTTGAAAGTATTACCGCAACACGCTGTAAAATCATTTTGGAAGACACCACAGTTTTCTCAAAATTCATAATCAAGTTGGAGATATTTTATAGAAATGCTTTTTAATCCTGCATTGTTAAAAATAGCCTCCTTAAAAGCAGGGCTTGGGCTTCCCTGGTGGCGCAGCGGTTGAGAGTCCGCCTGCCGATGCAGGGGACGTGGGTTCGTGCCCCGGACCCGGAATATCCCACACGGAGCGGCTACGCCCGTGAGCCATGGCCGCTGAGCCTGCGCATCCAGAGCCTGTGCTCCGCAACGGGAGAGGCCACAACAGTGAGAGGCCCGCGTACCGCAAAAAAAAAAAAAGCAGGGCTTACATTTCTGGTATGTTCCCAATGCAACCCTTATGGGATCAGAAGCATTCAGGTTCTGGGTGCTCAGTAAAAGTCATGGGTAGTCATTAGGTCATCAAATAAGCTTCTAATTTTTTCTAATAAATAAGATACATATTTCAATGCCTACAAGTATGGTCAACATCATTACCCCATATGTTGACATGACTTTTGTCTTTCCAATGAAAAATTCTAGTGATAAGTATAGTTTTTACATTCCAAAAATAATACAGGCTTTTTAATTTTAAAAAATGCCTGAAATTTGCATTGTAATTTGACATTATATATCAAGATGTCTAAAAACTTTCCCACACTTTAACCCAGTAATATTGTTTCTGAAAAACTAGCCTAAAGATATAATCTGGGAATGGGAAGCTTTAAGCACAAATATTCATTAAAGTATTGCTGATAAAGTTGTCTTTTCTTTTAAATGTGGTTTCATGGTCCAAAGTTAAAGAAAGACTGACTTATAACTGATCTGAGACAAATGTAACTAACCCAAAATGGAGGAATAGTTAAGTGAGCCATGTATCTATCTATTAAAGCAACCACAAAAATTCATGTTTAGAAAAAGTTCACAATGGCATGTTAAAGTGCTTATAACATTACTTACAAAAGGAGTAGAAAACATATTATACAGTAATTTTATACAATTATACAATTAAAATATTTAAAGCCTACTAATAAAAACTAGCCATGAGGGGACAACATCAAAAGAAATGCTTCAAAAACATTCACTGTTTGTTTTTTTCTTCTCTTTTGAGACATTTTCCAAATTGTATCTAATGTGCATACCTGTTTCTATAATGGAGGAAAAATATCACTTTATTAAGGGTGGCACGGAGTGGGAGGGGCAGAGAACAAGCCCGAGGGTGCTGGGGGTAGGATAGGGTTGCATAAAGCTAAAGTATGCCTAAGTTCTCACTTAAGGGCTCATGTGTGTTGATAAAGGTGGTATGCAGTATATCCTGCCAAGTGTTATTCTCAAGTGAAGTTGGAACTTGTCCTTTAAGCTCATTCTGAGCTTGGTATTGAGAAATACCAATAAGGAAGAGGTGCTTTGCTATTGTTTCAACACTACTCAGCAAATACTGTTGCTGTCCCGGAATAACCACCCTCACACGACAGGTCCCCACCACGTGTGTCATGTTCTTGGGCAAGGATGCACAGAAGTCAAACACAATCATCACCAGGCCCCAGGAAGAGGCGGTGCTGCCCTGCTTGGGAAATCACACTGCAGGAGACCTTTGTCAGATACTGGTTAAATATATCAGCCAGTGGCTGGGGACCAACTTTCCCTTCCATTTGCAGCAAATAAAAACAAAGTATCACTGAAGACTCTTTGTAAGTCACAGAAACCTAATGGGGATAAGTTAAACCAAAATTGATTGGAAATTGAGTCCTTTATAGAAGGAAAAACTAATCATGTCTCCTTAAAGGATAAGGACCATGGTGGCACTGAGTTCTCCATCAGGGCCACGTGGGCGATCCCTTTTTGGTAAGGCCATCTGACTCAGCTTCTACCATTTCTAATCTTGTCATTCCATTTATGATAAAAATTCCTGTGGAGAAACAGCAAAAGTACTATCTTAGACCATGTGCTGATCCCCTTGGCCAGAAGAAAGCCCCACCAAGATCTCAAGTATAGATGGATGTCATTCCCCAAAGGTAGGATGACTACAGGTTGGGGTTTGCCCTAGACAATCCCAGTGTGTATCTGTTTTTTAGGAATAACTATAAGTAGCATCACTTTCACTCACAAACGTGTCCAAGTTTCGATAATAAATTGCATGATCACTCTATACAAAGGAAAAACAGGGCATTGTTACCAAAGGGGGGAGAAGTGATGCTGAGTGGATGAAAATAGCCGCCATTACGAGACTCTTAGAAGAGGTCAACACAAAGTGTTTTGCACCCAATCTCTCAGGTTAAAGATAAGAATTAGCATCAAAAGCTTTTATCAGTCTTTTGCTTTCGACTCCAACATGAAAATAACATTCCTATGCTCACCCCCTATGCTTTGAATTATGATGACTTTGACCCAATAATTCCATTCCGTTGTCCTTGCTGCTAAACCCCTAACTGTTAAAATGTTCCCTTTTACGGCTGCTTTTTTTTTTAATTTTAGTATATATTTTCTATAATATTGTGTTTCAGGTGTACAGCAAAGTTATTCAGTTATACATATATATTTTTACAGATTCTTTTCCATTATAGGTTATTACAAGCTATTGAATATAGCTGTGCTATACAGCAAAACCTTGCTGTTTATTTTATATATAGTAGTGTGTATCTGTTAATCCTAAGCTCCTAATTTATCCCTTTGGTAAATTTATCTCTTATTTCCCCTTTGGTAACCGTAAGTTTGTTCCTATGTGAGTGTATTTCTGTTTTGTGAATAAATTCATTTGTATTATTTTTTTAGATTTCACATATAAGTGATATCATATAATTGTCTTTCTCTGACTTGGGCAGAAGATCTAAATAGACATTTTCCCAAAGAAGACATACAGATAGCCAAAACGCACATGAAAAGATGTTCAACACTGCTAATTATTAGAGAACTGCAAATCAAAACTACAATGAGCTATCACCTCACACTGGTCAGAATGACCATCACCAAAAAGTCTACAAATATTAAATGCTGGAGAGGGTATGAGGAAAAGGAACTGCTACACTGTTGGTGGGAATGAAAATTGGTGCAGCCACTATGGAAAACAATATGGGTTCCTTAAAAAAGTAAAATAGAGTTACCATATGATCCAGCAACCCCACTCCTTGGTGTATGTTCAGAAATGACAAAAACCCTATTTGAAAAGATACTTGCATCCCAATGTTCATGGAAGCACTATTTACAATAGACAAGACACGGAAGCAACCTAAGTGTCCATCGACAGATGAATGGATAAAGAAGATGTGGTATATATAATATATACACAATGGAAATTAGTCAGTCATAAAAAAGAATGAATTATCATACGGCTGCTTTTTCAGCTTAATTTGTGCTCTTCTGCTTTCCGAAACAGAATGTTAACATCCATTCACCCAGCTGAAGGGTCAGGGTGATACCAGATCCAATATTCCCCAAAGCATGTGTAGGATAGTTGCTGTCCCCCTGCTGCTGACTAATAATGAGTCAAATAGTGCCTTTCACTCTGATTTCCTCCGAGAGGCTGTTCTACAAGCCTGGGGTCAACTTAAAGGAAGACGGGTTTTGTTTAATATTTTCTCTTTTCATTAGTGCACTTAAATTACTTTCTTGCAAACTCTGCTTGTTACCTAAATGTACTAGCACTTTTGTTACCTAATTAGCTTTCTTATCAGAATTCCAACCAAAAATAACAAGAAATTTAATAATGATAAGATATCCTGCCCCCTCAAAACAGATTTCCTTTCGCGCTTTATCTCTTGATACTGTTCTGGCTTGTTTAATTAAAGTATCAGAAATTATTAGACTCAAATTATTTCTTGATCTAGTGCTCAAATTCTCCTGAAAAACTGCTTCTTCTGCCTCCTTATTTAAACTTTATCAGTGTGAGGCAGATGAGTTTCCACACGTATGCAACTGGATTCATGTAATTCAATATAAATTTGGAGGAAGAGCCTAATTTAGCCTCTAAGTAATTAGACGAACAAATCAGATTTGGCTACACTGAGCTACCATGGTTTAAATACTCATGTCTCTTTTCTTGTGCTCTTCGATCATCAAAATGAACAACACTAATGTGCAAAAGAAACGTATGAAACTTAGCATGGAGTTGTGAAATTCAAAGCAAAGATCTTATTTATTTTTTCATTAGAGGAGTGGGGGAAAAATCACCAAGTTCAAACCACTAGCATAAGTAGTCTTCAAGGAGGGTAGTCATGTCTGTTACAGGCTTTAAAAACACCGATGAGAAAGTACCCTTAAATCACAGCATTGAGAAGGAGAAAACTATAAGACATATTGGTTATTTGTCTTCATCATACTCTGTGAAAAAATTTCAAGTTGGAACCTGTTTGCTTCTGGTGGAGCTGTGTGAGAGGTTCACTTTCTTTGAAGTCGTCTGCAATATGATCCCCTTTTGCACCGTCAAGCTTGGCTATCACAATTACCAGGCCGCCATTTTGAATTTGTGTTTTATTGGAACGTCAATCCTTACCCCGGTGTTTGCAGGATGGCTTGCTGATGTATGTCTAGGAAGAAACAAACTGGTACAGGTTTGCTTATTTCTGCATTTTCTAGGCGAGTGTCCACTTCTGACTGGATTGTTTTACAACTTATTTTAGTGGATTTTTATTAGAACGTTTGATTTATGCTATACCCACTTTGTTTTCAGCATAAGATGTAATAAATGAGCTAAGAATGTTGCTTCAATTTAGTTTATTCTCTGTATTATTTGAGGGATACTACTAAGTGTGTGTGTGTGTGTTAGAGGATGCTTTGATACTTTTATCATTGCACTGATTATATTTTATAATAATTATCTCTTTAAATGTCTGTTTTCTATACTCTGCAGAATTCCCTCCTTTCCCCCCTTCCTACCACAAGCCAAAATTTGTGACAAATTCTATGTGAAATATGAAGTTCATTTGCTTCACAACTAAAGTGAAGTGTGCTAAAAAGTTGTTTTGAAGTACATGTAGAAACGTTTTCATCAAAAGGTGGTCTTTTAATTAGTCATATAATAATTAAGATTGCACTTGAAGACATGATTTCCATATTATGAAGTATGGCTACATGCTAAAAAATGAATGAATTTAACGCTACACTGTGCTTCTTTACATAACAAAAAAGAAATAGATCTACAAAAGTTTGGGAGTGACGTGATTGCAAGCAATGTTGGGGAAATATCAAATTTGTTTGATATGGAATAGAGATCAAGTTGATGAACAGTCTAGAAATTTAGGCTGGAAAGTTCAGGTTGCTCTTCTAGACAAGAAGGAGTTACTGAAGATATGAACACATTTGTGAAATGCTTCAATAAACAGGACTGACAATCACAGTGAGAGGTTAGAGAGAGAGCAGAAAATCTCAGGATGTTGGTCTAGGTGATGGAGAACTGTCAATCCAGGAAAGAACATAAAACCATAAAAACTCGTCAACTATGTAAGGTCACAAATATGATGGAAGGACAGAAATTAACTCCAAGTTCTGAGCTGAGGAACTTAGGTAGGCAGTTCATCAAAACTGACCAGTGCAGCAGAAATGCAGTTTTGAGGGACAGGGGAGGTGAATGAGGAAGTGATGGGTATCAGCTACTCAACCTACACACAATTCAAATCAGATGGTAAAGTACCATTCACTGAATCGATCAGAGCATGATTCAAACTTGTAAGCTTCTTCATTGTTTCAGTTCCATGAAATAAAAACTAAGTCACTGCATGGCAAATATTTGTTCACCATTCCATAAGTGTTTCTCATTGACTACTCTGTGCTAGACATTGTTCCAGGATCTGGAACCCAACACAGAAGAAAGCAGTCTCTTTTCTTATGAAGTTGACTTTCTGATGTGGGGAGAGGGAAAATCAAGTAATAAATAGCTATCATGTTGGGTGGTAATGTGTGATGATGAAAAAAAAGCTGGGGAAGGGGACAGGATGGACTAGAGAGTGACAAGGTGGCTCTTCTGTGTCAGGGAATGTTTTCTGATGAGAAGACATTTAAGCATGATTTACTCTTCTTCACTTGGTAGCAGGCCATGTCAGTAGCATTGGGTAACTTCTTGTTTAACGTGGTGATTCCCATCAGTCTAAATTCCTGTGTGAGTCATCAGACTAGGACTGAAGTCCCAACTTAGAATTTGGCAAACAGAAGGCAAGTCAATTCCACGACCATTCAGTTTCCTACTCAAAGTTGTTTCCTGGTGTCCCCCACTCATGGATGTCATAAAATTCCAACCAGTCACTAAGTATCAGAGGTTCCATCAAAAATGTGTCTTCTGTCTGTATTGCTACAACCTTAGCTCAAAAATGCAGCCTTCATCTTCTTGACCATTACAGTGGCCTGCTTACTGGCTGTCAGTCATCAGTGTGACCCCAATGCTGTTTCTACCAAAAAATACTGACTTCCTAAAAGAATAAACCTATACATTGGCTCTATTATCTAAAATGTAAAAGCCAATTTAGTTTGTAAGAACCTTTAGAACCTGTCCAAAATTTACCTCTCCAAACTTCTGTCTCAGTACACGACCCCAATCAGGCAGAACTTCTCCTCACGGGCTTCCCTACTTTTCTAATGTTACATCTGCTCTTTTCTCTGCCTGAAATTGTCATTTTCCTTTATCTTTCCATCCCATATCCGAGACATGAAAACTCCTGGCCCTTCCTTCAAGATTCATGTAGTGGGAGGCTTCCGGGAAGATGGCGGAAGAATAAGACGCGGAGATCACCTTCCTCCCCACAGATACACCAGAAATACATCTACACGTGGAACTACTCCTACAGAACACCTACTGAACGCTGGCAGAAGACCTCAGACCTCCCAAAAGGCAAGAAACTCCCCACGTACCTGGGTAGGGCAAAAGAAAAAAGAAAAAACAGAGACAAAAGAATAGGGACGGGACCTGCACCAGTGGGAGGGAGCTGTGAAGGAGGAAAGATTTCCACACACTAGGAAGCCCCTTCGCGGGCGGAGACTGCGGGTGGCGGAGGGGGAAGCTTCGGGGCCGCAGAGGAGAGCGCAGCGACAGGGGCGTGAAGGGCAAAGCGGAGAGATTCCCGCACAGAGGATCATGGCCGACCGGCACTCGCCAGCCCGAGAGGCTTGTCTGCTCCCCCGCCGGGGCGGGCGGGGCTGGGAGCTGAGGCTCAGGCTTCGGTCGGAGCGCCGGCAGAGGACCGGGGTTGGCGGCATAAACACAGCCTGCAGGGGATTAGTGCGCCGCGGCTAGCCGGGAGGGAGTCCGGGGAAAAGTCTGGACCTGCCGAAGAGGCAAGAGACTTTTTCTTACCTCTTTGTTTCCTGGTGCGCGAGGAGAGGGGATTAAGAGGGCTGCTTAAAGGAGCTCCAAAGACGGGCGCGAGCCGCGGCTAAAAGCGCGGACCCCAGAGACGGGCATGAGACGCTCAGGCTGCTGCTGCCGCCAGCAAGAAGCCTGTGTGCGAGCACAGGTCACTATCCACACCCCCCTTCCGGGGAGCCTGTGCAGCCCGCCACTGCCAGGGTGCAACGTCACGCCGGCCTCTGCTCCTTTAACCCCGTCCTGTCTGAGCGAAGAACAGACGCCCTCTGGCGACCTACATGCAGAGGCGGGGCCAAATCCAAAGCTGAGCCCCTGGGAGCTGTGAGAACAAAGAAGAGAAAGGGAAATCTCTCCCAGCAGCCTCAGGAGCAGCGGATTAAAGCTCCACGATCAACTTGATGTACCCTGCCTCTGTGGAACACCTGAATAGACAACGAATCATCCCAAATTGAGGAGGTGGACTTGAGAACAAGATTTATGATTTTTTCCCCTTTTCCTCTTTTTGTGAGTGTTTATGTGTATGCTTCTGTGTGAGCTTCTGTGTATAGCTTTGCTTCCACCATTTGTCCTAGGGTTCTATCCGTCCGTTTGTTTTGTTTTGTTTTTTTAATTTTTTTCTCTTAATAATTATTTTTTTATTTTAATAACTTTATTATATTTTATCTTACTTTATTTTATTTTACTTTATCTCCTTTCTTTTTTTCCTTCCTTCCCTCCTTCCTTCCTTCCTCCCTCCCTCCCTCCCTTCTTTCTTTCTTCCTTTCTTTCTCTCTCTCTTTCTACTAATTCTTTCTTTCTACTTTTTCTCCCTTTTATTCTGAGCCGTGTAGATGAAAGGCTCTTGGTGCAGCAGCCAGGAGTCAGTGCTGTGCCTCTGAGGAGGGAGAGCCAACTTCAGGACACTGGTCCACAAAAGACCTCCCAGCTCCACATAATATCAAATGGCGAAAATCTCCCAGAGATCTCCATCTCAACACCAGCACCCAGCTTCACTCAATGACCAGCACTCCACCCATTAGCAGAGAGGCTGCCTAAAATCGTAACAAGTCCACAGACACCCCAAAACACACCACCAGACATGGACCTGCCCACCAGAAAGACAAGATCCAGCCTCATCCACCAGAACACAGGCACTAACTAGTCCCCTCCACCAGGAAGCCTACACAACCCACTGAACCAACCTTAGCCACTGGGGACAGACACGAAAAACAACAGGAACTACGAACCTGCAGCCTGCAAAAAGGAGACCGCAAACACAGTAAGATAAGCAAATTGAGAAGACAGAAAAACAGCAGATGAAGGAGCAAGATAAAAACCCACCAGACCTAACAAATGAAGAGGAAATAGGCAGTCTACCTGAAAAAGAATTCAGAATAATGATAGTAAAGATGATCCAAAATCTTGGAAATAGACAAAATGCAAGAAATATTTCACAAGGACCTAGAAGAACTAAAGATGAAACAAACAACGATGAACAACACAATAAATGAAATTAAAAATACTCTTCATGGGATCAGTAGCAGAATAACTGAGGCAGAAGAATGGATAAGTGACCTGGAAGATAAAATAGTGGAAATAACTACTGCAGAGCAGAATAAAGAAAAAAGAATGCAATGCCAATAAAATGGACAACCTGGAAGAAATGGACAAATTCTTAGAAATGCACAACCTGCCAAGACTGAATCAGGAAGAAATAGAAAATATGAACAGATCAATCACAAGCACTGAAATTGAAACTGTGATTAAAAATCTTCCAACAAACAAAAGCCCAGGACCACATGGCTTCACAGGCGAATTCTATCAAACATTTAGAGAAGACTTAACACCTATCCTTCTCAAACTCTTCCAAAATATAGCAGAGGGAGGAACACTCCCAAACTAATTCTACGAGGCCACCATCACCTTCATACCCAAACCAGACAAGGATGTCACAAAGAAAGAAAACTACAGGCCAATATCACTGATGAACATAGATGCAAAAATCCTCAACAAAATACTAGCAAGCAGAATCCAACAGCACATTAAACGGATCATAAACTATGACCAAGTGGGGTTTATTCCAGGAATGCAAGGATTCTTCGATATATGCAAATCAATCAATGTGATACACCATATTAACAAATTGAAGGAGAAAAAACATATGATCATCTCAATAGATGCAGAGAAAGCTTTCGACAAAATTCAACACCCATTTATGATAAAAACCCTGTAGAAAGTAGGCATAGAGGGAACTTTCCTTCAACATAATAAAGGCCATATATGACAAACCCACAGCCAACATTGTCCTCAATGGTGAAAAACTGAAAGCATTTCCACTAAGATAAGGAACAACACGAGGTTGCCCACTGTCACCACTCTTATTCAACATAGTTTTGGAAGTTTTAGCCACAGCAATCAGAGAAGAAAAGGAAATAAAAGGTATCCAAATCGGAAAAGAAGAAGTAAAGCTGTCACTGTTTGCAGATGACATGATACTATACATAGAGAGTCCTAAAGATGCTACCAGAAAACTACTAGAGCTAATCAATGAATTTGGTAAAGTAGCAGGATACAAAATTAATGCACAGAAATCTCTTGCATTCCTATACACTAATGATGAAAAATCTGAAAGAGAAATTAAGGAAACACTCCCATTTACCATGGCGACAAAAAGAATAAAATACCTAAGAAGAAACCTACCTAGGGAGACAAAAGACCTGTATGTAGAAAACTATGACACTGATGAAAGAAATTAAAGATGATACAAATAGATGGAGAGATATACCATGTTCTTGGATTGGAAGAATCAACATTGTGAAAATGACTCTACCACCCAAAGCAATCTACAGATTCAATGCAATCCCTATCAAACTACCACTGGCATTTTTCACAGAACTAGAACAAAAACTTTCACAATTTGTATGGAAACAAAAAAGACCCTGAATAGCCAAAGCAATCTTGAGAATGAAAAACAGAGCTGGAGGAATCAGGCTCCTTGACTTCAGACTATACTACAAAGCTACAGTAATCAAGACAGTATGGTACTGGCACAAAAACAGAAAGATAGATCAATGGAACAGGATAGAAAGCCCAGAGATAAACCCACGCACATACGGTCACCTTATCTTTGATAAAGGAGGCAGGAATGTACAGTGGAGAAAGGACAGCCTCTTCAATAAATGGTGCTGGGAAAACTGGACAGCTACATGGAAAAGAATGAAACTAGAACACTCCCTAACACCATACACAAAAATAAACTCAAAATGGATTAAAGACCTAAGTGTAAGGCCAGACGCTGTAAAACTGTTAGAGGAAAACATAGGCAGAACACTCTATGACATAAATCACAGCAAGATCCTTTTTGACCCACATCCTACAGAAATGGAAATAAAAACAAAAATAAACAAATGGGATCTAATGAAACTTCAAAGCTTTTGCACAGCAAAGGAAACCATAAACAAGGCCAAAAGACAACCCTCAGAATGGGAGAAAATATTTGCAAATGAAGCAACTGACAGAGGATTAATCTTCAAAATTTATAAGCAGCTCAATAACAAAAAACCAAACAACCCAATCCAAAAATGGGCAGACGACCTAAATAGACATTTCTCCAAAGAAGATATACAGACTGCCAACAAACACATGGAAGAATGCTCAACATCATTAACCATTAGAGAAATGCAAATCAAAACTACAATGAGATATCATCTCACACCAGTCAGAATGGCCATCATCAAAAAATCTAGAAACAATAAATGCTGGAGAGGGTGTGGAGAAAAGGGAACCCTCTTGCACTGCTGGTGGGAATGTAAATTGATACAGCCATTGTGGAGAACAGTATGGAGGTTCCTTAAAAAACTACAAATAGAACTACCATATGACCCAGCAATCCCACTACTGGACATATACCCTGAGAAAACCATAATTCAAAAAGAGTCATGTACCAAAATGTTCATTGCAGCTCTATTTCCAATAGCCCGGAGATGGAAACAACCTAAGTGCCCATCATCGGATGAATGGATAAAGAAGATGTGGCACATATATACAATGGAATATTACTCAGCCATAAAAAGAAACGAAATTGAGCTATTTGTAATGAGGTGGATAGACCTAGAGTCTGTCATACAGAGTGAAGTAAGTCAGAAAGAGAAAGACAAATACCGTATGCTAACACATATATATGGAATTTAAGAAAAAAAAATGTCATGAAGAACCTAGGGGTAAGACAGGAATAAAGACACAGACCTACTAGAGAATGGACTTGAGAATATGGGGAGGGTGAAGGGTAAGCTGTGACAAAGCGCGAGAGAGGCATGGACATATATACACTACCAAATGTAAGGTAGATAGCTAGTGGGAAGCAGCCACATAGCACAGGGAGATCAGCTCGGTGCTTTGTGACCGCCTGGAGGGGTGGGATAGGGAGGGTGGGAGGGAGGGAGACGCAGAGGGAGGAGATATGGGAACATATGTATATGTATAACTGATTCACTTTGTTATAAAGCAGAAACTAACACACCATTGTAAAGCAATTATACTCCAATAAAGATGTAAAAAAAAAAAAAAGATTCATGTAGTGTTCGTTGCTAGCTCCTCTGTGCTCAGCCACACTCTGATCATACCCAAGTGATTGCATTTGCCCCATTATAATTGTCCACCTGCATGTGTGCCTTCTCCGATGGATGCATTCGCTCCTGATGGGAGGAACCAGCAGACCCCCACCACCTAGCAGAGATATGACACATCATGGTGCTTTATACAGAGCTACCAAGTACAGGTGTGCGGACTGTGCACTGCACAATAGCACACATCAACAAGGAATCTTTTTATCTTATATGTCAATGACTTGTATTTTTATTACATCAATTTTACAGTAGATAGAAATAAAGTTTTGACCTATTGCAATCAGTGTATTATGACATTTTTCAAAAGATGGAAGTAAAGTGCCTTTCAAATTTACACAAAGGTACCACTAAAAGAATTTGTCTTTAAATAGATGGCTGCTGCAAGAAGCAGTTCTTCTGTCCATCCTCTTTGGATAACCTTAGCCTAGCCAGGCCTCACGTGACGCTTCCAGAGATAAAGACTGAGTGGCAGAGAGAGAGAGAGAGAGAAGTTAGCTGCACATCTGGCTCACCTTAACAGGAAACATTTCAAACTCAGTAAAGGGCCCACCCGCATGGTAAATCAGTCTGTTACCAAACAACTATTAAGGGCATGCATTCTTCACATTGCAAAAGCCACTGTATGGGAGATGGAAACATTAGGCCCAATTTTTGCCTTTAATACCCTTATAGTCTAATTGAGAAAACTAACCACATAAAATGACTATATAAAAATTTATACCAAAAAGTGTAAATGCCAAGTTAATAAAACGGAGTTGAAAACTAACATGGAGAAGCCATTTTTCCCTAGTCAAATTGACCCCCCCAAAAAAACTGATTTGATCATGTGATAACAGGAATTTCAAGAAGAGGGAGATCACAACTGGGTTACTCCATAACATTGGGTCACTTAGCCTCAACAAACCTGTTTCTTTTTCTTTTTTTTTGAAAAATCAGAATTAAAAAAAAAAAACTGTCTTCTGTCGTCACAAAGTTTTTCCAAGATCAAACAATGTAGTACACAAAAATGTTTTGCAAACTATAAATAGCTTAGCAAAAGTATGGAATTGAGTGGTAATTATTAGACAAGGAAAGTCTTCAAGTTTGGTCCCTGCAAGACGGAAGTGAGAAGCCAGCTTAACCTTCTTTTTGTTGGTTTGTTTTTGGGTTTGATTGAAGTCTGGTTGATTTACAATGTCGTGTTAGTTTCAGGTGTACAGCAAAGTGATTTCAACCTTCCTTTGTCATTCTCTCCTCCCTCCTTCCCACCTGTACTGCATTGCTCACCTCACACCCGTCCCCAGCCTTCTCACCTATGTGTGTGGCAAAGGAGTCTCCAGGCCACTGCAGGAGAAATAAAAGGGATTTAAAAGGAAAAAGCGAAGCAGAAAAGGAAAAGAGAGGCTACGTTCTGCTCTAACTACAATAACGTTCTTCTTAAAACGTTTTCTTTAACAGGCTTCCGAGATGTCTGAGATCATCGCGGTTTCTCTCACTCTGTTGATTAAGAACGAATAACCCTTGTGAATGGTGGTTTTTCTCTGGGGGTGGGACTGCAAACATCTTTAGTGTCTCACATCAGGTATTTCTGAATTGTTTTAAATTTGTTAAAATGGACACAATTTGCTTGTCTGTTCTCTGAGAGATAGTTCAAATCTGAGGGGAAAAAAACTAGGACTCTGGATTCATTAAAAACATATACTGAGGGAAATATTTACATTTAGGAAAATCGTATTACCTCCAGAATTGCCATGATTAATATTTTAATAAGACAATTGCATAACGAGGCAACGTTCAGAGGAAAAACCTTATTTCTGATGTGATTTGGTGAGTCAGTGGTCTATACATATTTATTCCTTTTTTTTTTTTTTCTCTATCTATAGGCTCTGCTTTGTTATCTGTGGCTGCTTTTCCCTTGGAGGGTTTCTACATGGGCACTCACCGTATGATTAACAACATACCAAAAAAGGAACAGACCAGGCTGTTTCACGTAGCACTGGTGGCCATCTGCCTCGGCACAGGAGGAATAAGGACCATTGTCTGTCCACTGGGCGCTTACAGCCTTCAGGAGTATGGATCCCAGAAACAAATGTCCTTTTTTAACTGGTAAGTAGCACTGGCTAGGAGAGAAAACAGGCATTCTCGGGAACAGACATTTCTCCCGCTTTGGGCATTTCTCATTGCTTGCTCTCTGGTCCCGTTTTGATGATGGTTGTTCAGCCTTTGTCATTGATTGGGCTGGGTGACAAGGGGACAATACCTTTAACAATGATTCAGTCAGTAGTCTGGGAGCCTATGAGTCAGGTATAGACCAACACAGTTTACCAGCACCTTCTTGAAACACACTGATGACTTTATCCTTCAAGTAAACAAGTGTGAGAAGGCATGTCATACTGAATAGAATGTGGCTTTGGAGCCAAACAGGCCTTGGTGGAAATCTCAGTTCTACTTCACACAGTTGCCTGACCTTGGTCAAGTCATTTCTTCTTTGAGTTTAACCATTTCTGAAGGGTTATAATAATACCTCTTCCTGCGTTTTATTAGAGGTAATAATATGTGTATTACTGGCATAGAATGTGGCACATAGTGGTAATCAATAAGCAGGAGATATTATTAGTTATGTCTACATTGTAATAGATAACACGGCATAGATTATAAATTCAGAAAGATGAAAAGGATGGAAGAAGTATTTTACAATTCGTTAAAACATCAACCAGCATCTCTATTTAACATCCACTTCACCCCCAGCACCTGAAAGAATTTGTATTCCATGGAAATCAAACTACATTTCTATACATCTTTGTCTCTCTTAGTGAGTTCTTATACAGTTTTATGTGTTTTCAAGGAACCAATTTTTATTATCAAATGCAAATTCAAGGAAAAATTGAGATTTTGATCTCAAGGTAGAGTATTTCAGCATTTAGTAGAGAATTCTGTTGTTCTTATTGGCATTCACCAGTTGATGTCAAATATATTGGAGATATATTGTCTTTTGCTTCCTCTTCTCTGTGAAATAGGTTAGTATCATTTTTCTAAAATATTTTGCCATTCCATCAGTGTTAGCAATGGATAAAAGCAATGCACAGACAGCATCAGACAAAATGTTTAAAGAAAATTCATATTAAAAGCATTAAATGAAAAAAATTTAGAATAAATATTATCTAGGTACATATAGCTATCTAAGACAGTTCCTTTTTCTTTGTTTTTCTTTCTGCTTTCTTTTGTTTCCTTCTTTCTTTCCTTCTTTCCCCCCCATCCCCCGACTATATTAATATTACAAAGCACTCAGGCCTATTTTGGATTAAGTCCAAACGTCAGAGAATAATGCAGTTTTACCAAAGGTGGAAGGGACTTTTTACTTCCTTACAGCAAATTCTGCCTCCTTGACCTGCCCAAAGGAGAAAGAAAAATCCTTCTTTTTTATTCTATTCGGGGGTTTTAATCCTTAATTAGCAACATCATTTTGATTAAATAAGACTCTGGAGGATTAAGACTAAAGAGCAATCAGTTGTTCTGAAAGATAGCTCTGGAGAATTTATTGTACTGTCGTCTTAGTCATTCAGAGTTGTGTTTAATCAAAGTGACATTTCTCAGTGTTGATTACAAAGGAGACATTATATGAATGAAATATTTCCTTGGGGAAACGGAGGGAACACCCAATGGGTTCGTGCTTTAGGACATTGGAAAGGCGGGGATGAGGAATGAGGTGAAAATGAATTTCTGTAGCCAGGCCAAATTTAGGATGAACACATTTCGATTGGGTTACTTATTATTTCCTGATTTCATTAAAATCTCTGATAAAGGAATCATGCAATATTTTTTAAAGTTAAGCACCGAGAAATGTGTATAAAGAACCAGGGTGTTATTCTTTAATGTGATAAGAGACTGTAGAAATAATAAGCCCCTTGAAGGCGGAATATGGTGGTTGTTGTTTTCTCAGTTCAAATACTAAACTTTTATGAACAGCTGCTTGTTGCACTTTATAGAAATGACTGTTCATTCTATTCTTGTACATAACGCAGGGGTTGGTGGCAAGATGAACAGAGTCCCTGCTGGGCAGCCAGATAGCTGGCAGGATCCTGGCTCTGTCACTTAGGAGTCTTATGGTTTTCAGCAAGTTCCTTCACCTCTCAAAAGCACAGAATGGGGATACCTTGGAGGGCTGTTGTGGAGTTTTTACACAAAGTATCCTAGCACATTATAGGCATTCAAATCAGGGTAACTATGACTTATTATTAAATGACGAATAAATAAGTCATCAGCTAAAATAATTGTCCAACTTCTGGGAAAGAGGAAGGCCATTTAGGAGAAGGCCATCTTTAAAATGAGCAGCCCACTGATTTATAATCTATTTCTCCAAGTCAAAAATGCCTCTAGAAATTACAAGCTTGGTTAATATAATGAATTTCAGCAGTGTCTTTAAAAAAGCAACACAGCTAACTTTTGACCACTAATCTCTCCCTACAAAAAGACTTACTACTTTTCAAATTTTTGAATTCAAGTCTTTAGTAATATATTCTTTTTTTTTTTTAGGCTCCGGACGCACAGGCTCAGCGGCCATGGCTCACGGGCCCAGCTGCTCTGCAGCATACTCCCGGACCGGGGCACGAACCTGTGTCCCCTGCATCGGCAGGCGGACCCCCAACCACTGCGCCACCAGGGAAGCCCTAGTAATATATTCTAATTCAAGTCTCTACTACATATATTTTTCTGGTTTAACGACAGCAGTGCTATGCTTATTAAATCACTTATAAACTGAAAAAAAAAAAAAAAAAGCAACACAGCACTTGAACCTATAACCACTTGAAGGCTGCATCCAGTTCTGTTTTCAGCACAGATGTCAGCTGTTCATAGTTACAGGACGCTTAATGAGATGTGTCATTGCATCTCTACCACCTAAAGCTTCCCAATGATCATGTGAAATAGTATAGACTGGAAGTCTAAAGCACTGAAAGCACCACTTCCGAGCAGAGCTGCCAAATGTAGGTGAGAAAACCCCTCCCAGCCAACATCACCATCTGGTACTGGATCTTCCTCGACTATGTACCTAACTGAAAGAATAAAGCTAAACTCCCTGAAATCAAGAGGCATAATAATCTGCCAACATCTCCTTGTGCCATCGTCCAGATCGGAACCTGGCTCTTTCAGCATTTTCCAAAATCTGACATGTACAATGAGAGTTACCATACTGGCGATCATCTAGGTAAATACACCTCTGCAGAATCTTTTCTGGAAACAAAATGAATGGTGAATAATTAAGTCTGTTCATGACCATAATTTTAAATCCTACCACAATTAACCTTAAATCTTGCTTCCTCATGTCTCTACTTATTTCACCTGATAATTTGCATGCCATCTGCATATCATAGTCTGTCACTAACCAGTTACCAGAGTGAATTATACATTATTTAAAAGCTCAAATAGTAGATTGGTATAAATTTCTTGAAAAAGTCTAGAGACCGACTTATTCCATCCCAGAAATTTTGAATATCTGGTACTCAGTTTGACTCTACATAATATCTGTCTCATACTAAAGTGTTCTGATTTTTAAAAACTTGCTCAAATTTAGTATCTTTTATCTTGGGAAAACACTAGAAGTAAAAAAATTATTATCCCACAGCCTTTTTTTCAAAGCTGTTTTAATATTTACTTGAGTGTTGTTTGACAGCAGCGATTCTCAATCCTAGATGTCCAAGGAAGCCACATGAGGACCCTTAAAAATACTGATGCCTGGGCCCTACCACCAGAAGTTCTGATTATGTTGATTTGAGGTGGGCACCAGAGACTAGGATTTTTTTTAAGCTGCCTGAGTAGTAAGGTTTGAGAACCACTGCTCTCAAGCAGCATTGCATGATTTTAAGCATCACCTGAGGGCTTTGTTAAAAAATGTTTCCCATGCCCTACCCCCAATATCCTAGATCAGAATTTCCTGGGAGCATAGCTGGGGAACAAACGTGCATTTTTAGCAAGTGCTTCAGAATTTTGAAAACAGTTCCAGAGACATAAGGAAAGTGGATTCCATACGTGGTCTAGAAATATTCTTGAAAAGGAATGGAGCTAAACATTGAGGGAAGCACCTATTTCATACCAGGATGCTTCAGAAATTTTTGATGATTCCTCACAATTTTTACCACACTTAGAAATCTACCTGTTTGAGAAATTCTACCTAACCCTTGAGAAGAGAAACAAAATATGAATTTACACAATTCTGCAATAGTAAAATCATAATTTCAGCTAACGAAATCAAAACAGTTCATGGAATAGTCTTACTAGTACTCATTAATACAGGCATATCTCGTTAAATTGCTTTGCTTTATTGTGCTTCACAGTGATAAAGTTTTTAATTTTATAAACTTTTATAAATTTTAAATTTTGTAAAATTTACAGAAAGTTTGCGGCAACTCCATGTCCAGTAAGTCTATCAGTGGCATTTTTCCAAAAGCATTTGCTCACTTCATGTCTCTGTGAAGCATTTGGTAATTCTCACACTATGCAAACTTCATTATTATTATATTTATCATGGTGATCTGTGATCAGTGATCTTTGATGTTACTGCCACCATGCGCTGAAGGCTCAGAGGATGGTTAGCATTTTTTGCAATAAAGTATTTTTAATTAAGACATGCACGTTATCTTTTTAGACATAATGCTTTTGCACATTTAGTACATTACAACAGAGTGTAAACATAACTTTTCTATATACTGGGAAACTGAAAACTTTGTGCAACCTGTTATACCTCGGTGGCCCAGAACCGGACCCATAGTGTCTCTGAGGTATGCTTGCACTCAGAATATCCTCTAAGTCGCATATACTGAGGAATAGCTTGTAAGTGGCTTTCTAAAAAATCACTAGACCTTCCAAAATTCTATTTTCATGGGCTCTAGCCAAGTTTAACAAATGCTACCCACTCACCCCAATTACAACAGGCACCTCCTTCATTATCTTGGCCAGAATTGTAAACTTTCAGAAAATACACTCAGAATACCTCTCCAACATATAACCATGTAAACTGAAAAGTATTGGGGAAAGAAAAAAAAAAAGAAGAAATTTCTTACATCTCTTACTGATCCTGAGCCTGCTGCTTTTTTTTAAGCCCTGCTTGGTAGCTTTTAAGCTTGGTAGGTGCATCATTAGGGACTTACTTTTATCAATAAACACGCAGTGGTTCAAAGATCTTAAACTCAGGAAATGAGAAAATGATACACATTGTTAAAAAGAACAAAATTCAACGGCAGAAGTTTGAAGACCTGATGGGCTTTCTTAGGCGATTCATGAATTGGACAGCATCCCATCCAGCAACTACAAGGGTGCTCTGAAGGGTTGTACAAAATGGAAGGTTTTTATAGGAAGAAGGGTAGGGCAAGGGAGCTATTCGCAAAAGAAAAGGAAGCATTATTTTTAGGCCTGGGTATCTTCTTTTTGGGGAGGTGGGGTGGGGAGGGAAAGGCAAGGGTTTTACCACGTAGATTGCCTCTTCTTCTGGGGGATGGAGAGGGCCCACATGACAGATGACCTCATTGATGCCGACCAGAAAATTCCAGACGGGTTGATTAAGATTACATTTCTGGAGAAGCTCGAAACTGCAATGAAGTCCTGTATCTAAGCCTAGGTTTGGTATCATAGGCTTTAGCGCAAGTGATGCCATTTGGGGCCTGTGGTTTTCTCTTCAACAACATAAACAACTGTTAAAATTGGGATTTGGCAGAAGACAGGGGAAGAAAGACAGAAAGGGAACGAGAGCAAGTTAAAGGAGTGACATAGGCAGGGAGGGCAGGAGAAAGAGAGTGAAGCATTCCCCCCCAATATCTTAATTAAAAGTAAAACTTTTACTTTAATCATGCTGTCGATTCACCAAAATCAATTATCTTCCTTTATTAAGCCATCTTTTCTTTAATAGCATTGTTGAAAAATATTTATAGATAAAAAGTAGGAAAAAATGATATAAATGACCTGATTTACAAAACGGAAACAGACTCACAGATTTCGAAAACAAACTTATGGTTGCCAAAGGGGAACTGTGGAAGGAGGGATAAATTAGGAGCTTGGGAGTAACATACACACACTACTATATATAAAATCATCAACAAGGGCCTACTGTATAGCACAGGGAACTCTACTCAGTACTCTGTAATAACCTATATGGGAAAAGACTCTCAAAAAGAATGAGTATATGCACATGTATAACTGAATCACTATGCTGTACACCTGAGACTAACGCAATCATTATACTCCAATAATTTTTTTTTAAAAAAGTAGGAAATGCAAAATTTCCTCTGGTCCTTCTTTCTCCAAATTCATGTCAGCTAGAATATTCTTTGAAGTACTTCAGTGGGCCAGTGGTTATGCTAAAAGAAGCAATGATTGACAACAGCCATCCACCATGAAATCAGCGCCCCAGTGTTTCATTGACTCTTCTAAACAGTTCAATTTTGGCCCATTGAAGAACCACAAATCCCCTGGTGAATTATCTCAATATTTTTCAAGGCAGAATAAAATATTCTGTTTTAACTCTTTTTTTTTTTTTTTTTTGCGGTACATGGGCCTCTCACTGCTGTGGCCTCTCCCGTTGCGGAGCACAGGCTCCGGACGCGGCACGTGGGACCCTCCTGGACCGGAGCACGAACCCGAGTCCACTGCATCAGCAGGCGGACTCTCAACCACTGCGCCACCAGGGAAGCCCTGTTTGAACTCTTAAAATTGTCCACTAAGGCTATGAAGACCCAGAAGTTTTTCTCCCCTCTTCAATACCTTCTCAAGTAGGTTGGAAAGCCCATTTCAAACTATTTCTCTTATAATCACTTAAAAGAAGTGAAGCATGTCAAAATTGGTCAGTCTAAGAAGTGACAGAATATTTGAGTGACTTTAAAAACTATTACTAAATAAATTAAGGTGAATGTTTAAAATAAATAATCTCAAAAGGTTTTCTGAATTTTGCAGCAATAGGGTTTTTTCCCCCTTATTTGTATTCAACACCATAGAATCATGAAGACCAAAAAAAAAAAAACAAATTACCACTTATATATACCCCCAATTATTTGCAGTTCCCAGTCTGTATTTAAAAGTAAACTAAAGAAACATATTTTTACTGCTGCTTTCAATATTCCTTAATCACTGGTATTTGTTTTGCTTTAGTGCTTTGCTCTCTGACTTTCTGTGTGAGAGGTGCTTTATATATTCAATTTGCTGGTGAGCTATGAGATGAAAGGAGTCTTAATGGTGAGTTTGAAGACTGTGGATTTTTATTTCTTTTATTTTCTTACAGTTGAGACATATACAGTTTCACCCTTAATTATCTATGGCTTGTCCTGTCCATGGATCAGCAAAGATTATATAAAACATGATTGTACTAGGTAATTCTTCCAGAAAATTACACAATCAAATAGGTTGGGTGGCATTTGTTAAAACACATTTAGTACTTTATGTGAAATCTCTCCCTATACAGAGACATTCAGCACTATAATTCTTTGGTTTATAACTATATTTCACAAGATGTAAGTCTTGGAAGAATTGTAATTTTCCTTGACCCTCTTTAGAGCAATTCCGTTTACATCCCCCTGTGGTGTACTGAAGAGTCACACAGTGTCCTCTTGGATTTTTTCTCAGCAATACTTAGCATTTGAAAAAAGGGTTTCTTAAAGATGGAAAGGACCGTAACATTGCTCTGCAATTCCAGCCCCTCTTGGTTGTTACAGCCACAGTTCAAGTGTGCAGCTTGCAACTGCACGAAAGGATGACCTGAGGCTGAGCCTAGGGACTCTACCGCATTGTCCTAGAAAATTCTAACTTTGTACCCACGCTGCACTGTGATAAATAAATTGCTATCAGTGGATTACAGTCAATCAGCTTGCTCAGCATGGCCATGTTTGACATTTGATTACTTTTCTAGGTCAGTTATGGAGAGTGGATGTTCATGATTTTGAAAGGGGTGATCACTTATTGGGTGCATACATATTCAAAACGTAAATTGTACATTTTAAGCACATGCAGTTTATTGTAGCTCACTTATATCTCAATAAAATTGTTTTAAAAAACAAGAGAAAAAGCAACAGTAATAAAGATAGTATGGTTTTGGCATAAGGATAGATTAGTAGAACAGAATTGAAATTCAGAAAAAAGAACCACGTTTATAAGGTCAATTGATTTTCAACAAAGGTGCCAAAAAATTCAATGGGGAAAGGATCATCTTTTCAATAAATTGTGCTAGAATAACTGGATATCAAATAGAAAAAGTTACTCATGACACCTGACTAGAAATTTAATTAAAAGCCAATCATTGACCTAACATAGAGATCTAAAGGCATAAAACTGCTTTTTAAAAAAGGAAAAAATACTTGTGACCTACATATAGGAAGTATTCTTTACATAAGACACAAGAAGCATGAACCAATTAAAAACAATGATGAAATTTATTAAAATTAAGAACAGTTGCTGTTACCAAAAGATTTAACTAAGAAAATGATGAGGCAAACCACAGATTGGGAGAAAACATTTGTAGAACATATATCTGACAAAAGACATGCAGCCTGAATATATAAAGAACTTTTACAAATCAATAATAGGAAGATAAACTACCCAGTTGAAAAATCATAGTGGGATTCCAGGACAGACCATGACAGTAGCCCCATTCCTTCCAGGTCCTCCTTTTTTTATATCTAAAAAACCCTGGACATAACACAACAGACAAACATAGGAAGATTCTGAAAGGTGGAAAGATGACAGACTCTAGCTAGAGATCTTGGAACTTGAGAGAGGAGAGCAATGAGTTTTCTGGGTTTTCTTTTTGCCAACAGTGGAGAAGCCTGGAACTGCCCACAGGCATGGTGGGGAGAGGGCAGCTCCAAGAAAAGCCTGCTGCCCTTAGGTAAAGTACCAGGGAAAGGGTAGCCTAACATAAAATATCTTTTTGATAATACCTGCCCTACTTCAGGCAAACACTGTGGAAAAACTGCCCCACCCTCCTACTCTGGCTCCATAGTTTCAGCAGGAAAGAGGAATCTAATGTACGTACACACACACGTGCGCACACACACACACACACACACACACACACACATACAAAGCAGGCTCTGATTCCCCAGCTTGAGTGGTATGTTGGTGGGACCAAGTAAGGAACTGGTCTTCAATCCTCTGCCCAGCAGAAGCAGGTCAGGCACCAATCCACCCTCCTGGGTAATGTCAGCTGAGCACAGCAAGGAGCCAATCCCCACCGTAAATCAGCAAGTGGAATTAGTAGAGTCAGGAGGCTGGTCTTCAATTAACAATCTAATTCCACATCCACTATTCCTCTCTCTCTTTCCCCACACTTAGCAGTACTCTCCTGAGGAATGAAGGAAGCAATCCTGGTTAAAATTCAACTCTTTACTTGTTCTATTACTGTACTTACAGAGCCAAACAGGTCTGGAGAAAAATGTAAAATCATGCTATGCCGGCACTAAATACACGGCCAACCTCAAGTGAACCCTTACCATCATCCTTCAGGTGTACAGTATGCAATCATTCTCTCTCCTCCTCCTTCATATGACTGTTTCTAACCTTTTCCTTTCTTCTCAAACCTTCAACATACCCTTCTCATAGCCAGTCTCACCTGTTCACTATGCTTCTTTCACTTAAAGGAAGAAAGAAAGAAAAAGAGAGAGAGAGAGAGAAAAAGAAAGAAAGAAAGAAAGAGAAAAAGAAAGAAAGGAGGGAGGGAGGGATGGAGGGAGGGAAGGAAGGAAGGAAAGAAGGGAGAGAGGGAGGGATGGAGGGAGGGAAGGAAGGAAGGAAAGAAGGGAGGGAGGGAGGGAGGGAGATGTATGGGAAATGCCATAGGATGACCCCCGGTGGGTCACACTCTTGGCAGATCCATGTCCCTGAGTATGGGAACAACCTGTGACCTGTCTCTACTGAATAGAACATGGAAAAGGTGATAGGATATCACCCCCTCCTTATGTTATATGGCAAAGGTGAAGGGATCTTGCAATGTAATTAAGCTCTCTAATCAGTTGCTTTTGAGCTAATCAAAGGGGGGCTTATCCTGGTACCCTGGGTGGGCCTGATCTAATTAGGTAAGCCCTTCATATTTTAGTGATAAGTGTTCTAATGTAGACCTATTAGTGTTTGTACAACTAAAACATGGACCAAAACTCATAAAACCATATGTTAAATTTTTTAATTTGATTTTAATTTTTATTTTACATTGGAGCACAGTTGATTAACAGTGTTGTGTTAGTTTCAGGTGCACAGCAAAGTGATTCGGTTATACATATACATGTATCTATTCTTTTTCAAATTCTTTTCCCATTTAGGTTATCACAGAATATTGAGCAGAGTTCCCTGTGCTATACAGGAGGTCCTTGTTGGTTATCTATTTTAAATATAGTAGTCCATAAAACCATATTTTTATATGGGTAAATTTTATTATATTCAATATTACTTCAATAATTTTTTAAGCTAATGTTAATGAAATGGAATAGGACCCTTTGGCCCTTGTCCCCCATGTCCTCTGCCTGCCCTTTGTCTGTGGAAAAACTTTAGCCAAAGAATGAATTTAATCAGAGAAGTAAGAAAATGCAGAAGCAAAGAAAAGCAGTCAAACAGGACAAAACAATAATCGTTTAGTCCCTAAGCATAGTCAAGGGCCTTTAGTTCCTTCTCAAGGGCTGTAGATAATATTCTAAGCCACATCCTGTGAGCTGTCTTGTAGATACTGAAACCCGTGCCAGGTGGAAGAAGTTAACTACATGATGACCAGACTGTAGCCATGATATAAGCTGCCACAATTCCAAGAATTGGCCTCAAGGAAATGGGAACAAACTGACCCCGGAACTGAAGATTAACTGTACTTAGGACAATCAAGATGATGCTCGTCAGACCACTGTATGACCAATTTCAAGATGACTGTCAGAACTAACTGTACTGTTTCTACATGTAGTCCCCTCCTTCCGCCAATAAGAGCTCTTGCCCACTGGCTGTCAGTGGAGGGGAGTAAGCCTTTGGACGGGAGTCCGCCCTCCCCCTGCCCCAGTTTCAGGCATCCAAATGAAAGCAAACTTTCCTTTCCACCAAACTTGCCTCTTTATTGGCTTTTGAGCGGTGAGCAGCCAGACCCCACTTTCAGTAGCTGTAAGACACCCCCTTTGCAATGGGACTCCAGCAGCAGAATTTAGACCCAGTGAAAGGTTGAGAAGTAGAGATTATTCCTCCAGAGCTTGCAAACCGTACTACTGGGATAGGTACTTATTTTTAATATTGTTTCTTAGGAGGAGACACTGGAAGTTTTATTCAAATGACACTAATTTCTTTGGTTTACCCATGCCATGGTCTAGGTATAACCTGGGTATTCCTGAGTTTTCCCATACTTTGAAAAGTGGAATAAATAAGTTTCAACTCTTTAACCGTGTAATCTTTTCCAGGTTCATTAGGCATATTCAGTGAGGTATTATTTATGGCTTCTCTAGAGTCACAACAGAGTTGACTTGTTGCTGTAGAGACCATATGATTTGTAAAGCCTAAAATATTATCAGACACTTTACAGAAAAATTTGTCAACTTCTGCTTTAGAGAAAAGAGAACACATTCTTCCTATATCTATTCTAAAGAGAAAGGAAACATAGATAACGAAACTGATAAGACATAGCTGATGTGTATGCGCTTATTAAGAAAGATAAAAACAGAAATGTAGATGGCCAACAGGCATATGAAAAGATGCTCAACATCACTAATCATCAAGGAAATGCAAATCAAAACTACAATGAGATATCACCTCACACCTGTCAGAATGGCCATCATCAAACAGAACACAAATAAATGTTGGTGAGGCTGTGGAGAAAAGGGAACCCTTGTGCACTGCAGGTGGGAATGTAAGTTGGTACAGCCACTGTAGAAAACAGTATGGAGGTTTCTCAAAAAACTAAAAATAGAACTACCATATGACCCAGCAATCCCACTCCTGAGTATATACCTGAAAAAAAAAAAACCCACTAATTTGAAAAGATTCATGTACCCCCATATTCATGGCAGCATTATTTACAGTTGTCAAGATATGGAAACCACCTAAGTGTCCATCAACAGAGGAATGAATAAGGGAGATGTGATACACACACACACACACACACACACACACACACACAATGGAATACTACTCAGCCATAAAAAAGAATGAAACTTTGCCATTTGCAGCAACATGGATGGACTTGGAGGGTATTTTGTCAAGTGAAATAAGTCAGATACAGGAACACAAATACTGTATGATATCACTTATATGTAGAATCTAAAAAATACAGCAAACTAATGAATATGACAGAAAAGAAGCAGACTCACAGATATAGAGAACAAACTAGTGCTTGTGGGGTTGGGGGAATATAGGGGTAGGGGAGTGGGAGGTATAAACTACTGAGTGTAAGATAGGCTCAAGGATGAGTTGTACAACTTGGGGAACATAGCCAATATTTTGTAATAACTATAAATGGAGAGTAACCTTTAAAGATTGTATAAAAAATTTTTAAATGAAATTAAAAAAAAGAAAGCTGATAAACATTTGCAAAATCTAGTTCAGCTAACATGCTGCTAAGTTGTAGCTTATATTTATTAAAATCATTAAAATTAGCAATTGTTATATTAAGTAACTCAATGGTAATTTTATTTTTGTTTTGGTATCCCAGGTTTTATTGGATCATGAGCCTAAATGCAACTGTTGTCTTTCTGGGACTGTCTTATATCCAGCACTCGGCGTCCTGGGCCCTGGTCTTACTTACTCCTTTTATGTCTACACTTATGGCTCTGATAACCCTTTGTATGATGCACTATAGCCTGATTTATCAGCCAGGAAAATGTAAGCAAATCACACTTTACATTGATTTATTTGGTTCTTATGGTTTTCTCAACACATCTTCTTCCTCTTGGATCCCCTATAACTTCTCTTTCAACTCAGAAAATTTGCAGAGTCTGTCAGTTATTATACTTGAGAGCAACAGATTCTTCAAGAATATCAATAATCTCTATCTTCTTTGATCAAATTGTTCCATGTTTGGGCAGTGAGGTACTCTTCACGCTGGGCCTGAGTCCTTCAGACAAGCCTGTGTTGTCTTTGAATGCTTCCTTGCTTTCTGGTATGCCAAGATATTCTATGGTCATCATTCTCTTCCCTGAACTTTGAATCATCTCTTTCTTAAAGAACTGTTTCCTTTTCTTGTATATATACTGGTATTTAGAGACTACAGTCTTAGTGATGGAGATGCTCATCGCTACTTAGTCCATCATGGTTTCTAGGTCTTTTCAATGCACAGACCTAGAAAATGTCCTTTTTTTTTCCTCTAAGATAACATACATTTTGAACTATAGAATACCATAATCAAAAATGGAACTACAGGATTTTTACTTAAACTTGTCAAACTCAAGTCTTTTTCTACTTCTTCCCATGCCAAAATCCCAGTTCACAATGATTATTGACAGTCTCAAAATTCTTCTTAGTTGCTTTCTTTATGTTATAATCCCTGGGAATGTACACTAAGATGATTATGTTTTAAAGTCACTTGGTATAGTTCCTCTCTGTTTGGTTATGCCACTAACTTTAAATACAATTAAGTGCATTTGTTCCATTTGTGAGGTTAGTTTTTTTTTAGTTGTTGATAGAGTGTAATATGATTCTTATTTTGTGTTAAGCACTTTACATCCTGTATCTCATTTAATACTGTATCAACAATAGGAAATAGTGTTAAAATTCACTTTTTGCATGTAAAGATTTAGACAATAGTTACTAAAATCTGGGCCCAGACCATTCCTAATAAATTGGGAAAAAGCACAGAATCTTAGTAGCTCTGAACCCACAAGTCTCCTATCCAAAGTATTTCTATATATTATGCTCAGTCTAGCCCACTCAAAGCTAAATGTGAAAACTGTTAAATAGCTCATATAACCCTGTCATAAGCATATATTGTTTAACATCCAGCACTGATCCCCCTTAAATCACAGTAACAATACTTCCTATATCTTTGAAGGACCCACAGGTCTTTGGAGACCTTATTGAGCTACACTGTTAAGCCTTGCCTGTTGGACTTTTTAATTACATATCTGCATACATCAGGTTTTTCTTTCTTCCAGTTTTAGTGAGATATAATTGGCATACAGCATTATATAAATTTAAAGTGCACAACATAATGATTTGACTTCCATACGTTATGAAATGATCACCACAAGTTTAGTGACGGTCCATGACCTCATACAGATACAAACTACAAGAAAAAAATAAAAAAAATTTTTTCCTTGTGATGAGAACTCTTAGGATTGACTCTCTTAACAACTTTCGTCTATAACATACAGTTGTGTTCATTATATTAATCATGTTGTACATTACATCCCTTGTACTTATTTATCTTATAACTGGAAGTTTATACCTTTTGACCATTTCTGTCACCATACAAAGATATTACATTGCTACTGACTACACTGTCCACACTGTATATTTCATCCCTGTGACTCATTTATTTTGTAACTGGAAGTTTATACCTCTTAATTTCCTTCATCTATTTCATTCATCCTTTAAAAATCCTGAGGTATTTTTAAATTTTGAAAATTTTAAATACTTGGAAGCATTTAAAAATTTTTATTTTGTTTTAAATCTTAAATAATTTTATGGATCTAAAATTCATGTACAAACAAGGTCCACTTATATTCCTATATCCCCTCTATTCCTTTAGGTGTCCATTTACATATTTTTAAAGAATCATCCTTCCATTTTTTAAATAAAGGAAAATACTAAAATTGTATATATGTGTATGTATCTCTATGTATATGTATGTATTTCCCCCCTTCTCCTATAAACAGTAGCATTTTATTCATACTTTTCTCACCTGCTTTTTTCATTTAATATAACCTAGGAATTGCTTCATAACTGTATATAACAATATTCCTCATTCTTTTTCTAGCTGGATAGTACTCCATTGTTTATTTTACCAGTCTTATATTGATGGATGTTTGGTTCATTTCTTTACTTCTGCCACATTAAATAGGTTCTAAAGAATAGCTTGGTGCATACCTCTCTTAGCATTTTTTCCCCAGCAGATCTTTAGGACAGATTCCTACAAATTGGATTACTAAGTCAAAAAGTAAATCCACAGATAATTTTGCTATATATCGCCAAATTCCCTTCTGTAGTGGTTGTACCATATTGTATTTCCACCAAAAATGTATGACAATGACTATTTCCCTACAATCTCTCCAATTTTTTTCAATTTTTAGATTTCTATACACTGAAGATATTAATTCTTTGTTTACGATAAAAGTTGCGAATATTATTCCCATTTGTCATATATCTTTTAATTTTGCTTCTTGTGTTGTTATCCATGCACAACACTTATTGTTTGTTTATTTGTTTTGTCTTTTGTGTGGTTTTTGTTTGTAATCAAATTTATCAGTCTTCTCCCTTATTGCTTCTAGATTTTGATTCATGGTGAAAAAGTTTTCCTCATTCCCAGATTATAAAGGAATTCATTCATATTTTCTTTTGGTATATATATATACCTTTACATCTGTGACCCATTTGGAAATTATATTAGAATAAGTTTTATGAGTGAACTCAATTTTATCTTTTTCCCATATGACTGTCACGTTATCCAACCTCACTCATTAAAAAGTCTGTATTTTCCCCACTAATCTGAGATGCCACCTCCCTTGTATATGGCCATTTGCATTTCTAGAGTTTCTATTCTGTCCCTTTGGTTAGTCAGTCTACCTGTATTCATATTCATCTATTTTGTTTAACTCTGGCCTTAATTTCTAAATAACACATTTTACTTTTAGTAGTACTTTGACTGCTACCACTGTTCCTACCACTTACCTATACAACTACCAGTAACAGCAGTGCAATAAGTTATATTTTTAAAAATTCACTGTTGTTACTTCATTTCTCCACATACCAGTGAGGTAGGCAAGAAGGGCCCCATATTTCCTTTTACAGACTAGACTCCATGTCCTATGCCCCTGCTCCTGTACCATCCTGAGCTTTTTTTTTTTTTTTTTTTTTTTTGCGGTACGCGGGCCTCTCACTGTTGTGGCCTCTCCCATTGCGGAGCACAGGTTCCGGACGCGCAGGCTCAGCGGCCATGGCTCACGGGCCCAGCCGCTCCGCAGCATGTGGGATCTTCCCGGACCGGGGCACGAACCCGTGTCCCCTGCATCGGCAGGTGGACTCTCAACCACTGCGCCACCAGGGAAGACCCCTGAGCTATCTTTACCATTTCACCTACCGTGTTGTGTTGAACTATTTCTGAATATAGTTAGAAATTCCTGTGTTGTGTACATACTTGGAATATGGTAAATGCTCAGTGTTTGTTATTGTTAAACTGAGTACAAAAAATGAGACATACTTGAATTAAATGACTTGCCCAAGATGTCACAGGCAGTGGCTGAAGTGGAACCAGAACCCAGGCCTACCTTTTCTCAGGCTAGAGCTCGTTTTATTACACCACATACTGAAGCAGTGAAACAGGGAAAACATCATCCCCAGAAGCCTCTGCCTTGTTCCTCAGAGCTCTGTGCTCTGTGGATCACAGCCAGGCAGTACACAGCCTCCTGGTAGTCTGTGGAATGGGTTCATTATGCAAAAACGGTCTGGGAGATCCTCTCTGTCAGCCCCAAAAAGGCAAAAAAGAGGAAACTGTAAAGGAAGTATAAGCTTTTATCAAAAGACCACTTTGACGTATTCTAAAGTGTGTAATTATCAAATAATTCTGATTTTTTGTGACTAATTATGTATACATAATTTTCATATTCAAATTTTCTAAATAACTATTTGGCATCCAACCATTTGCTTCCTAATCTCCTATTTGAAAATATATTCATCTGAATAAAGAACTACAATTCTTCAGGTCATACAAATCTATCTGAACACCTCTGTTTACTGCCAGCCTACTCTAGTCCATATGTTACATATTTTAACATGTGATAAGGTAACCTTCCTTTGGACATTTACAAGAAAGAAACTGTATTAGCTGCTAGTAAAATTATAATATAAAATGTTCACCCGTGGTTTACTTTACACAATACTATATCAAATGAATATTTTGGAGTTGTTTTGCTTTGTTTTGTTTTCTATTTCCAAGTTATACGATCACCCAATTATGATGAAGTAAAACTCTGTCTTGCCTCTAGAAAAGTATATAATCCTTATTTTGGCTTCTTCCTCTCTGATGACTAAATTGGAAATTCCTCAAAGCTGTAATTCAAAGCCATAGGTGACCTTAAAGAAATGATTTTTTATATGCTACCTTTTATTTTAAGGTAACTTTTCAAATGTGGACCATGCGTTCCATTATATTTAGCTGTCAAGCATGGCCTTCATTTGCATTTCTTCCCACTGCTATAATTTTGAGAACTGGCAGGTGACCAAAGAAGAAAAAAATGTGCATCTACCATCTACAGTGCAATGTAGGCTTTTTAAATTATAATTAGGTAGCATAGATATTCATGATTAGATCAAGGTCAGAGGAGCAGAACGTCAGAGCTAAGAACTTAAAGGTACAAAGAATAGAAATATTGCTTTCTAAAGTTTTTCTTTTTTAAATAGTAATGGCTACAATCTTTAAGTTTTTCAACAAAGCATTTAAAATAGCTCATCTGTTTTATTTTAAAATGTGCACGCCTGGTGTGTTTGCCATGCACGTTTAAAATGGAGCTTGAAGTTTCGGTTGCATTTTCACTTCAGGTTTTTTTTTCAGCTTCCCATTTCTGCTCCTGGTGCAGAAGACCAATCTGGGGATTATAATGACGATGGATTTTTCTTTTTAAGGCTGAGTCTACAAGACACACAAAATTATTTGTACAGAAGGCATGAGTTTTCTATTAAGTCTAATAGATTAATCCAGGAAGGTGGTGTGATGTTTAGATGTAGAGGTTTTCACGGGGACATCCCTCCTAACACTCGGGATAACTACCTTTGGATGGGACAATGGGCGCTCCCTTTGGGTAGACAGATTACCATATAGCTCCTTTTCTTGACCACTCTAACTTACTGGCTCCCTCTCAGTCCATCTGATCAATTTAGGTTTATTACTTCCTCTTCTCTCTGACTTACAACCCATGTAGTTCATTGTCCGCTCTTGGGTACCTTTTCTCCTCTCACAGTCTCCTAATGGGGAGCCCTCCGATTTACTCTAGGGACCCCACTCTTCTCACCCTCTTTCCTTAAGTAACCTCTAGTCCCACAGCTTTTAATGCCAACTATACACCAAACGCTCACTTTCACTTGACCTCTCTCCTCACCTTGAAACTCATATATCCGACTTCCTATTCAACATTTCGATTTTGTTACCTAGCAGTCATCTCAAATTTAACCTGACCAAAACTCAACTCTTGATTCACCCAACTGCAAACGGATTCCATTCTTGTCTTCTCCATCTTCATGTAAGTCACCGAAACCCAGTGGTTTAAGGGGAAGGAAAGTAGCATCCTCAAATCTTCTCATTTCTTCAACGTCTCCCCACATTGGAAGATCCTATTGATTCTCTAACAACACATCCCATTCTGTTCGCTTCTCTTCTTGCTGTTTTATGTCCAAGTCATCACGACTTCTTACCTGTATTCCAGCTTCCTCTCTTGTTCCTTAAAATCCATTATGCATACAACTACTAGAGTTCCAGAGTAACTTTTTAAAAATATACATCATATGTCCACTCTGCATAAAATTTCTTCATGGTTTCCCATAACATGGAGAATAAACTCCAAGCTCCTTACTTTTGGCCTGTAAAGTCTGACCCTAATCAAATCTTAGACCTCATCTCCTTCCAACATTCTACCTGAGCTACTGCCTCATTGGCCTTTCCTGTTCCTGAGCTTCTCCCTTCTCATTTCTACTTCATGACATGCCTGATATATGCTTCCTCCAGGTCTTTTTGCCTATTTCCAGTCTATTCAATCCTCAGTTCAAACGTCAACTCTTTAGGTGTCCTCTACACCCTACCCACAATCAGTCTCTATCTTATCACCTCATTTTGTTTTCATCATTGAACTCACCTAATATTTCCCTGCTTGTTTAGTGTCTTCTCAGGGATCTCTAGATCTTGTTCACTACTATATTGTTAAGGCCTAGAAAAGTCCCTGACACATAGTAGGTACGTAATAAATATGTTAAATGAATGAATGATTGCATTCACATTTGTTTGGCATCAATTATGCACACTTGGAGGGCTAAAATTTTAGACCTCATTCATACCTAATCATTTCTTGTTCTTAACCATTTTGTTTTTGCTGCTTCGTATCACCATATCAGGTACAATTTTACTTGTTTAAATAAATTAATTTTTCAAAGTGTGTATTCAAGGCAGTGCTACTCAAAACTTGGTCCATGGGGTAGTGCTGATCATAAACTGTTTGTTACTGGTGTGCAACATAGAAAATAAAGACACTGAGAGAAAACATGTAGAAATATTATGGAAAGTTACCTCATATGTCTGTTGAATCTAATAATCAAAAGATCAGGTTTTATATTTTGTATCTTTGTTTTTATTTTATTTTTTAGGTATTCCATTTTATCGTATTTCACAAATGTATTGACCATGATAGTTGAGAATTTTTTTTAAAAAACTTATCTTTTAACACAGCTAGTTTCAGAAGCGCTAATCCGAACTACCTTTGATATGATATTACCTACTACGATAGTGGTATTTAACTACTTAATAAGACTGGAGGTATCAATTTATCATGCATAAAAGCAGATCCAAATTTATCTTGTGACAAATAGTGATTTGTTTATATGGAAAAGAACTAGTGAGTTTAAAACATATTACATTCAATAAAGTCCTGAATTTAAAACATAGGAAGGAAACTGGGGAGAATACCTCTTGAAATAACCCTTCATCCTGAAAATAGTTATTGTTTAATAATGAAGTCTTTTTGAAAGCACAGAGTAAGTTGGATCAATGCCAGTAATGACCCTCCTGTCTACATGGTATTGTTTCGCAAGAGTTGAGCAGAGAACAGGTTGATGAGCAACAGAGGTAAGACGAGAAGGAAATGTCAGGAAGTTAAGCCTCCTAGCCCAGACCTGTTCAAATTAAGTCTCTAGACTGTTCATCAAGACATTCTCAGTTTTCATCTTACCAAAATCTTAAGTAAACTAATTGAAACAGCTGGGAATAGTCTCCTAATAGAGAAGTTCTTTCTCCAATAGTAAAGAGATGTCCCAATGACTTCCTTGTTAAGAGACACAGACCTTGGTCACTCACAGGTGCTTCTGTTCTCTTGGCCTTCTCAGTTCTGGTCTGGCCACAGTGACTAAGAGGCAGTAGTGACTGTAGATATGAGCCTATCTCCTGCCAGCAATTATCCCGACCTACTTCCACTTGACCTCAACACACTTCACAGAGGCCTCTGCTGTAATCACTCTTGGTCACTACCAATTTGGGCTGGATTGGATTCAGTGACTTAGAGGTGAAAGGCTCCATATTCCATTACCAGGCTCCCAGCTTCCTCAATTAATCAAAGACTGACATAATAGGTCTATTACAACTCTTAAAGAAAAGACCAGATCAAATCTCTATCATCACTCTATAACCATAAAAAGAAATATTAATAAATACCCTTTATTTAAATATAAAAACCAATAGTCTTTGGCATTTAAATGAACTTGGTTAGAAGGCATTTCACCTAGCATTTTACTATAGGAAACTTGAACATAATTAAAATGATGATCAAACTATTACCTGAGTTTCTACAGCAGCTTTCTTTGGAGAAACTCCAACATTTTTATATTTATTTTATCGTTTATCCTGCAACCATGGTTTGGTGTCTTGGTAATTTGTGAAAGGGTTTATCTGGTCAAAAGGAGTGCTATGAAAAGTTGTATCATGATGGCACAGCTGAACTGCTAACCAAACCGGGATCTCTTATCTGTCATTGAATCAGGAAGTCCTAATGGAGTCAAAGAAAAGGTGAAATCTGAAAGATCATAAAAGAAGCAACAATGAGATTGCAAATCACTAGCAGTAAGTGATTGCAAACATCTAAAGCAATAAAATACTTCTGATGCTAAAGCAACAGCCATATAAACCCAGAGGAAACTACTGGAAAAGTCAAAAGCCAACTAATCTAATCTGAACTTTTAGTGACACTATCAACATACACAAAGTCATTTGAAGAGTTCAAAGTTTAACCTTATGTCTGAAATTCAAGGATAAAGTCAAAGCAGAGAAAATATTTCCTTTCATCTACATGTCAAAATAAGAGACCGCCTCCTACCTAACAAGGAAAGTGCGGATTATTTATATGGCAATTTATATTAAAAAATAGTACTAGTTCTTTGTGTTAAGGCTGTAAATGAAACTTCAGGTTGTCTTATTCATTAATGTGTTCAAGTTAGAGGCTTCTGAGAGATTCTGAAATCTTTTACTTTGGTGCTTTATTTTGTCACCTTTCTTCCCTTTTTAATATGCTTCCACTGATCTTAGCTTTTTCATTTTTTACATCATCTGTCAGGCACCACCTTGGGCTGGTCACCAGGATGCCAGAACCCTTGTCAGAAGCTTACTCCTTTGAATTCAACCCCTTGGGTGCTAAAATCTTCTCAATCACTTTACTGCCTTTCATCCTTACAATTGCCATCTTTCTGATTGACATTTTGGAAACTTGAAGAACAGTTCTTTTACTAATATGTAATATTTCCAATTGCTTGCAGGTTGCTCCCTCCTGACAACCTTTGGGGTGTTTGTTAATGCACTAAAAACATGCTGTCTGCAGTATTGCCACCTTGGCGGAGGTGTGACAAGCTGGTTAGACCATGCCAAGGAAAAAAATGGCGGCCGCTACAGTGAGCTCCATGTGGAAGACACAAAATTTTTCTTCACCCTTCTCTCTCTCTTCATTTTTCAGCTCCTCTACAGAATGTGCCTTATGCAGGTGAGGAAAGGCAATTAATACTACCCCTAGCAACAACCAAATGACTGCATGTTAACATAACAAGTGAACATTTATTTTCACCCCAACAAGTGCTTCCCATATACTTCATTAGGCTGTTATCATATAAATACATTACAGGCTCTAATTTTAAAAGCTAAGTGGGGTCACACAGAGGCATACCTGAGGAGGACCTGGGTGTGATGTTTCTCCTATAGAACTATGAATGTCTGTCAGTAGGTGCAGACAATACTTCAGAGAATTTGTCATAAGGCCTAAGAGTAATGCACAAATATGAGATCTATGGATAATTACCCAACTACTCCCTTCCAAAGGTTTTGCCTTCCTCCTTGACCAAGCCTTTAAAAACTGGTACTAACAAGTAGCTAACATGGCTGGTTTGAGCACCACCCCCCACCGTGCTCTTAAGTATAAATACTAATTAACAAACGATTCTTTCCCCACCAATTCTTAGTTCCCTCGGTGAGCCAGTCCCTATGCTATGAGGAAATCAGGGGGAAAATACTAAGTCCAAAGGACTGTTCACAAGTATATGTGATTTTAATACAATTTTAATGTAGTAATGGTCAAAGAGTCACTTACTTATGAAGAAATATAAATGATTATAAAAGTCTTTGAAGAAATTTGGGACTCTGCATTACTAACCTCTACCTTGGAATTAGATGGCTAATGAGTGAGCTATATTCTTAAATCACAGAATAATAGAGCTGGGAAAAAACTTAGAGATTAACTTATTCAACTACTTCATTTGTTGAAGAGGAAACTGAGGCTCAGAAAAATTAAGTGATTTTGAAGGGGATAAGGAGGTCATACAGTGAATAGCAGTGAAGGAAAAGCAGAATCTACCTTCTTATTCTTAGTACAATGCTTGCTTCTCTAAACCAGGGGTCAGCAAATTATTACCTGCAGGCCAAATCAGCCCACTGCCTTTTTCACATGTCCTGCAAGGTAAGAAGGTTTTTATATTTTTCTATGGTTTAAAACAATCAAAAGAATAGAAATGTTTTGTAGCAAAAGACAATTATATGAAATTCAAAATTCAGTGTCCGTACCCACAGACATAGAAAACAAATTTATGATTACCAAAGGGGAAGGTGGGGGGTGGGGAGGATAAATTAGGAGTTTGGTATACACACTACTATATATAAAATTGGTAACCAACAAGGACCTACTGTATAGCACAAGGAACTATACTCAATATTTTGTAATAGCTTTAAGGGAAAAGAATCTGAAAAAGAATATATATATATATATATATATATATATATGAATATATGAATCACTTTGTGGCACACCTGAAACTAACACAACAATGTAAATCAACTATACTTCAATTAAAAAAAAGAAAGTAGCCCGTGCACAGCAACAAAGACCCAGTGCAGCCAGAAATAAATAAAGTTAAATTCAAAAAAAAAAGGAAGAAAGTACAATTGTTAGAAAAGGATAAGTATAGAACTTCTGTTTGGTTAGAAGGATCCTGTCCTTCTAACCAAACAGAATAAAAACTTCTTTAAAAGAAAAAAAATTCAGAATCCATAAATAAACTTTTATTGTAACACAACCACTCCTGTTTGTTTGTCATAGTATGTCTGCTTATGCATGAAAACAGCAGAGCTGAGTACTTGCAACAGAATCCACATGTGGAAATATTGTCTATCTGGCCTTTTACACAAAAGTTTGCTGACCCTTGTTCTAAACAATGCATGAAAGCTAGGCTGACTTAGCAGATTCAACCTCTCTCTTGACTCCACAATAGTAGATGGAACAAAAACACAAAATTACTACCTGTATATATGTCATTAATAGCATGAAAACACACTCCCTCTTGCAAGAGCATCAGAATCCCAACTAACTGCTGAGTAATCATCAACAGGAAGACACTGGGACTCACCAATAAAGATACCCCACATCCAGAGATAAAGGAGAAGTCTCAATGAGATGGTAGGAGGGACTCAATCACAATAAGATCAAATCCCATAACTGCTGGGTGGGTGACTCACAAACTGGAGAACACTTATACCACAGAAGTCCACCTGCTGGAGTGAAGGTTCTGAGCCCCACATCAGGCTTCCCAACCTGGGGGTCTGGAAGAATTCCCAGAGAATCAGACTTTGAAGGCTAGTGGGATTTGATGGCAGGACTTTCACAGGACTAGAGGAAACAGAGGTTCCACTCTTGGAGGGCACACACAAAATAGTGTGTGCATCAGGACCCAGGGGGAAGGAGCAGTGACCCCATAGGAGACTGAACCAGACCTACCTGCTAGTGTTGGAGGGTCTCCTGAAGAGGCGGGGGTGGCTGTGACTAACTGAGGGGACAGGGACACTGGCAGCAGAAGTTCTGGGAAGTACTCCTTGGCGTGAGCCCTCCCGGAGTCCACCATTAGCCCCACCAAAGAAACTGTAGGCCTGAGTGCTGGGTTGCCTCAGGCCAAACAACCAACAGGGAGGGAACTCAGCCCCACCCATCAGCAGACAAGTGGATTAAAGTTTTACTGAGCTCTGCCCACCAGAGCAACACCCAGCTATACCCACCACCAGTCCCTCCAGTCAGGAAGCTTGCACAAGCCGCTTAGATAGACTCATCCACCAGAGGGCAGAGAGCAGAAGCATGAAAAACTACAATCCTGAAACCTGTGGAACAAAAACCACATTCACAGAAAGATAGACAAAATGAAAAGGCAGAGGACTATGTACAAGATGAAGGAACATGATAAAACCCCAGAAAAACAACTAAATAAAGTGGAGACAGGCAAACTTTAAGAAAAAGAATTCAGAATAATGATAGTGAAGATGATCCAGGACTTCAGAAAAAGAATGGAGGCAAAGATCGAGAAGATGCAAGAAATGTTTAACAAAGACCTAGAAGAATTAAAGAACAAACGTCTAGAAGAATTAAAGAACAAACAAACAGAAATGAACAATACAATAACTGAATTGAAAAATACACTAGAAGGAATCAATAGCAGAATAACTGAGGCAGAAGAATGGATAAGTGACCTGGAAGACAGAATGGTAGAATTCACTGCTGCAGAACAGAATAAAGAAAAAAGAATGAAAAGAAATTAAGACAGCCTAAGAGACCTCTGGGACAACATTAAACACAACAACATTCGCATTATAGGGGTCCCAGAAGGAGAAGAGAGAGAGAAAGGACCCAAGAAAATATTTGAAGAGATTATAGTCGAAAATTTCCCTAACATGGGAAAGGAAATAGCCACCCAAGCCCAGGATGTGCAAGAGTCCCAGGCAGGATAAACCCAAGGAGAAACACGCCGAAACACATAGTAATCAAATTGACAAAAGTTAAAGACGAAGAAAAATTATTAAAAGAAACAAGGGAAAAACGACAAATACAAGGGAACTCCCATAAGGTTAAGAGCTGATTTCTCAGCAGAAACTCTACAAGCCAGGAGACAGTGGCACGATATACTTAAAGTGATGAAAGGGAAGAACCTACAACCAAGATTACTCTACCCCGCAAGGATCTCATTCAGATTCCACTGAGAAATCAAAAGCTTTACAGACAAGCAAAAGCTAAGAAAATTCAGCACCACCAAACCACCTCTACAACAAATGCTAAAGGAATGTCTCTAAATGGGAAACACAAAAGAAGAAAAGGACCTACAAAAACAAACCCAAAACAGTTAAGAAAATGGTAATAGGAACATACATATCAATAATTACCTTAAATATGAATGGATTAAGTGCTCCAACCAAAAGACACAGCCTTGCTGAATGGATACAAAAACAAGATCCATATACAAGCTGTCTACAAGAGGCCCACTTTAGACCTAGGGACACATACAGACTGAAAGTGAGGGGGTGGAAAAAGATATTCCATGCAATTGGAAATCAAAAGAAAGCTGGAGTAGCAATACTAATATCAGATAAAATGGACTTTAAAATAAAGAATGTTATAAGAGGCATGCAAGGACACTACATAATGATCAAGGGATCAATCCAAGAAGAAGATATACCAATTATAAATATATATACACCCAACGTAGGAGCACCTCAATACATAAGGCAAATGCTAACGGCTCTAAAAGAGGAAATCGACAGTAACACAATAATAGTGGGGGACTTTAACACCTCACTTACACCAATGGACAGATCATCCAAACAGAAAATGAATAAGGAAACACAAGCGTTAAATGACACAATAGACCAGATAGATTTAATTGATATTTATAGGACATTCCATCCAAAAACAGCAGATTACACTTTTTTCTCAAGTGCCCACGGAACATTCTCCAGGATTGATCACATCTTGGGTCACAAATCAAGCCTTGGTAAATTTAAGAAAACTGAAATCATATCAAGCATCTTTTCTGACCACAACACTATGAGATTAGAAATCAATTACAGGGGAAAAAATGTAAAAAACACAAAAACAGGGCTTCCCTGGTGGCGCAATGGTTGAGAGTCTGCCTGCCGATGTAGGGGACACGGGTTCGTGCCCCGGTCCGGGAAGATCCCATATGCTGCGGAGCGGCTGGGCCCGTGAGCCATGGCTGCTGAGCCTGCGCATCCGGAGCCTGTGCCCCGCAACGGGAGAGGCCACAACAGTGAGAGGCCCGCATACCGCAAAAAAAAAAAAAAAAACAAAAAAAAAACACAAAAACATGGAGGCTAAACAATGTGTTACTAAATAACCAAGAGATCACTGAAGAAATCAGAAAATACCTAGAGACAAATGACATTGAAAACATGATGATCCAAAACCTATGGGAAGCAGCAAAAGCAGTTCTAAGAGGGAAGTTTACAGCAATACAATCCTACCTCAAGAAACAAGAAAAATCTCAAATAAACAATCAAACCTTACACCTAAAGGAATTAGAGAAAGAAAAACAAAGAAAACCCAAAGTCAGTAGAAGGTAAGAAATCATAAAGATCAGAGCAGAAATAAATGAAATAGAAACGAAGAAAACAATAGCAAAGATCAATAAAACTAAAAGCTTGTTCTTTGAGAAGATAAACAAAATTCATAAACCTTTAGCCAGGTTCATCAAGAAAAAGAGGAAGAGGACTCAAATCAATAAAACTAGAAATGAAAAAGAAGTTACAATGGACATCACAGAAATATAAAGCATCATGAGAGACTACTACAAGCAACTCTGTGCTAATAAAATGGACAACCTGGAAGAAATGGACACAGTCTTATAAAGGTATAACCTTCCAAGACTGAACCAAGAAGAAACAGAAAATATAACAGACCAATCACAAGTAATGAAGTTGAAACTGTGATTAAAAATCTTCCAACAAACAAACCTGATGGCTTCACAGATGAATTCTATCAAACATTTAGAGAAGAGCTAGCACCCATCCTTCTCAAACTCTTCTAAAAAATTGCAGAGAAAGGAACACTCCCAAACTCATTCTATGAGGCCACCACCACGCTGATAACAAAATCAGACAAAGATACTACAAAAAAAGAAAATTACAGACCTATATCACTGATGAATATAGATGCAAAAATCCTCAACAAAATACTAGCAAACAGAATCCAACAACACGTTAAAAGGATCACACACCATGATTAAGTGTGATTTATCCCAGGGATGCAAGGATTCTTCAATATACACAAATCAATCAATGTGGTACACCAGATTAACAAATTGAAGAATAAAAACCATATGATCATCTCAATAGATGCAGAAAAAGCTTTTGACAAAATTCAACACCCATTTATGATAAAAACTCTCCAGAAAGTGGGCATAGAGGGAACCTACCTCCGCATAATAACCATATATGACAAATCATAAAAGACAAACCCACAGCAAACATCACTCTCAATGGTGAAAAACTGAAAGCATTCCCTCTAAGATCAGGAACAAGACAAGGATGTCCACACTTGCCACTATTATTCAACACAGTTTTGGAAGTCCTAGCCACGGCAATCACAAAAGAAAAGGAAATGAAAGGAATACAAATTGGAAAAGAAGTAAAACTGCCACTGTTTGCACATGACATAATATTATACATAGATAAGCCTAAAGATGTGAGCAGAAATTACTAGAGGTAATCAATGAATTTTGTAAAGTTGCAGGATAAAAATTAATGCACAGAAATCTCTTGCATTCCTGTACGCTAACAATGAAAGATCAGAAAGGGAAATTAAGGAAACAATCCCATTCACCATTGCAACAAAAAGAATAAAATACCTAGGAATAAACATACCTAAGGAGGTAAAATACCTGTACTCAGAAAAACTGTAAGACACTGATGAAACAAATCAAAGATGACACAAACAGATGGAGAGATATACCATGTTCTTGGATTGGAAGAGTCAATATCATGAAAATGACTATACTACCCAAAGCAATCTACAGATTCAGTGCAATCCCTAGGAAATTACCAGTGACATTTTTTACAGAACTAAAACAAACAATCTTAAATTTTGTATGGAGACACAAAAGAACCCAAATATCCAAAGCAATCTTGAGGGGAAAAAATGGAGCTGGAGGAATCAGAGTCCCTGACTTCAGACTATACTATAAAGCTACAGTAATCAAGACAATATGGTACCAGCACAAAAACCGAAATATAAATCAATGGAACAGGATAGAAAGCCCAGAGATAAACCCACGCACCTATGGTCAACTAGTCTATGACAAAGGAGGCAAGGATACACAGTGGGGAAAAGACAGCCTCTTCAGTAAGTGGTACTGGAAAAACTGGACAGCTACATGTAAAAGAATGAAATTAGAACACTCCCTAACACCATACACAAAAATAAACTCAAAATGGATTAACAACCTAAATGTAAGACTGGACACTATAAAATTCTTAGAGGAAAACATAGGAAGAACACTCTTTGACATTAATCACAGCAAGATCTTTTTTGACCCACCTCCTAGAGTAATGGAAATAAAAACGAAAATTAAAAAATGGGCCTAAGGAAACTTAAAAGTTTTTGCACAGCAAAGGCAACTGTATACAAGATGAAAAGACAACCCTCAGTATAGGAGAAAATATTTGCAAAGGAATGAATGGACAAAGGATTAATCTCCAAATATATAAACAGCTCATGCAGCTCAATATTAAAACAAACAACCCAATCAAAAAATGGGCAGAAGAAGACCTAAATAGACATTTCTCCAAAGAAGACATACAAATGGCCAAGAGGCACATGAAAAGCTGCTCAACATCACTTATTATTAGAGAAATGCAAATCAAAACTACAATGAGGTATCACCTCACACCAGTTAGAATGGCCATCATCAGAAAATCTACAAACAACAAATGCCGGAGAGGGTGTGGAGAAAAGGGAACCCTCTTGCACTGTTGGTGGGAATGTAAATTGATACAGCCACCATGGAGAACAGTATGGAGGTTCCTTAAAAAACTAAAAATAGAATTACCATATGACCCAGCAATCCCACTACTAGGCATATACCCAGAGAAAACCATAATTCAAAAAGACACATGCACCCCAATGTTCATTGAAGCACTACTTACAAGAGCCAGGTCATGGAAGCAACCTAAGTGTCCATCAACAGACGAATGGATAAAGAAGATGTGGTACATATATACAATGGAATATTACTCAGCCATAAAAAGGAACGAAATTGGGTAATTTGTAGAGACATGGATGGATCTAGAGACTGTCATACAGGGTGAAGTAAGTCAGAAAGAGAAAAACAAATATTGTATATTAACACATATATGTGGAATCTAGAAAAATGGTACAGATGAACCGGTTTGCAAGGTAGAAATAGAGACACAGATGTAGAGGGCAAACGTACGAACATCAAGGGGGGAAAGCGGCGGGGTGGTGGTGGTGGTGGTGGTGGTGTGATGAATTGGGAGATTGGGATTGACATGTAGACACTGATGTGTATAAAATTGATGACTAATAAGAACCTGCTGTATAAAAAAAATAAAAATCTAGAGGGGCTACATCCAAGATTCTGAAAGAAACTGGGGATGTGCTTCTCTGACTTCTTCCAAGTACGCAGTCTGATTCATGTGCTGGAGATTGGTTTGTCACCCATGCTAGAGACCAACACCCATCCTCTTCTACTAAGTGGGTTTTCAGATTCTTAAAGAAAAAGGCCGCAGAATATATTACATTATATTCACACAGAAAATATAAGTAAAGCCAAGCCAAATGAATCAGCTTTTTCTAAAACCTCAACTCCAAAAACTCTTTCTTCACAGGAGTTAATATTTCACTTCATGTTGCCAAAAAAAAACAAACTTCCAGCAATGGTATCAGAGAGACTTGGTGTTGGGAAATACTTTCACTGAGGCTGAAGTCTGATCTGGTAGACTCTATTCTCATGTTAACTTCCCCCTTCCATTCCAAGAAACTCATTTGAACATATTTATCACTACAGGGTAGAAACAGTTTGTAAATCCAGGTTAGCTGTGTCTAACATATGCCAGCAGTATTCAAACACAGTTTCAGATGATAGAGTAACTGCCTGGAAACTATTTGGATTATTTTAACATAACTGAACTAAGAGAATCCACGTTACACTTTGGGTGCTTGTTCCTGCAATAAGTAAATGTAACAACTGCTATTTATTAGCTTCTACATAATGCTGGAGTTGTGATGGGCTTCCCTAACTTTTAATCATAAGAGCCCTCAACCAGCTAAGGTCTTTTGCTAACTGTTGATGGTTAGACTTCAAGCTTTGGTAGTGGGTGTATTCTTTTAACCTCAGAAGGGGAGGAGAAAGATGGTAGTTTTGTAAGCTTGGATAGACACTCTAAGCCACAGCTTTGACACACAAGTAAAAGCATGATGCCTATTTAGTTCTAGGGTAACATAGGTGAGCAGATAAGATGTGCATATCTACAGGTGAACTTTTAAAACATATCACCATTTGCATCCCACACACTTTAATCACTGTCTCCCATATTGTTCTAGAACTGTACTGTTCAATATGGTAGCCACTTGTTGCTCTTGAGCACTTGGAATGTGCCTTGTCCAAAATGAAACATACTATACGTGTAAAATACCAGATTTTGAAGGCTCAATATGAAAAAAGAACAATGTAAATATCTCATTAATAATTTCTATATTGATCGTGCTAAAATATTTTTACTTTATTGGGTTAAATAAATGTATTAGATTTTTAAAAATATCATGAAAACATCTTAGAATGGAGAAATTAATCATGAGTACAAAATTACTAATGGTTCCATGGGATGCCTCGAACCTTCTGTGCAAATAGCACAAATTACTGATTCTTACCTTCATAATGTAGTGACACCTGATTTTTTTTTTTTACTAAGTTCGAGTCTTCTCTGCAAACTGTTACATATTTTTAAATTTAACATAAATTAGAATAAATTTTGATAAGCTAATTTTTAAGCATATCACCAAATCTAGATGCCTAGTTTATTGCAAAGAATACTAATACTTATTGATCACCTATATGTGTCAGAGCCTCTAAAAGATGACTTCACAGTGTCTAATTTAACCCCCAAAGCAAGCCTACAGGGCAGATTTTACTATTCTAAATCTGAGTCTCAGAGACATTAAGTGACTTGCAATTGGTTCTTGGTTACCCTACTAGCATATGGCAGAGTGGCTATCCCTACCCCAGGCTGGTATCAATGCCCACACTTTGCTGTTACCCACTATGCCTCTCTTGCAGCTGGGTTAAAAATCCCTGGTACAGACTATACAGGTTCCAAAATCATATACAGTAATGTTATACCAGAAACTTCAAAGAAAATGTTTAGAATGTACTTCTCAAGGGAGGCAGAGGTAACTTCCATTGGGATAGGCTGGAATAAGATTTTTGCCTCCAGATGAAATAATCACCAGTATAAAGGCGATCAAAATACCAAGAATAAAACATCATCGAATTCCATATTTTAAATTTAGTAGCCATTATTGACCTTCAGTTCCAAGACATACATTTAAAATATGTTGATATTAAGGCCAATGATGTTGCCATTTGACATTACTGGCCATTCAAAGGTGAAAATGAATCTTTATTGACAGCAGTTATTCCTGAATTCTCAGAGGCTTGTATGAAATAAAAGTATTGAAAATTTTTAAAGGAGATGATTTCAGAACTTGAGGCAGAAGCAGAAATGATTTCAAGCTTTCAAGATATCGGGGCCTTTTTTTAGATTATGCAATATATTAATACTGCTTCACTAAAGATTAATAGTACATTTGCCACATTATTAAGTTAACAGGTTTCTGTGTCTGTGATTCATGCCGATAATAACTTTATTCCTGTTAACAATAATTCTCACTTGAAATCAGTAACAGAAACTTTCAAGTTGTGCTGAGATCCTTTCAGTCTTAGAGTAGTTCTGCTGCCAGCACTATTTTAAAAACCATCATTCATTTGCCTCTGACTGGGGATACATGCTTAATATTTTGATTGAACTAGGGCAGAACTAGCTAATACTCCCTTCCCTCTTGCCATCTGTACCCAACCAAAACAATCCTGTTTACAGTCCCAAGGGTCAAATTAAAGATTGGAAGATAAATTATCACCAGGACATATTTTATACAGATAGAAAGAATCTCAGTGAAAATGTGGTCCATTCCTGGATTTAGGCAGTTAACATAGCAATAGGCTCATTTTACAACTGGTGGGCTGGTTAGCAGCTGTACTGACTTATGACTCTGCTTCTCCTTATACCTTCTCGAATTGCACAACTGATAATAGAGAAGGAGTTAGTGAAGGTTTCAAACAAGAAGCTGTCATCTGGGTGTTTGAGCCGGGTTGCTCTCCCAGGATGGAGGTAAGGCAGGACTCCTAATGTAGTTCACACACTGTAAGAAAAAATGGAGAATCCACTCCTCAAGGACAAGACTTGGGTTGACTTTCTCGCCAAGCCACTCAGTAGCTTTGTGTGCCTCTGGGAATGAAAGAAATACTCTGTGCTACTAATGATAATGACAAAGATGTGATTATTGCAACACAGCTCATGAACTATAAAAGTGAGGAGATGCCCCTTTTCCTGTGACATTGTACTTTAGTTCTGATGTTGTGACCTAATGAGAGGTTAGGAATACTTGAAGAGACTCCAAGTTAATGTTAGAGTTTTAGTTAGTATTAGGTTTTTTTAAAAAAATGAAGAAATTCTAACACTACCTTGACGGTTTCCAGTGAGGTAGAGGTGTTGTTAGTGTTTTGTTTTTGTTTTCATTTCTGCTACTTTATTGTGCAACTTTTTTCTTGGAGTTCCCTTTTTGGTCCTCTAGTGCCACACAATTAGTTTAAAAGGAGAGTATAGACACAAGTATGTTTTCTCTCCCTTTTCTCGTTTTACTTGGCTTATGTTAAAAACAAGGCCAATCCAGGTAGCCTATAAAGACAGCCTACAACAAGTAATATGTTTCCTCACTGGGTCCCCTCTTAGGGAAAAATCATTCTTACCTATTTCGCCATCAAACTCGATGGTATTTAAAGGATCTAGCCTAGCCCCAAACTATTTTTTAATCCAGGTGAAAATGAAAGTCTTAATACTTTCTACTGGCTTTTGCTTTATTGTTGGGAAAAACAAAAAGCTTATTTGCTTATATGCAAAATTTATTACTTGATTTCTTATGTGTCATCCCAAGCACAAAATTAGGGTCACTTTTACTTTTCCAAGGAAAATTAAGAAGATAGACTAGATGACAAAATATTCGTCCATAAAGAATCAGTAGAACTGTCAATAGACTAGACACAGTTCCTACTCTCCTTTGTCAGTTCATAATCATGACCTTGGAGACCCGGGGAACATCCAGCTCATCTGTCACAGAGTACTGGCAAGGGACAAGAAATCTGCCACAGGACACTTCCTCCAAAGTTACTTTAACCACTGTCTTACTGAATGGCTCTTTCCCCCTTCAAATACAGATTCCTTCAGGATATTATCTGCAGACCATGAATTCCAACCTGAATTTGGGTGGATTTCTTCTGCCAGTTGCAGTAATGAATGTCGTCAGCATCCTACCACTACTACTTTTAGCTCCTTTAATGGAGTATTTCAGCACCTGCCTATTTCCCTCTAAGAGAGATGGCCCATTTCTGTTGGCATGCATTAGTAAGTACAACTTACCATTTCAAGTGAATGGTTTACAACTTTTAAAATAAAAAAACACTGTGCTAGGATCTAAGCTAGCTATATGCTCTGGAGTTGTCTGATTTTGACAAATTGGGAAGAAGGTGAATTTGAGAGTGATTATGTCCAGCTTCTCAAATCTCTACATAGACATCAGTGTCCCATTTTCTTTTCATCCTTTTATGCTTCCTCAGAAGACACACATAAAGACTTGGTGCAACTTCCAATGCCACCAAATGGCCTCTTCTTCTTCAAGTAAAGCAGTCTCTACTCTTAAGTCGATGCTGAGAATGTTCTTAAAAATTAACACAGGTAATGGACCTAAAAAATAATGCTGAGCTACATTTGGGAGGCTTTAACTTCTGAACCAGCAGAAAAATTTATTAAAAGTTAGTCGTATTCACAGCTTTAATATAGTACTTCTTCCAATAGTAAAGTGTAAAACAGTAATTTTCAAACATTTTTTCCAGCTTTATTGAGATATAATTGACATACTGTATAAGTTTAAGGTGCACAGTGTCATGAATTGATGCAAGTCTATACTGCAAAATATTTATCACAATAAGGTTAGTTAACACATCCATTACCTCAAATAATTACAGCCTTGCTGTTGTTATGGTCCACTCCTATTTTTAAAAATTATTTTATTTTATTTATTTTTGGCTACATTGGGTTTTCATTGCTGCGCGTGGGCTTTCTCTAGTTGCAGCGAGCGGGGGCTACTCTTCGTTGCTGTACGCGGGCTTCTCATTGCGGTGGCTTCTCTTGTTGTGGAGCACGGGCTCTAGGAGCGCGGGCCTCAGTAGTTGTGGCACATGGGCTTAGTTGCTCCGCAGCACGCGGGATCTTCCTGGACCAGGGATCAAACCCCTGTCCCCTGCATTGGCAGGCGGATTCTTTGGTCTACTCCCATTTTTTTAAGTGAAAAAAAATGTAGGACTTCTTACTCAGAACACAACCAATAGACTGTAAAATAAAATTTCTGCCAATGAAATGGGAGAGGAGGAGCATTCTGGTCACACTCTCCTCTGCCTCGCTGTGGTCCCTCAGGTGCTGCCGTGGAACAAGACGACAAACGATGGTACAGGAAAACCAGGCTCAATCTAACGACCAGAAATGGAGGTCTCAGCCCCTGCTCTGCTACTGAGCTGCTCCTGAGTGAATTGGAAAAGCCACTTAACCTTTCTTGTCTTCTAGTTCACTTATTTTTTTTATTGAGGGGCATGCCTGAGATAAATATTGGGTCCCTTTGTTCTGTAAGACTTTTGAAATCATTCAGGGTGACATCAGTACCTGGAGCCCAATTGGGACACAGAGTGAAAGCTCTATAAATGTTAACTAATATTGAGTCATCATTTGCAAGGGGCAGGTCTCATTGTTTGGTGAGTATAAACACAAAACAAAGGGAGTTTGAAACGCTTAAGAAATAGCATGGGGCTTCCCTGGTGGCGCAGTGGTTGAGAGTCCGCCTGCCGATGCAGGGGACACGGGTTCGTGCCCCGGTCCGGGAAGATCCCACATGCCGCGGAGCAGCTGGGCCAGTGAGCCATGGCCGCTGAGCCTGCGCGTCCGGAGCCTGTGCTCCGCAACAGGAGAGGCCACAACAGTGAGAGGCCCGCGTACCGAAAAAAAAAAAAAAAAGAAATAGCATGCAATGGCAACTTTATGTCTTATCATCTACTTGAGAAATAACTTCATTGAAATAGCCAAGGTCAAGCAACTGATTCTTTTCTCTTGGCTAACCAGTTGTTCTTCTTAGTTCCTCCTTTGTAGAGATCTGTGAAGACCAAGCAGTCTTCTAGTAACCCATTATTATATATTTTGCTGTTCCTCTGTTTATAAATTAAATTTTAGGGTATGTGCCTCCTATTTACCAAAGCCATCAACAAGATCACATCACAAAGTAGATTTGTTTTTGGAAAGAACTCAAGTGACTAAACTCTCCCTAGTTTATTTTATCTTCAACTGTAGAGGTCTTTAGTGCATATTCTGTTTTGATTTATTCCATAAGCCAGTAACCCTGACATTCTTTATTGTCATAGGTTTAGGCAAACTATAAATCTTAATAGGTTTTGACAGTCCTTAAATCTTAAAAAGTGCTTTTTTTTGTCTGCCAGTGAAATCCAAAACAGTATTAGTGAATGCCCGACACTATTTGAGGATACAAAAGAAAAGACATCGTACCTACCCACAGCAAGTGTACTATTAATATATTGAATGCAGAAGAAAATGGGGGTAAATTTACATTGCAAAATACCAGACACTTTGGCAGTCCTTTACAGAATCATGAAAATTGAGTCTATGCTTCCAAATTATGCTTTAGTACTAAAAAATTTTTTTAATTGGGCTACTTTAGAGAAATATGGTATACAACATGACTGAAAGAACTACTTTAAAAATCCTTCCTGGGGGCTTCCCTGGTGGCGCAGTGGTTGAGAGTCCGCCTGCCGATGCAGGGGACACGGGTTCGTGCCCCGGTCCGGGACGATCCCACATGCCGCGGAGCGGCTGGGCCAGTGAGCCATGGCCGCTGAGCCTGCGCGTCTGGAGCCTGTGCTCCGCAGGGGGAGAGGCCACAACAGTGAGAGGCCTGTGTACCGCCAAAAAAAAAAAAAAAAATCCTTCCTGGGAATTCCCTGGCAGTTCAGTGGTTAGGACTCCACACTTTCACTGCTGACCAGGCGAGGGCTCAGATTCAATCCCTGGTTGGAGAACTAAGATCCCAAAAGCAATGCTGTGCAGCCCAAAAAAAAAAAAAATCCTGAGAATAAGAAATCTTAAATTCACTTGAAATATGAGCAACTTTCTCTTGGACAATTCTCCACTCTTGCATATTTGAAATCATGTCTATTCTTAAAGAAGTGTGTGTGTGCTTTTCTGGATAGAGGAAAGTTAGACAAGAGTTATCTAACATATTGTTTGATGTTAATGAACTAAATATTCCCTATGAAGAGTGGGCAGGAAAAAGAAAGAAACTAGATTCATCTAAAAAAACTGAGCTATATTCTTCTGTATACAGAATACTGAATTCAGTTGTTTCTAAGCCAGACTCCATTCATTTGTTCATTTACATACTTGTTCACTTATTTGCATAATATTTTGCTATGGGAATATAAAGAGGTATGCATCTTTTTAACTAAATGTTTGCTTAAGTTTTCCATATTCTGCTTGTGATTATGGAAGATGAATAAGTTTTATCAGGACATATAAACATAAACCTAGGCTACTTTTTGATAGTAATTTACATAACTGAATTAATCTAACATTAAAATTTACTTTCACTTTGAACCCAAGTACCTTGAAAATTGAGTGAAGTATATAAGTATATAAATTATGAACATACAAATATTTATGAATTCCGAATTGGAACCTAGGCACCTTCATATACATACCCCACTTAACTTCACGATAATTCATCATTTACTAGGTCAAGGGTCTCAAAGATAATGTCTTATTTGAATTCAGACCTTCTAATTCTAAGCCCATTGCATCATCACCATCAACATCATCATTATCGTTATTCCACTTACCAGCCATACATAGTTCTTAGATTATAGAAGTTATCAGTGTTAATTTGGAATCCTGACTGCGATTTCCAATTAAGGCTACGAAGTGAATGAAAAATTTTGTCATCACAATGAGTAGTTGCTCCTGGAGTCCCCCGCTCCCTTTCACATTCAGTCATTCCCCATCATGTTTAAGGAGGCAGATGGTATAGACAATGACGATGCCTAGTGTTTGACATGGATAATCACAGCCCCGGCCAAGAGTGAGGGATAGAGAAATCTCATTCAGTTGGTCAAACTAGAAATTTAATAAAGGGAAAAAAATGAGCTCACTTTCCTTCATCTAGCTCATAAACAGTGCAACGAAAAGAGGAGTGTCTTATTCAAGATAGGACATTCTTGAGTTTATCAGCTAAAGAAAACAACAAGTGTACCAAAGTACCAACAATAAAAAAATCTCCAAACCTTCCAGAATTGTGAAAGGCAAAGGTTTGGTACGCTCAGAGTGTTTCATCAAGACTGTATTTTCCTAACGTTACATGTGACAGATTTGTCTGTTTAAAAGTCAATCTTAGTACACTAAAAATCTAGAATCAGTGATATTGTGATTTATCCTCTGTCATCGTTGGATATCCTTTGTTTTAGCCTTTTTCGGTTCAAAAATGTTTACACCATGAGTATCTCCTTTCCTTACCATTAACTAAAGCCCTGCAGTATGTGGCGTTTAGTAGCTAGCGCTGACACACACAAGTATTGATCTGACTAAAATTAGCCTAATTAAGATTGTTATTAAGCCTTATACAAAGCAGACGTGTACAACACAGCAGGTAGCAATTATCTGGGCTTTTAAGTAGCATTGATATTGAAATGCAGATGAAGTATATTCAAATATCTGCCAGACCTTCCTCTTTAAAATAAAACTTGAAAATTCAAATTCTAACTTAAAGTCTTTTATGATATAGGTACAGCGAAGGTGTTGTTTCCTTCTTGTATAACCATTAACTTCTACTAGTCCTAATAATTGGCAGTGATATAAAATTTCTTGTTGGTTGGAATCAAAATGCTTGATAAATTAAAAACCAAGTCAGAGATCCAATCACCTTCATTGAAAGTAGGATTATTTCATCAAAACTACTTTTTCTCTATTATAGTTTTTAGAACTGTGACATTTTTCCAAGAAACATCACAGTGTATACCCATCGCAAAATACCTGGCAAGAGGAAGTATATAAACACTAAAAGAAGTAACATGCAAATATCTAGCCTGAATAACTCGTTCATTCGGTTGTTCACGTGTTTAATAAAAGCACGTTAATGTTCTCAGGTTCTTACTTTTAAAGTTGACATGAACACTGGAATTAAATTTGAGGCGATCATCTAGTAAACCATCTGAAGCAATAGTTTATACCTTACAGATACACTTGTATAACTGATCTCCATGTAAATGAGTTACCTGTTCCAGGTTCAGAAGGTTAAACACAAACTGAAGCCGAATCTCCTGAAATGAGTTTCGAGTGGTCTAAAGAGAAACGAAAGACAGAATATGGATAGCTCAATTCAAATACAGGAACATACCACTAGTAGGAGAAACAATAAAGCCAAAAACGTATGCCATTCTAATAGTGGGTGAGAAGGATCTTCCACAAAGGCAGCAGACGTGTATGATGATAAAATCACAGCTGTCTCTATAAGAGTGTTTTATGGACACCAGTATATTCTTACATTAGCTAATTTCATATTCTCAGAATTTTCCAAAATCATGGATCCAAGGGCAATTTCTCAAGGACTCAGTAGAGTTCCATACTTCCTGTTGTGTTACACATCAGAGACTCATACATCAAACTACACATAAAAAAACCCATAGTTTTCTCAGTGAGGTAAATTTAACCAATAATGGAAGAATCTTAACATATCTATATTGTAGTATTAGATTCTGCTTCAATAGGAAATGGCAAGTACAACCGAAATGTTTGAATAAATTCTGACTTTTAAAAATTTCGTTGTGGTCTAGTTTGGAAAATTATTACATGGTGGGATAATAGAACAAACTATAAGAGCTTTAAGACTTTTATAGACCTGTCTACAATCACACAGCCAATATTAAAACATACATTATTTATCTGAATATAATATCTCCTTTGGAACCATGTGCTTTATCTTGTAAATACAGATCTGCTAGAGGTGTAAAATGTGTACATTCTGATAAACTGCACTCTGCTTTGGACGAGTTATGATCTAATAGAAGTTAGGAATAAAAATGGAGCAGATTAAATTTAGGTTGGAATCCAACTTTGTTATGAATTTTTAAAAAGCCATTTTTCACTTGCACCAGAGTGCAGCAGCAAATAAAAAGCAAATGTAGTTACCTAGATGCTTCAGGTAAAATACACTTTGCCCTAAAATATCTAGGTAAATGAGTTAAATATTTGTGCTTTGCTTGAAACTGGAGAACTATCTTTCATTGGGCTTTCCTAGACCAGGTCTCAGAGTGCTCTATGCTAGAGAAGTTTAATGTGTGTAGAAATCTTCTTGGATCTTGTTGAATGCAGATCTGATTCAGTCTTTCTAGGATGAAGCTTGAGATTCTGTATGTCTAGCAAGCTTCCAGGTGATCCCTAAGCTGTTGATCAGGGACTATACTTTGAGTTTCAAGGACAGAGCAAGAGGCCAAGAGACTTCTGTCTCACATTTCATGCCTGTGTACAGGAAACAGAGGCCCAGGTAAAAATGCCACAATTCCGCATCAAGTCAGAGCTAAAATTCATCAGTAAGCCATAAAACCTGATGCCTAAACCAAGGTTTGGCCAACCGCTATACTCATGGGCCAAATCTGGCCCCAACTGCCCTAGCAAACTGCTTTACATATAGCGGTAACAGAGTAAATATTAAATTGAATTGACATTTCAGGTCTCTTTCTGGTGAGTCTTAATGTGCCAAGTAATCTAGATAAATCCTGTGATGAATTTTATCTTAAAGGTAGATAATATTAAAATTCCTTTTTTAAATATGAACTGTTAACAGAACCAAAATCTCTACTTCATTATGAATGGGCCTTCGTGGAACCTGATTTAAAGTAATAATAAATTTTAAAATTCCTCAAATTTTCTGTTCTTCAGATTTCCTCCCTTTTTACACCTTCTATTTCTTGAGGTCTCAGTAAAGAGCAGATTTTATGGATACATTTAAATGCTGAGGTACAATCAAAAAATTTACCTACCAGTTTCTCTATCAACCAAAACAAACACTAAGCTATTTAAACATTAGATTGATTTTTCTGAATTTAAAGCTTTGCCTTATCTGAAATTTTATGCAAGTTAGCGAAAGGTGACTATCTCTAAATTTCAAGTAAATTCCATCAAGCTAAAGTTTGCCTCTGCTCTAACAATGGGATTAAGTCCAGTAATAGGAATGATAAATTGAGAAATGGAATGGTTGCAGTAGATATAAACTGTACCAAAATTGTAACAAAATCTCTACTCATTTTCAACCAAAAATTCCTAGATAATTCCTTAAAAGTAAAAGAGAAAAGCTGAACCACTATCTGAATAATTGCTTCCATTTATATCTGTTTCCTAGTTAATTCACCTTTAATATTTTTTTCCTAAGCCAAAGTTTCTAGTCTTCAATTCTGTAATAGCTGCTTTACTTTTTCTGAAAAGATTAGAGAAATGTCAGAAAACTGAGGACTGATGATGCTTACAGGTTATTTCAAAACTGTTTTTCCATAATAATTAAAATCTTATAAAGAGATCATTTTATTTAAAATTTTCCCAAATCATTTTTGATTCAGATATATCTAAAAAAGTTATCAGAATAATATAACTTATCTGAGGATAAAAGTTCAAAACCATTGCTTTAGCTTCAATAATAATTGCTACTAATTGCTACCAGGAACCGTTACAATAATAGCTGTACATTGTCTTTAAATCTCATAGCCATCCTACAAAGTAAGTGTCTTTAACCCCATCTTAGAGCTGAGGAAAGAGATAATGAGGTTAAATAACTGAGGCCATGTAACCGGTAAGTCAGGAAATAGGGAACTAATGTAGCCATTTCTGAGAGACCAGAGCCTGAGCACAGGAAAATCACACAGCACAGTTAGCTGGCATCTGGATATCCTTGGAACATCAGCAAAAACAACAGATGTTGAGGATACATCCTCTACAGTCCATGTGTAAGAAATGCTATAGCCTATTACACTGATTTGCGGGCTCTTTAAAATTTTTTTTTCTTTTTCACTTTTTCTTCAGTTGCTGGCAATCTTTCTGCTGCATTGTCTGTGATGGTAGCTGGCTTCTTTGAAATACACAGAAAGCACTTCCATCCAGTCGAGCAGTCTCTTTCAGGCAAAGTTGCCACCATTTCCTCCATGCCCTGTTTCCACCTGGTTCTTCAATACATTTTACTTGGAGTGGCTGAAACTCTGGTCAACCCAGCCTGTGAGTAACAATTTTTTCACCACCTGTTAGAACATACTGAGTCTTCACACAGAACACATCACCTCAAGCAGCTGGAGATCTAGTCCCACCCTGGAGATTTCCCACAATGCTTCAGAACAAGCCTATGCATCACCCTCATTTTTAATTACTCTTTCTTCCTTTACTACATACAAACTATCATTAATTCTACCTGAATATAGATAGAATGGAACGTAAGATTTACTAACTTGGTTAAAGGCAGTGATCATTTGGTCAGATACACGACAGGAGGAAAAAACTTTGCTAAAATCTAGAAGACACCGCTGACATATGCAGATGCAAACTCTCCTCTTCTCCCTTCCCTCTTCCCACCCCGCTCCCTCTCATTCATAGGTAAACTCACATATATACTCCCTCCAAGAATGACATTTCTAATGTACTTTCAGAGTATATAAGTATGCAAAGCAATGAAAATTTGAGTCAATTTTCCAGACAACTCAATGTCTTTAAATTAAATTACACTAAATTAAGTGGGATCACTAGTGTTTCATAAGACAGGTTCAAAGTAACTTTATTAAAAATCAAGCGTTTTCTGGCATATCTAGATGGCTGATATTAATTAAACTAGCCACTTTAAAATTCATCAAAATATTTCTGTGACTTCTTGCACAGAAATGTGTGTGTGTGTGTGTGAGTGTATGTGTGTATTTATCAGTGTGATCTATTGCATCCTATATTTCTATCTTCCTTATTGTTCCCTGTATGGGGAATCCTGATTGTAACTCAAGCACCAATTATACTTTACCAAGATTATTTTTATAACTTCCTAACTCTTCCTACCTTTAACATCTCTCCTGTTCTAGCTACTCAATTCACAACCTTTTGAGTAATTATCCTAAATGACAATTCTACCATTTCCCTTGTTTAAAATCTTCAATGATTCTATTATCTTCAGTTATTCTTAAATTCCTTAAAGAAATATATATTTTATATATACATACATGCACACATACACATACATATATATGATACTGAAGCAGTTCTTTGAAAAAAGTCAAAATAAAATTGTGTCATTACAGTCATATATATGTTAGACTTCTTTTTTATAATTTTAAATCATTTCATTCCACATGAAATAAAAGGTTTTATGAGATTCTAAAATGTGGCTATCACTGTTTAACACTACAAGGAATACAACAGAAGTATAAAAGAATGCCACCACACAAATATTTGTGACTTCCCTGATGTTTCCAGAAAATTGTTGGACGTAGTCAGCCAGAATTTTATAGGTTAGATGTGAAGAAAGCTAATGTATGAAGGTGATGAGTGAATACAGTCAGGAAATGCCCAGTCAGCTAAGCAATTGTGGTTCAACACACAAAAGCCAGAGAGGCACTTACACACATAGACTTCAAAAGGCAGATCATGTAGGATAAATCATTTAGTCCACCCATCCCTGATTTACCCATCTGGAAACTGAGGTCAAACTAAGTCAACTGACTTATCCTCTATAGAGCTCATGGGGTAGGGACCAGAGACTTTGTTTTGATTTACAGCTTTGTCACTTACTACATGTGTGACCTTAAAAATGCATTTAACCACTAAGCTTCACCTTTTAGATCTTTAAAATGGAAATAATTATAATCCTTCCTTATATCACAGCATCAGTGTAACAGTCAATGGGAATGAAGCCTACTTCTTGAGAATTAAATGACGTAAAATGTGAAAGGGTGTTTGGAACTGTAAAATCAAGAATCACTCTTCTGGAAGGCAGTACAGCATAGCCGTTAATATCCATGGTCTTAAAGTCAGGCAGATCTGAATTCAAACCCACTTCAGCCACTGACTGGTTGTGTGACCTTGGCAAAATTATTCTGCATTTCTGAGCCTTTCTCATCATCTATAAAATGGGGAAGGGATATTGTAAGGACTAAGTGAAATATTTCACGTAAAGGAAAAAAGCAGAGTGTCGAATATATAGACAGCACTCAGTATTAGCAGCAGTAATGTATGCTGTTATTTTTGTTACTATCTTTCACATAAATTAATAGTCCAAGACTCAGGGCTCAAGCACAGATGTCCGGCTCATAACTCTTTCTACCACACCTACCACAATGTGAGCACCAGGAGACTTGGCAGTGTGGGCAGAATCGTGTCTTTCTCACCAGTCGTCCTAGGTCCCTTTTTTCTCCTTACTTCTCACCTCCAATCCAACAGCAAGTCTTTGTCTTTACTCTGAAATATAATCTAAATCTGGCCCTGTCTCCAAATGAATTGATCTATGAAACACAAACAGACTCAGAGGCCTAGAGAACAGATTTGTGGTTGCCAGAGGGGAGGGGGTGGGGGAGGGAAGGACTGGAAGTTTGGGGTTAGCAGATGTAAATTATTACATATAGGATGGATAAACAACAAGGTCCTACTATATAGCACAGGCAACTATATTCAATATCCTGAGATAAACCATAATGGAAAAAAAACCATTAAGCAATGTCTTTATATGTATAACTGAATAAACTTTGCTGTATGGCAGAAATTAATACAACATTGTAAATCAACTGTACTTCACTAAAAATAAAACTTTTTTTTTTTTAAAACATCTTTATTGGGGTATAATTGCTTTACAGTGGTGTGTTAGTTTCTGCTTTATAACAAAGTGAATCAGTTATACATATACGTATGTTCCCATATGTCTTCCCTCTTGCGTCTCCCTCCCTCCCACTCTCCCTATCCCACCCCTCCAGGCTGTCACAAAGCACCGAGCTAATATCCCTGTGCCTTGCGGCTGCTTCCCCCTAGCTATCTACCTTACTACGTTTGTTAGTGTGTATATGTCCATGACTCCCTCTAGCCCTGTCAAAGCTCACCCTTCCCCCTCCCCATATCCTCAAGTCCGTTCTCCAGTAGGTCTGCGTCTTTATTCCTGTCTTACCCCTAGGTTCTTCATGACATTAAAAATAAAACTTTTAAAAATGAAAAAATGACAAATAAATCTGGCTCTGTCTCACTGTGTCCTTTGCTATCCACCTGGTCTCTAATCCCAATTCCTTTTGGTTTTTTTTCTTTTGGCCATGCTACAAGGCATGCAAGTTCTTTCCCAACCAGGGATTGAACCCTTGCCCCCTGCATTGGGAGCATGCGGTCTTAACCACTGGACCGCCAGGGAAGTCCTCTAATCTCAATTCTTTCTGAGCCTCCTAACTTGTCCCCCTGCTTCCTCTCCTGCCTGAGTCCATTCTCTTAACAGCTATCCTGCTCTTTCTAAAACATCAGTCCTGTCGTTCCCCTGCTTAAAATTCCACAATAGGGATTTGGAGATAAATTTCTTAAATGGTGAGTAAGACTCCACATGATTCAGCCTCCGTGTACTGCTCCAACCACATTCTATAACATTCTTTCCCCTGACTGCTTCACTAGAAATTTGATGATCTTCATTCTGTGTTTCTAAGGTGTCAAACTTATTTTTGCCCCAAGGCCTTTGAACTTCTTCTGTCTAGAATCTCTTTTCTTTCCTCTTCAAGCAGCTGGCTTCTCCTCATTATTGAGTTTTCTCAAAGATCATCTCGTCAGAGAGGATTCCTTGGTCATCCCATCATCTTCCAGTCCATTACCCTGTTCCACCTTTTTTAAAATAACACTTGTGAGAATCAAAAATTTTCTTATTTATAAGTGTATGTTTATTGCCTGCCTCTCACCATGAGAATGTACAGTCTTGAAGTACATTTTCTGATCTTTCTTTTTCATCTCTGTATTCTTCTGTGTTCTGAAAAGTACACATATATGGTAGGTGATAAATAAGTATATTTTATATACTAGATTGAATAAACTAATGAATGGATGAACTCTATAGCCATTTCTATTTGAGTATAATAAAAATATATTATTCAAATTACTGACAGTGTCCTACATTGTTAGCACTGAGAAAGCAAGCACAGTGGATCACTTCCCAAATTTCAGTGGACATTTTTTACCCCGCTAAGTCATGGTGGACATTGAAGATGATCCGCAAGAAAAAAAAAAAAAAAGAAAACACTTCAAATTACGTCTTAATCATGGCAGTGTATACCCCAGCTATCTCATAACTTGTTTTTGTTTATTCAAATAATACTGTGTGGGTGTCTACAATATACCTGACACTGCTCTAGGAACTTAAGACACATCAGCTTAAAAAAAAGAAAGAAAATATTTCTGCCATTGTAGGACTTATATTCTACCAAGGGGAGAAAGGTAATACACAATAAATGTAATAAATAAATCACAGAGCATGTTAGAAGTTGATGAGTGCTAAAGAAGAAAAGATAGAAAAGTATAAGGGGAATCAGAAATGCCAAGTAGGGAGAGAACAGGTTGCAGCATTAAGAGATTGGTCAGGATAGACCCCAGTGAGAGGTGACATTTGAGCAGAGACTTGAAAGAGTTGAGAGAGTCATCCACATGGATATATGTAAAGAATATCATTGCTGGAAAAGCAGTCAGTAAATGCAAAGATGGGAGGTGTGTCTGGCAAGAAAGTGCAAGGAGTCTCATGCAGTTGGAGGAGTGAGGAAGAGAGAAACTGGTAAGAGATGAGTAAAAGTGGCCATTGTAAAGACTACAACTTGGGGCTTCCCTGCTGGTGCAGTGGTTGAGAGTCCGCCTGCCGATGCAGGGGACACGGGTTCGTGTCCGGGTCCGGGACGATCCCACATGCCGCGGAGCGGCTGGGCCCGTGAACCATGGCCGCTGAGCCTGTGCGTCCGGAGCCTGTGCTCCGCAACGGGAGAGGCCACATCAGTGAGAGGCCCGCGTACCGCAAAAAAAAAAAAAAAAAAGACTACAACTTGGGCTCTGAGTGACATGGGAAAAGGAGTGACATGATATTACTCACACTTAAAAAAAAAAGAAAAACCCTCTCTCTGCTGTAGAGAATATACTATAGTGAGGAAAAGGATAGATACATGGAGGTAATAATCTAAGGAAGACAAATGAGTGTCTCAGAACAGGAAGAAGCAGTATAGGTAGTGAGAAATAGTCAAAGTTTAGTCATATTTGAAGACAGACCACTAGAGTGAAAGAGGGGAGTTAGCGATGACATCAAAGTTGTTGACCTGAGCAATTGGAAGGATGGAGTTGACATCTACAGAGAGATAACAGGCTACCGGTGCAGCAAGCCTTGAGGAGAAGATCACGAGTTTCATGTTGGACATGTTGAGGATGAGCTGTCAAACAGAGATATCAAAAAGGGCATTGGATATCCAAGCCTATGATTTGGTACTGAAGTAGGGGACAGATGCAATTTGACAGTCATAAGCATTTCAGTGGTATTTAAAGTAATGGGACTAGTTGAGATCACCAAGGGAGTCAGGGTACATAGGAAGTCGGTGTAGACAGAGAAGAGGATTCAAGAACTGAGAGCCCTGAGGCACTCCATTATGAAGACATTCAGGAGATGAGAAATTTGCAAAGGAGATAGAAAAGAACCTGAGAAAAGAAGAAAACCAAGAATGCAACATCTTAAAAGTCAAATGAAGAAAAGGTATCCAGGAGGAGGGAATGATCAACTGTGTCAAATGCTGATGGATCAAACAAGCTGAGGACTGAGAATTGACTATTGAATTAAACAATCTATGGGCTATGGGTGATTTTGGCAAGAGTTTTTTGTATGCCCAGAATGGGAACGTTCAAAAGCCTGACCAGAATAAGTTTAAGGGATAACGGGACAAGAAGAATTGGAGACGATTCATTTGAAAAACTTTGCTACAAAGGGAAACAGGGGAATGAAACAGTAGCTGACAAGGAATGGGGTTAAGAAAGGGTTTTTTATTTGCATTGCTTTTAAGGAAGAAAAATGATGGCATCACAGATTATTCTGGTGGGAATGATTCAACAAAGAGGGAAAGTTGATGGTGTCAGGAAAATACAGGTTGAGAATCTGGCTTACACAGTAGCAAGCATAGTTCATCAATGGGGACAGTTTGGAAGTCAGAGTGTGTAGATGCAGAAACTCATGGTGTGGAGATTCTATGGAAATCCTCTTCCAGCTAATTCGATATCTTTAGTGAAGTAGGATGCCAAGCCATGAGCTGAGGATGGAGGAGGACATCTTGGGGGTTGGCAGAGAGGGGAAAGGCGTGTCGTCGTTGTCTAGAACAATGGGGAGTGAAGGAACCAGGGAGATAATATAGAAGTTACCATGGAGCATAAGGAGGCCATTTGAGGTTTGTGGGCAGGAATTTAAAATGGGTTGGTCAACGGAGTTATAAGATTTTCTCCAGCCACATTAGACTGCATGGATATAGGAGCAGAGATAGCAGATAAAGAATTGTTTTGCCAATCAATTTCCAGAAAGCAAGAGACAGGCAAAGAAATGAGGGAATGTGGAAGAATATGACTCTGACAGTTGAACTTAACTCATCCAGTGGAACTTAACTTGAGTAAAAAGAGTAGTGAGAACATGAAGGGCATGAAAGAGGTGAAAATAATAAAAGGAGTAATGGAGTGGAGGCCCTGAAGGAGGACAAGCATTCTGGTGGTTGAGTAGTCAAGAATAAGCTGGGAAGATGGAAGGTGGTAGTCAGAGGGGAAGGCACAAAGTTGAGATTATGGAGTGGTGACAATTATTACTCTAGAGCATGGGTTGGCAAACATTTTCTTAAAAGTGTCAGATAGTAAATGGTTAGGTTTTACACTCTACTCTCTTTTACAACTACTCAACTCTGTCATTGTGGTGTATAAGCAATCAGAGACAATATACAGTGAATGGGTATGGCTCTGTTCCAATAAAACTTTATTTATAAATAGGTGGCAGGCTGGACCTTACCTGACTGTAGTTCAACAACCCTGGTCTGGGGTGCAAGATTCAGGGTGTGACCATGGGTGTGAGTGGCTGATGTCAAGTGGAGGACAAGGACACTGGAAAGGAGGTCAGGAACTGGGAAACCAAGAGATGGCAGGATGGAAGGTTGGGAGGATGATCTATATGTATGTGTGTGTTAAAATTGCCGAGGATTAAGGCAGAAGTGGAACTGGAGAGTGTGACCATTAGAGGGGAGCTGATGACTTTGAAAAATAGAGGAAAATGTCTTAGCGATTGGTGGCTGACAGCACAAAAGAGAAATATTAGGTGATATAATTGGGTAACATGAGATTCAAAGCTGAAGCTTTTTAGGGATGAGGAAGGAAAAATGACCTGAAAATGGAAATAGTATAAAGTTCCATTTTCTAGTTCTGTGGTGCTTCTCCACATGTTCAAAATAACCCCTCACCAAATGCAATAAACACATTTTAACTGTTTAAGAACAACTGGAGTAGAAGAAATTTCCGGCAATGAGTTCCTAGCACCAGGTGCGTCAGGGAGGCAGTTCTGGCCCTATAGTTTGTAGATTCTGCATATGCTGTGATGGGGCATCTTTGCAAAACACTAACCACCCTCCACCTGGAGACACATTTCAGCTCTCTTTGGCAAGAAGACCAGCTTTCCTGTACACTGAATATTTTCTACAGTGTCTTCACAGTAAAATGAGAATTTTAGAATAGTGGCAGACTTGTTGATCATATCTATACTACAACATGCCAAAAGAAGTATCATGGAGCCTAAAAAATCAAGCTGGTGATCACCAAAGTCGAAAAAGATCAGAACATGCAAGTAGACGCCTGGAATTGGAGATCGGAGGACTAGAAGTGCTAAGTCCTATAAAAGGGAACTGGAGGCTTTCAAAACGATGGAAATGACATCAAAGAGAGATTCACCAGCAGGCAGAGAGCTGGCAAAGTGTGTTCATGAATTATATACCGCACCAGAAGTTCTGGCAAGAGAAAAGCATGGGATTAATAATTAACTAGCAAAGTAACAATGGGCTTGTAGAGTTTCTGCTTTTTCTCAGTGAAAGAAATCGGCCTACTTCGTCTTTCTGCCCATTGTTTGTCTCCTCATATTTATAAAGAGGAAAGTTCATAAGCCACATCCTTTTTATAGCCATGAATCATTTCTTCCCAAAGCCTCTTCAGCATTTTCCTTGTACTCTCCTTTGGATCTTTCTGAACAAACCTTGCGAGCTTGGCCTCGGGCTCCTGCTGGTGGTTTGCACTGCACAAGAGAGCTCTGGTACCCACGGCCTCCTGGTGCCGATATTTGAAGCCCTTCTTCACAGCATTTTATTTCTCACCATCATTACCTTCATCTCCAGTAACTATGTGTGGTATTAAGTGCCCAGTTAGCACCGCCGTTAGTATTGTGCATATCTCTGCTTTCTGCCCTCCCAGAGTTTAAAATCCAGGAAAGATGTACTGATGCTTTTTTCCCACCCTCGGCCCCAGAACTCAGCACATCTGGAGCACAGAGACTCCTTTAAATGTTTATCAAATGATAAATAAAAACACGTGGAGAACACACAGAAAGCAAAACAGAAATGTTAATTGAAAACAGGAAGGAACATGAATACATTGACATTAGGTGTTAGTAAGTTCATTTAAAAGTGCTGGACAGGGCTTCCCTGGTGGCGCAGGGGTTGAGAGTCTGCCTGCTGATGCAGGCGACACGGGTTCGTGCCCCGGTCCGGGAAGATCCCACATGCCGCCGAGCGGCTGCGCCCGTGAGCCATGGCCGCTGAGTTTGCGCACCCTGAGCCTGTGCTCCGCAACGGGAGAGGCCACAACAGTGAGAGGCCCGCGTACCGCAAAAAAAAAAAAAAAAAAAAAAAAAGTGCTGGACAAATGCAGAGTTTTACTGGGGTAAAAGTACAGAGAAACCAGGGGTGAAGTCTTCCTGAGAGGGAAGGGAGAAGGTAATAAAATCTCATTCTTCTTAGAGAGAGGGAAACTAAAAGTTTAGTGCTTACGGTATATCAGTTTTCTATCACCACATTTCTTTTTTAAAAGAGCTTTAGTGTTTATCTACTAGCTCTCATTGTAGAAAAATTTGCAAAGTTCAAAAGAGTAAAAATCCAATAATTCAGCCAGTCAAAGCTAAAACTGTTCATGCTATTTAATGTGTTTACTTACAATATTTTGCCACTCATATACAAAAGAGAGAGATGAGTACAATAAACTCCCATGTATTCATGTTCCAGCTTCATATTTTAGCTTTATCCCTTAGATTGCCATGCATATTTTAACATAGCTATGTTGATATGGAATGTACAAAATTATATATACTTATTTCGTTTATTTCTGATATTGAAAAAATTATTTTTAAGTGAAAATTAAAAAGAACTTTGCTCCGTGATTTTCTTTCAACCTCTTACCACCATCATTACTATTACTCCAACGATGACTTGGGGGGGAAAAGATAACCATTTTGGAGACCCAATGCTTAAGCTACTGTCTCTTCTTAACTGGGATAATTTAAATGCATATAAAGGGCTTTGCACAGTGCCTTACACAAGTAGGGGCTATTTGATTTGGTAAAATTAATACTGTTAAAAATAGCTAAACTTATTCAGCATTGTAATAAACACTTTACATATATTATAGCAAGTAACAGTCACAGCACCTCAGCAAGTGAGTAATGGTCTTACTCTCATTTTATAGAGAAGAACAATGAGGCTTAGGAAGTTTAAGTAACATACTTAAAATCACAGGGGTAGTAAACAGTTGACCCGAGATTTTAGTATAAGCTTATCTAACTCCAGAGCCCATGCTGTTAACCTCCATGCTAGTTTTCTATGATAAATTCAAGATTTCTATAGGGAACCTAATGATGTATATAGAAGTACAGAATCATAGACCTCATTGATAGATTGCCATGATATTAACCAGTACAAGCCTTAGCTCAATCCAAAATTCATAAGAAATATTCCAATTGAGGTGAAATTTGGGTGAATATATTGGGACACTCAACCGCCAGTAATCAAATTTTCCTTGTACTATTACAGCAATATATTTTGCCATTTTTTATTCCTTGTAGACATCTGTAAATTGTAACATCATAATATAGCTTACTATAGTAACTTTAACAAAGTCCAACAGAAATTTTGCCTGTTTTGGTAAACTTTCTTTGAGGTATGATCAATACTAATTTGAAGAATATCTATGAAAGTATTTTAAAGAGAATGTTCTAAATTCTGACCTTTTTTCTTCTCAGTCTCTGTAATATCATACAGATTTGTTCCAAGTACCATCAGAGGAAACTTTATGAATTGTTTGACACTGTTCAATGGTTTTGGTTGTTTCATGGGGGCACTGATGGTGGAGCTGGTCTACCTCATCTCAGAAGGTAAAAACAGTTTCATGGTATGCTTATATATATATTGATTTGATGACTAGAGAATTGAGGGACAAAACCTTAAGAGAGGGGTTTTGCTAGCGTAGTCTTTTTTTAAATTGATCCACTTTTGCAATTAAGATAGAGTTAAGATAGGAAATAGACTCTTGCTGTATTCATTAATTTCTAGGAATTGTTTTTCTTTTGATAGGGGGAGGTAATTACAGAATGTCACTTCTCATGAGACCCTGTCTGCTGTCTTTCTTTCGTGTATTTTAAAACAAACTGGTCATTATATTCTTACTAGGTCTTTCAACAGGGCTGTATTCCATAATGTGTCATAGCTGGCATAGGTGACCCTCAGAAAAGGTAAGTCCTGTGTAAATATAAGAGGACAGGGTATCTGGATGATCCTTTAGCCAGAAATAGTGTCTGTGCAACCAAAGAGAAATTGTGAGTTGAATGACAACTGATCTTGGAAATTTTTCCCTATAGATATTTTGGTAAGGAGAAACAATCAATCTGAAAAATTCACATGCAACATAAAAAGTACTACACTTATATGGGCTGGTAGAAAAATCAAACAGGATAACATTAAAGATTAGCTGTCACAGTGAAATGTCTTTGGCTGTTTTTTAAATCTACAGACTTTTTCCTTTATTTGTTCTGAGAGGTTAATACAGCTTAAAATTTATTAAATTTGCTTGTGCTTATTTTATGGGAAATACTGCATGCCTATTCTCTGCTTTCAAAAATACTTAGTTATACTTTTAAAATAATGTAAAGAAATATTCATTTGTATTCTCTACAAATAAATTTTACTTGCCTACGTTCACACTATGGAAAACATAAATTCTATGAATGAGAAACTCCTTTTAACACTAGGGTATCCATTCAAAAAATATTTATGGAGGATCCACTCTGTTCCAATTACCATACTGGGCGCTAGAAACACCATGGCAAGCAAAATAAACTTCCAGACCATCACAAAATTTCCAGGGGTGTAGGGAAGCAATAAAATTGAGTGATGAATTAAATGATAGGTATAGTAGAGTTCTAGGGAACAAATCTACAATCCTTGATTGTTAAGATCAAACCCTGTTCTTTTCTTAGTTGACTGAGAAAGTTAAGCCAAAGTTTATATTGAATACTTACCATGTGCCAGGCCCTGTGCTACATGGAATTATGCGAGATGTGGTTCCAGTTTTCAAAGGGCTCAAATCCAAACTGTCACAATTAAGTGTGAACTACAGGAGTTGTTGACATCTCTGATGATTCGATTCTTTAAATGCAAACAAAGAACAAAGCACTGGTATTAGGATTTTATAAGATAACTTGGAAAATTCTAACCTGTATCTCTACCTCAACATCTTAGTTGTTGAACATGTTTATTTTCTTCAACATTACTCAATGAAGATGTTTCTGAAAATTTGCTAAAAGAAGGTCTATAATCAAATTACATTTGACATATTCTAGAAAGACTGCAAAGTCAAACATTACTATCAGTTTACCTTTTATATAAGTCTAAATTTTTCATATACATGCTTAAGCAACTGACCCAGAGTCTGGCCAAACTTCAAGTTAAGCTCTCCACAAGGCAGTTCTCACTTTAGTCATCAGCCACAAGTTTGGAGGTCCCCAGGGCTGCCATCACTTCTGATAAGCTGGCTCTAAATATGGAGATTCCCCACAGACTCCCCCTCAGAACTGATGATTTGCTAGAAAGCACAATACTTAGGATTACAGCTTTATTACAGCAAAAGAATACAAATGGGAATGTGATAAAGGGAAAGAGGCATACAACAAGGTCTGGGAGGGTCCCAAAAGTGAAGCTTCTTTCACCCTGAGAGATGTGGTACCCAACTGGCACATCAGTGTGTGACAATACGCAGAGTATTATCACCCAGGGAAGCTTACCTGAGCTTTGGTGTGCAGACTTTTTCTTGAGGCTTTATTATGTAGGCAGATTGACTGAAACATTGGCCATGTAGTTTAACTCAATCTCCAGCCTCTTTTCTCTCTTAAGAGATCGGGCTGATATCCTGTGGCTCAAAACCCCAACCCTCTAATCATCTGGTTGGTCTTCCTGGCTGGCCAGCTCCCATTCTGAGTCATGCCATTAACATAACCCATCAGGTGGGGCTTAAGAGGCCAATCATGAATAACAAACATACTTCAATCACTTCGGAAATTCAATGGCTTTAGAGTTTATCTCCCAGGAACCAGGAAGAAAGACCAGGCAATTTCTCTATCATGCACAACTATTCCTGCAAATACATTTCACTGAAAACCTAAATTTTTATTGAGAATCTGCATAGTGTGGTAGGACCTGTTATATACATTACTGGGTTTATTACAGCAATCTTATAAAGTTGATATTACTATCCTCATTTTTGAAACTTAATAATTAAGACAGAAAGAAGAAAATGAAGTGCTTCAGTCACCACCACTAGTATCTGACAGAGCTCTGACCCTCCCAGCATTCTGAAGCCAATGCCAGTGTTTTTCTTCAATATTTATTTACTTATTTAAGTTTACTTTGGCTATGCCAGGTCTCAGTTGTGGCACATGGGATCTTTGTTGCGGCATGTAGGATCTTTATTTGCAGCCAATGTTGATTTTAATACATCAAACAGCTACTAAGGGTCACACAGTGTAAGGGCTTTTTACATCTGCAATACAATCTCCTTGGATGGAGGTCTGCATATAGGATATTATTGATAATATTCTAGACATAGTAAAAGATAGATTTTTAAAAGTTTATATCATTTTAGCAGAGTTTGGTGCCCATGAAAGGAGGTTTACTAAGAACACATGGTAAGGACATCTTAGCAACATGGGATGTGCAGGGGAGATTCTCTAAACTTATGTTCAAAAGAACACCATTTAAACTACTGATGATTGATTTGATTTACTTCTGAAAACTTTTTTTTCTGTTCATAGTAATACCGTGTTACATCAAATCATATCCCAATAAATTAGAATCTTACAGTTGGATGTCACCTTAGAGGTAATCTAGTCTAACACTGTACCAAAAACTAGAAGATGTACCATCATCTTCCAGTGCCCAGAAAAATTCTCTACTTTGAGAAGTAACCTAAGTCTACCCATCTGTTGATAACTGTATTCCACAGGATAAGCTTAGTTTTCTATCCACATATCAACTCTTCAAACATTTGATAAATATTTGGAGAAGTAATGTGGTACAATGTTTAAAAGAGTAGGTCCTGTAGTCAAACGATATGAATTCCAATCCAGGTAGTCTAGCTGTGTGTCCTCAGTTTTCATGCCAGAAACAACAACAATAAATAATTCATCATGTTGCTGAGAGGATTAAGTAATTAATATGCGCACTAAGTGCTCAATAAAGACAGCTGTTATGATCCCCTTCTATTTTATAGACAAACCACTCCAGGTTTTTTCATGTTACATGATTCCCTGATTTTTCACTATCAAAACCCCTCCATCCATTAAACAAACAACTTGTCAGTATCTTTCTTAAAATATGGTTTCCAGAATCAATCGCAATACTCAGAATGGGTACATCAAGATAGATATGTTACTTTTATCAACCTTCTCTCTCTCTCTTTCTTTCTCTCTTTCTTAATGCCAACAGCGACCGTGGTGACTTTTTCAGTAATTGCATCACACCTATGGTAAATTAAAACCTGAGGCTTTTTTTTATTTTTGGCAGTTTTTCTCAATTCAGTTCCAGTCATCTTATCACAATTTCTTTTCCTAATTAAATGGGGGGCTTTATCTCTATCCTTAATAAATGTCAACCCATCATTCTAAATAATAGACATTTAAAAACCTTGATTCTGTCATCCAGTGAATTACTAATCTTTACTTCTTTACCAGCTTTGTGTCATCTGCAAATTTAGTAAGCAAGTTCCTCGACTTCTTCCAGGTAATTGATAAAATTGTTGAACTGGACAGGACCAAAACCAAAGCCTTGTGGGAAATTCCTAGAGATCTCACTGCAAGTTAATGACAATCAACTAATCCTCCCCTTTTGGATATCATCATCTCCCACTTCACCTAATTACTATCATTCAGCCCACACACTTCTCCATCATTCCCAGAATGACATCACAGGAGACTTTTGTCACATGTTTTTCTAGGAATAGGATGTATCTGAGTTTGTGACAGTCCCTTTAACCATCAGATTAGCATTCGTCAGGAAAGGAAATGAAGTTCATTTAGATGATTTGGTTTTAGTGACCGTAAACTGGCATATGGTGACTAATTAGGGCCCCTAAGAGAGGGTGATCCTTTGACTTTTTGCATGACTTTGGGTAGGTCATCATCACTCTGTTTCCTCTTACGTAAACAAAGAGAATGCTGCACTTCAGTTTTCTCAGAGATGATGGGAGGATAAAATTAAGTAACGTATTTGAAATTTTAATGCCAGAGATTATTTTAAATATAAAATAAAGCCATAGTGGCACATTTGGTTAGAAATAAGATGGGTCTATTTAATCAAACAACCAGACCAATTTCTTTGACAGAACCGACCATAGTGAAAAGAACATTATAGCTCTATGCTTAAGCATCTCACAAGCCTCCACATTCCATTTAGCATATAGGATATTTCAAACCTTTAAGGATTTATGTCAGCAGAGCATGTGTGTATGTGAGTGCGTGTGTGAGTGTTAGTGTACGATTGGAAAAGATGATCAGCTATCACAGTCTCCAAGCTGCATTAGTCATTTTTAGCACCATGATGGAGAATGGTGTGAATGCGGTAAATTCAAAAGATTTCTCAAAACTTGACTGTGCAGACAGATAACTGTTAGAATGACATTTTCAGTACAAGTGAGAAAACTGATCCTTCTGGGATCTCTAACTCTGAGTGCTTTAAAGAAGATAGAAGACTAAACCCATCCTCCTACACTAATCATTTCAGGAATAGTTTATCTAAAAGTAGCAATGCTAATAAAAGGGAGTGAAGAAGTCAGTCAAGCTGCTTATTTCGACTCTATGCCATTAGCAACCAGATCAATTTTCTCACACACATGAGTGTGAGCTTACCTTTTGACAAAAATAACGAAATAGAATTCAGTGAAAAGTGACATCTTAGTTATGGATGTGTAGGTGATTGAAAGATCCAAAGCAAAATGTCTCAGAGAAACTGGATAATTGGGCAGAATCAAGGGGTCAAGGTATACATCTTCTTGTCCCCGTTAGTCCTTCCTCTTCAGAGTTCAGGAAAGAAGCAGAGAATTTAGCTGTTTAATTCCCACCAAGAGCATTTTAAATTAGAACAGTGATCTTTTAAAATTCTCATTTAAATACCTATGATTACTGAGACCACTGACAGCCATCTCAGCATGAATCAAGGAGTCGTTCTTGAAACAGGAATTTGCAGTTGCAGTAAACTTGAAAGAAGAAAGTACTTACGCATCTGGAAGGCTATTAAACTGGATTTCACAGGTCCGTGCCTACTCTCTTAGAGATGTGTTTCTTCCAATTCACATCAATGCCTCAGGTCTAACTACAAATGGCTTTCGAGATGACAGATTTTTAGACCCGGAAGGGAAAAGAAGTGGGCTGCTACCCCGTGATTCACCTTTAGCCAGGCCATATTCTACTAGACCGCCCACTGGTTTTGTGCCGCTCTTCCCGTGGCTAACATGGCATTGCCCCCAATGCTCCACGGGCAAACCTGCTATCGATCCTCCATCAGAATCAGGTGCAGAGACCTCCTTGTCCAATGGAGCACTTAAATATCCCAGAAACAACTTATTCTACACCCTCAACCTTTGGCTCCAGAGAGACCCTTAGAGCTGCCTGGAGGTCTTAGGGTTCATAACAGTATCAGGACAAAGCCCCAAATACTTTTTACATGTGGACAGGAGCATCCATTGCTGTTGGCTCATGAGAGGTAGAAACGGAGGAACTTGGAGTCAGACCAACCTGAGTTCAAACTCAACTCAGCCCTTGATAAACTGTGAGGTCTTGAGCACTAGGGGTTCAGAACAGCCCTCCCCAAGATGTGCCAGTTTGGCATATTATTTATTTGAGCTAAAGCTTGGATTATTTTGAGCTAAAGTCAGTGGAGACTTTACTGCCCCTCCCTTAACTTCCTAGAAAAATTTAAACTGGGAATGTTTCCCGGAAAAAGAGTTTTCACCAGAGGTAAATTTTACCTAAGTGGGCCCCATCTATATGGCAGGGCAAACACCTAATTACGAAACATCTGCTCTTTTTCTTATTATCCTGTGAATTCCCCTCTTTCTTTGGAAGCTCCAGGCCCCTATCCCATTTCTTACATCAGGTTGGCATATATACCTCATGTTATCTTTCTGTCTTTGAACCTCTCATGTATGTGGGGTTCCCCGTAAGTACAAAATTAAATTTGATTTTCTCCTGTCAATCTGTCTCATGTCAATTTCATTCTTAGACCAGCCAGAAGAACCTAGAAGGACAGAAGGAAGTTTTTTCACCCCTGACTGCACATTACTTAACCTGAGTCTCAATTTCTCCTTCTCTAAAATGGTATCACTAACAATTTCCAAGGTATCTATGAGGACCAGAGGAAATAGATATAAAGCACCAGATCAGTAAAGGTGCACAAAAATAATGATTTGTATTGTTATTGTAATTTGAGTGGGATCTCAACATTTTCCAAGTGAGCTAGGATTATCATGGGCATGATGTTCAGGTTTGGCATTTTTATAATTCTTCAGAAAAGAATATGTCCCATAAATGCAGAGCTCAGGTGTCCTATCAGCTTCAATTCCAGGACCAGATTGGGATTAGATGAAATAAAGCCACGTTCTGAGATTCTTCTTGGCCTCATGGACCCATGCCATTAGCGGTGCTCCCTTTGCATGGCAAACTTACATGTCTAGATAGAGTTAGATTCACATCCATGTTCATACTAAGAGTGCCTGCAAACGGTGTTGAAGTTGACACTAGAAAGATGAGTGGTACTTGGCTTGTTGAGCATAATAGTGAAGAATTTCTGGTAGAAAGAACATATAACAAAGCCTGGAAGTAAGGAGTCACCTGGTGCATCAGAGGAACTCAGAGATCAGTAACCTGAAAATATTCAGGGAGTATCCCATGAAGTCAGGTTGAGAAAGTAGAATTAAAATCATGCAGGACCTTTGGCTTACAGGGATTTTTTTTTAACCTGTATGCAATAAGAAATTATAAAGGCATCAAGCAAGTGACATGAGCTATTTGTGTTTTAAGATCACTGTGGATGCAATGTAATTTGAAAAGGAAAGAAGAATGGCTTGGGAGAAGCAGGAAGGGTTCAAATGAAGTAACTCAGGCAAGTCTAGTGGTGATGAACTAGTGAGGAAGTAGGCAGATGGAGAGAAATGGATAGATATAAGCTTGATTTCAGAGGTAGGATCAATAGTGCTTAGTGATGGTTTTGACAAAGTCAGGAGGTGGTAGGATGCAGAAGAGAGGAGTGGTATCAAGGAAGCATCCCAGATTCTGCCAAAAGCAACTGGGTGGGCAAAGATTCTGTTTACTAAATGGAGAACACTAGAAGACAAAGAGGTTGAAAAACTTTTCAGCCATTCATTTTTTAACACACTAAGTTTGACCTACCTGTGAGACATCAGAATGGAAATAGCTGGATCTCAGAAAAAGGATCTGGGTTAGATATATAAATATGAGAATCTTTGGCACAAAAATAGCGTTTGAATCCATGGAAGTGAATAAAATTATGTAGTGTGAATATTAAGAACGAGGAGAAGAAGGACCCCGGGAACTAGACCTGAAAAGCCTCAATAGTAGAGGTTAAATGGAGGAGAAGTGGCCAGCCGGAGAAGGAAAAGGCCAGCCAGAGGGTGGAGGGAAACATATATGTACATACATGTGTGTGTGCGCACGCGCGCGCGTGTGTGTGTGTGTGTGTACTGAAGAGAGAGGACTGATTCAAACAGGAGATGATACATTGTGTTAAATGCTCCTGTGAGATCAAGTAGAGTGAGGAATGGGAAGTATCCATAGATTCAGCAACGTGATCATCACTGGTAACTTTAGCAAGAGTCATTTCAGCAGTGAGGAGGGAAAGAAAACCAGATTGGAGTCGGGTCAAAAATATCTAGTAAGTGAGGAAATAAGGGCATCACATCTAAACAACGCTTTTGAAGAACTTTCTCTGAATATTTAAGAAATAAAGTGGTGGTTTGGAGGAAGCTGTGGGTAGATTCACCAGATTTAGCACTTAAAAATGTAAGACACCCAATTATGTTTGAATTTCAGGTAAACTAAAAATTTTTCTAGAATAAGTATGTCCCATGCAATATTATGGATGTACTTTGCATAAATTATACTTTACAAAATTATGTGGGCGATATTTAGGACATGCTTATTCTAAAAAGGAATTCATGGTTGTTCTGAAACTCAAATTTAACTGTGAGCCCTGTGTTTTACCTGGGAAACTGAGATGTGGGTTCGAGATACATTTTTTTTAATTTTGAGAGATACTTGATCACATTTAACTGATGAAATTACCTGGCACAAATGGAGCAGTTAAAAGTGCAAGAGACAAAGGGAGGTTGACTTCTTATCAGAGGGTGGATACCTCTTTCCTGCACTGAAATAGAAGAAAGGAGAGCGTGGGTGCAGGTGCAGATGTGTAGTTCTGGTGTTGGAAATATTCTGGAGCCTTCCTTTCAAGGCTCCCAACTTCCTTTATGAAGTAGGCAGCAAACCATTCATGAAAGCAAAGGTGGTTTAGGATGAGAATAAAGAGAAGGAAAGACGGGGGATAGGAATTTGTTATTTCGAGAGCTAGAAAAGACGACTTAGAAGAGAAATGTTAAGAAGGGTGGCAGTGTTGAGGACCCAGTTGACACTGGTGATCATGAAGGGTGATTTCAAACCACCTAAAGCGTGATTTTGCCCAGTGCTATTCAGGTGCTCAAGGCAGGCATGAAACTGTCTGGTAGATTTTAAAATGGTCTAAAGACCATAAGACACAAGAAGAAAGGCACAAACTCTATTCTTGATTTTAAGTAACTCAGGGTAAATCTTATATTTCCCTATAAATATGCAAAAAATGAGAAAAGCTTTCTTCTCAAATTTTGATATTAATAAATCTACACCATTAGCTAGTTGCAGGTGCAAATGAAAGGATAGACTGTACAAGCAAGCAGATTTGGGGCAAAAATCAGTTTCTGCTATATCGATGATGTTATTTAAATGCAATATGTCACTCTTTGAAATAGCTCCACTTAGAGCTTGATTTATTAATTCAGTCCACAAAAACACATTAGGTTCCTACTATGTGCAAGAACTGGCTAGATACTGAATTAATAATACCATAGCTGATGTTTAATTAACAAGAAGAACCTTACAGAAATATTTGACACTCAAATTAATATCAGATCTATTCATTTGACTAATGCTATTACAATTACAGTTCAGAGCTAATGGCATTATCGGGCTATTATCACAAAGCATTGCCTCTCTTCTAAAACTCATTTCCATGATAATTCATTGAAATCATCATGAGAACACACTTTCTTGATGGGTTTTTACCTCCCAATGCTCTTCAAGAGAATGAAATCACCCTTATAAGAAAGCTTGTTATCCCAAATATCACCCAGGCCCGTTCTCCTGCAGTTCAGGTGAACAATGCGAGAGATTTCTCAACAATTTTGAAAGACATTGTGTCCCTTCCTGGAAACAGCAAGTTGATTTCATTTTTATCCACAATTCCCAAGAAGTAGAAATGCAAATTTTAGTCTCGATGCAGACATTGTTATGAGAACAAAGTATTGAGCATGTGCAGATCCGGGGCCCAATCTCCAATCACCCATTCATTCAACAAATATTCATTCTGTCTCCTTTACATGACTTCAGGCGAACAGTTCAGCCTCTCTGTGCCTCTGTTTCCTTGTCTGTAATTTGAGGGTAATAATAATTTGAGTAGTTATTAGATAAATATGAAAAAGTGGTAGAAAAGACAAAGTTAGAATATAGTTGTTAGGCATTTTTTCCTTCAGGTATCATGAAAATTAATGTGTTTTAAAAATTAACTCAGGTAGTAGAGCTATGAATCTCAAATGAAGCATTTAAATCAGGTTAGTGAAAGGAGGAAGGAAAGAAATTAACATTTATTAAGTGTCAGTTATATGCAGACCTTGCTGTATGCATTTCACAAAGATATTATTTCATTAAATCTTCACAACAATTCTTTGGGGGTAGATATTTGTAGCCCCACCATGAATAAGAAGAAAATGAGCTCAGAAAACTATACAAGTTGCCCAAATCATACAGCCAAGGTGGATCCCTGATTCCAAAGCTCTTTTCACTGCACAGGGTTTATTTCCCTGGACACAGAAGCACGTCCACGCTGGAAAATGATGGTTACATCTTTTTAATTGCATGCTTCTTGGCTCCCAAGCAAAAAGCACATAGTGAAGTGATAGATGTGCCTAAAGTAAAGTAAGGTGTAAAACCCATTTCAGTTTTGTCTCAACAATTTTGGATGTTTGCTAGATGACCCCCATTGTAAAATAACTTTTAAAAAAGTCTAACAAAGTTTGAGATAAATAATTGCTCCCTGTGTCCAACTATCATTTGAAAAATTTCAAAAGGCACATTTTAAGATTTTCAAAGTTTCAATAAAAACAAAAATAAACAAATGGGACCTAATCAAACTTAGCTTTTGCACAGCAAAGGAAACCATAAACAAAACGAAAAGACAACCTGCAGAATGGGAGGAAATATTTGCAAATGATGTGACTGACAAAGGCTTAATTTACAAAATATACAAAGCTCATACAACTCAAGAATGAAAAAACAAACAACCCAATTGAAAAATGGGCAGAAGACCTAAACAGACATTTCTCCAAAGAAGACATACAGATGGCCAATAGGCACATGAAAAGTTGATCAACATCACTAATTATCAGAGAAATGCAAATCAAAACTACAATGAGGTATCACCTCACACAGGTCAGAATGGCCATCATTAAAAAGTCTACAAATAATAAATACTGGAGGGGGTGTAGAGAAAAGGGAACCCTCCTACACTGTTGGTGGGAATGTAAGTTGGTGCAGCCACTTTGGAAAACAGTGTGGAGGTTCCTCAGAAAACTAAAAATAGAATTACCATATGATCCAGCAATCCCACTCCTGGGCATATATCCAGACAAAACTATAATTCAAAAAGATACATGCACGTCTATGTTCATAGCAGCACTACTCACAATAGCCAAGACATGGAAACAACCTAAATGTCCATCAACAGATGAATGGATAAAGAAGATGTGATACATATACACAATGGAATACTACTCAGCCATAAAAAAGAATGAAATAATGCCATTTGCAGCAACATGGATGCAACTAGAGATTATCATACTAAGTGAAGTAAGTCAGAAGGAGAAAGACAAATACCATATAACTTACATGTGGAAGCTAAAATATGACACACATGAACCTATCTATGAAACAGAAACAGAATCATGGACACTGAGAACAGACATGTGGTTGCCAAAGGGGAGGGTGGTGGGGGAGGGATGGAGTGGGAGGCTGGGGTGAGCAGATGTAGGCTTTTATATAGAGAATGGATAAACAACAAGGTCCTACTGTAGAGCACAGGGAACTATGTTCAATATCCTATGATAAACCATAATGGAAAAGAATATTAAAAGAATGTATACATATGTATAACTGAATCACTTTTCTGTACAGCAGTCATTAACACAACATTGTAAATCAATTATACTTCAATAAAAAAATTTAAAAATAAAAAAATAAAGATTTTTCACAGTTCCATTACCTTCAGAATAAAACAGTAGTTAGTAAAAAGGGGAAATAATGCCTCTTCCTCCAAAAAGAGATAGCCAAAGTCTGCCTTGAATCAAAAACAATATGCTTTAGCACTTAAAATAATGCCATGTATAATTGAGGTATTGGGTAAATCTAGGATTTCTATAGAGAATACAGTGAAATGTCACTGAAGGGTTCAGAATCAACCAGTTTTTGTCACTTGGGGTATTATAATTTCCAAAATAAAATCTTAGGACAGGTTTGTAAATAGCACGTAACTTGTTACAATATTGAGGCTGTTATCCTGTACTTTGCTGAAGAAGAGTTAGTTGTGATTGAAAACCAGCCAAATCTGATCTTTTATAATAAATCAGAAATGATTTTTAGAAATCAAATTTTTTCAAAAGTACGTTTGATTAAGTGGTTTTAAAATAGTAATTTTCTGCCATAAAGGTAATATATGATGAAATAAATCCAAAGTATAAAAGAAGGGAGAAAAAAAGACTTTGAAAAGATAATAGCAATTATTATTTGGGTAAATTTTCTTCCAAATTTTTTTTATTTGTGTGTGTAGGTATTAAATTTATATGGGTATATATTTTAAGCAAAATTAGTGTCCGAATTAATCCTGCTGAAAGCTCAATAAATAAATTTGTATCAAGTACCCACCTTTTGTTCTTTCCTTAAAAATATTGAGAGCATATTTCCATGTCTCTCCAAAAGAATAAAAGCTCACTTTTAACAATTACTTGATATATTTCATTGCATGGATGAATATATATCTTAATTTAACTTGCCTTTCCCTTCTTGAGGAATGTTTACGTTGTTTCCCATTTTCTAATGCTACAAATAGTACTAAGGTGAGCATGTTTTATATAATATTAAAGTACATCAACTTATTGTCTCTGTGGAATAGAATTCTGGATACGTGATTGCTTTCAATGAAGTTAAATATTTTAAAGACTCTTGAGAAGTAAAGCCAAATTGTTTTCTAAAAGGCTACATCAATTATGCTGCCAGTGTGGTAGGATAATACTTGTCTCAATGTATTAATTTCAGCCCTGAGAATATTACTATTTTAATCTTTGTTAATCTGATTAGCAAAAATTATATTCCATTGTTAGTTTAATTTGTGTTTTTAAGAACAGGAAATTGAAATTTTTAATGTTATGAACATTGCTATCTTTTTTTTCATTCATAAAATGACATATCATATTCTTCGCCCATTCTTCTTTTGGTCTATTTGTGTTTTTTCTTATTACTTTCTATGTCCTTGAAACTTTAGAGATATTATCATCATTTATTGTTAATATTTTCCCAGTTTTAACTAAACATTTAATTTTATAGATGAGTCTTTTTACATGTGTTTTGCTAATATATGTAATCAATTCTATCAACCTTTATCACTGTGATTAATTTCATTGCATTTATCTATAGTTATGGAATTTTAGTAGATTAATAGTTTGAATAGAATTTTCTCATTCACGTGGACTTAATTTTCATGTTAAGTAAAGATAACACTTATTTGATTCAAATTAAAAAGTTGCACAACATAGTTTGATATATGTTGAGAAAGGTTAGCTAAACCAAAAATATTCCACAACCATAGGATAAATGAAATGAACCTGATTAGTCAATGATGTGTACTTTATTTTTATTTATTTATTTTTTAAAGATATTTTTTGATGTGGACCATTTTTAAAGTCTGTATTGAATTTTTGTTACAATATTGCTTGTGTTTTATGTTTTGGTTTTTTGGCCACGAGGCATGTGGGATCTTAGCTCCCCGACTAGGGATCAAAGCCGCACCCCCTACATTGGAAGGCAAAGTCTTAACCACTGGACCGCCAGGGAAGTCCCGTGATGTGTACTTTAATAAGGCCTTAGTGCTCAGGTGATCTTAAGACTGTTTCAGGGCTATCTTTGCATCTTGTTCCTTTCAGTTGCCTCTTGATTTTAGCTTAGTATCACCCTCTTTTTAATTACTACAGTTTTATGATATATAATACATATCCGGTATTACTAATCATACTTCTTATGGTCATTCTTCATTTATAAAAATATAATAAATATAAGAATCATATTCCCTATGGTTTATACCTCCATATGAATTTCAAAATCATTCTTTTAGTTTTCCCCAAATCCTGTTTTTATTTAATAAAATAAGTAGAAGCTGTTAGCTTTTAGGAAAAAAAAAAAAGCTTTTACAATAGTGTTCCGTCTAAGTGTATAACATTTTTAATTTATTCAATGTTTAAAATTTTAGTTCATTAAGATTCTTTTCTTCATATATATCCTTAACATTTCTTGTTAGAGTTATTGTAGGCATTTAATGCTCTTTTTCTTTTTGCTATTATGAACTGAATCATTTTCCCTCATTACAACTCAATGAGATAATCACTATTATATAGGGAGATCATTAATGTTTATGTCTTCATCTTGCATCCAACTTCTTAAACTTTCTTAGTAAATTTATGCGAATATTTTAGTTGATCCTTTTAAGTTTATAGAAGTATTCTCTAATCTTAAGATACATATAATTTTTATCCTTATTTTCAGTATTAACTCCTATGCTTTGCATCCTCATCAGTACACAGCACTTCCAGGGCAATGTTAATACCAGAAGACAGTCACATTTTATCTTGCTCATGATCTTAATATGAATTTTTCTCAGTTTTCTATTAAGCATATTTGTAGGTTTATAAAGATAATCTTAAATGATGTTCTTTACCATAAGAAAATGAAAATTTCTATTTCTTGTTCTCTAAGATTTAAATAAATCAGGTTAAATTTTATTGAATGCTTGTTAAACAGCTCTTGAGATCACTTTTTGATTTTTCTTACCGCTCCTGACATTATGGTATATTTAATTAATAGATTTTTCAATATGAAGTCATCTTAACATACATGGGATAAACAATCCTCAGTAGCATCAATACTTGATGATCTTTTGCTCTGGAAGATCCAGGGGAAAGATTCACTTCTTCCATGAAAATTAAAAGGTGCATTCAGGACCTAATATCTCTTTTGAGAATCATTCTTTGTAACGTTTTCCTGCTATTTGCCGCCATTAAGATTTTTCATCTCTTCTTAGTTCTATTTTGGCAATTAATGTTTTCCTAGATAATCATCCTCCTTGCATAAGACTTTTTGACACTAACATAGCATACTCATAACTAAACATTGTCATCTCTTTTGATTCTTTTGTTGTGTATTTTGATTGGATTTGTCAGGGTTTTTGTTGTTACTGTTGTTACATTTTCCTGCAATAAATCAGCTCTTAGAACTACTTAATATACTTTAAGATATTGACTTTCTGTTCTATTTCCTTCCTCTTACTTTCCGTAGATTTTTTAAAAGTTATTTTCTGATTTTTTTTGTGTTGAATGTTTAATTCATGTATGCTCATTCTTACTCTAAAAATGAAAACAGTGTGCCTTTAAATCTGTCTCTTAACAGGATTTAAATCTGTATGCCTAAATTTGTAAATGCAATTTTCTCATTTTCTTTATTTTCTAAATACATTGTGATTGTGGTTTTCATTTCCTCTTTGACCAGCTAGTTATTTAGGAGCAGAATCTTCAATTTATAGGAATTTGGTTTGTCGTTGATATTACCTAAACTTCTATAAGTTCTATAACTTTTTTCTTTCTACTAAACAATGTGGTGGTCTTAATTAAATTCTTACCGATTGTATTATTCTTTTTTTATTGAAGTATAGTTGATTTACAATATTGTGTTAGTTTTGGGTGTACAGCAAAGTGCCAATCACATTATTCTAATTCTCTACATTATTTTCCTTTTTGCCTATTCTATCAAAAATTGATCAAAGTGTGATGTATGTAATCATTCACAAGAATTATCTACCTGTTATTTATTTCTGTGTTTCCAACAGATTTTGTTATGTTTCATTACCTAAGGGATATTCATTGACATATCTTCAATTTTTTTTTAAATTATTTATTTATTTATTTATGGCTGTGTTGGGTTTCGTTTCTGTGTGAGGGCTTTCTCTAGCTGTGGCAAGTGGGGGCCACTCTTCATCACGGTGCGCGGGCCTCTCACTGTTGTGGCCTGTCTTGTTGCGGAGCACAAGCTCCAGACACGCAGGCTCAGTAATTGTGGCTCACGGGCCCAGTTGCTCCGCGGCATGTGGGATCTTCCCAGACCAGGGCTCGAACCCGTGTTGCCTGCATTAGCAGGCAGATTCTCAACCACTGCGCCACCAGGGAAGCCCACATATCTTCAATTTGAATTGTGCTTTTTACCAATATAAAAAGATCCTTGATGTCCCTTTGACATAGTTTTTCCTTTGAATTCAATTTTTCCTGAAATCAGTATTTTCTGCTATTTTATTTTCATCTTTGCCTTATGAGGCAAAGTTTCTCATTTTTATGAGTTTCTCATTTTTATTATTATTTTATGAGTTTCTCATTTTTGTTATGAGTTTCTCATTTTTATTATTATGAGTTTCTCATTTTTATTATGAGTTTCTCATTTTTATTATTATTTTAACCTTTGTCATTTTGTGTTGGGGTGTTTTGTAAGCAACAGTAATAATATATATTATCATCACATTTCCTCCTTCATATGGATTTTTTTTTTTCTATTTACTTATCTTCAAGGTAGAGATTTACTGAGAGGCAGTATCTACTAACTGAGAATGTATACCGATTTCCTTACCTCTGGTCACATTCCATATTTTTGCCAAAATCTTCTGTCAAGGTGCCCCATTAAAACCCAAGTTACTGCAACAAGCAGACTGCTGAGATAAAGTGAGAACGTTATCTATAGCATTTTCTGGTTCTCCAACACTCTGATCAGACAGTGTGATTATAATTTGCAGTCTCAAGCATACTTGGCTCTCGCTCACGTTCAACTGTAATGCTTTCCTTCTGAGAACTACAATGCTGTGCTCCCATTACTTCTTGTCTCAGGGTTAATGGAAGTTCCACTCCCCCATGTATCAATAGTTTTAGCAGCAGAGGTACTTGGTGCTGGATACTGGTTAGAGGGATGTAGGGGAGGACTTCTCCTCCCCAAAACAGTAACTATGCATTAGATCAACATCAAATACTATAATTCTGTCTAGAATTGACCTTGATTTCTGTGGAGGGGCACTTCCTGATCACCTCCTATTCACCCCATTGGGGAGGGAAGAATCCTCCCCCTAAATAGCATAAGAAGGCTGAATACGTGGGCAGATGAGACTGACAGCAGTTTATTCATCACCTGTGCTCACAGCCCAGGGGACCAGAGCATGCCATGCCTGGCCCTGTGGGGTTGCACTGAGGAAGAGAGGGAACAAGCAGGGTCTGTAGCAACAAAGCAGTGAGGTGATCTACAGGAGGATGTGATTACTGGTCTGAATAATGTTGAAAGCTGGTAAGGAAGTGAAATCTGTTAGGCTGAGGACCGAGTGGAGTGCAGCTGGTCTAATAGGGCTAATAGGGAACTAGCCAGGAGGGGACGATATCCCCGTGTGGGGAACATATCTGACAAAGGAAGCAGGGAAATGTGCAGTCAGGCCTTTGGGGCCCTGTGACACTCAAGACGGAAAGGCAGCACACGAAATGTTAGGCCTTATAATACAGGGCATAAGATGGGGCAGGAATAAAGTATGTTCCTCTTTCACGTCAGCAGCTTTGCGCTGTTTATAGCCTCCTAGCATGTGTGGGTCACCGTATGTATGTTTTCAATCCCATTCCAAAAGCCTTAAATTTAGTGTAAATTACCCCAAGAGTCTCACGATAGGTTGAGTCTCACGATGGGTCAATCCCAGGATTTAGGTGGAAATGTCATCTTAGGTATTTTAAACGGTATGTGGGGTAAGCTATGTCAAAAACTGCTGTCCAGACGTTTTTAAACTGTTGAAATGCTAAGGAAAGTCATAAAATTAGTAGTTCTGTTAGCGCCAGTAGGGGGCTGTATTTGTGCAGTGGTGAGGGTAAGAAGTGAGGGTTCTGCTGAGCGATGATTCCCTTTACCTCTCTGTGTCTTCACCCTTTAGTCAATAACATACAAGAACTAGCTTAGATAAGTCTATAGTCTGTTTATCTCTAAAGTGACCATGATCATTTAAGATAAATAGAAACATTTTATTTAGTATCTATAAAGTCTAATGCTTGAGAGTAATTACAGACATACCTCGGAGACACTGCAGGTTCGTAAAACAAATAAAGCAATAACAAGTCACGTGAATTTTTTTGGTTTTGAGTGCATATAAAAGTTTTGTTTACACTGTACATTCCTTTTACTGTAGTCTATTAAGTGTGAAATAGCATTATGTCTAAAAAACAATGTACATACGGTAATTAAAAAATAATTCCTTTGGGAAAATGGCACTGATAGACTTGCTTGACAAGAGTGGCCACAAACCTTCAGTTTGTAAAACGTGAAGTATCTGTGAAGTGCAATAAAACGAGGTGTGCGTGTCTCCCTTACTAATCCATGAGCTCCTTTTCTTAAGCAACTTGGAATGCCCATTTCCTGGCACATAAAAATTTCTTAACAAATGATTTTCAAATGAACAAATAAATCTAGCTGAGCAAGAGATATTTGAGGAAACTGTGAGCAATGCCAAATATTTTGTGAGTGCTCTATTACGTCAACAGCCTAACACTCATTACTAACTAGCTGGTTATTCAATTAAAGTTCGTACCTGGGGCTCACTGTCAGCATTAACAAATAGCACTTTGTCATTCCTTGGACTCTTTACGTGGCTATTTTCTTCTCATGTTGATAACCTGCCTGTCCACCCCAGCTAAAATCTAGAGAAGTCTAGTTAGTCCCATTCGAGACCTAAAGTCTTCACTTTGTCTCCTTTTGCAAGGATACTCCCGATTTCAATCAGGTACTAGAAATGTCAGATGAAAAATGGCACAAATGTGAATTATGACAATAAAAGTTTATAAGCTCCTAAAATAAAGTTATAGTACCTAAGAGCTGAGTCAACTGACAATGTTAAATGGAACATTTTACAACCAGTCCTGGGATAATGATAAAAAAAAAAAAAAAAAAGGCACACAGAACATGAAGAAGTATCTAACAGGAAATGGGCCCAAGATCAAGCTGAGGCTACGTGATTTTACATGAGCATCTCTAAAGAGGGGAGAGGTGATAGCCTAATTCTTATGGGTGCCTCCTCTGTGCCTAACCCTTGACTTCTATTATCTCTTTTACTTCTCTTAACAGCTCAGTGAGAGAGGTACTGCTGTCATTTTAGAGAGGAGAAACCAAGGTTGAAGGGGTCCAGTTGAGCAAATGCCCAACAACAAAACTATTAAATAACAGAGACTTCAAAAGTCTCTCTGATTCCAAAGCCCATACTATTTCCATTGGGTATATCTTTTTACACCCAATGCTATCTCTTTACATAGACACAATAGCTCTATACATATAAAACAAATTTAAGCTTCATGAAGAATCTCTCTCTCCAACTTGATGCTAGTGTTTGTTCCATGTTATCAATTCTGGTGACGGTTCTCTTTACCACAAAGCTCACCATGTAAATTAGCTATACAGTCAATGTTAAATTATAGCTAAAGAAGGCCAAAATATGGCGCTAGAATGAGCTCAGCATTAGGAAGAAAGCTGAACATGAAAATGGTATTTAAGAAAGAATACTAGGGCTTCCCTGGTGGTGCAGTGGCTGAGAGTCCGCCTGCTCATGCAGGGGACACGGGTTCGTGCCCCGGTCCGGGAAGATCCCACATGCCGCGGAGCGGCTGGGCCCGTGAGCCATGGCCGCTGAGCCTGCGCGTCCGGAGCCTGTGCTCCACAAACGGGAGAGGCCACAACAGTGAGAGGCCCGCGTACCGCAAAAAAAAAAAAAGAAAGAATACTGCTCTATATAAAATAGATAACTAATAATGATCTACCGTATAGCACAGGGAACTCTACTCGATACTCTGTAATGGCCTATATGGGAAAAGAATCTAAAAAAGAGTGGCTGTATGTATAACATTCACTTTGCTGTACACTTGAAACTAATGCAACATTGTAAATCAACTATACCCCAATAAAATTTTTTTTAAAAGAAATAAAGAAACAATAGAGGAGTGTTATCAGGAGTCTGAACAGGTGGTACGGCACTCTTTCGTTTTATTTTTAAAATAATTCCGCTCACAAAATATCCTGTTATTCGTAAATTTCCACTGCCTTTAACTTTCCTAGTACGACATCCTCCTGTCACCCCACATGCACATAATGCCAAGTCACAGTGTTTCTCATGCGTGCCCACCCCGGCATCCCCAGTGACAGAGACGCAAGCACACCGGCATGCCCGGGGGATCTAGCGCCATCTCCTGATAGGCTGGTATTCGCTGTAATTGCACAATTTCTTGGAAATATTATGTTTTACCTTTAAAGATCTTACAAAATTGATATTCTTCTCCCTCAGCTGACTTTGTTATAGAATAAAGATAGACTTTCCAATTACTTGTTATGGACCAAAATGCATGCTCCGGGAAGAATTAATGCCATGTTAATTCTGAGGCTTTGCATACTCTGTGCAAACTCCTTTTACTCTAGCCAGAGAAACACAGTGATAAAATGGTATAATCGCATGACATGCAAAGTGCTTATGTGAAATGAAAAGGACAAAAATATGAGTGGGATATTAATTCAAGAGAAATAAGGAAACAGGACTGTTTGAATAGGCTTAGCAGGATGGCTTAGTTCTCCTTGACAATAAGTGTGATGCTATCTCACCATACCTTGACCTCTCTACCCTGACTCCCCCATTCAAGTACAATCAAATGTTTAGTTTCTGTACACACACACACACACACACACACACACACACACTAAGAGGGTTACACAATACCCGACAGACAGACATAGAGGGAAACATTCAGGGAAATTTCTCCTAAATATCAGATAAAGGCAGCATGTCAATATAGCAATAACACCATACATTTCTATTGTAACAGAACACAAGTTAATAAAATGGGGAAGCAGAACTTACAAAATAGCTTTAAACTCAGTACCAGATTTCATTATAGGTCCTAGACTATAGTGGACACAAGCTAATTTTCATGGTTGTCCATAATAATAGTCATTGGGAAGTTAAATGACAGAAGAGAAGCAGCTTTAAATGGGAAATGGCACAATTATTCACATGCTTATGCATTTGCTGACTATCAACCTTGAACAGAGCATTTAATTCAAACCCCATTTAAAAGTATACACTGTCAAGGGAGAGGCCAAGAACCATATTCTAGTTCAGGAAGCAACCCATAACCCATGTGCGAAAGATGACACTGAAGATCAAGTCTACTGGGACGTAGACGGATTGCTCACAACCCAATGTAGGAGCTGCTCCTGTAAAAAAGCAAGGAAATGCCAAGAACCTTGGCATCTGACTGTTCACAGATGATCCATTCCTGCTCTCATAATGCATAACATTTTGAGGGGAAATATTCTGCCCATTCAGAACAGCAATTGAATTTAAGTTCTCTCTCTGAAGATAGATTTCACCTTTTAATCAATCTTTTAAACTTCTGTAATGCTATATATGTGTGATATATTTGTTAATACTAAGATTCCATTCCTGTTTTTAAAGTATTGCATAAAAATAAGTGCTGCATGTATAACATATATGATATAATACATCATATTTCATATAATGTATTTGATAATATCTCAAAACCAACTGAAGAAAAATTGAATGTGTGTGTAAGACATAGAGATAATATGGATATAGATACATAGGTGTAGATATGAAAAGAGAGTTCTAGCAAAGATCAAAGCAAACGTCACAACTTAGGAGCAAAGTAAAAGAAATTACCTGAATCCTAATTAGTTTCATATATACTCAGTTGGACATCAAAAGGAAGTGAGGATTCCTTACTTAGGGGTATTAAACTGAAGGAATTACTCATCAGGTTAAAAGAAAATCTTCACATCAACCAGAGACTGCAAGTATTTGACCGATAGGGTCTGTGATATTATAACAAGGTAACACTGGATTATCTTATCTAAGTTGTCAAAATAAAGTAATATCTGACATCTACATATATTATCTCACTAGCCTTACAATTAGCACGTGCAACCAGCTATCTGGTGATGGTAAATATTTTTCATACATTCAATGTATATTTACCAAACAATCCCTATGGGGGTGCCAAGCACTGTTCTAGATATTAGACATATAAGGATGAAAAAGACAAATGTGGTTCCTGCAAATTAATAGCATAATCAGGGTTACCTGATTATAGCATAATCAGGGTTACCCAGTTATCCAGAAGAATCCAGCTCTCCTGACACCTATATGGTGTTATGCAAATCAAGTTTTTTTGACCTTCAAAACATTTGGCCTGCCTTGCTTATTATTTTACTGTTAATTACAGAATTAAATGAATTTTAACTCTGAGTTTCAGATGTGCTTTTTTGCTTTGTAGATATTATTCAAGCGAATAAAGCTCTATGAATTATGGCATGATAAAATATTCACAGAAACTTACAACTCCACAGTTGAATAACAATTACATTTGTTCCAAACAGGCAATTGGTTTCCAAACACATTAAACAAAGGCAATTTAGAAAGCTTCTTCTTCTTCTTGGCATCATTAATGTTGCTGAACGTCCTGGGATTCTGGAGTGTTTCACAAAGGTAAGTAAGTGTGTGGTAAGATGAACAATTTCTGAGTCCATGAAAGAGTGATCTGGGAGCCATCACTGAGCCAATGAGAATCCTGCATTCCATGACTGGACCAGTTAGCATATTAGAGAAATTTAACAGATATTCGGAGCAAGAAATTTCCATTTAGACTTCACTTTTTCTTTTCTCTTTTTTTTTAACATCTTTATTGGAGTATAATTGCTTTACAATGTTTAGTTTCTGCTGTATAGCAAAGTGAATCAGCTATACGTATATATATATCCCCATATCTCCTCCTTCTTGCGTCTCCCTCCCACCTTCCCTATCCCACCCCTCTAGGTAGTCACAAAGCACTGAGCTGATCTCCCTGTGCTATGCGGCTGCTTCCCACTAGCTATTTTACATTCAGTGGTATATATATGTCCATGTCACTCTCTCACTTCGTCCCAGCTTACCCTTCCTCCTCCCTGTGTCCTCAAGTCCATTCTCTACGTCTGCATCTTAATTCCTGTCCTGCCCCTAGGTTCTTCAGAACCTTTTTTTTTTTTTTTTTTGGATTCCATATATATGTGTTAGCATACGGTATTTGTTTTTCTCCTTCTGACTTACTTCACGCTGTATGACAGACTCTAGGTCCATCCACCTCACTACAAATAACTCAATTTCGTTTCTTTTTATGGCTGAGTAATATTCCATTGTATATATGTGCCACATCTTCTTTATCCATTCATCTGTCGATGGACACTTAGGTTGCTTCCATGTCCTGGCTATGGTAAATAGAGCTGCAATGAACATTGTGGTACATGACTCTTTTTGAATTATGGTTTTCTCAGGGTATATGCCCAGTAGTGGGATTGCTGGGTTGTATGGCAGTTCTTTTTTAGTTTTTTAAGGAACCTCCATGCTGTTCTCCATAGTGGCTGTATCAATTTACATTCCCACCAACAGCGCAAGAGGGTCCCCTTTTCTCCACACCCTCTCCAGCATTTATTGTTTGTAGATTTTTTGCTGATGGACATTCTGACAGGTGTGAGGTGATAACTCACTGTGGTTTTGCTTTGCATTTCTCTAATGATTAGTGATGTTGAGCATTCTTTCACGTGTTTGTTGGCAATCTGTATATCTTCTTCAGAGAAATGTCTCTTTAGGTCTTCTGCCCATTTTTGGATTGGGTTGTTCGTTTTTTTGATATTGAGCTGCATGAGCTGCTTGTAAATTTTGGAGATGAATCCTTTGTCAGTTGCTTCATTTGCAAATATTTTCTCCCATTCTGAGGGTTGTCTTTTTGTCTTGTTTATGTTTTCCTTTGCTGTGCAAAAGCTGTTAAGTTTCATTAGGTCCCATTTGTTTATATTTGTTTTTATTTCCATTTCTGTAGGAGGTGGGTCAAAAAGGATCTTGCTGTGATTTATGTCATACAGTGTTCTGCCTATGTTTTCCTCTAAGAATTTGATAGTGTCTGGCCTTACACTTAGGTCTTTAATCCATTTTGAGTTTATTTTTGTGTATGGTGTTAGGGAGTGTTCTAATTTCATTCTTTTCCATGTAGCTGTCCAGTTTTCCCAGCACCACTTATTGAAGAGGCTGTCTTTTCTCCATTGTATATTCTTGCCTCCTTTATCAAAAATAAGGTGACAATATGTGCACGGGTTTATCTCTGGGCTTTCTATCCTGTTCCATTGATCTATATTTCTGTTTTTGTGCCAGTATAGACTTCACTTTTTCCATTGGTCCTTATAATAAAATAGTTCTTTGCTCAATTCTAAAACAAGATTTTTTTCTCCACCCTTTTAGAGTTAGAAATAACTATATCGATAATAAGAATGAATGAGTCATTATCATTAAAAGCAAATATCATTAAACAAATAGCTAGAAATCTAATGATGCTTAAGATTTGGATTCCATTCAGGCCTTTAAATCAGCAGTGACCATTTCAAGGTCAATAACAAACTGTGCAAAATCATTTAGCCAGTCAGTCACCTGAGACCATTCAGTGGCTTAATATGTATTATCTACCATCCATCCATTGCCAGCCTGTCTCCCTCTCACTGACATATTCTTGGATGGCTGTGTTCTTTTGAGCAAATTCTCTAACCTCTCTGAGTCTCTGCTGATAAAGGACCAAGTGCGATGTCTGCCACATAGCAGGAACTAAACAGATTTTTATTTTCCTCACTTCTTTTCATTCATTTATCTATTTAGTATCTCATCTATTGCCACTTATTTCCTGCCTGAATTATTCTTTTGTTCATCTAATAAATCTCTTTTGGAACATCAGTCATGTGACAGGCACTGTAAGAAGTTAGAAGGACATAAAGTCAGTATCAGTATACGTTTAGTGTCACCTATGTCCCTGCTCTCATGGAGCTTACGGTCCAGTATAAGAGAGGCACTTAAACCTCATGCAAGACAGAATTAATGACAAAATCAAAAGTTTTAATGGCTCCCTGAATTTTAAAATTTCTTACCTTCCAAAGTGTGTATTATTGAAGTAACCCTCCAGGATGCATAATTTCCCTAAAATGCCTGTCTCATTCTTAGATTGAAAACCAAATTAGAAAGTCAGATTCTTGCAGAAGGATTCAACAGAAATGTCCCCAGCTTTGCAGCAAAATGTGTTGGCATCAAAAACTGAAATTGAAGGCAAGACCTTTCTCCCCTCTGTCCATCACCTCCAAACACGAGTGGTGCCCATCCACTAATTCTCACAAACCTGCATTGTTTCTCAATTTCAGTTACTCTCCCACTGTAAGAGTTGACCCTGTCTTTCATGAAGTAGTTTAAAAGGCAGTCTCTAGAGGCAGCCCAGTTGAATCCAGTCCCACAACTTAGCTGCACAAACTTTAAGCTGTTTAACTTTGCTAAGCCTCAATTTCTACTTTGTAAAAAGGAAATAATAAGAATGGTAACTGTGTCAGAAAGTTGCTGTGAGGATGAGTAAATTGCCAAAGTGTTAGCAGTAATAATAATGGCTTCATATGTTGCCTTATGCCCCCTTCTTTTTATTCTTTACCTAGACTCATGCTGAGATATGGTTAAGATGACCATGATTGTGGGCTAAATTCAGGTAGAACTAGTGCTGGAACCAAATACCTACTAGCTCAGGGACTGATTCATTTATCCATTCATTTAACCAACATGTTAAGCATTGTTCCAAGCACTAGAAAAATAAAACCAAAGAAAACAAAGTACTGGTCTACAAGGAGCTGGCATCTAGTACTCAAAATATTTAAGTATGATTCTTCTGTGATTGTCGAGCAAGTGAGTTACTGTAAAGTGAGAGATGGTAGAGTTGGGGTTCAGAGAAGGAGGCGAGAATAAAAAATACAAAGAACCAGAGATTGGAGGAACCAAAGATGAAAGGAACTAAGGGATAATGTAGGGCTTATTCAGAAAGAAATTGGAGTCTTTACCAAATCTTCTCCATCTCCTGTATACTTTCTTTTCTCCTGCATACTTTTTGAGGGAAGGTAAAAAAGAGGGTGAAACAAAGCAGGAAGGAAAGAAATTAATTTTCCATGCGTTGAGCATTTCTGTCTTAAGTAGCAGGTTTGTCCCCCTCCCTGTTATGGAGATCATACCATTCCACTTTATAAGTAAGAAAACCAAAGTGAAAATCTAACCAAGTAAATTGACTAAGTTCACACAAGTAGGACGCAAACCTTACTTTGTCTCCAAAACCCATACACTTTCTCCTAGACTCTGCTGCCTCTAAGTGCCATAGAAGAGCCCTTTTCCCGCTCCCTGACGGCCCCTTAACTCTCGTGGGGGAGGAAACCAGTCCCTTCAGTTCAACTAACTATACCCACCACCACCTGTTGATCCGCCTCCACAAGAAAAGAATGTGTGTCATGTTTCAGAAGAAAGGAGAATCTGAAAAATTTGCCTGCAGAGATTAAGTAGCTAGAACCAACTACATTAGTTCAAAGGCACACATTGCCTTGGGTATCTATTTCCCACTGGGATCCAAGGGGCCAAACCAAAAGAGTTAACCAAAAAACTATCTGGAATCCAAGGCATCGGATCACTGTCTGCAGTGAGAAGTGCATGATTCCAGCTTATTTCTATACTGATTGTTTCTGTCAAACCCTAACGAACAATAAGGATGCAAAGAAAGAGGGGAAAACACAGACGTCCCAGGGACAGCATTATTGAAACATATTATTTATAAGTCAGATGGTGCTTGATCTTAATATACTTCCAATCACAATCCAATTTTTACCAAACCCAAAGGTGTATTTGTTCAGAGCCAGATACTGGTGACAAATCTATCAAGAATAGGACAGTCCCAAGTTATTCTTGTCCCCAAGATCTTGAGACCAGTGGATCAATGATGAAACAGCAGCCTCGCTAATATACAGGTGGAATTAGGTTTGTGTTAGCACCTGAGGGCACCCTACCATCAAGTTTATATTAGTGTGCAACAATCCTGGTGTAAGTCCTAGAACCAAACTAATCTTGTAGGGGTCAGTAGGAGATCACTTAACTGAGTATAATTAGGACTATTCCATGAATGTCAGTCCAGATGTACCTTCCATTACTACAAAAAAAAAAAAAAAAGGCAAACAATCCCCTTCCTCTGCCTCTGTCTGTATTAGAGTCCCCCTCAATCAAATCTGAAATAGGGCAATGGTGACATGACACACCTGAGGCTCTCCAGGTTGGGGGTGGAGGAAGTAGGTGGATGAAATGTCTTTCCTTGCTGAAAAGTATTATACAAACACCTCTACAGTCCTTACTATAACTATGTATCTTGCATCAAATGCTAAAATAAAGGATATTACAGACATTTATGGGGGGAGAGAGCAGAAGCGTATTTGTTATTACAACTTGACACCACTGTCCCTCCAATGTTGTAAAACACATCTTATGAAGTTGACATCATTGTGCTTATTTTGTTAATGATACCAGTAATCTTTTGTGCATAACCTGCAATGATTATTGAAAGAGACATAAATCAGAGAAAAATGACCAGTTATTCAAGCATATCCTTTTCTTACAGTTATCGCTAGCAATATATTAAGAAGGAAAAGAAGGTAAAACTCTCTAGCATTGGAAACTTTCACAAATCAAAAAAAGAAGAAATGTCTGACCTCAAAGACTTAGGTGCATTTGATAAAATTGAACTTATGGCCCTTGACCATTTGTTCATTCAACCAATATTTATTGTACACCTGCTATGTACCAGGCACTGATCAAGGTACTAGGAATACAGCAGTGACTAAAGCAGTATGAAATTCCTCTCCTCCTGGAACTTCTTCAAAAATGTTTAAGAAGTAAGTTGCCTTTAGAGGCAGTGTGCCATAGAGGGAAAAGGCCAGGACTCTGAATAAGAGACTTCTGGTTTCAAACCCAGGCTCTGCCAACTATTACTCATACAAACCCTAAGCAACTTATTTAACCTCCTAGAAGTTCAGTATTTCTGTCTGTGAAATGGGGATGGCTCCACCCTTCCAGGGTTATAGTGAGAATTCGGTACGTTAGGGTGAGCACTGGACCCTAGCACGCTGCCTGGCACTTAGAAGATTTTTCTTGAGTCAGGGATAGAGGGCACACATTTTAGAAATATGTTCATGGATTTTTTTCTTTGACAGTGGTGTTTTCCACACAGTCTCAGCACCGAATTTACAAACCCTCAGTGCATCTGATAAATCTTTCGAGTCCTGCCGCCATGAAATCTACAAGGTTGATAATTCCAGACTTTCCAGTTCTCTCGCTGTCAGACTCACTGCAGGTTGTAAAAGAGCGCCATCTAAAGGTCCTCGTGAGGCACCTTAATATGTCCTAAAACTCCTTTTGTCGTTTTATAAAGACTGTTCTGGTGAGCGGTGCTCTTAAATAACCATCGCTGTTGTGCCAGTATCTATGGGCCTATAATAAAAGTAAGACAAGCACAGGGGGAAGGCAAATGATTTATCAGGTCCTCTACATCTGGTCCTAAAAAAAGCTTTCTTTCTTTCTCTTTTAGATATTGTAATCTAAATCATTTTAATGCCCAGAACATCAGCGGAAGTCATCTTGAAGAAACACTTCTCCTCCATGAAAAGTCTCTGAAATTTTATGGCAGTACACAGGAATTTTCTTCGAGTATTGATCTTTGGGAAACAGCCCTGTGAAACTCTGTTGTTTGACTCAACCTGTCTTATGAACAGAGTATTCACTGTTTTCTTCAGCTAGACACTATGCGTTTTCGTTTTAGAGCTAATATGTGTGAGGGTGGCCTTATGAATATTATCTGTGTACTTTACAAAGACTAATTATGACTCCTCTAGTCATAATTATGACTGTTACGCTTTTGCATTAACATGTTATGCCTTTGAATTAATGAAGTAATTTCAAAGTCTAAGTAATTACTCTATGACAACAAAAAGTTAGTATTTCCTATGCATCACAATATTTTAAAACTTTTTACAATGGTTTGGCCATTATAAGCAACCTATATGACATTTTTTAGTTTTCATGTGTCCTTAGAATCAAAATAACAGTATGTTAACATTCTTTCTTTCAATGCATTAATTGAGTACTTACTGCATGCCAGGCATAGTGATCATATACTGTCTATGTCAGAGTAAATAATAAACCTATACACAATTTCACTATACTTCATCTTGCTATTACACTATCAAGTTATGAATTAAGGAAATATTCTCTGAATCAAAGAGCAACATTACTAAAATAGAGGTCCTTAACAAAAAGAGAATATTCACATACTGAAGAAACTGTAAAGTAAATGGAAATGATGGAATTATTGCGATTGAAGGAAAGAAGAAAATTAAGGAAGGTTAAATGAGTGTTGGGGGAAGGGCAAGTGATCAAATCAATCAGGGATGCTTAAAGAGATTCCCTAGTCCAAAGGATGTCTTTTAGTCTCCACTGCTACCAGTTCAGACGCACTCAGAAAATTATCTTCTAAAAGAGATTTTTCCCGTATAAGCAAAGAAATGTGAAAAAAACTCATTTAAACCAAAAAAAAGGCAAATACAACTAGTGTCCCAAATCTCTGTAGCAGTGCTTGTCAAAGTTTTGTTAAGGACCCCCTGCTTCAGGCACCTCTTTCTGGCCCCTACCATAGACTGCTTTAACCCAAACCTTTTTCCAAGACTTCCCAAGTCTTCTTATGCTCCCTGAAATCTGAGCACCACTGCCTTAAGGGACAGTTCAAGCTGGATAGGAGAGGGGTGTTTATCAGTTGATTGCAAATGATTCTGCAGTTAAGCACCTCCCTTGTGACCTAAAATATTTTAGATCTGTAGAATAAAAGATTTACACATCTTGATTAGGTGTGATATGCATTTTTAATTGCAAAAGAACAGCTGTAAAGCACCAGGTGTTTCTCTTACTCAAACTATTTTTTGTTTGTTTGTTCTGAGGACAAATGAAAAGACAAACTCTTACAGACAAAAATTCTTGCCCTGTAACTTTTTCAAATCCTTCTTTTTTCAGCATTTGTTCTCTGACGAAACACTGAGGCCAGTCCTTGATCTTCCTTAGAATCTTTCTTTGCTGCAAAACGTTAAATGCCAAGTTTGCGATTTGGGTTTAATGAACACCCCAAAGATCAAGAAACCTTTAAACATCTCGTCTCAGTACAAGTCAGAAGCTCTAACGGTCCCTCTCACCAACAGAAAAAGGGTTTGCCTTATTTTGTTGTTCCCCCTCCCCACCGCCCCAAATTTGCCTTCCTCTCCTTAATTTCTACATCATAATAGAAAAAGGTGCTCATTGTGCTTTCACTCATCCTTAGAGATGAAAAGAGAGCTACAGAATTATAAAGATGACCCTAAGCGAACACCAAAAGAGCTTAGAATTCTCACATCGGGGCTGACACTCATGATTAGCTGAATTGCAGGAACTACACACGCTTCCATTGGAAACAGGATGCATTCATGCACTAGTTTCTTGTCTAGTGCTTAGCAACATTATCACCAAGCACCTGGAATAGTTTAGGCATTAAGTGTAATTGGTTTTGCTTTACATAAATCTGTAGCTTTGTAAATAAGCGGAGCATTTCAGCTTCTCTGTAACACCAATTAACTTAAAGGGATGCGTTGTCTGTAGGAGACTGCTGGGTTCTGTACTGTATTTCTCCCGTAATGTGCTCATTGGCTGGCAAAGTTCTGTGTCCCTGCAGTGTTGCATTGACTCCCAGTCACTTGGTGTCAAGGGTCTGTACCCAGTCACTCATTTGCTCCATTTTTCAGTTGTAAAAGATTGGGAAAATGGAGTCTTCCCTAAGAAGCATCTTCGGTGCTCTATTTCTGTTCACGAGGGAGACCTGAAAGGCAAGGTACTTGAAAATGTTTTCTGTGACCTGCAGAGCACAGATCTGACCCCAGCTGATTCTATCCATAACTGACGTCTACATCTCTTTCCTTTCTTTTTTTCTTGTAACGCTTCAATCCAATGCAGCCAAAAGTCACTGCATTGAGCCTGTATACAAAATTAAGAAAACCATATTCTTATTATGTAAATTTGCTAGTGAAAATGTTTCCATCAGAGGGACTTTTTTTAATAACACTCAGAAATCTGCTCCTGGGAGTTGGTAAATTTTTTCAAGCTTCTGGGATATTACCCCTCATCTCTTTACTCGGTTTAATCCCTTCTCTCTCATATCCCCTTCAGGTAATCTTGATATATAGCATTCATTCCACAGCATTCATTCCACTCTGGCCAACCTCTAATTCTCTTGGTTTCTGAAAGTGTTTTGTCGACTATCAGAGTAACAGTATCACCAAAATACAGCTCATGATTCCAAAAAGTTTCCTACTAATATTATGTGATTTACAAATTGAAGGAGGGAGAATCACCCCTTCTGAAAACTGTCAGGATCCCTTGTTGGATGAGAAAAGAGCTTCAGCATTAGGACCGTGAACCAGTCCGGCGGTGGGCATAGCCCATCGCCACTGCTAGAGAAGCTGATATACAATTACCGGTCACAGGCTTATGGGTAAGGTTCTTAAATGAAATCAACAGCCAAGTGATGACAGCACACAGGTGCTGCTAACATTCAGGTCTGCTTGTAGAGAACAGGGAAATGAAAGGACCCACTCATAATAACAACCCAATACAGTTTACAAGTTGCTGTCACATGTATCGTCACATTTGGTTGGCACCACTCCTGGGAAGTAGGCACATTTTGGCATGCCCATTTTGTACACGAGACATTGCAGCTCTGAGACATTATCAAGAGTCACAGAGATACTGGATGCCACAGGACTAGAACCTTGGTCCCTCTGTCTCTAAAGAGCCAGCCCCTTCTACAAATGACACTCATAATGTCACCAACACTGGATCATCCCCAGCCACTCAGGTGAAACACTCTCTAAATAATCCAAAAGGGAACAAGAATGAAAAGAAAGACCACATTGGGGTCAGAGACTCTGACAAAATGGTTACCCAAAACAGCATGTTTCTAATGGTTACCCAAAACAGCATGTTTCTAACATCTCTTTCCCTGCCCTCAGCTTCCTCTGTGGAGCCAGGCACTACCCTCATGTGGACTTTAGGCTGCTAGAAGCACCGCACTGAAAAGACCTGCCCAGACTGACCACACTGGGGTTGGGAAATAGGGTCTTGGGCTCAAAAGCATCCTTTCCTTCCCCTTTCAACAAAATGCCCTCAGATGTGCTATAGTCAATTCCAAACTGCTTAGGAAAGAACAGGTTAAGAAAAACAAATTCACCCCCCAAAATGTGATTAAGATTTGTGAAGACTCCTGTAGTACTTGCTGAGTACAAGACACTGTTCTAAGTGTTTTTATTTAATATTAACTCATTAATCATCACAGTTACTCTATAAGTACAATTGTAGACCCCATTTTACAGATACGAAACATGAAGCACAAAGGAGTTAATAACTTTCCAGGGACTTCCCTGGTGGTCCAGTGGTTGAGACTCTGTGCTTCCAGTGCCGGGGGCACGGGTTCGATCCCTGGTCGGGGAACTAAGATCCCACATGCCGTGTGGTGTGGCCAAAAAATAAAGATAAATAATTTTCCAAAGGTTATACATGCAGCATGGACAGAGTAAAAATGTGGACCTAGGGATCCTGATTACAGATTCCAGGGGCTAGCCCTCTCTATATAGCTGCCTCTCAGTAAAGCTGTTGTCTACAATAGATTTTTATGTATTCTCAGGGCAATTCCATGGAAGACAATGCCTTAGCCCAAGGGATTTCAGTCTCTTTCTGTCCCAACACAAAAGAACGTGACTTCTTCCATCAGTCCTTGCTGGATGGAAACAACAGGTACTTTTAACACCCCTAGGTAGTGCCCCCTCCCTCCCTTTTTGTGAATAATTATTGTTCTCCTGCTTACACCCAAAGGCATGACTCTAAGGGCAGAATTTCAGACTCTATGGTAGTGAGTGGGTACTTCTATCTCAAAACTGTTGTAGGGGGGATTCCCTGGTGGCACGGTGGTTGAGAGTCCGCCTGCCGATGCAGGGGACGTGGGTTCGTGCCCCGGTCCAGGAAGATCCCACATGCCATGGAGCGGCTGAGCCCGTAAGCCATGGCCACTGAGCCTGCGCCTCTGCAACAGGAGAGGCCGCAACAGTGAGAGGCCCGCGTACCGCAAAACAAAAAAAGAAACTGTTGTAGGGATCCTTGTAGGGTGTTCCTTAAATCACAAGGTAAGCTGTCTGTTCCTCAAATGACAGTCATCATTAGAGATCAAGATGGAGCCTTAGGTCAACTAGTCTCTCCACTTCCTTAGCCTCTCCACAGACATTCCTGGAATTCCTCCAGCCCTGTTCTCCAGTGAGCTTAGTGGAAGCGTCAAAAATAATCACAAGACCCAGCCTCTCCGTCTCTCTCTGCCTATCTCTGTCTCTCTGTCTCATTCTCTCTGTCTCTCAGTGCTCTCTCTCTCTCTGGCTCTGTGTCCCACTGAGGTTGTCTACAGTAGAATGGATGCTATTTGACAGCCAAGATCTTTTCCCCAAGTGATACATTGTCACTAGTCTACTCAGAGACTTTCCTAATTATTAAATAATAATAGCACCCAAACCTTAATCTATCACCCATCTTAGACAGGTTTGAATCCATTTACTGGCTGGGAATCAGGTTGTTGCTTCAGTTTGCTAAACCACAAGTGACCAAGTCTCATATAAATACAGTAATGAGTCAAGAGCCTATGACAAGTGTCTATTACCATGGTGGCAGCAAGTTAGGAGCACATTTAATGACATTTACGCAAAGAGCAAGGTAACACTGCTACCAGGGATAAAAGAAGGAGAAAAATGGAATCAACGGGAGGCGGAAATTTGGCAAAAATCAGGGGGAAGTCACCATAACATTGAAGAAACTACCAAGAAAGCACACATGTCGTCATCATGTCAGTTTTCATTTTCCCAAAGCAATCTCTGGAAGCAAAACGAGAAGGCAAGTCGAGAGAATATGCTAAATTTTAAAATAAGAGAAAGAGCTCTCAGAAATGCCAGAGAGGAAGTGTGAGCTTCAGAAGCCAGAGCAGTGAGAGGCCATCTGGAGACACTGATTTCCCATTTTCGTGTGATACACTGCACAGCGCAGGTGCCTGGATTCCCATGAATTGATTAGGACCCCCTAGAGCAGACCCCATGCTTCTTACCACATTCCCACGCCTCTCTTACATGAGTGAAACCTTCCTGACCGGTTTCTACGGTATCTCCGTAAATGCAGACTTCTGTCTTCATGCAGCTTGTACAGTTCTGCCTTACTTCTTTGCAGCCAACCACGCCTGAAAGACAGGAACAAACAAGATGGACAAGTGTGGCAGTGAATGAACCGTTTTACTGCAATTGGAAGTTCACGGAGAATAAATTATCCTCTAGTTCAAGCTGTCCAGTAGCAATTCTCATTAATAATAACACTTCGACAACAGTCTGCCTCTCACAATGACAGTGAGTGCTGGAAACTTTATCGTTACTCTCGAAGCAGGAGTCACGTCCCAGACGGCCGGCCCAGATCACCATATGCAGCTCACAAGAGAAGGCTTAAATTACTACGAAGCTTGACTGCATAACTGTCCATGAAGTTCACTGGCTAGATGAGCAGGTGGAAAAAATCCAAGGGCTTCTCTCCTTCCAGCTTCCTCTGCTGATCCATGCTACATCGTAAATGATTTTTCACATTAATGAGTTCATCTAGCTAAAAGGATACTTTCCTCTCTTCTTGCTTCATTGACGATATCTCTTTTACTACAGGATCTTTATTTCCTACATGTGGCCACAAGGTAATAGAGAATATGTGGTCCATGAAGACGGAGATTTTTGTGGAGATCTGCATCCCCACATATGTACTTACACACACATATACATATACTTACACGAACAGAAGGAGGGTTCCAGTCGGTAGCAGGTGCTACTGCGCTTCTCCATGTGGGCTTCTTTATGTTGTCTCTCTATATGGGCTACTCTGGGCTTCTTTGAAGCTTGATGGCTGGTACCCCAGGGCAAGTATCCCCCCAAAGAAATAAAGCCAGGCAGAAACAATATTGTCTTTTGTGACCTAGCCAGGGGCTATGCAGCATCACTTCTACTGCATTCTATTTGTTGAGGCAGTCAGAGTCTTGTTTCGATTTAAAGAGGGGAAACCAGCTCCATCTCTTCGTGAGAAATAGCAAAATTCCAGAAATTCGCTTAGGACCCCAAATGTTGCTGTGGACATTTTTAGTCTAAAGAGGGACAGACATCTGTTAGACAAACAAAGGGCAGAGGCAGGAGCATTTCAGGTAACGTTAAGACGACGCATAAGCAACACGGCAAAGTGTGAAACAGAACAGCTTATTCTGCAAACTGCAAGTTGTTTGGACTTTTTTTTTTTTTTTTTTTGGGGGGCGCGGGCTTCTCACTGCTGTGGCCTCTCCCGTTGCGGAGCACAGGTTTCAGATGCGCAGGCTCAGCGGCCATGGCTCACGGGCCCAGCCGCTCCACGGCATGTGGGATCCTCCCGGACCGGGGCACGAACCCGTGTCCCCTGCATCGGCAGGCGGACTCTCAACCACTGCGCCACCAGGGAAGCCCTGTTTGGACTTTTGACAGGAGCAGTTGTTTGACTGGAGCACAAGATTCAAGGGCAGAATAATATGACAGATTGGTGTTTCAAAAAGAACACTCAGTCAAAAAATGTAAAGGATACATTGGTAGGGGCTAGAAAGAAGTTAGCTCAGGATGGTCACTGTGTGTAAGTGAATATTGGAAAGAGATAATGAGGTCTGAGGTTAGGATAGCAGGATGGGGATGGGAAGGGGAAGAACATAGGAGATTCAAAGGCATAATGATAGGAAGAAACCATTTATTGGATTTCCACTGGGCATTTAATTATCTCAGGCACTTAATTATCTCACAGTAACTCTATGATCTGGGAATTATTACTGTCTTTATTTTGTACGTTAGGAAACTGAAACAGGGAGAAGCCAAGGTACTTACCCATTTTCCCCACAATTAGAACTAGGATTCGTAGAGTCCAACATGGAAGCCCACACATTTAATCACTAAGCTGAACTGATTGGATGTGGTGGTGACAAAGGAAAATGTGTCCAAGATCATCACCAGGTTTCTGATTCAAGCAGCAAAGTGACTGTTAATGCCACTCGACTAAAGAAAGAAATACAGGAGGATGGGGGACTGGGATGGTGGAAAGGATGTAAACATGTTTGTACATAATGAATTTGAGGTGTCTGTAGGGAGCTGAGTGGAGATTTCTAATACCCTGTTGGTGATCTACACAAGGCATGATGGGTTTTGTTCATACAGAAATGAATCCGATGTTTAAGAATCTAGTTGGAGACATTAGATGTGAACAGGTAAAATTAAACAAATATTTTAATAGCAACTTGAGACAATACTATGAAAGATGTCATAGGTCAGCACACAATTAATTTCCATCTTAACTGAAAGTAAAATAAGGATCCAGAAGAGGAAGAAATCTTGATAGGTTGGGGTGATAGGACCATGTTTTACTGAGGAGGTATAACCTGGATCTTCAAAAATGGATGAGGATTTGGATGAAGAAAAGAGAAAACGGAATAATACAAAGGTTTGGGATGAAGCCAGAGAAAAACTCATAGCCCACAGTGCAAGTGTTTTAAAAGCGAAAGTTTCGAAGGCAATATAGGAAATCAACACCAGAATGCCAGAGTTCTAACCTGCGGGGCAAGATATGCTGCCTCACTGAGTCTCAGTTACCCTGACTGTAAAATGGGTATTTCAGTTACGACCTCAAGGTTTTTATGAGGATTAAGTAAGATAATATATGTAAAGCAACAAGTAAATGTTTATTACTGCTTTATTTTTTTTAATAAGAAATGAATCTAAGTCATCAAACGTTTATACTTAAAAGGACCTTAAGGAACATCTAACCAAATTTTTATTTTATAAATGAGGAAATCTAGGCCCAGAGAGGTGATGCAATTTGCAAACAGAGAAACACCTATTTAGCTGGTAAAGCTTCCAGGAGTTCTGACACTCAGTCTGGCTCACTGGAGTATGGATTCGCCAAAGAATTATTAGGGAAGAAGCCTCCATAGTCAAATGCTGGGTTTAACAAACAATTTAGTTCAATGTCTTCAGGACTTCTCAGAAGCTTTATTATATATATTGGGAATTGCTAAGAAACGGATTTGCTATTCAGTGTTTTCTAAATTCATGTGGCCACTCAGTCCTCTGCTCAGAGAATACTTCTCAGCACTGGTATTCTTTGCTATACATTGGAGATGCTGGTAGGGTAGAAAATACATAGGCTTTGTGATCAAACAAAATTGGATTTGAGGGCTTCCCTGGTGGCTCAGTGGTTGAGAGTCCGCCTGCCGATGCAGGGGACACGGGTTCGTGCCCTGGTCCGGGAAGATCCCACATACCGCGGAGCGGCTGGGCCCGTGAGCCATGGTCGCTGAGCCTGCGCGTCCGGAGCCTGTGCTCCGCAACGGGAGAGGCCACAACAGTGAGAGGCCTGCGTACCGCAAAAAAAAAAAAAAAAAAAATTGGATTTGAACTAAGTATCCATCAGGCAGTAGCTGGGCAGCCTTTGACATACTATTTAATCTCCTTGAGGCTTAGTTTCTACATCTGCAAAATAGAGTAAGAACATATACTTCACAGGACTTTGTACATCAACATATATAATGCATGTGGCAAAAGCCCTGAGACATGATGATAGTCAATATAAATCAGTCACCTGCTATTTTTTCCTCCTCTTCAATCAGCAAATACTCATTGGATATCTTCTATATTCCCCAAACTACTCTCAAGTATATATTATTTAATATTCTATTTCTCACTCTTAGAAAAATAAAAAGCATTTAGTCTTTCCTATTTGTTTTACTCTAAATAAAATATTTATGCATTAATACCAATCACCTTGATGCCAGAACTTAACTTCTTCCAATTTGGGGACTAGAAGAGATGGAGAAGTAGAAATCTCATTTATGAGAACAAAAAGTCCCTTGATTCATTGTAACAAGTCTTCATGGAATTTGGAATTTCTCCAGATACACAGTTAACAAGTTTCCTCTTGCTTGGTACTCATAATTGAATTATAAATGAGTTAGAGCTTCATACAGATAAATACTATATAAGATGGAAAGAAACTGTGATGGTTAATTTTCTATGTCAACTTGACTGGGCCATGGGGTGCCCAGATTAAACATTATTCTATGGATGTCTATGAGGATGTTTCCAGATGAGATTAGTATTTGAATCAGTAGACTCAGTAGACTGTCCCCCCATAATGGGGGTGGACATCATTCAATCTACTGAGGGCCTGAATAGAACAAAAAGTAGAAGAAGGAATGATTCATTCCCTCCCTACCTGCCTACTGATCTGGGACATTGCTCTCCTGCCGTTGGACTGAGACTTACATCATTGCTCCCCTGGTTATCGGGCCTTCAGACTGGGACTGGAATTATACCACTGGTCCTGGGTCTCCAACTTGCAAACAGTAGGTCATGAGACTTCTCAGCCTTCATAATTGTGTGAGCCAATTCTTCATAATAAATCTTCACATGTATATCTTAATGGTTCTTTTTCTCTGGAGAACCGTGACTAATACAGGTTTTGGTACTGAGTGTGTTTCTAGAAGAACAGAATATTAAGAATGAGTTTTCTGAATTGGTTCCAGAGTTTATGGAATTGGCTCTCTAATGTGATTAGATTTAAAGTTGCTAATGACTCTTTCTGGTAGTAAAGAGAGGGCTGACAATCCACAGCATGATCTGGCAATAGACATATGCAAAACATCTTCATTGGGCACTCACTTATAAGAATCAAGAAGCTAGGTAACTCTGTGTACTACATATGATACTTTCATTTTTTAAAAACGAATGAATATAATGACATTGGTTGCTACTAATGTTGCTGGACAAAGTAGTGTAAGAAAAGGATGAACTCAGGGGTCTGAATTCCCAGTTCAAGTACCACATAAATAACCTAAAAGTTTCTTTGTGTGTCCTGAGGGAGATTCTTGTTTCCTGTAGCTGCAGGGCTGAAAATTTGAAAATCAATGCAGAACCATCCTGGGAATGAATTACAATGCAATTTGTTAACGTCTGGGCATTGATCCTGGAAGCTGGGATGGGGTCATCTGGGAAGACCCTGAGGGAGCTGGAGACATGGAGCCTCTAAATTCTGATGAATCTTTGTCAGTGGAAGAGGTCTCCCCACCCTCCAGTGGAACTAGCCTCTCCAGACCTTTCCATCTCAGTCTGAGGGGATTCACCCTGCATTGCCTGAGGAAACTGTTAAGGCCTTTCCCTGAGGCAGCTGCCAAGCAAGACAATGCTGAGTATCCTCAGGACCCACCCCTACATCCCTCTTCACCTCTAGACCTGTAACTGGACTCAAGTCCTAGTAGACTCCTAAAGGGGAGGTAATGGACTACACTCTAGAAGAACTACATGAGTTTTCTAATTTATACAGTCAGGATAACAGGGAACATGTATGGGTATGAATATTAGGAATATGAGATAAAGGTAGAAGAAATACAAAGTTGGATCAGGCAGAATTTATTAATATGGTTTCACTAAATCAAGATTATACATTAAATATTACAGCTCAGGGAGTTAGAAAGGGTTCTAACAGTTTGTTCAGTTGGTTGGTTGAAACATGGACCAAAGAGTGGCCCACAGTGAGCAAACTGGAAAATCCCAACCTGCCTTGGTTTAAAGTATAGGAAGGGATTCAAAGGCTTAGAGAGAGAAGCTGGAATGTTAGTGTGGATTTGTCATTTAAGACCTACTCACCCACACTAAAAAGGCCCAGAAGACATACTTTTCACCAATACTATGAGAAATAAGGTAGTGATGGAGCCCCAGCATCCTTGAAGAACTCTGTAATCACTCTTCTGTGTAGGCCAGACCTTACACTGGGAACTGCAGTCACTGAATTGGGAAACTTAAATGTAATGGGAGTGATTGGATCCCAGGGTGACAGAGGCCAAGTGACAGCACTCAACCACCAAAGGCAGGGTGAGCCTTCTTACCATGATGGACAGCAGAGTCAAAGTAGCAATCAGGATAGCCTGACTCATGCAGACCTATGGCACTGGCTAGTTGATCATGGTGTTCCCAGACATAAGATGCTAAATTCTTACTTAATGCGTATAGGCAGAAAAGTTCTAGGTCAAGTGGACACAAGTTTAATCTGAATCATAAAAACAGAGAGTCACAGCCATCTGAACCATTTCCAGGCTTGAGCCACCTTACAGACCCAGAACCACTTGGATGAAGTGGGCGCGGGGCAGGTCCCCTTGAGAAAGGACCCCAGTACACTACAGAAATATACTGTTAATTTTCCTCCTAGGCCCCCCCAAAAGGTACCTACTGCCTTTTACCAGAGTACTTGTACACTGGGGATAAGGAAATGATCAAACTTTGGGGGAACTACTGGATACTGGCTCTGAACTGACACTGATTCCAGGAGACCCAAAACATCACTATGGCCCACAAGTCAGAGTAGGGACTTATGAAGGCCAGGTGATCAATGGAGTTTTAGCTCAAGTCTAATTCACAGTGGGTCCAGTGTGTTCCCAAACCCACCCTGTGGTTATTTACCCAGTTCCAGAAAGCATAATTGGAATAGACATACTTAGCAGCTGGCACAATTTCCACATTGGCTCGCTCTCCTATAGATTGAGGATTATTATCGTTGGAAAGGCCAGTGGAACACATTAGAACTGCCTTCACATAGGAAAACAGTAAACCAAAAGAAATACTACATTTCTGGAGAGATTGCAGAAGTTAGTGCCACCATCAAGGGCTTGAAAAATGCAGATATGATGATTCTCACCAAACCCCATTTAACTCTCCTATCTGAACTGTGCAAAAGACAGATATCAACACACATACACACAAAAATCAGTAAAACACAAAGGAAGATGCCAAGGAAAGAAATGCAGGACAAAAGACCTATAAGATTAACAGGAAACAGATAAAATGGCATTAATAAATCCTTCCCAATCAGTAATTACTTTAAGTGTAAATGGCTTAAATTCCCCAATCAAAAGACGTACAGTGGCTGAATGTATAAAAAAAAAAAAGCAACTATATGCTATTTGTAAGAAACTCACTTTAGGTTTGATACACATATGCTGAAAGTGAGGGGATGAAAGAAGATATTCCATGCAAATGATAACCAAAACAGAGCAAATGTGGCTATACTTATATCAGACAAAATAGACTTTAAGTCCAAAACTGTCACAAAAGGCAAAGAAGGACATTACATAATGATAAATGGCCAATTCAACAGGAAGACATAACAATTATATATATATAATTATATATATATATATATATATATATATATACACACACACACACACACCCAACATCAGAACACCTAAATATATGAAGCAAATATTGACAGAACTGAGGGAGAAATAGACAAGAATACAATAACAGTAGAATACTTCAAAAACCTACTTCAAGTAATGGATAGAACATCCCAGTCAGAAGATCAATAAGGAAACAAAGGATTTGAATAACGCTATAGACCAAATGGACCTATACCAAACATTGCACCCAACAGTAAAAAAATACACATTTTTCTCAAGCACACATGGTTTTTCCCAAGATAGATCTTTTTCCATGTTAGGTCACAAAACAAGTCTTAACAAATTTAAGAAGATTGAAATTATGCCATATATCTTTTCTGATCACAGTGGAATTAAACTAGATACCAATAGCTGAAGGAAAAGTGGAAAATTCACAAATGTGTAAAAATTAAACAACACAGTCTTGAACAACTATTGTGTCAAAGAAAAATTAAAAAATAAAATTAGAAAATACCTCAAGACAAATAAAAATGAAAACACAACATACCAAAACTTACGGGATGCAGCAAAAGCAGTACTTACAGGGAATTCATAGCAATAAATGCCTACATTAGAAAAGAAGAAAAATCTCAAATAAATGATCTAACTTTACATCTCAGGGAATTAGAAAAATAAGAAAAAACTAAGCTTAAAATTAGCAGAAGGAAGGAAATAACAAAGATGAAAGCAGAAGCAAATGAAATAGAAAATAGAAAACAATAGAAAAAAATCAATGAAAGTAAGAGTTCATTTCTTGAAAAGGTAAAAGAAAAAATTGACAAAACCTTAGTTAGACTAACTAAGAAAAAAAGAGAAGACTCAAACAGAATCAGAAATGAAGAGACAATACAAGTGATGCCACAAAAATAAAGAGGATCATAAAAGACAACTATGTACAATTACACACCAGCAAACTGGATAACCTAGGGGAAATGGATAAATTTCTAGAAACATACAACCTACTAAGACTAATTCATGCAGAAGTAGAAAGTCTGAAGAGAGCTATAACTAGTAAGGAGGTTGAATTAGTAATTTAAAATTTTTTAAAAAATAAATCAATAAATAAAATGTAAAAAAATAATAAAAATTAAAAAAAAAAAAACTCCTAACAAAGAAAAGCTTAGGACCAGATAGCTTCACTAGTGAATTCCACCAAAAATTCAAAGAAAAATTAACACCAATGCTCCTCAAACTCTTCCAAATACATGAAGAGGAGAGAATACTTCAAACTCATTTCAGGAGGCTGAAATTACTTTGCTAGCAAAGCTAGTCAAAGACTCAACAAGAAAAGAAAATTATAGGCCAATATTCTTGATAAAAATAGATGCAAAATCCTCAACAAAATACTAGCAAAACAAATCCAACAGCACATTAAAACGATTACCATAACCAAATGGGATTTATCCCTGGGATGCAAGGATCGTTCAACATAGGAAAGTGAATTAATTTGATACAACACATCAACAAAATAAATGATAAAATCACACGATTATCTCAATAGATGCAGAAAAAGTATTTGACAAAATTCAACACCACTTCATGATAAAAATTCTCAACAAAGTAGGAATAGAAAGAAATTACCTCATCACAAATAAGACCATATATGAAAAGCTCACAGCTAACATCAACTCAGTGGTGAAGAACTGAAAGCTTTTCCTCTATGATCAGGAACAAAGCAAGGATGCCCAGTCTCACCACTGCTATTCAACATAGTATTGGATGTCCCAGCCAGAACAAATAGGTAAGAAAAAAAAAATAAATGGATGTCCTAGCCAGAACAAATAGGTTAAAGAGAGAAATAAAAGTCATCCCAATCAGAAAGAAGTAAAATTGTCCTTCTTTGCAGATGGCATGATCTTATATATGGAAAACCCCAAAGACTCCATAAAAAAAAAAAAAAAAACAACAACAACAATAAACTGTTAGAACTAATAAACAAGTTCATTAAATTTTCAGGATATACCATCAATATATAAAAATCAGCTGCATTTCTATACACTAAGAATGAACTATCCAAAATTAAGAAAACCAGTTTACTATAGCAAAGAAAAGAATAAAACACTTAGGAATAAACTTAACCAAAGAGGTGAAAAAGTTGTACACTTAAAAATACAAATCATTGATGAAAGAAATTTTTTAAAAGACACAAATACATTTATTTGTAAAAAACAAAAGACATCCCATGTTCATAGATGGGGAAACTTAATATTTTTTAAAATGTCCATACTTCCTAAAGTGATGTGCAGATTCAATGTAATCCATATCAAAATCCCAATGGCAATTTTTACAGAAATTTTAAAAAATCTAAAATTCATTGGAACCACAAAAGACCATGAATATCCAATCAATCTTGAGAAAGAACAAAGCTGGGGGAATCACACTTCCTGATTTCAAAATATATTACAAAGATACAGTAACCAAAACAGTATGGTTTTGACATAAAGACAGACACATAGACCAATGAAATGGAATAGAGAACCCAGAAATAAATTCACACATATTGGGTTAGCTGATCCTCAACAAAGGTGCCAAGAACACACAATGGATAAAAGATAGTCTCTTCAACAAATGGTGTCGGAAAAACTGGATATCCACATAGAAAGGAATGAAGCTGGATGCTTATCTTACCCGATATGCAAAAATCAACTCAAAATGGATTAAACACTTAAACATAAGGCCTGAATCTGTAAAATTCCTAGGATAAAACATAGGGAAAATGCTTCATGACATTGGTCTTGGCAATAATTTCATGGATATGACATCAAAAGCACAAGCAACAAAAACAAAAATAAAGTAAGACTACATAAAACTAAAAAGCAACAAAATGAGAAGGCAACCTATCTGAAATTTCAGATTTCAAAACTATAGTTAAATAATCTGCTCCAAATCTAAGATAAAGAACTAACATCTTCTAATTCCCACCTTCTTATTGGTTGTGCTGCCTCCTTGTGATGAACCCAAGTTAATAGAGATCAAATATCACACACATATGCTAAATTTTTGTCTTGACTTTGAGGATATATAATAACTCTCTGTCTTTGGTATCTGATACAAGGAAGGCATATGTCCAGAGAAAATCCCAGACAACTAGTATCTTCCTTGGACTTTATTCTTCATCCCTAAAAAAATTTAGCTCCTAGGTACAGCTGAATTGGATATGGATGAGGTTTAAACAAGTGGAAATAAGCACTCTTCTCACCCTCACATGTGCCGATCATAGGTGGAATTACTTCTATGCAAAACTAGTTTACTAAAGACGTGGTAGCTAGAAATGTAATAAGAAAAATTAAAAGAAATGAAGAAGGAAGGAGGGAAGGAAGGAAGGCAGGAAGGAAAGAAGGAAGAGAGGAAGGAAGGAGGGAGGAGTGAAGGAAGGAAGAAATGAAAGAAGGAGAAAAGGGAGGAGGAGGGAGAGGGAGGAATAAAGGAAGAGAAAAGTTGACCCTTCTCAGCAGAATACAGAACATTTCAATTTAGTTAGTTTGGTGTTCTCATAAACCCATGAAGAATGGAGCCAATTGTCCATTAAAGATTTACCAGCCATTCCTAATCTTCAATGTGCAAAGTGTCCTTTGGAGATTTCCCTGTACTAGTTGATGAGGATTACTCTTCCTTTCAAAGTGATTTATGGTCACTGAAGAATCTGAACAGTAAGAAATGGACTGTTGGTCATATAACCAAAATTTTACCTGGGATTACTGCCTTTGTCAGATCTCAAGCTGTCCCAGAGCACTCTAATAGGACCTTAAATGTCTGCAGAAAAATTTTTTTAACCATCTATCTGAAAAGTTAGATAAATGGCATCTTAAAACCCAATTATCTCCTTAAATTGGGGGCTGTATAAGGGATGTTTACTTAGGAATAGTAACCTTTCCCTCTTAACCCACTATCTCAAGATTTGCAAAGATGCAGCCAGAGCTAAGACAATACTTCTATTCTTCTGAGATAACTGAACTAGCAAAATCTAGAAAACACCAGCAACCCTCTGAAATGTCAAAGTAGCCTGGTTCAAATAGTTCAACTATTCATGTTCACATTATTTCAAAGATATGTATTGACTGCTGATATGCCCAGGATAGTACCTAATAATACAAAGGTGAGGAAGACACCCTCATGGAGCATACAGTCTAGGGAAGAATCAAGGGGTAGGTATCATCTAAACCCTGAAAGATGAGGATAATATAACCAAACAATGGGGGACACTTGGCAGCCTCCTCAAGTGATTGTGTAGATACAGGAAGTCCTTGGAGATCTAGAATTATTTTTAAGAGGTCTCATAGAAGGGGCCTCACGCTCTTCTCTCCACTCTCATCCCATGATTAGTTTCAAAGAGATGGAGAACAGAATAGAATTCTGGGATGATTTGGGGAATCCAAAAGAACTCAGTTCTTCTGGAAGTCTGGGAGACAGCATCTGCATACATTCAGTCAGCCAATCAACAAACAGAGTGATCCTTGTTGTGTGCCAGGTGTATCTGTAGAGGGCTTTTTGTTATTGTTTATAGCACTAAAGCAAGGCAGCAGCAGAGATGAATGGCTTCATGGGATGTCTGGGGCAGAGGGCCCAAGGTATCTGCAAGTCTCCAGCACCCCCTCTTCCCCAACTTTCAGGATGCAGAAGTTATAGCTCTGAAAGAAAGGAGAGAGAGAGAGAGCAAACAAGTGTCCCCAAATGCGCTTTGTGGTCATGATGAGGGGTCACATAAGCACAAAGCAGCGTGGAGGACCAAATGGGAGAATTGTCTATCTCAGGAGAGACAAGTGCAGGACAGGTGAAGACCAAGGAGTAGGTACTGCCTCGCCACTATTGCTATGAGACTGTGCTATGAGCTTAGATTAGTCCCAAGAAAAAGGAGAAACTATGACTTAATGGAGTTTAAACCAGAAATAGGGAAAACTCAGAACTGACTTAGATTGTGTTGTTTATAACCAGAGAGTAATAGTGTCTTTGAATGCATATTTAGTTGAATTATATAAAATAAAGCTTTATTTTCTACACAACCAAGACACTTGAAAACACTGCCACCTGTACACAAGCTGTGTGTGTGTGTGAGTGTGTGTTTACAAACATAGCCAAATGTACTTGAACGTTGGACCCTTCAGAATAGCCACCTTGGAAGGTTCTGTTTATGGTGTTGTCATTGTCCAACTCTTTCTTAAGCCTTCGGCATCATTTTATAAACCATACAAGAAAATCAATTCCATTAGTTTATATTTACTCTCCATGTTTGATTATCAATTGTAAAAGAAAGAAAGAGAAAAAAATGATCCACTTAAATCAAGGTTTTATTTACCAAACATGGTACTTGCAGACTTCTGGCAGTTTCCAAAATTCCACAGACATATGTTTATTAGCTCTCAATATACTCAAAAATAAGTAATGGCAAAGATGCTTTGAGCAATGGCTATTGTATTGTAATACATGTACTATCAGGTGACTATTTCGAATGAAAACATTCATTTGAATGTATTAGTATATTTGTGGAAAACAAGAACCAACCCAAAAGTGCAGCCACGTTATTTTATTATTACTATTATTTGAAGTCTTCATTGAATTTGTTACAATTTTGCTTCTGTTTTATGTTTTGGTTTTTTGGCCGCAAGGCATGTGGGATCTTAGCTGCCCAACGGGGGATACAACCTGCACCCCCTGCATTGGAAGGCGAAATCTTAACCACTGGACCTCCAGGGAAGTCCCACAGCCACATTATTTTAAAGTCCTAGGTATTTAGGGCAGTGACGAAAATTTCAACTTTGACTGAACGGTCATTTCTCCTAAAATTGCATGTTCTCTGTCACTGTCTCAAGCTCCACATGCCATATACTTCTCCACACTTTAGAAAGGGCTTTCTCAAGAGGGCTATGGCATCAGTGCTGTCACACAAGAAGAGAGGGGAGCTTGAGAGAGTCTGGGTCACACTTCCTCCACTGCCTCGCACACAGATATCTTTGCATTTTTACAAGCATTACTCGTAATCTCATTTTTCATTCACATCTTGCAACTTTATGCCTTTTTTTCTTATTTTATTTTTTGTAAATTTTTAATTTTATTTTACTTATTTTTTAATGCAGCAGGTTCTTATTAGTCATGCATTTTATACACATCAGTGTATACATGTCAATCCCAATCTCCCAATTCATCACACCACCACCACACACACCCCACCGCTTTCCCCCCTTGCTGTCCATAAGTTTGTTCTCTACATCTATGTCTCTATTTCTGCCCTGCAAACCGGTTCATCTGTACCACTTTTCTAGGTTCCACATATATGTGTTAATATATGATATTTGTTTTTCCCTTTCTGACTTACTTCACTCTGCATGACAGTCTCTAGATCCACCCACGTCTCAACAAATGACCCAATTTCGTTCCTTTTTATTGCTGAGTAATATTCCATTGTATATACGTACCACTTCTTCTTTATCCATTCGTCTGTCAAAGGGCATTTAGGTTGCTTCAATGACCATGCTATTGTAAATAGTCCTGCAATGAACATTGGGGTGCATGTATCTTTTGGAATTATGGTTTTCTCTGGGTATATGCCCAGTAGTGGGATTGCTGGGTCATATGGTAATTCTATTTTTAGTTTTTTAAGGAACCTCCATACTGTTCTCCATAGTGGCTGTATCAATTTACATTCCCACCAACAGTGTAAGAGGGTTCCCTTTTCTCCACGCCCTCTCCAGCACTTCTTGTTTGTAGATTTTCTGGTGATGCCCACTCTAACTGGTGTGAGTGGTACCTCATTGTACTTTTGATTTGCATTTCTCTAATGATTAATGATGTTGAGCAGCTTTCCATGTGCTTCTTGGACATCTGTATGTCTTCTTTGGAGAAATGTCTATTTAGGTCTTCCGCCCATTTTTGGATTGGATTGTTTGTTTTTTTAATATTGAGCTGCATGAGCAGTTTATATATTTTGGAGATTAATCCTTTGTCCGTTGATTCATCAGCAAATATTTTCTCACACTCTGAGGGTTGTCTTTTCGACTTGTTTATGGTTTCCTTTGCTGTGCAAAAGCTTTGAAGTTTCATTAGGTCCCATTTGTTTATTTTTGTTCTTATTTCCATTATTCTAGGAGGTGGATCAAAATAGATCTTGCTGTGGTCATAGAATGTTCTGCCTATGTTTTCCTCTAACAGTTTTATAGTGTCTGGTCTTACATTTAAGTCTCTAATAAATTTTGAGTTTATTTTTGTGTATGGTGTCAGGGAGTGTTCTATTTTCATTCTTTTACATGTAGTTGTCCAGTTTTCCCAGCACCACTTATTGAAGAGACTGTCTTTTCTCCATTGTATATCCTTGCGTCATTTGTCATAGATTAGTTGACCATAGGTACGTGGGTTTATCCCTGGGCTTTCTATCTTGTTCCATTGATCTATGTTTCTGTTTTTGTGCCAACACAATATTGTCTTGATTACTGTAGCTTTGTAGTATAGTCTGAAGTCTGGGAGCCTGACTCCTCCAGCTCCATTTTTTTCCCTCCAGATTGCTTTGGTTATTCGGGGTCTTTTGTGTCTCCATACAAATTTTAAGATTTTTTGTTCCAGTTCCGTAAAAAATGCCATTGGTAATTTGATAGGGATTGCATTGAATCTGTAGATTGCTTTGGGTAGTATAGTCATTTTCACAATATTGATTCTTCCAATCCAAGAACATGGTATATCTCTCCATCTGTTGGTATCATCTTTAATTTCTTTCATCAGTGTCTTATAGATTTCTGTATACAGGTCTTTTGTCTCCCTAAGTAGGTTTATTCCTAGGTATTTTATTCTTTTTGTTGCCATGGTAAATGGGAGTGTTTTCTTAATTTCTCTTTCATATTTTTCATCATTAGTGTATAGGAATGCAAGAGATTTCTGTGCATTAATTTTGTATCCTGCAACTTTACCAAATTCATTGATTAGCTCTAGCACTTTTCTGGTGGCATCTTTAGGATTCTCTATGTATAGTATCATGTCACCTGCAAACAGTGACAGTTTTACTTCTTCTTTTCCAATTTGTATTCCTTTTATTTCTTTTTCTTCTCTGATTGCCATGGCTAGGACTTCCAAAACTATGTTGAATAATAGTGGTGAGAGTGGACATCCTTGTCTTGTTCCTGATCTTAGAGAAAATGCTTTCAGTTTTTCACCATTGAGAATGATGTTTGCTGTGGGTTTGTCGTATATGGCCTTTATTATGTTGAGGTAGGTTCCCTCTATGCCCACTTTCTGGAGAGTTTTTATCAGAAATGGGTGTTGAATTTTGTCAAAAGCTTTTTCTGCATCTGTTGAGGTGATTATATGGTTTTTATTCTTCAGTTTGTTAATATGGTGTATCACATTGATTGATTTGCATATACTGAAGAATCCTTGCATCCCTGGGATAAATCCCATTTGATCATGATGTATGATCCTTTCAATGTGTTGTTAAATTTTGTTTGCTAGCATTTTGTTGAGGATTTTTTACATCTATATTCATCCGTGTTATTGGTCTGTAATTTTCTTTTTTTGTAGTATCTTTGTCTGGTTTTGGTATCAGGGTGATGGTGGCCCCGTAGAATGAGTTTGGGAGTGTTCCTTCTTCTGCAGTTTTTTGGAAGAGTTTGAGAAGGATGGGTGTTAGCTCTTCTCTAAATGTTTGATAGAATTCACCTGTGAAGCCATCTGGTCCTGGACTTTTGTTTCTTGGAAGATTTTTAATCACAGTTTCAACTTCATTATTTGTGATTGGTCTGTTCATATTTTCTATTTCTTCCTGGTTCAGTCATGGAAGGTTATACCTTTCTAAGAATTTTCCATTTCTTCCAGGTTGTCCATTTTATTGGCATAGATTTGCCTGTAGTAGTCTCTTAGGATGCTTTGTATTTCTGTGGTGTCTGTTGTAACTTCACCTTTTTCATTTCTAATTTTATTGATTTGAGTCCTCCGCCTTTTTTTCTGGATGAGTCTGGCTAATGGTTTATCAATTTTGTTTATCTTCTCAAAGAACCAGCTTTTAGTTTTACTGAACTTTGCTATTGCTTTCTTTGTTTCTATTTCATTTATTTCTGCTCTGATCTTTATGATTTCTTTCCTTCTGCTAACTTTGGGTTTTGTTTGTTCTTTCTCTAGTTACTTTAGGTGTAAGGTTAGATTGTTTATTTGAGATTTTTCTTGTTTCTTGAGGTAGGCTTGTATAGCTATAAACTTCCCTCTTAGAACCACTTTTGCTGCATCCCATAGGTTTTGGATCATCATGTTTCCATTGTCATTTGTCTCTAGGTATTTTTTGATTTCCTCTTTGATTTCTTCAGTGATCCCTTGGTTATTTAGTAATGTATGGTTTAGCCTCCATGTGTTTGTCACTTTTACGTTTTTTTCCCTGTAATTCATTTCTAATCTCATAGAATTGTGGTCAGAAAAGATGCTTGATTTCATTTCAATTTTCTTAAATTTACTGAGGCCTGATTAGTGACCCAAGATGTGACCTATCCTGGAGAATGTTCTGTGCGCACTTGATAAGAAAGTGTAATCTGCTGGTTTTGGATGGATTGTCCTATAAATATCAATTAAATCTATCTGGGCTCTTGTGTCATTTAAAGCTTCTGTTTCCTTATTAATTGTCATTATGGATGATCTGTCCATTGGTGTAAGTGAGGTGTTAAAGTCCCCCACTATTATTGTGTTACTGTCAATTTCCTCTTTCATAGCTGTTAGCAGCTGCCTTATGTATTGAGGTGCTCCTATGTTGGGTGCATATATATTTATAATTGTTATATCTTCTTCTTGGATTGATCCCTTGATCATTATGTAGTGTCCTTCCTTGTCTCTTGTAATGCTCTTTATTTTAAAGTCTATTTTATCTGATATGAGTATTGCTTCTCCAGCCTTCTTTTGATTTCCATTTGCATGGAATATCTTTTTTCATCCCCTCACTTTCAGTCTGTATGTGTCCCTAAGTCTGAAGTGGGTCTCTCATAGACAGCCTATATATGCGTCTTGTTTTTGTATCCATTTAGCAAGCCTGTGTCTTTTGGTTGGAGCATTTAATCCATTCACGTTTAAGGTAATTATTGATATGTATGTTCCTATGACCATTTTCTTAATTGTTTTGTGTTTGTTTTTGTAGGTCCTCTTCTTCTCTTGTGTTTCCCACTTAGAGAAGTTCCTTTAGCATTTGTTGTAGAGCTGGTTTGGTGGTGCTGAATTCTCTTAGCTTTTACTTGTCTGTAAAGCTTTTGATTTCTCCATCGAATCTGAAGGAGATCCTTGCAGGGTAGAGTAATCTTGGTTGTAGGTTCTTCCTTTTCATCACTTTAAGTATATCATGCCACTCTCTTCTGGCTTGTAGAGTATCTGCTGAGAAATCAGCTGTTAACCTTATGGGATTTCCCTTGTATGTTATTTGTCGTTTTTCCCTTGCTGCTTTCAATAATTTTGCTTTGTCTGTAATTTTTGCCAATTTGATTACTATGTGTCTCAGCGTGTTTCTACTTGGATTTATCCTGTATGGGACTCTCTGCGCTTCCTGGACTTCGGTGGCTATTTCCTTTCCCATGTTAGGGAAGTGTTCAACTATAATCTCCTCAAATATTTTCTCTGGTCTTTTCTCTCTCTCTTCTCCTTCTGGGACCCCTATAATGCAAATGTTGTTGCGTTTAATGTTGTCCCAGAGGTCTCTTAGGCTGTCTTCATTTCTTTTCATTCTTTTTTCTTTATTCTGTTCCACAGCAGTGAATTCCACGATTCTGTCTTCCAGGTCACTTATCCATTCTTCTGCCTCAGTATTCTGCTATTGATTCCTTCTAGTGTAGTTTCCATATCAGTTATTGTATTGTTAATCTGTGTTTATTTGTTCTTTAATTCTTCTATGTCTTTGTTAAACATTTCTTGCATATTCTCGATCTTTGCCTCCTTTCTTTTTCCAGGGTCCTGGATCATCTTCACTATCATTATTCTGAATTCTTTTTCTGGAAGGTTGCCTATCTCCACTTCATTTAGTTGTTTTTCTGGGTTTTATCTTCATCTTGTACATAGCCCTCTGCCTTTCCATCTTGTCTCTCTTTCTGTGAATGTGGTTTCTGTTCCACAGGAACAGGACTGTAGTTCTTCTTGCTTCTGCTGTCTGCCCTCTGGTGGATGAGGCTATCTCTTTATGCCTTTCTATTGATTTAAATTCTGCCGCTCAGAGACACCAATGAGAAATGCTGAGTACATTCAATAAATAAAAATTATCCATCCACCCTGTACGTGATTCCTCTTTAGAAAATTGTGCAAATAAAATAGTGTTTTTCTGCTCCCTGTTCATTCTTGAGACCAAAGACTATTCCCTGAATTTGTAACGGCCTCCAGGGATAGGTAGAGGGTGTTCTAAATTTCAAATCTCAGTCCTGGTTCTGAAGCCCAATATTGCCTTAGAGAAGTTTCCTTCTATAATTATTGATTACCTCTCACATACTGGAATGGAGTGACATCTACAAAGATCCCAGTTTAGACTGTAGCATTTGTGAATTTTTCCTGAATGAAAAGTGCATTTATTTGCATTATTTCTATAAAAGAATTTGTTTACAAATGAGAAAACAGTTTTTTATCACATGTATTTTGCCAGTTTGAATTTAGTCAGGGGTCTTGATATATTGATGCATATTTCATTCAAACAATACTTTGCTTTACAAAATTTGCAGCTGGGGCTTCCCTGGTGGCACAGTGGTTAAGCATCCACCTGCCAGTGCAGGAGACACAGGTTCAATCCCTGGTCTGGGAAGATCCGACATGCTGCGGAGGAACTAATCCCATGAGCCACAACTACTGAGCCCATGTGCCACAACTACTGAAGCCTGCGCACCTAGAGCCCGTGCTCTGCAACAAGAGAAGCCACCACAAAGAGAAGCCTGTGCACCACAATGAAGAGTAGCCCCCACTCACCGCAACTAGAGAAAGCCTATGCACAGCAACAAAGACCCAACGCAGCCAAAAAAAAAATTTGTAATCAAAGATCACCTAGGAGGTGAATTTTTTATCACACAGGTGAGTCAATTCAGGGATCAAAATTATGCCTTTATCTCTGTACTATGGATAATTGAAGTAAATACCATGGAGAAGGATGGAAAGAATTCTGATCTAGGCATAGGAGATGTGGGTCCTAGTATTTGCTCCCAAGCTCTGTGGATTTAATTGGACTTCCTCAAGCTCCCTTTCTATTTTCTGTGAAAATGAAAGGGCTGATACCTTATCTCCACTGCCACTAATATTTTCAGGCTTCATGGACATAGTGTGAAGGTATATTTTCATAAGCATCTAGTTGTACTTCGTGACAACTTTATCTGTCTCTCTTCCCTCATTTCCAAGTTTCTTAAGAGCATTAAAAATATTTTGTCGGGGCTTCCCTGGTGGCGCAATGGTTGAGAGTCTGCCTGCTGATGCAGGGCACGTGGGTTCGTGCCCCAGTCCGGGAGGATCCCACATGCCGCGGAGGGGCTGGGCCCATGAGCCATGGCCGCTGGGTCTGCGTGTCCGGAGCCTGTGCTCCCAACGGGAGAGGCCGCAACAGTGAGAGGCCCATGTACCGAAAAAAAAAAAAAAAAAAAAAAAATTTTGTCCATGGAGAGCAGAATACTGAGGAGCAGGACCTGAGAGGTTGCATTGGGAAGCCGTCTCAGACTCAAATCCTAAGTGACAAAAATAAAGCCAACCTAAATTACATAAAGAAATCAGAAGTTATGGGCTTATGCCATTGAAAAGTCTAGTTACGGACTGAATTATATTATCTCAAAATTCATAGGTTGAATCCATAACTGCCAGTATCTCAGAATGTGACTGTTTGGGAAATTGGGTCTTTAAAGAAATAAGTAAGGTTAAATTAGGTCACATGGGTGGGTCCTAATCCAATCTGACTGGTCTTATAAGAAGAGGAAATTTGGACACAAAAGAAAACACCCAGGGTACACATGCAAGGGGGGAGGACCGAATGAAGAGGCAGCAAGAGGGTGACTGTCTGCAAGCCAGGGAGAGAGGCCTCAGAGGAAACCGACCTTGACAGCACCTTCATCTTGGATCTGTAGCCTCCAGAACTATGAGAAATTACATTTCTATAGTTTGAGCCACCCAGTCTGGTGTTTTAATATAGTAGCCCTTGCAGGGGCCTGGTGAAAAATGAAAATGTGGTATCCTGGTTTAAAAAGCAGGAAAAAAGTGCCACTAAAGATACTAAAACATTAGGCTTTTTCCCCTTCTTCCTTCTTCTTTCTTTGACTTCTGGTGATTTGTTGTTTGGGGGTTTTGGGTTTTGATTGTTTTTGCTATTTTAGGTGATTCCGAGCAAAGGAAAATTAAAATGTTAAATTATTAGCATGAATTTTACCACTTATCTCTCTATTGTACAATGGCAGTTTCAAACGCAAATATAAGAACACTTAATTCACGTGCAGAATCACCCAAATTGCACAGTTCATCTTTCATGCCCTTTAGATGCATATGTAGGCTATTGTTATCAGAAGAGTAGAAATGCTGCAGAAACTAACTCAACTGTTTTTACTTTACTTCTTGATACACACACATTCTACCACATTCTCTTTCCTCTATGTATTTATTGATGAGTGTGGAAGGACAGAAAGGAAAAGGAACTGAAGGTTGTCCTTTCTTTCCTTTTCCTTCTATGTCATCATTTTCAGCATAAATGGTTGACTCATACAGGGAAGTAGCACTCAAAAAAGAGAGGATCTGCCAGGGTTCTTTGTTCGTTTGTGTTTCTTGCAATGCAGTTGCCTTCTTTCTGCATTTGAAGCAAGTTCTGATTCAAAGGGAAAGCATGGCTTCTCAGGAGCGTCAGCATCCCGCTTACCCTGCCAGAGACCTGACAGGCTCACCTTGTCCTCACTTGGAGTCTCAATGAACCTCCACACATGGCGGGGTTCATTGGAATTCTGTGTTTCTGGGTCATCGTGAATGCTCTGTGCAAACGGGGTAGCAGGGAGTGGCAGACACACATGTTACCTGTACTACTCTGTTCACCTGCATGACCCATTGTCCCATTAGACTTCCTTTACAAAACGCAAGTTCAATAATAAAATGTTAAGATGTTTGAGAACAGCAACAGCTGAGCATTAATCGCAGCACAGGGCCCTTCTGAACACGAGACCCTGTGCAACCACATAGGACATACACCCATGAAACCAGTCCTGGTCCCTGGATATGATGTTATGGAAAGCTCATGCTAGCATCCGAACTCAGTGTCTCTTTTTCTGTTATCTGTCTCTACTCACCTCCATGTCAGCTTTATTCTCAGCCAGGGTCTTATTTCATGGTTATCTGATGGCTGCAGTAAACAAGCTAGAGTTCTTTCTCAAAAGTCCTAGCTATTGTCTCAGTACATCTCACAGATTCCAAAGGAGCAGGTGCCCATTTTTGAACCAATCACTGTGACCAAAGCAATATCCTTCTCCAGCTACCCAGGGCTCTATCTCATTGCCCATCTCTGAAGCTGGAGATGGAGATGACTTCCTAGGAATGAAGCACATGGATAGAACATCAGGAATAGAGTAGTCTTCAGAGGAAAACTGTGGTACAGTCTCCAAAAGTAGGGTAAATGGATGCCAGGGAGCAAAACTAAAATAAAAGTCAGAGACCATTTCCACGATCTAGGATGTCAGAGTAGGAAGCTTAGTGCAATTAAGCAATGATTTTGGAGCTGGAAAGGTCACAGAACCTAGGTTGCTTACTTTTCTATTCCAAGCTAGGACCAGCAGGTAAGGTTGTACAGCACACCTTATGCTGTAGCTGTTTTCCAAGGAGTTATGGTACGTGTACAAGTTCTGTTCCAGGAGGGTCTATTTGGATGATTCTTTTAGCATCTTCCCTGCATTTTCCCATTATCATCCCAAATTTACCATCAAGGTATCCTGGACCCCCCAAAATCATTTGTATTCCTAACTTTTATATAAGAACTGCTTCCAAACACTGCAGCAGTACCCAGCACTGCAGCTGTTTTAGTAGCTCTGTTCTATTCAGACCTTATGATATTTCACTTCCAACTGACTGGCTTTTAAGACACCAGTTGTGGGGAGGGCGTGGTCAGAGGGAGGAGATTGGGGGCTGGGGGTGCCGTTAGAGGTAGAGGATGAAGAGTGAAAACAGGGTCACGCTTATACACAGTTGTATAATTACACACTATGTTTGTGTGATTCCCCCTTGGACCTGTGATTGTTGGAGCTTCTGCCCTACTCAAAATCTCGCCCCGGGGGGCCTCGCAAGTTCTCATGGAAGAGCCTTCTCCACCCCATAAGGAGTAAGAACCCACTGCTGTGTCACACCTCTCCCCACACACATACTCCCTAAAGAGTCCCTCAGGAGGATCTCACTGGCACAGCTGCAGCGTGTCCTCACAGTGAGGCCACCAACCATCAGAGTTCTGCTTCCCGGTACTTCCAAGACCCCCCAGGTGCCAACACTGCCAGATAGCCTTGTCAGAGCCCCTAGGTATCTTGACAGCTCCTGACATTGTAACTCTGATAGAGGCTTTGGGATTCTATATGCTGAAGCCCTCAGTTTGCTGAAGCCACATTTTTCCCCCTGCCAAACGGTTTGCCCATTTTGTGCTCCACTCTGTCACACAAATACCAAAGCAGTGTAGCCAGGCACTTTTAGGTCTTGTGGAGGTATTAGTGGAAACAGCAAAACAGAAATAATGGACACCATTATGTAATCAAATTCAAAACCTTTCAAGGGTTTTGTTTCAGCAAGCTTGGGTACCTGGAACTCTCTTCTCCAAGAATTTCTTTCCTGGACAGAGAATACATAATGCTGACAGCTCCCTTGTGCAAATAGGCTCCTGGCAGGTGACCTCACTGTCTTGGTTTTGTCAAAAGGAGTGAATGTGTCCAGCTGTCCGGGGTGACAGCAGCTTAAATTCAAGCTTAGAACTCACTAGCAGTAAATTAATTCTGATGATGAATTTGGTCAGGATAAGGTCCAAGCTTGAGATCTTGTCCAGAATTGGGGAGTTTTGGAGGTAAAGCTTACAGAAATATTACTGTTTCTCATAGAAACTTCTGTGTTAGAGAGTTGTTTGAAATTGAATGCAGTGTTCTTGACACATCACAGAGACAGGTTTTATAGGAACTTAGCTCTGAATGGGAATTTTGATGTCATCTAGTACAGTTCCTTCTTTTTGGCATTTGAGGAAACTTCTTTTTTCAGCTTGTGAGTGACAAAGCTGGAACTCGAATCCAGATAATTCTTTGTTTTATTTCCTCATGGAAAGAATCACAAGAACAACAGGGAAAAGATTACTGACACTTTTAAGGCTTTGGCGTCTGCCACATTTGTCCTGGATTATGGAAAATTTGCCCTCATATAATCCAGACCACTTCTTATTCTGTACTCCCATGAGAAAGATTAGAGAGAAAGTCCTGTGAAGTTTGATTGGCATCTATTCCTGAGGTCTATATGACAAAGCCAAAGTCTTACATCTTATTTTCCATAGCAGGCACCCTGGCTCTTCCAGTTTTACAATGATTTTTTTTCTCATCTGTGACTCATTTAAAGGAATGTTCTTGTCTAAATGTTCTTCTCTCTCACACACCCACTCTATTTCCCCAGAAAATTAGGACATAACTCTAGAAAGCTAATGAACTCACATCTCTTTAAATTTCACAGCTCTGATGTTCGCCTCACCTCCAAATGTAGTTCTCCAAAGGTACAGAAGAGTTTTCACAGAACAGAAAACAATAAAGGTTTAGGTAATTTTAATGATGGAGAAACTGAAGAAAAGTTGAGTCACACAAAGACACTCTAGGAACACAACTGGGACACAGGTGATCTTGTCCCCAGGCCACTAGACAGAACCTATATATTATTCAAAGAATAGGGCTTCCCTGATGGCGCAGTGGTTGAGAGTCCGCCTGCCGATGCAGGGGACACGGGTTCGTGCCCCGGTCCGGGAAGATCCCACATGCCGCGGAGCGGCTGGGCCTGTGAGCCATGGCCGCTGGGCCTGCGCATCCGGAGGCTGTGCTCCGCAACGGGAGAGGCCACAGCAGTGAGAGGCCCACATACCACAAAAAAAAAAAAAAAAAAAGAATAATCTTACTGACTCTCTGATCTCTGTCCATAATTATGTAGAGATCAGATTCTCCTTGAGAGAAGTGTGTGTGAGTGTTTGTGTGTGTATTTGGTTCACAGCATTTAGCCCAAGGAGTTTGCTGATTGTTTATACTGAATATGCTTCCTGAAAGCTAACTTAATAATCTCACTCAGTTCTGCCTCCCTCTTTTTCATTCATGTGAGTAAACGAGGACCTGCAAGACTAGTCCCCTAGGTCATCACCATGAGTGATTTAGTTGTCAGCCTTTCTAGTAAAGCTGCCTACCTGGATCTCAATTAATGCTAATTATTATAGGGACTCCATTACCCAAGTGAGGAAATGTCTCCCCTGATAAAGGCTATGCAACGGAAAGAGAAATTCAAATTTGCCTGCTTCTCAATCAAATATCCAAATTCTAAGTGAGCCTAACACCTGACCTATGAGTAGGATAAGTACTAAGATTCGACATGGTACAAGTGTACCCCCAAAGTACCAAGTCTTGAAGACCCAAGAAGAGTGTTGGTAGGAATATCTCTGGACATAAACAAAGATTAGTTGCCACTGGCATCTGCCATAACACTGAAAGGAAGCCCATGCTATTGCTAAAGGAACAGCGCAGAAGGAAAGGAGTGGTGCCCTGCCCCCAGCTCTGCCACATCTCACTAAGCGCCCACCCTCACCAGATCTGCCGTCAGTCTCAGCCGGCTTCTGCTGAAATTACCCCTAGAGCAGGGTTTCTCAACCTCAACACTATTGACACTGTAGGCTAGACAATCCTTTGTTTTAAGTGGCTACCCCACTTAAAGCACTGTAGGGTATTTTGCAGCATCCCTGGCCTCTGCCCACTGGATGCCAGTAGAACCCACTAGTTGTGACAACCAAATATATCTCAAGACATTGCCAAATGCCCCCAGAGAAGGGGGCAAAACTGTCCTTGATTGAAAACCACTCATCTAGGGGCACCGAAAGTGGGGTCAGGAAGAGGCCACAGGTAAGCTGGCTCTCAGAGGATGATTGTTAACCTTTTTGGTGTCTTAGTACTCTCACAGAATTCAGTGGGGAATTTTTTTACCTTATATCCATAAATACACTTAAGTACATATGGTCAAATTTTTACTTCAAAAACTCCCTCAAGTTGAAAAATTCATGCTCTAGGGCATTGATTCCTTTACACCAACATTGGAATTTTTCATACAGAACTTTCCCAAGAAGCCAAGCAAAATGAAAATAAAAAGAAAGTACTGAAAATGTAGAAGTTCAAAGACAGACAAGTTTTACAAGATAGAGATATCTTATCTTAAAATAACTAAAGTCTAGTCACAAAAGGCTTGGAACAATTTAAAGCCTCACAAGCTCTACATTTTCCTTCTATTCTGAGTGACCTCATCCTATTGCTTTATTTTCCACCTTCACTTGTATCCCCTTTCCTTCCCAGACAAGCATGGAATTAGAAGTAAGAGGAGTAGTAGCTAACTTTTACCAATAACTTACTAAGGGCCAGGCATTTTCGGAATACTTTTACTTTTACTTGCTCATGTCATCCTCACAACTCTATGGCATAAGTGGCATTATTATTCCCATTTTAGCGATGAGGAAACAGAGGCACTTAGAGATTAAGTAACTTTCCCAAAGTCACACAGCTAATAATTGGTAGAGCCAAAAGTCAACCTTAGGCTGGTCCCAGAGTCCATGCTCTTGGGCCCACTACCCTCCAAACTACGTGTGGTCCACAGTCCTAAGTGGACAATGGGTAGTAGTTACCTAATGGTGAGAAAAGGTCTTCATACATTTCCCAGGATGTACGGCTGTGGCAGTCAATACTACAGACACCTGGCCAACTTCATTTCCTCTTTGTCCCCTTTTCCCCTTCAGTTTCTCTGCCTCTTAACACCTCTCTTCCCCTAAAAAGAAAGTAAAGCTTTGCTTCCTCACAGCATCCTGACTAGTCTCCAGCGAATTCAAATGATTCAGGTATCATTTACCATTGGTTCTCAAAGTCTGGCCCAAGAACCACCTGAGGATGAATCACCAATAGTACTTATTAAAATGGCAGATTCTTGGGTGCTACCATAGATCCATTGAATTGAAATCTCAATTAAAATGAAAATTGTGTTAGAGCACAAGACTGTGCTCTAAGCAAGCTCCTTAGAGGATTCTGATACACACAAAGGCTGAGCTCCATTTAGACTCCTGTGATTGGTTAGCTCAGCTAGTTAGAGCTAATTACACTGCAGTTCAATTCTCAGAAGAGCCAACTTTGCTTGGCAGTTTTACTCCTACCCTTTCCTTATTTATTTAGTGCTCTTCCAAAGTACAAACAGCTAGACAACATGGGCATGTGGGGAAACAGTCTGGATAGATAAAGTCAAGCTTATTATCAAAACTGGAAAACTAATTTCAAGGGCATTATTTTGATTCAAATTGAGCATTTTTTTTTCAACTGGCATTTCTGGAATGAGTAAAAATACCTAACTTATAATGAAGATACAGTATTAGTTTCCATAAAAGGAAAACATCAGTGATACCCTAATTCTTGCTTAACTCATATCTGCGTCTTAGGTCCAGAGATCTTAAAGATAACACAACCTGTAATTTGCTGCATGCAGCATCTTGCATGGTCACAATGTGGGGGACTTTATTTTTACAAAATATGGCCTTCAGTGGGCTAGCTGAGGCCAATTGACAAGAGTTGTGCCTTGGCCACGAACCCTGATTAGATGACTTCTTCATCGACACAACTCCTGAACCATCAAAACTCTCAGCAGTTTAGAATCACTCTCAACCAAGACAAAGCTCATAAAAGCCTTTGAATCTTAGTCATTCACATCAGTGTCTCTGAACTAACTCCAATGACAGAAATACTACCTGATTTGTTTCTAAACTACAAAGGGGAAAGGTCGGGGCAGGGAGGGATAAATTAGGAGTTTGGGATTAACATATACACACTGCTATATATAAAATAGATAATCAACAAGGACCTACTGTATAGCACAGGGAACTCTACTCAATATTCTGTAATAACCTATTTGTGAAAAGACTCTGAAAAAGAATAGATACATGTATATGTATAACTGAATCACTTTGCTGTACACCTGAAACTAACACAACATTGTAAACCAATTGTATCCCAATATAAAATAAAAATTAAATTTAAAAAATAAAATTAAAATAACTTCCTTACATATTAAAAAAATAAATACTAAAAATAAAATAAAATAAACTACATAGAAACATTGGTAATATTGTAAAGAGTACATAACCAAAAAAAGGGGTCGGCTTCTTCCTTTGAGAAACACTACTTGCCCGGTATCAGTGCTTGGAAGTGCGCATGCGCCCTCTCCCAGTAGCTAAGCACCAGTATCGTTTTCCCAGCAGGAACGGTGTGCTGGGACTGCTCTTTAGTTACATGCAAGTTTTATTGTTTTCCCTAAGCGAAAATAAAATAGTCTTGTGGTAGAATGGAATTAGAGAAAAGAGACTTCATTTGGGAGTTTGATGGAACCTATTCAGAGAGAATTCTCAGTTTTTCATATTCTCTGAATGTTTCAGACAGAGGTTCTAGAACCAAAGACGTAACTCCTATGGCACTTTGTCCTCCATTTGATTTCTACACAGCCATGGGGTTGATGGTGCAAAGTCACTTTTCCTCAACTTTGTACGGCAATCTGCGCTTCAGCTTCTCATGAGTAAAGAAACCCATTTCATTCGCATTCCCCTTCCCTCTATAAAATCCTAAGAATTAATTAAGTATCTGTAGCACTTTTCTTTTAAGAGGGCTCCACTTTCCAAGGCTTTTTTTTTTAGATGAAGCTTTCATGAGCTGTGCCTGGTTCTCCGTCCCTGACAACTGCAAAGGGAGAGCTGATGTGGTTAAATAAATTTTCATGAACTCTGAGTAGTATCGTAATATCGTAAGTAATATCGTAAGTAAAATAATCGTAAGTAAATATCGTAAGTAAATCGTAAGTAAATATCGTAAGTAAAAATATCGTAAGTAAAACTAAATCCTTCTATTTTCCATTTTAACTAGACCAAAGATCTCTAGAAGATTTAAAATCTTTTTTAACTTTTAATTACCTTCCAAATTCCTCATATATTTGACATGTATTCTCTAACCACTGTGTCCTCAGCTCTTTCATATATATATAATATCACTTAAGCTTCTCGACAAATCTGAGGACAGGACTATTACACCCATCCTACAAACAACAGCCTGAGGTTTAGAAAAACAAACCATATGTGTCCAATGTCACAGGGAAGGGAAGGAATAGAAATATGATTCAAATTCTGGCCTCCTAATTCTCAGTTCAATGTCAGGCCAGTTGTCCTACAGCTATTACCTGGTTTGGTACAACTGCTGAGAGTAAATGAGTGATCAAAATTCAGAGCTTCTACCTTGTTAAAGAATCCCATATGCTTTATATTCGTCACTCCATTGAGGAAGGTCTTCATATGTTTTGCAAGGTTGGCATGCTCCTATATTCTCACCCTTCCCAGCACATACTTGTTTCGCCTGCAGGAATTATAATAGCCGTATCCTCACACTTATTTCCTTTTTGGAGCTTTTTAGAAAAACTAGTCATTGGAGAGTATTACAGAAGTAAATATGCAATGACACAGAGTGACATGACTCCAAGAATTCCTTCCACTGACCTCCGTCACCTATTTCTAGCCCATCCTGCTGTTGCCAGGGGCAAGCGATACTGTTAAGCACACCAGAACCCTTGCAGGATCTTTCTAAAGGTTCTCTGCAAAATGCTTTGTTTTTATAACTGCCAGTTAAGTGATGCCTCAGCTGCATTTGAGGAAGAGTGGGGACATCCAGTGGCCACGCTGGTTGTTAACAACTGAATTATCACTACAATGATATCTTATGATTTGATATAAACTCGTTAACTGCAAAAGCTCTTAAAAGATTTCTGTTTTCAACAATTTTAAATTGCTGCAAAAGGGATATCTGGTAGCCTGCAAACTTGTATTTAGAGTTCAACTGGCAAGTGCATCTCCCCAAATAACCTTATTTTCGGATACCTGGGTCATCATAGTTCACTGCTCAGAATTATCTAAAACATCAAACCAAAATACATGATGACATTAACTCTTCCCCAAAATATCTGAACATAATAGACACTTTGACTTGGTCCATTTACATGGATGACTCCGTCTGGCCTCAGGGTGTGCATAGTACATGAATACTGAACAGAGTCTTCCTTCTAGTACAAAGGAAATGAAAAAGTTTGAGGGGTCAAGAGGTCTCATCGACCAGTTAGTGCAATTTTGAAATTGAAATCTTCCAGTGAGGAAAGAACATAGGTGTCTTTTAACCTCCCTAGAATAATATTATTGAAAGTTGTTGGTGGTGTTCTGGTGTGAGATGAAAATTTGGCCAATAAAAAAAAAAAGCGTATGATACTGTTCTCCTAGAATGCAGTTTAATTACTACGCTTTTTTTGTTTTTCTTCCCATCACATGTCAAATTTTAAAACCATTTAAAACTCAACATTCAGGGACTTCCCTGGTAGCGCAGTGGTTAAGAATCTGCCTGCCAATGCTGGGGACATGGGTTCGAGCCCTGATCCAGGAAGATCCCACATGCCGTGAAGCAACTAAGCCCGTGTGCCACAACTACTGAGCCTGCACTCTAGAGCCCGCAAGCCACAACTACTGAGCCCGTGTGACACAACTACTGAAGCCCACGTGCCTAGAGCCTGTGCTCTGCAACAAGAGAAGCCACCGCAATGAGAAGCCTGCACACCACAACGAAGAGTAGCCCCTGCCCGCTGCAACTAGAGAAAGCCCGTGCACAGCAAGGAAGACCCAACACAGCCAAAAAAATTTTTTTAATGTTTTTTTTAAAATCTGTTCTCCTTAAAAAACAACTAAACATTCATATTCTTATCTGAATATGACAGCTAAAGGTAGAGGACGAGATAAGCAGATCAAGGACAAGGGAATTCCTAGCATGGAATATTTGGAACATACATTGTTCTATTTGCTTTGCGAACTGCTCCACTCAGGAGCAGCCAGACTCAAACAAGTTGTGAGTAGATGCGTTTAGCTTTGAGGCTTTATCAGACTTGGTCCATTCTCTTGCTTTCCACAACACTCATTGCAGCTCTTGACACACTTGCCCTGTAGACCATTCTCCAACCTTCCTTACTTAACCTTTCCATCAACCATCAAACTTAACCATGGGACTTCCCGGGTGGCGCAGTGGTTGAGAGTCCGCCTGCCGATGCAGGGGACGTGGGTTCGTGCCCCTGTCCGGGAAGATCCCACATGCCGCGGAGCGGCTGGGCCCGTGAGCCATGGCCGCTGAGCCTGCGCGTCCGGAGCCTGTGCTCAGCAACGGGAGAGGCCACAACAGTGAGAGGCCCGCGTACCGCAAAAAAAAAAAAACAAAAAAAAAACTTAACCATGGAGAGGAGCTTCAAGATGGCGGAAGAGGAAGAAGTGGAGATCACCTTCCTCCCTACAAATACATCAGAAATACATCTACATGTGGAACAACTCCTACAGAACACCTACTGAACGCTGGCAGAAAAACTCAGACCTCCCAAAGGGCAAGAAACTCCCCCACGTACCTGGGTAGGGCAAAAGAAAAAAGAAAAAACAGAGACAAAAGAATAGGGATGGGACCTGCACCAGTGGGCGGGAGCTGTGAAGGAGGAAAGGTTTCCTAGGAAACCCCTTCGCGGGTGGAGACTGCGGGTGTCAGATTGCAGGAAGCTTCAGAGCCATGGAGGAGAGTGCAGCAATGGGGGTGTGAAGGGCAAAGCAGAGAGACTCCTGCACAGAGGATCAGTGCCGACCAGCACTCATCAGCCTTAGAGGCTCGTCTACTCACCCGCCAGGGAGGGCAGGGGCTGGGAGCTGAGGCTCCAGCTTCGAAGGTCGGATCCCAGGGAGAAGACTGGGGTTGGCTGCGTGAGCACAGCCTGAAGGGGCCTAGTGCACCACGGCTAGCCAGGAGGGAGTCCGGGAAAAAGTCTGGAGCTGCCAAAGAGGCAAGAGACCATTGTTTCGGGGTGCGCGAGGAGAGGGGATTCAGAGCACCAGCTAAACGAGCTCCAGAGACGGGCATGAGATGCTAAGGCTGCTGCTGCAGCCACCAAGAAACCTGTGTGCAAACACAAGTCACTACCCACACCTCCTCTCCCGGGAGCCTGTGCAGCCCGCCACTGCCAGGGTCCTGTGATCCAGGGACAACTTCCCCAGGAGAACACACAGTGCACCTCAGGCTGCTGCAACGTCACGCTGGCCTCTGCTGCCACAGGCTCGCCCCGCATCCGTACCCCTCCCTCCCCCCGGCCTGAGTGAGCCACAGCCCCCAAATTAGCTGCTCCTTTAACCCCGTCCTGTCTGAGCAAAGAACAGACGCCCTCAGGTGACCTACACAAAGAGGCCACTCCATATCCAAAGCTGAACCCCAGGAGCTGTGCAAACAAAGAAGAGAAAGGGAAATCTCTGCCAGTAGCCTCAGGAGCGGCGGATTAAATCTTCACAATCAATTTGATGTACCCTGCATCTGTGGAAAACCTGAATAGACAACGAATCATCCAAAATTGAGGCAGTGGACTTTGGGAGCAACGACATATAGCAGAATAACTGAGGCAGAAGAACAGATAAGTGACCTGGAAGAAAAAATAGTGGAAATAACTACCACAGAGCAGAATGTAGAAAAAAGAATGAGAAGAATTGAGGACAGTCTCAGAGACCTCTGGGACAACATTAAACTCACCAACATTTGAATTATAAGGGCCCCAGAAGAAGAAAGGGATTGAGAAAATATTTGAAGAGATTATAGTTAAAAACTTCCCTAATATGGGAAAGGAAATAATCAAGTCGAGGAAGCGCAGAGAGTCCCATACAGGATAAATCCAAGGAGAAATACGCCAAGACACATATTAATCAAACTATCAAAAATTAAATACAAAGGAAAAATATTAAAAGCAGCAAGGGAAAACAACAAATAACATACAAGGGAATCCCCATAAGGTTAACAGCTGATCTTTCAGCAGAAACTCTGCAAGCCAGAAGGGAGTGGTAGGATATATTTAAAGTGATGAAAGGGAAAAACCTACAAACAAGATTACTCTACCCAGCAAGGAGCTCATTCAGATTCAACAGAGAAATTAAAATCTTCACAGACAAGCAAAAGCTAAGAGAATTCAGCACCACCAAACCAGCTTTACAACAAATGCTAAAGGAACTTCTCTAGGCAGGAAACACAAGAGAAGGAAAAGACCTACAATAACAAACCCAAAACAGTTAAGAAAATGGTAATAGGAACATACATATCGATAACTACCTTAAATGTAAATGGTTTAAATGCTCCAACCAAAAGACATAGACTGGCTGAATGGATACAAAAACAAGACCCGTATATATGCTGTCTACAAGAGACCCACTTCAGACCTAGGGACACATACAGACTGAAATTGAGGGGATGGAAAAACATAATCCATGCAAATGGAAATCAAAAGAAAACTAGAGTAGCAATTCTCACATCAGACAAAATAGACATTAAAACAAAGACTATTACAAGAGACAAAGAAGGACACTACAAAATGATCAAGGGATCAATGCAAGAAGAAGGTATAACAATTGTAAATATTTATGCACCCAACACAGGAGCACCTCAATGCATAAGACAAATGGAAACAGCCATAAAGGGGAAATCGACAGTAACACAATCATAGCAGGGTACTTTAATACCCCACTTTCACCAATGGACAGATCATCCAAAATGAAAATAAATAAGGAAATGATAGCAAAGATCAGTAAAGCTAAAAGCTGGTTCTTTGAGAAGATAAACAAATTGATAAACCATTAGCCAGACTCGTCAAGAAAAAAAGGGAGAAGACTCAAATTGACAGAATTAGAAATGAAAAAGGAGAAGTAACAACTGACACTGCAGAAATACAAAGGATCATGAGAGATTACTACAAGCAACTCTATGCCAATAAAATGGACAACCTGGAAGAAATGGACAAATTCTTAGAAAAGCACAGTCTTCTGAGACTGAACCAGAAAAAAATAGAAAATATAAACAGACCAATCACAAGCACTGAAATTGAGACCTTGATTAAAAATCTTCCAACAAACCAAAGCCCAGGACCAGATGGCTTCACAGGCGAATTCTAACAAACAGTTAGAGAAGAGCTAACACCTATCCTTCTCAAACTCTTCCAAAATATAGCAGAGGGAGGAACACTCCCAAACTCATTCTACAAGAACACCATCACCCTGATACCAAAACCAGACAAAGATGTCACAAAGAAAGAAAACTACAGGCCAATATCACTGATGAACATAGATGCAAAAATCCTCAACAAAATACTCGCAAACAGAATCCAACAACACATTAAAAGGATCATACACCATGATCAAGTTGGGTTTATTCCAGAAATGCAAGGATTCTTCAATATACGCAAATCAATCAATGTGATACAACATATTAACAAATTGAAGGAGAAAAACCACATGATCATCTCAATCGATGCAGAGAAAGCTTTCGTCAAAATTCAACACCCATTTATGATAAAAACCCTGCAGAAAGTAGGCATAGAGGGAACTTTCCTCAACATAATAAAGGCCATATATGACAAACCCGCAGCCAACATCATTCTCGATGGTGAAAAACTGAAACCATTTCCACACTAAGAACAGGAATAAGACAAGGTTGTCCAGTCTCACCACTATTATTCAACATAGATTTGGAAGTTTTAGCCACAGCAATCAGAGAAGAAAAAGAAATAAAAGGAATTCAAATCGGAAAAGAAGAAGTAAAGCGGTCACTGTTTGCAGATGACATGATACTATACATAGAGAATCCTAAAGATGCTACCAGAAAACTACTAGAGCTAATCAATGAATTTGGTAAAGTTGCAGGATACAAAATTAATGCACAGAAATCTCTTGCATTCCTATACACTAATGATGAAAAATCTGAAAGAGAAATTAAGGAAACACTCCCATTTACCACGGCAACAAAAAGAATAAAATACCTAGGAATAAACCTACCTAGGGAGACAAAGACCTATATGCAGAAAAAGACACTGATGAAAGAAATTAAAGATGATACAAACAGATGGAGAGATATACCATGTTCTTGGATTGGAAGAATGAACATGGGAAAATGACTATACTACCCAAAGAAATCTACAAATTCAATGCAATCCTTATCAAACTACCACTGGCATTTTTCACAGAACTAGAACAAAAAATTTCACTATTTGTATAGAAACACAAAAGACCCCAAATAGCCAAAGCAATCTTGAGAAAGAAAAAAGGAGCTGGAGGAATCAGGCTCCCAGACTTCAGACTATACTACAAAGCTACAGTAATCAAGACAGTATGGTACTGGCACAAAAACAGAAAGATAGATCAATGGAACAGGATAGAAAGACCAGAGATAAACCCACGCACATACGGTCACCTTAATTTTGATAAACGAGGCAAGAATATACAATGGAGAAAAGACAGCCTCTTCAATAAGTGGTGCTGGGAAAACTGGACAACTACATGTAAAAGAATGAAATTAGAACACTCCTTAAAACCATACACAAAAATAAACTCAAAATGGATTAAAGACCTAAGTGTAAGGCCAGACGCTGTAAAACTGTTAGAGGAAAACATAGGCAGAACACTCTATGACATAAATCACAGCAAGATCCTTTTTGACTCACCTCCTAGAGAATGGAAATAAAAACAAAAATAAACAAATGGGACCGAATGAAACTTAAAAGCTTTTGCACAGCAAAGGAAACCATAAACCAGACGAAAGGACAACCCTCAGAATGGGAGAAAATATTTGCATTTGAAGCAAAGGACAAAGGATTAATCTCCAAAATTTACAAGCAGCTCATGCAGCTCAATATCAAAAAAAACAAACAACGCAATCCAAAAGTGGGCAGAAGACCTAAACAGACATTTCTCCATAGAAGATATACAGATTGCCAACAAACACATGAAAGGATGCTCAACATCATTAATCACTAGAGAAATGCAAATCGAAACTACAATGAGGTATCACCTCACACTGGTCAGAATGGCCATCCTCAAAAAATCTACAAACAGTAAATGCTGGAGAGGGTGTGGAGAAAAGGGAACCCTCTTGCGCTGTTGGTGGGAATGTAAATTGGTACAGCCACTATGGAGAACAGTATGGAGGTTCCTTAAAGAACTAAAAATAGAACTACCATACCACCCAGCAATCCCACTACTGGTAATATACCCTGAGAAAACCATAATTCAAAAAGAGTCACATACCACAGTGTTCATTGCAGCTCTATTTACAATAGCCAGGACATGGAAGCCACCTAAGTGTCCATCAACAGATGAATGGATAAAGAAGGTGTGGCTCATATATACAGTGGAATATTACTCAGCCATAAAAAGAAACGAAATTGAGTTATTTGTAGTGAGGTGGATGGACTTAAAGTCTGTCATACAGAGTGAAGTAAGTCAGAAAGAGAAAAACAAATACCGTATGCTAACACATTCATATGGAATCTTAAAAAAAAAAAACAAAAGTTCACGAAGAACCTAGGGACAGGACGGGAATAAAGACGCAGACTTACTAGAGAATGGACTTGAGGACACTGGGAAGTGGAAGCGTAAGCTGGGACAAAGTGAGAGAGTGGCATGGACATATATACACTACCAAATATAAACCGATAGCTAGTGGGAAGTAGCCGCATAGCACAGGGAGATCATCTATGTGCTGTGTGACCACCTAGAGGTGTGGGATAGGGAGTGTGGGAGGGAGGGAGATGCAAGAGGGAAGAGTTATGGGGATATATGTATATGTATAGCTGATTCACTTTGTTATGAAGCAGAAACTAACATACCATTGTAAAGCAATTATACACCAATAAAGGTGTTAAAAAACTACAGTAATCAAAATAGTACGGTACTGGCACCGAATCAGACACATAGAAAATAGAACAGAATAGAGAGCTCAGAAATGAACCCACACTTGTATGGGCAATTAGTCTATGACAAAGAAGGCAAGAATAAACAATGGGGAAAACAGAGCTTCTTCAATTAATGGTGTTGAAAAACTGGACAGCTACATGGAAATGAATCAAACTGGACTACTCTCTCACACCGTGCACAAAATTAATTCAAAATGGTTTAAAGAATTAAATGTGAGACCTGAAACCATAAAACTTCCAGAAGAAAACATAGACAATAGCTTTTTGACATTGGTCTTGTTAATATATTTTTTGCATACTGTTCCTTAGGCAAGGGAAACAAAAGCAAAAAAAAAACAAACAAACAAACAAACTTAACCATGGTACACAATCACAGGACCCTGCTCTCAGGGAGATGTTCCTAATCAAAAAGGAAATTGATGAACCTTTAAAAATTTAAGAGTAAAGGTCAGATGCTGGTTGGCAGTGTTACTGCTCCAAAAGAATTTTCTCCTAATAGAAGACAATGCCTTATCACATAAAAGTAACTTGCAATATTGGAATTTCAGGCAGGTGTGTAACTGTCCATCTCAGAGTTTTATAGATCTTACCATGTAGAGTCTCAGCTATAGATGAAGTCAATCCTAATTCTTAACCATTAAAAGTAATCAGAAGAAATGAAGACCTACATTCTCCTCATAAATCTCTAGATTTTTGCTTGACAACCAAAAACCATACATTGTATACACTGCACCTAATCCTGCTGTAATTCGCATTCACCTTGAATGGAAAGCTCCTATAGACATTTCATCCCTTAACGATTCTTCTAGAATATATTTCCTTTGTGACGTTCATCGCTGTGTTGCAGTAACTCAGTGTTATACTGCAGGATTGCTTTGTAAAGACTGAGGACCAAGAGACCAGCGTTCCAGCTCCAACTCTCCTACTCATTAATCTGACTCCACATCAGTCAGTATACATTTCAAGCTCAGCTTTCTCATCTGTAAAATGCGTAAATTAGATGATCTCTAAGGTCTATCATTATAAAATATTCTCTCATCCCATTTCCTTGTTTGGAATTAATTTGTCCAGTGTTATGACTATACAAAAGTCATGTGAGTAATATTCTGGTGTACATATATACCACATCTTCTTTATCCATTCATCTGTCGGTAGACATTTAGGTTGCTTCCATGTCTTGGCTATTGTAAATAGTGCTGCACTGAATACTGGGGTGCATGTATCTTTTCAAATTATAGTTTTCTTCAGAGATGTGGTATATATATATATATACAGAGAGAGAGAGAGAGAGAGAGAGAGACATAATGGAATATTACTCAGTCATAAAACGAATGAAATAATGCCATTTGCAACAACATGGATGGACCTAGAGATTATCATACTAAGTGAAGTAAGCCAGATAAAGAAAATATCATATGATATCGCTTATATGTGGAATCTAAAAAAAAAGAATACAAATGAAGTTATTTACAAGACAGAAACAGAACCACAGACATAGAAAACAAACTTATGGTTACCAAAGGGGAAAGGGGTGAAGAGGAATAAATTAGGAGTTTGGGATTAACATAAACACACTACTATATATAAAATAGATAACCAACAAGGACCTACTGTATAGCACAGGGAACTCTACTCCATATTTTGTAATAACCTATAAGGGAAAAGAATCTGAGAAAGAATATATATGTATATATAACTGAGTCACTTTGCTGTACACTAGAAACTAGCACAACGTTGTAAATCAACTATACCTCAATTTAAAAAAATTTTTTAAAGTCATCTGACATCATAAGGTCTTTGGAGAAGATGCTCTCCTTCCAATAGAAAGAACCACACAAGTTCACTACCAGAAAGACCTTCTGTACTGAGGAAATTACATATCAACATTTAGCGTAGATGACGTGTGGCTCAGAAATGCCTCATGGCGTACCCTCCTCTAAATGCCCAAAGTACTTTATTATTATACCTCCTGCCTCCCATGAGATACAGAAAAAAGGAGAACAAAATAAGAACCCAGGAATCCTACATCCTCACTTTCTGCTCTAAGCAATAATTATAATGATTTGTGAAGACAGCAGAGAAAAATGAGCAGTAGTACTGCTCACGCCATGGTTCTCAACAGTTTGCCATAATATGCATTTGAAGATCTTTCTTCTTTCTTTCCTGCCAACGCAGGAATAGGAGGCAGAACAGCAATGAGGGATATCACAGGAATTTGCTTTCTCTGTCTTAAGAAGAGCCATTCCACTTCTTGCCTGAAGTTTAACTTGATTATGCATTCATTAAAGACGAGGGATGGCGATGATTAAACAAAAGCATCTTTAAAATGCAGAGTTCATTTCAGCCCATTTGGTTTTGTTACACACAAATTGGATTTGCATTGCATCCTGCACAGCAGGTACTCCACTGGAAATCAAAGACAGATGCTTTTATGGGATTAAAAAGAAAACCTAGGAGGCGGGGGACAGGGTGAGAGATTGAGATATTTTGCATTTCGGTAATAATGGCTCCAAAATGAAATAGCGATCACATTGCTGCTTTATCCATATAAGTGTTTGGGCTATAATTAAAAGGAAACAAGGACCCCCATCATAACTTGAATCGTTGTCAAAGAAGAACATTTAATTTGCAGGGGGAAAAAATGATTTTTCCCATAAATGTCTAATAATACCTTAGCTTATTTGAAATTTAATCATAAATGTCTTAGAATTAAACCATTTGAATTATTACTGAAACATTTCAAGTGGTAACATTAAATGCTTTGTTTGAAATTGGTCATTAATTCAAAAGTCTTCTCTAGCACTGCTGTGAGAGTTTAACTCCTTATCTGTAAACAGAAGTCCCTGGTTCTCACACTATATAATTACTCTTCATACCTCTGCAACACTCACATCACTGGCTATTTACACTGGTGCCTTTCGTTAAATTACTCTGGACAATATTTTATAGTTGATGTATCTACTGTTTTAAATTTTTATATATTTATCAGCTTATTGGACTTTTGTTGGGAACACTGTCTAAGTAAAGAAAGGCAGAACTGACAGAGCCCCTGTGTAGCTCACCTTTCTATTACTTCCAAGACGCTTTGTACAGTGAATATGGTTAATCTCTTACAATGTCTTGCAGAGTGTCTGATTCTGTATCAGGGTGATATTAGCATTTCTTGTCTATTTGATGATTGCATCTTGTGGAAGATAGATTGCACTAATGGCCCAAATTACTGGTCTTCCTGGTCTATGCTCTCTGCAATGTTGCAGATCTTCCCATGAAGAGGTGGGATCTATTACCCCACCTTTTGAGTATGGGCTGGGCTTGTGATTTGCTTTGGTCACTAGGGTTTGGTGAGAAGGATGATGTGTCAGTTCTAAGCCGAGGCTCTGGAGGCCTTGCAGATTCAGTTCTTTCTCTTGAACCTCTGATTCTGCAATTAGAACAAGGCTAGCCTGAAGAAAAATGAGAGACACGTCACCCCATAACTCCTGCCAACATCCCACCTACCTGCCATAAGCAGAGCTGCCTAGCCAAGATGAAGCTGACCACAACCAAGACCAGAAGAACTGTGTGGCTGAATGAAGACCAAAAAAATCATTCATTTGGGGGATCTTCTGTTACACAGCAATAGAAAATGATACACATCGGCATCATTTAATTTGGACTTTGATGAGTAGGATTTCCAGTGCTTAGCATATGTCTATGTCATAGTATGTGTTAGTATGTGTTTAATAAATATGTATTGATTTATAATTGGGTGGAGATTCATTTATCTATTTTAGTCTGTTGACCAGTATGTTCTAATAAACTCTCATATAACTATGCCCTCCATACTTATGTAGAGTGCTTGGGGAAAAACAAAACAAAACAGAAAAAGGCATTGTGCTCCATTCTTTTTCTCACTGAGAATATCACACATGAAAAGTGGATAAAAGACTTGCTGGAGAGAGAAGCCGGCCTCATCTGTAAGCATTTTAACTGGCTTGAAAATTCATGTGAAATCTAACCTAGATGAGGCTTACCATTTCAAAACCTTCATGGAATATAATTCCACAATGAAGGCTAGATGTCACTTTCCAAGGAGCTGCAAACCTCTGAGACGATGGCTGTTTCCCAACACGCTGAACCACTGAAACATAGAATTGGAAGAAATTTTAGAGATCATCTTGCCCAACCTCCCATTTCACACAGAAATCTCCACCTCAATTCCCCAGAAAGGTAATAATTGTCATCAGTAGGTAACATTTAATGTACACTTACTAAGTGCTAGATCCTGTGCTAAGTGCCATCTGTGTATTAGTCTGTCACAAAAATGTTATGAGGAAAGTACCATTCTCAAGTCGGAGAAAATGAGCTCAGAAAGCTTAAGCAATGTGTCCAGTGTCATGTAGGAAGCACAGGCAGAGATGGAATTCAAACTCTAGAGTCTGCTCTTTTAACTATGAAATGGTTCCTCACTGTTAACAGTGAGAGCCATTCACTGGAGATGGAGCTACCTTGTGGTGATTTCTCCCCCTCCCCCAGAAATACTCCAGCAGAGGCAGGACATCTGAAAACCCATATTTTACAGTGATTCAAGTTCAAATCTCCCACATTGTAACTTCCACCCGTTGGCTTTGTTTCCAGCCCTGAGAGCTGGAAAGAAAAATTCTTATTTTCTCTTTTACTGACAGATTTTCAAATATTTGACCCTTCTCTTTTCATTCATTCCTTACCCAACATAGTTTTCATGTTCTTCCCTCACAATCAGCCCTCCTAATGAAATCTCTACAGCCCGTACTCCCTACCTTGCCATTCCAGCGCAGAGGCTAGTCATCTTACAGCCTAAGACGGCATCTGGTTTTTATGTTGTGGTTGGTTGGTATGTGGTTGATGGATCAGAAGATTTTAAGTAGAAAAATCAGCTCTAAAAACTTGCGTTGAACATTGAATTTAGTACTACAAATATTTTTTCTATAAACCATCCTATAAATATATATTTTTTGTTCTTTACCTAAGTTTAAGGCCACAGTCCTTTGGAAAGGCACATGAGTCAAGTCCATTGCCAGATTCAAAACAATTTCACTGGTAGTCTATCCCAAATGTACAGAACCCAGAAGATGACACAAATCCATTACTTAATTTTTCTGGCTGGGTTACTTTCCAGTTCATTTGGAGTTTGCCTCAGAGAGGTGTCCAGCATCGCCTCTCACTGCTGGTTCACTACCGAGTTTCCACTTCATTTTGATGGTTCGTTTGTTCCTGTATCATGGTACCCATGTTCTTAGTATGAATATGGCACCAATGCCCACAGTAAAGGATGTCTTCCAGATTCTTCAAAATGAAGCATCTAAAAGAACAACAAAACTTTCTCTTGCAAATTTTTCTCTTGCAATATTTACCAACTCTCATTGAAGAACCCAACTATATGCTAACAAAATATCTTCTTCATTTGTGTGTAGGGTTTTTTTTCTTTGTTATTGTTGTTGCTGTTGTTTTGGGCTTTTTAATTTTCAATCGAAGTCTTTGTCTGTAAGTTGCTGCACTCTATAATGATCATAGCTTACATTCCTGTATTTCATTCATTTGTATTTCATTTTATATTTTGTATTTCATTCTTATATGCGCACAACCTTAGACTACTGATGATCTCTCAGATTATCCCAATACATTTTTAAGTTTGTATTTTTAAAAGATGGCATGTAAGTCCCTCTTCAATTTCAGATAGTCTGGCCGACACTTAACTGATGTGTCCACACTCCCATATATTTCTACCATTGCCCTGATTTTCAATAAGGCTCAGAGTCTCCTGACGGCAACAGTAAAAGTAGATTAAATATACAATTTATTTATTCTTTTTGTTACTATATGCAAGACACTTGCTAAGTACTATATATATATAATCATATATATATATATATATATATATATAAAATAGCACGTGTATGTATATATTGTGTGCATATGTGTGTATACGTTTTTTTCCTCACAGGAATTACAGGTGACAGGATTTTTTTAAAGTCAGTTATATTGAGGTACAATTTTAAACAATCATATGAATTCATTTTAAGCATAAAGTTTGATGAGTTTTGTTAGATGAATATATGATGTGACCACCATGTAAACCAAAATACAGAACATTCCAAACTGTTCTCTTTAATCCCTTTTGGGTCAAGCACTCTCTTTCCTCACCCAGGCAACCACAGATCTGATCTGTCACAATGGATTCTTTTTACCTGTTTTAAAATTTCACTTAAATGGAATGATACAGTGCATACTTTTTTGTGTCTGATTTCTTTTTCCCAGCATTATATTTTGAGATTCATCAGTGTTGCTACATCAATTCATTCAGTTTTATTGCTGAGTAATATCCCATTTTATGGCTAAAACACAATTTACTTATCCATTCACCAGTGGATATCTGAGTCGCTTCCAGTTTGGGGCTACTATTTAAAAAGCTGCTATGAGCATTTGTATACATACCTTACTGTGGACATTACGTTTTCATTTCTCTTGGATGTATACTTAGGAGTAGAATTGTTAGGTATGAGTGTATATTTAATTTTATAAGGAACTGTCAAACTGTTTCCCAAAGTGATTGTACTACTTTATACGCCCTCAAGCAAAACATGAGGGTTTTTTTTTTTCCATTGATCCACTTCTTCACCAACACTAAGTATTGTCAGTCTTTTTCATTTTAACCATTCTAGTGGGTGTGAAGTTGTATTGGTTTTGGTTTTAACTTGAATTTCCCTAACAACTAATACTGTTCAGCATCTTTTCATGTGTTTACTGGACATTATACATCTTCTTTTTAAAAGTATATGTTCAAATCTCTTGCTCATTTTGGAGGGTTGTTTGCCTCTTAGTGAATTGTAGGAGTAATTGATCCATTCTGGATTCCAGTTCTTTGTTAGATATTGCAAGTGTTTTCCTCAGTTTTTTACTTTCCTTTTCATTTACTCAATGGTGTCTTTGGAAGAGCAGAAGCTTTTAATTTGATGCAGTCTAATGTATCAACTATTTTCTTGTATGCTTTTTGTGTCCTAAGGAATCTTTGTCTACCCCAATGTTAAAAAGTTTTTTTCTATGTTTTCTTCTATATGTTTTATATTTTCATTACTTGTCTTTAGATCTATGATCCATCTCCAGTTTATTTTAATGTATATTGTGAAGTAGGGGTAGAGATTCTTTTTTTTCCATACATATAGCTGATTTAAAAAAATTAATTTAAAAATTCAATTGCTCAATGAATTATCCTGGCATCTTTGTGAAAAATCAATTGAACACTCTTCCATTCCACTGATCTCTATGTCTATTATTATGCCAATATCATGCTGTACTTAGTACTATGATTTTATATAGTAGGTCTTCAAATCAGATAGTGTAAGTTTTCCATCTTTTCCATCATCGACATCTTTTCTCTTTTCCAAATTGTTTTTTTTCTTTTTTTGTTTGCGGTACGCGGGCCTCTCACTGTTGTGGCCTCTCCCATTGCGGAGCACAGGCTCCGGACGCGCAGGCCCAGCAGCCATGGCTCATGGGCCTAGCCTCTCCGCAGCATGTGGGATCCTCCCGGACCGGGGCATGAACCCATGTCCCCTGCATCGGCAGGCGGACTCTCAACCACTGCGCCACCAGGGAAGCCCCAAAATTGTTTTTGTCTAGTCCAGCTCCTTTGCATCTCCTTGGAAACTTTGGGATCAGCTCATCATTTTATCTATAAATCACACTCACACTAAGATTTTTATTGGCTTTAGATTGATTCTGTATGGAATATATGTTGATGCTTATCAATTTGTGAAGAATTACTCTTAACTACATTAAATCTTCCAATCTATGAATATGATATAACTTTCTGATTAATTAGGTCTTTTTAAATTTCTCTTATCAGTCTTTTTAAAAAAAATTTTCACTGTACAGGTCTTGCACATATTTTAGCCTATTTTGTCTAAGTATTTCAGGAGTCACTAATAGCATTTTCCAAATGAGAGAATAAGATGATCAGAGTGTATGTAGTTTATCCAGAGCTAGCAAGTGGCCAAGACTTGAATCCAGAAGTGACTGAATTCAAAAATTAACCCCTAGCCAGCAATCCTCAGACCAATGATAGGCAGAGGGAGTCCAATCAACCAGAAGATTTTTCAACTTTTACATGCTCCATGAGACATTCTGATATCTCATTGGCAAGAGGATGAATGGGCCTGGATAGCCAGAAAAGCTCCCAAGATGTTTCTGTTATAGCCTGCTGGTTGAGGACTGCTGAGTAAGGGTTTTTTGCAGCCATCGGTCCCAGCTCTGTCAATTCCAGCTGGCCACCCTGTGAAGCCTTTGCTAGCTGGTTTCTAAAAAGATCTGGCCAGGAAAGAAAGAATCTGGTATGTAATGAGAGCCAGACAGATCCTACACTACCAGAAGCAGCTTCATAAACAATAAAAATGGGTGTCTCTCTCATATTCTGGTCTCACCTAAGCTTCCATTCTATGAATAAGTAGACATGCAAATTAATTTTGAATACAAGTAATGTTTTAAAGTCCGACATTTCTTTAATCTGTTTTTCTTCATTCATTCTACTTCAACTTATTATGTTTTCCCTTTTGTCTCTCCTTCCTTTACTAAGCTGAATATTTAATTTTGAAATATTAATTTTGAAGAATGGAGAAGCAAGCAGGAAAAAAAAGGGATGATGCATTGCAGATTAGGTGTGCCATGTGCTATGTTTATAGTAGAGAGGATCATGGTCATGGACAAAGAAGTCATCAAGAAGCCATGCTTAGGAACTTCCCTGCCTGATGAGGCTTGCCATGATGTGCTGGTTGTGGGATATATTAGAGAGATCTAGCCCAATGGAAAAGAAATGGGCTCAGTAGTGAAACTGGTATATTTGTGTTAGAGATGGAAAGAATGGCTAACTATTTGAATGGAATAGCTTATTATTATAATATAAATAATTGCTAAAATTAATTTATCCAATCTACTAGGTACTCATACTGCCCTTTGAAAAAGGACAATAAGATCATGTTTACTGCTCTCAAGAAGTTTCCACTTCAGCCAAGACATGGAAGCAACATAAATGTCCATTGACAGAGGAATGGATAAAGAAGATGTGGTACATATATACAATGGAATATATACAACGGAATATAGCCATAAAAAAGAATGAAATAATGGCATTTGCAGCAACATGGGTGGACCTAGAGATTATCATACTAAGTGAAGTAAGCCAGACAGAGAGAGACAAATATTATACGATATCGCTCACATGTGGAATCTAATTTTTTAAAAAGGATATAAATGAACTTATTTACAAGACAGAAACAGACTCACAGACATCAAAAAACAAACTTATGGTTACCAAAGGGGAAACATGGTGGGGAGGGATAAATTAGGAACTTGGGATTAACATACACACACTACTATAAAGTAGATAATCAAGAAGGACCTAATGTATAGCACAGGAAACTCTACTCAATATTCTGTAATAACCTATATGGGAAAAGAATCTGAAAAAGAATGAATGTATGTATATGCATAACTGAATCGCTGTGCTGTACACCTGAAACTAATAAAACATTGCAAATCAACTATACTCCAATAAAATTAATTAAAAAAAAGAAGCTTCCACTTCATAAGGGAGAAAACGTATATATGTAAAAAATAATTCAAGGCATCCTGTAGCAAATGCTGTTCTCCCAGTCCAAGCTGTACTGCACCCTGGCATCCTGGTGTCCTGACATAAAGAAGCAGGCATCTCACATGAATTAGCAGGGGACCTGGATTTGTAAGAGCTGAGTCAATTTGCTTACAATATGGTACTTGATGCTTATAAGTCACTTATCAGCATGTATATGCTTATATGAATGTATGCTTGTGTCTGTAAAATAAAATGAGAATAAGTGCTTTACAAGCTTTTTAAGATTGTTAATAGAAATAAGGTAGAATGCTTGGTAAACTGTCAACATATTGGTGGTAGTGGTGGTAGTAATAGTATCGTAATTATGATCCCTGTCATCCAGCCTATGAACCCCACCTCAGTTCATTTAATTTTGTCTTCACATGTTTTTATCAACATCCATGATACCCTTTTATCTATAAACCCATCCAGTTCCTTAGTTCCCATTCAGTGGAGTTCCAAATATTGTCAGAATACCAAAATCCAGATGTCTGTGTGATGACAGCTGGAACCATTCACTGACCTTGAAGCAAGCTTGCCTTGTTGCTAGTCAGACTTAGAACACTGTACCTTCAGTTACAGCTCTTTAAGATCTGCGCTACCCACAAGTCACACTTCCAGTGCCCTTTAGTCTGCTCACCTATACAGCCTTCTGTCTTGACCTCTGATTCTAATAGTCGATGTATTTCCCCCAGGGTACCTGGCATCCTGCCATGACCAGCACGCTTGATTTATCCATTCTGGAAAGGCTACATTGCTTTACTTCTGATAGAATCACTTCCCTTTAAATGTTGCTCTATAATGTAGAATACTGGAATCTTATTTGCAGTGATGACTAACATCTAAATAGCACAGCACTTTAGATTAGAAAGCACTTTCACATCCATCCTCATGAAAACCTTATAAGAGAGAGATGATTCTACACGACAATGAGGAAACTGAGACTGAAAAAGGCTAAGTGAATTTTCCAGTATCATACTAGTATATCCAAGCTGAAACTTAAAATCAGGTCTTCTAACTCCAGCACCAATAAGTTTAACATTTGCCACATTGATCAAAACATGCACTGATTTATTCATTCAATGAACATTTCACGAGTACCTAAATGCTACAAATACCTTAGCCCTCAAAGATGTTCATAGTCTATATGATTAAAAATCTTCCAACAGTGCTTCCCTGGTGGCACAGTGGTTGAGAGTCTGCCTGCCGATGCAGGGGACACGGGTTCGTGCTCCAGTCTGGGAAGATCCCACATGCCGCGGAGCGGCGGGGCCCGTGAGCCATGGCCGTTGAGCATGTGCGTCTGGAGCCTGTGCTCCGCAACGGGAGAGGCCACAACAGTGAGAGGCCTGCATACCGCAAAAAAAAAAAAAAAAATTCCAACAAACAAAAGCCCAAGGACCACATGGCTTCAAAGGTGAACTCTATCAAACATTTAGAGAAGAGCTAACACCTATCCTTCTCAAACTCTTCCAAAATATAGCAGAGGGAGGAACACTCCCAAACTCATTCTACGAGGCCACCATCACCCTGATACCAAAACCAGACAAAGATGTCACAAAGAAAGAAAACTACAGGCCAATATCATTGATGAACATAGATGCAAAAATCCTCAACAAAATACCAGCAAATAGAAACCAACAGCACATTAAATGGATCATACACCATGATCAAGTGGGGTTTATCCCAGGAATGCAAGGATTCTTCAATGTACACAAATCAATCAATGTGATAAACCATATGAACAAATTAAAGGAGAAAAACCACATGATCATCTCAATAGATGCAGAAAAGGCTTTTGACAAAATTCAACACCCACTTATGATAAAAACTCTCCAGAATGTAGGCATAGAGGGAACTTACATCAACATAATAAAGGCCATATATGACAAACCCGCAGCCAACATCATGCTCGATGGTGAAAAACTGAAACCATTTCCACACTAAGAACAGGAATAAGACAAGGTTGTCCAGTCTCACCACTATTATTCAACATAGATTTGGAAGTTTTAGCCACAGCAATCAGAGAAGAAAAAGAAATAAAAGGAATTCAAATCGGAAAAGAAGAAGTAAAGCGGTCACTGTTTGCAGATGACATGATACTATACATAGAGAATCCTAAAGATGCTACCAGAAAACTACTAGAGCTAATCAATGAATTTGGTAAAGTTGCAGGATACAAAATTAATGCACAGAAATCTCTTGCATTCCTATACACTAATGATGAAAAATCTGAAAGAGAAATTAAGGAAACACTCCCATTTACCACGGCAACAAAAAGAATAAAATACCTAGGAATAAACCTACCTAAGGAGAAAAAAGACCTGTATGTACAAAACTATAAGACACTGATGAAGGAACTAAAGATGATACAAACAGATGGAGAGATATACTATGTTCTTGGATTGGAAGAATGAACACTGGGAAAATGACTATACTACACAAAGCCATCTACAGATTCAGTGCAATCCCTATCAAACTACCACTGGCATTTTTCACAGAACTAGAACAGAAAGTTTCACAATTTGTATGGAAACACAAAAGACCCCGAATAGCCAAAGCAATCTCGAGAAAGAAAAACGGAGCTGGAGGAATCAGGCTCCCAGACTTCAAACTATACTACAAAGCTACAGTAATCAGGACAGTATGGTACTGGCACAAAAACAGAAATACAGATCAATGGAACAGGACAGAAAGCCCAGAGATAAACCCACGCACATACGGTCACCTTATTTTTGATAAAGGAGGCAAGAATATACAATGGAGAAAAGACAGCCTCTTCAATAAGTGGTGCTGGGAAAACTGGACAGCTACATGGAAAAGAATGAAATTAGAACACTCCCTAACACCATACACAAAAACAAACTCACAATGGATTAAAGACCTAAGTATAAGGCCAGACACTGTAAAACTCTTAGAGGAAAACATAGGCAGAACACTCTATGACACAAATCACAGCAAGATCCTTTTTGACCCACCTCCTAGACAAATGGAAAAAAACCCAAAAATAAACAAATGGGACCTAATGAAACTTAAAAGCTTTTGCACAGCAAAGGAAACCATAAACCAGACGAAAAGACAACCCTCAGAATGGGAGAAAATATTTGCATTTGAAGCAAAGGACAAAGGATTAATCTCCAAAATTTACAAGCAGCTCATGCAGCTCAATATCAAAAAAAGAAACAACCCAATCCAAAAGTGGGCAGAAGACCTAAACAGACATTTCTCCAAAGAAGATATACAGATTGCCAACAAACACATGAAAGGATGTTGAACATCACTAATCATTAGAGAAATGCAAATCAAAACTACAATGAGGTATCGCCTCACACCTGTCAGAATGGTCATCCTCAAAAAATCTACAAACAATAAATGCTGGAGAGGGTGTGGAGAAAAGGGAACCCTCTTGCACTGTTGGTGGGAATGTAAATTGATACAGCCTCTGTGGAGAACAGTATGGAGGTTCCTTAAAAAACTAAAGATAGAACTACCATACGACCCAGCAATCCCACTACTGGGCATATACCCTGAGAAAACCATAATTCAAAAAGAGTCACATACCACAATGTTCATTGCAGCTCTATTTACAATAGCCAGGACATGGAAGCCACCTAAGTGTCCATCGACAGATGAATGGATAACGAAGATGTGGTACATGTATACAATGGAGTATTACTCAGCCATAATAAGAAATGAAATTGAGGTGGATGGACCTAGAATCTGTCATACAGAGTGAAGTAAGTCAGAAAGAGAAAAACAAATACCGTATGCTAACACATATATATGGAATCTAAAAAAAAAAAAAAAAAAGATTCTGAAGAACCTAGGGGCAGGACAGGAATAAATACACAGATGTAGAGAATGGACTTGAGGACATGGGAAGGGGGAAGGGTAAGCTGGGACGTAGTGAGACAGTGGCATGGACATATATACACCACCAAATGTAAAACAGCTAGTGGGAAGCAGCCGCATAGCACAGGGAGATCAGCTCGGTGCTTTGTGACCGCCTAGAGGGGTGAGACAGGGAGGGTGGGAGGGAGATACAAGAAGGAGGAGATATGGGGATATATGTATATGTATAGCTGATTCAATTTGTTATACAGCAGAAACTAACACGCCATTGTAAAGCAATTATACTCCAATAAAGATGTTAAAAAAAAAAAAAGATGTTCACAGTCTAGGTGGCATACAGTCCTGTAAACAACACAGGACCAATGTCTTACTCTTCCCGGAATTATCAACTCCTGACACGGTATCTGGCACAGAGCATATATATTGAATGAATGAATGGTATATGAATGAATATATTAAAAATTAAATTACTTTTTAAGCAAATGCTAACACAATGAGAAATTACTCTATAAAGCACAGAGTGCTGAATAAATTTTAAGCATTATCACTGTATTCAATTTTAGGTGGAATTTTAATTTCAATTAGAATGCCAGAGTGAGTTCTTAGATAATTGTAATAATGTCTTTTTTTTATCCTATTTAACATTATTTCCTTCAAAGTCAATATAATACCAGAAGAAAGACTGTTTTAAGTCCCTACTTCAAGAGTTCTTTAATCCTCTGACCTGATTGCCATCACTTGTGCAAATTCACCCACACCCTGATTCTGTCACTGCCAAAATTCCCATATGGAAGGGGAGGAGCCCTCTCAGAGGACCTGGCACAAATCCTCCTAATAGCACTTATCACACTTTATTGTAATTATCTGTTGACATGTCTTTTCCCCCCTCAAATCAATGCCACTTGATAATTCACCTATTAAAGGTTTTCAAGATCTCACAACAAAACTGTCAATTTTTTTAAGTAAAATATTCTCCTTTAAAAATTAAACCCAAATTATGTTCCTTTATATTTAGAAAATATTTAACAATGCTTCTACTGTTTGGTTCATTTTCCTTAATACATGCCTTTTCACAAATGCCTTAAATCAACATGTAAAATCCTAAACTGAATATTCAAATTTTAAAACACACCTAAGCTAATTTGAGAGGATAGTTTTGAATTAGAAGGTCCTCTGCTTCCGGTTTATGGTAATAATGCCCAGGCTAATACATTTCATTATAAAAGGTCAGTCTATTCAGTTATTACTGAGTTATTAACTAAAAATACTGCTGTGTGGCTAAGAATTCCATGAGACACTTTCAAACACAAGTCATGAACCTGGTGCTATTTTTTATATAAGATAAATTTAAAGTAGCTTCTTTTAGTTTAAGAAAAATATGTAAAGATTGGGTAAAATCACTGTTTTAATAACAGATGGTCATTGCTTCAAATTCATTTTTCTATGTGTTAAATTTGCTCATCATTTTATGTGATATTTGTGTACATGTTCAGAGACTGCAAATTTTATTAGTATCTGATCACTACCAATTCCTCAGAGAAAGAGAAGTGCAGTATTTTGGAAGCTCAGATTCTGAAATAGTTGGAATAATTCCTGCAGTGATCTGTTACTGAGACCCTTGGAAGGCCAAGATTTTTTGGCTTTACATAGTTATGTCACAAGTAGATGTTTAGCGTTTATGCTGTATACCAGCACCACCAGACACTGGATTTACTTCAGACTTATGAGAGGGACAAGACCAGAAACAATATTTGACTCTGAGAATTAAGCTAAGTAAGAGTAGGTAGTTAATCTTAAGTAAAACTGGGAACAAAATATTATATAAATGGGATAGTAGGTACATTCACTCTTTAATTATGTACTATCTATGTGCTGTTTCTTCATACAACTTCTAAGGCTCATCCCTTCAATTTATTATTCCCCCCCAATTTTTTTTTCAAAAAAGAATTCCAGGGCATGATCGTCAGAAAGTTAATTTTAAGAGTAAAAACAATCGTAGAAGTAAAGCATTCACAAACAAGTTAAAGGCAAAAATGTAGAGAAGAAATATTAGGTCAAAAGAACTCCAGCCACGTTGGTGTAGCTTAGTGACAGCGGTTACTCCCGGTAGCCGACTGTCAAAGGCAGAGTTGGCTGGAAAATGATTGACACATTTCATCAAAGCTTCTACTCAGCTGCTTCTGCCAACTGTCTATGGTAAATGACTTAATCTTTGCTAAACTTTCACGCAGGAAACGCGGAGTAGTTGAAATTCACCCACATATAGACCTGAAACTCTAATGAGATCATTTGACATTCTGATTGATACAAAATCTACATTGTGTTTTGAGTTGCCTGCCACCATTGATATGGTGGATCCCAGTTTGAAAAGTTCAAAAGTGATAGTTATTTTACAATACATCCCAGCTGTAACTGAGAACAAAGAAATGTGGATGTGAATGAGTCAATTGCCAGTTACTTGTTACAAGGTAAATTTTTAAATCACATTTCATACTTTTTATATTTTTTCCTTAGGGAAAGTAATTGGTTAGGACAGAGGGACATAAATATTTTATGTAATCTCCTGAAAATAGTCATGTGGGTTCTTTCATGAATATGTGTTTATATGCCTTAGGTTGAGGGAATTTATGCAAAAATGTTGAAATGCAACATAATACCAATTGCAACATCTATCTGCCTACGTCAGTTGTGTATCAGCCTCTTCCACCCTTAGACACCCACAACTTTCTGACTTACATTTCGGATTGGTTTGTATGTTACGGTAAACCCACACTTCCTAAAAATGTTAGTGGGGCTGTGACTTTTTCTGCTTAATGCTGATCTTTTCTACAAGCCTATGGAGGCTTTGTGAGCGGGAGAAGAAATCAAAATGAATTCTGGGTGCCTTCACTCTACTATACTGCTAAGTCAGGTAAATCCTATTATAACATTTACATACGAGGTGGGAAGAAAGGTCTGGCATCTGCATTCGTGTGCCTTCCTCCATTCTCACACTGCTTGAAAAAGATAGATTGCTATTACCAGGAGAATTAAGAGGAAAAATGTTTGGCTTGTGTCATCCAAAGCTACTTTACCAGGGGAAATCGGCCTAAACTTGTTAGTCACCCAACATACGAAGGCTCTGTGATGAAAGGCAAGGACCTCCAAAATGCATTCTGCCCATCACTGTTTTCCCTTTGTTTTCCCTTCTGCCTCTTAAGAAGAGGTCGGACCATCTGATTCTGATTATTTACAATTAACTGTGCACATTGGGTTTCTCGCTCTCTCTGTGTCTCTCTGTCACTGTCTGTCTCCCTCCCTCCCTCCTGTTCTCATTGTTTTAAGAACTTATTTTCTTTTAACTAGGAAACTTTTATCTTGCCAGCAATCAAATACAGACATACACAGGTTTCCGTAGAAACTCTTAATACGTACAATTTGAATTGCTTCTAAATTTGGCAAAATGCCTTGCCTTCTCCGAATTCATAAGACAGATGAGACACAAAAGTGAGATAAGTGATGCCGTCCTGCTATTTCAAATGCCATATTGATATAGTCATTATTTGTGCCAATAAGGCTCACTGTCATCTAATTTTAACCTGTTTCTGTGTTAATTATGCTTAATTTTTGTCTTTTCTGTCTTTTGACACCTTATGTCCTTCATTTACTAAAATCAAAGTCTGTGAATAACTAAATCTTTCAAACAACTTTCAGAGTGCCTATTAGGTGCGAAACACTATCTTGGGTGAGGGTTAGGGAGTATAAAAATATGAACCAGATACGCCTGACACATAATACAGGCTTAATAAAATGTGTGAAGAATGAAAAGGAGGAAGAAAAGGACAGCAGGAGAGAGGGAGAGAGGAAAGATAAAAGTGTCTAATAATTCGTTCTATGCAAGAAAATGGATACTCTATCCCACCATTCTGCTGTAATTTCTTCACAGGGGATATAACTGCCTGCTATTATCTTGATTACTTATGTGTATATTGTCTTTCTCTTTAGCCAAAATATAAGTACCATGAAAGGAGCGAAGTTATTGGTCTGGCTCACAAATGTGAAAAAGTGTTTTTGCCGAACACCTAGGAAATGCCAAAGAAATGTGAAATTAAAGAAAAATGAATGAACCCCCTGATCTTAGAAGGGCAAGAACACTTTTCCACTTTCCATATTCACCCCCCAATGAATAGCCTTCCTTCTAGAATCTTTACTCCCACACAATAAGAAATCCTACTCTGTGTGTACCTTGCCCATCAAGTAATCAATTGTTGTGGGTAAAAAAAAATTAGAAGCTGAATTTGTCCCCATGGAGTGAAGACTTTTCTACTGAAGTCTAGGTTGGAAAATGATTGCTTTTGATTGATCTTCTCCCCAGCTGGTTAGAGATATGATCCCTATACCTGCCTTTCAGTCCTGCCTCTCCACCTGCCCTTTCCTCCATTTCATGTTTATTTGGGTTTTTCTTTTTATTTAATTCTTCTCCATTTAGCCTCTAAAATGTCTCCTACCTCTACCTCTTCCTGACTCAGGAATTCTTAGAACTACTTTCTTGGAGTCTTATCTCCCTGATTTCCCACTTGGTTGTATGCCGTTTTTTTCATACTCATTTGATTTACCACAAACAGTAATCTATGTCCTCCTGGGAAAATTGTGGTAGCCTCAGAACACACTGCTAAAATAACAGAAAGTTCATAGTTGATTATTTGTACTTAATTATAGTTCAGATACTCATGAAAAATTCTTCACCCTTCTTTGCAATTAGGTGTAGTGATTAGTAAACCCAGTATATCACTCTCCAGTTCTCCTTTAAAAGCCCACCTTTATTGGACGGTGGCGTAACACACTCTGAATTTCATACTGCATAGGTAGACTAAAAAGAGGCAGCAAGGGACTTCCCTGGCGGTCCAGTGGTTAAGACTCTGAACTTCCACTACAGGGGACACGGGTTCAATCCCTAGTCGGGGAACTAGGATCCTGCATGCCATGTGGTGCTGCCAAGATAAAAAAAAAAAAGGAGGCAGCTTACCCTTAAAAGAGATCTGGATGAGTAGGGTTTTTTGAAAAAAAAAGGCAGATAAATTAAGACCACACCACTTGTTGCCCCACATGAGTCTGGGGTCTGCTAATGCCAAGTCAATAAACAGCTCCAAACCAAACTTGACCTAGCGCCATCAGCAGTGTTTCTGACTCTGCAGATTCATTCATTTCAGCCTCATTTATGGTCCTAGGGTGAAAAATGACTATTATTATTATTACTTATTTTTTCACTTAAATAAGATCCTATACCTTCCTGAAAGCTGTCCTTTTGTCAAAATATTGCTGGATAGTGGGAAGCAGCCGCATAGCACAGGGAGGTCAGCTCGGTGCTTTGTGACCACCTGGAGGGGTGGGATAGGGAGGGTGGGAGGGAGGGAGACACAAGAGGGAAGAGATATGGGAACATATGTATAACTGATTCACTTTGTTATAAAGCAGAAACTAACACACCATTGTAAAGCAATTATACTCCAATAAAGATGTAAAAAAATATATATATATTGCTGGAGGGTGGGCCCCTACTAAGAAATGTGAGACTTGTGTGATTCACGCATCCTTGTGATATGCAAGCACCTGTGAACTCTGACAGGTTATAATTACCACAGGCAGAGTCGGCCAGTCAGTTACTACTATGATTTTTAGGGGTAAAACGCTTCGAGCCTGAGATTTCTTCCTGGGTGGCTTCTAGCAGATAGCTGAAATTCCCCTATTAGACAATTATATGTTTAGGTCAGTGATTCTAAAGAGGGTGGGTACAGGGAGACGTGGAGGAAATTAGGATGCAGGGGAAGATGAGATTCTTCAGGTGGTTTGGAAAACATATCTAATACTTCATTGCTTGGTTATACAATTACTGGAACTAAAGCTCTTGGTTTTGTATTTCTTGGCTTAGAAAATAAAGGAGAAACGCACTGAAAGAGTCCTGAGTTTTGCAATGTTTAATAACAGTTTGGGTGGACATTGACCTTCTCCATGTTCCTTAGAGTAAATGGAAAGATCTTAGAAATTAGTTTATCGGCTGACTTTCTTCAACTGGATCAGTCTAGTAGAGCTTTACGAAGATGTTGGAAAATGGCAGAGCAAGACCAGATTTGCTCGTGCCTAGAACCTTCCTCCAATCTCTCTTTGGTCCCACTGACTCCCGTGGTGCCTTCCAGGGCCTTGGCAAACAGTGGAGCAGGTCATGCTCTGCATACTTCTAGAGACTGTCATTCTCATGGACTGCAGTACATGGTGACCCCGAATCCTACTTCTTTCTACTGCCCCTCACCTCCTTTTTCCTCTCCTCCCTCCTTTCTCTGGTAAGATTCCATGATTCATTATTATAATACCTCTCTGGCAAACAGCCTCCACTTTCTTGCCCTCTCTCCCTTTCCCTTGGGCTCACCTGGCTGTGCCAGTTACTGTTCCTGCCTTTCAGTCCAAACCCACCCTTGGTTGCCCTGCTCTGTGATGTGGGAGCTGGGTTCTGCAGACTTCATTTCTTCTTTACCTGCTGCTCCAAGACAGGCCCTGCCAATAGAAGACCCTGGAGGGAGCCTGCGAGCCTGGAGGAGGAAGAAGGCACTTCTGGTGTCGTGTTTACTTCGTGACACAAGCGGATTGGCTCGTGGACATCCCAGCAGCATCCAGCATAGTGGCACCGTTCACTGGTCAGCATCACTCTTCAGCACACAGCTACAGAGGCCATGCTCTCTCCTCAGAGACCTGAACCTCAGTCCTGTGTGGCCCTCCTCCAGGTTTCCAGATTCCTTCTGTGTTCACCTTTCCTTCAGCCTTAGACCTGGAAGCCACTCTCTGCAGTGGCGACCTCTGCGTAACTTAGAGTTATCCTTACCCCTTTAACAGTTAGCCACGGTTCGCCTAGGTATTGTTTATATTAAATGTTCCCTGTTCCAGTTCCTGATGTGGTTCCTGTCTTCTGACTGTAGCCTGATTGACAGACCTTGCAAAACCCCAGTGCTGGTTAAACCAACTCTGTCTCCTCTGCACCTACAGCCTCAAAGCTGAACAAGGCTGAAGAAATGTCCTTAGTTCTTCTATCTCACTCTAAACCCATAATCGTAGAGGTCAAGCAACAATTCTACATTTGCTGACTGTATTCACGCCCCTCCCCGCATCTTCTAGAAGACTCTTTCACACCTTCTCATCTCTCCTTAACCCTCCATACCTTTCTCCTGGTCCTTGCTCATAGCTGATGGCACTGCTTCCTGTGTTGCTGATAATGTAGAAGCCATCAGAAAAGAGTGCCCACATTCTTCTACTGTCATGCCTATTGACTGACTTGCATCAGTACCCATTTACCCTACCTTTTCCTGGTACAGTGGACGAACTGTCTGTGTTCCTATTTAAGACCAAGGTCCACACTTGAACACAGATCTCACCTTCTAGGGCCACTCAACAATTCTCCCTCCCTCTTACAGATCATGACATTTTTTTCTTTCTCTACTAGATTGTTCCTATCAACGTAAAACCTGTTTTAGGATCTCTCATCTTAAAGGACCCCTCTCATGTTCCCACAGTCACCCTCGAGTTACTACTCCATTTCACTATTCTTTTTTATATTCCAATTCTTCTAAAATGTGTCCATGTTTGGTCTTTACTTCCCCTTTTCCCATTCTCTCTTCAGCTCACTCCGATCCAATGAAACAGCCATATCAGGGTCACCAGGGTTTTCCCAATTGCCAATCATTGTCAATTTCAACTTCACTGAAACATCAGCAACATCTGACATGTCTGCCACTTCTTCCCTTTGTTATAATAGCAGATGTTACCCTTGTATCAACCTGCTAGGGCTACCATAACAGAATACCACACACTGGCTGGCTTAAATCACAGAAATACATTTTCTTACGGTTCTATATGCTAGAGGTCCAAGATCAAGGTGGCATCGGGGTTGACTTCTGGTGAGGCCTCTCTTTTCAGTTTGTTGATGGCTGCCTTCTTGCTGTTTCCTCATATAGCCTTTCCCCTGTGCCCCTGTCGGGGGAGAAAGAGAGAGATCTGGCGTCTTTTCCCCTTCTCACAAGAACACTAGTCCTTAGCACACCAATATTATGACCTCATTCAATCTTAATTACCTCCTTGAAGGCCTTATCTCCAAACACATTCACACTGGGGGGTTAGGGCTTCAGCATATGAATTTGGGGGGATACCACTCAGTCCATAACAACTTTAAAATTATAGTCTGTTTTCCACCTAGTCTTAATACGATTCTTTTTAGGATGGCAGTCAGATTAACTCATTCTTTAACCTGACACTCTCCAACGGCTTCTCATCTCACTCCATAAAAGCCAAAACCTTACACTGCCCTCCCCTGATTGATCCCACCCTACCCCCGCCATCCCCTCTGGCCTCACCTTCCATTATGCCCCTTGCTCCCTCCACTCCAGCTACAAGGAACCCCCTGTTATTCTTCGTACACACTCTCACCTCTGTATTTTCTGCTATTCCATAAACTTCATCTCATTTTACCCCAATATCCACACTGCTGGCTCCTTCACTTCCATAAACTCTCTTTGGTCAAATACTATTTTATTAAGGATACTTTCCACTACTGCCCTATAGAAAATAGCAATTCCCTACTCTCAGCTCTCCCTCTACCCATTCCCCATTTTATTTATATTTCTTCAGGTATTGTTTCTCTCTTCCCACTAAAATATAGTCTTTATAAGAGAAGAACTTTTGTTTTGTTTACTGTGGTATCCTCAACACCTAAAACAGACCTGACACATAGTGGGTTTGAAATTTAGACACATGAAATGTTGTTTGAATGTAGACAAATACCCAAGTGGGAATCCTATAAAAGATGGTTTGAGAGATGCAAGGAAGTCAACAGGCAGAGGGAAGTTTATGGCTTGGATGACTGGGTTGATGAGGACGATATGATAAACTGAGACAGGGAACACAGTCAGTAGAACAAGACTAGAGATAATGAGTTCAATACTAAATATAATGGGTTTGAGATGCCAGTAAGAATTGAATTACAGTTTGGGTCTAGGAAATGAATCTCATCTGGTGAAAGATGTGAGTCGTATCTACCAACATATGACTGCTTTTGAAGTGGATGATCTCCTTTAGATAAAGTGTACCACACAAAGAAGACCAAGAAAAGGCCTTAAGAAACTTCAACTGTTGACTGATACTGGTACCAGATTAATGGTGTTCCTTGTGTCTGAAAATATCTTTATGGTAGTGTCACATTTATCTCAGACCCAACTCTGACTCTGAAACCTGGATAACTCTCCCCAGTAAACAACATCCCAGTAAGCTGATACCAGGCCCTCAACTTTCATGCTCTTTTTTTAAACAAAAAATAAAAGTGTATGACAAGAAATGATAGCGTTTCATATGTTCACTTCTTTCGAGATCAGCAGTCTATTTCCTAGAGGTAAAATTTCTATTTTCCAAGGGGCTGGCAAGAAAAGGTGACTGTCTTGCAGTGGCTTCATGAGGCATGGGACACTGGGTCTTTCAATGAAAAGCTTACTGTGCTAATTCCTATTCCAATTAAATCTGTGTCAGTCTTCGGAGAGAGCTGGGCTTTGCGATCTCATCAGTAAGCATGCAGAACCATGTACTGGACTTTGTGGTCTTTTGGCCATGCAGCATCCACTGCCTCTTTGGGGGTATCAACGCATCCTCCATTTCCTTTATTAACCTCCTTTCTCCACTCTCCTAATACAAAATTCTGGCGTAGTTGACACCACCACTCTACCCCAGCAATGGGTATGTGACTCAGACTGCACGAGAAGAAAATTCCATCCTCCTGGCCACAGTGATTCATTTGGGGGTGAGCTTATGACCTCGGGGCTGATGGGAGTCAGTTCCAGCTTGCGTCTGGACTATCTAGTGAATGGAGTTCTATTTCTCCATGAGATGTGAACTTGAAGGATGCTGGGTTGGAGCTCCAAGTTTCCCACTTGCTTCCACACAGAACTGGGAATGAAGCCACTAAAGAAGGCAGAATGAAGAGATGATGGCTAAACTGGTTCTGGTGGCATCATTTTAGCCCCTGGATCGAGGCAATTTGAAGTTAGATCTGGCCTGACATATTGCCATTCCCAAGCCAATACAGTCTTCTTTTGTTTCTGCTTAAGCCAATTTGAATTGGGTTTTCTGTCATTTGTAAATCAAAGAGTCTAATACAGAGAAGACGGTGGGAGTTCAGACACCTGTAAGAAGAAAATTCCAGACGACAGTCTGCAGATAATCTGTGGGGAGACAAAACCCCCACATCATTCCCACAGCCTGGTCTGTATCAGGGTTACCCGTGAACTCTGAATCTACATTTCAGTTTCTTTAGGGTTAAGTTGATGAAGGAAGTCCATTTCAGGTGCAATTGACACTTTTGACTGTTTCCATCTACTAGAGGCAAGATTTGTTCTGCTCTCACAAACCCAGGGAGTACAAGATCAGGATTTCCTTAGAGACAGCAAGACAATGTGAATCAGGTTGCCAGCTCTGTTCTGCTCCTTAGAATAAGTTAGAGCTATAACCAATGCCACTGCAATTCCAGGACCTAGGTTTACTTAAGTGAACCTAATAAACTTGTCCCCAGGTTTCCTGCTCTCCAGCTTGGGGGTTTGATTAGCATCATAATCAATTTATCAATGATCTGGGCCCAAAGGGATTTTGATCTCAATATTTTTCTCCTTCAGCCTCCTCCCATTCAGGCAGAAAATTAACAAAATGTGTTGATTAAATAAGTTTTAAAAATAAATCTAGGGCTTCCCTGGTGGCGTAGTGGTTGAGAGTCTGCCTGCCGATGCAGGGGACGCGGGTTCGTGCCCCGGTCCAGGAAGATCCCACAGGCCACGGAGCGGCTGGGCCCTGAGAGGCCCGCGTACTGCAAAAAAAAAAAAAAAAAAATCTATTTTCTTTTTACAGTGATCAATTAACAGGAGGTCAAGTAAAATTTTACTATATCCACATGGCAAACTACTGGAAGAGGTAATTTTTTTTTTTTTTGGTTTATTTGTTTGTTTTTGTTTCTTTCCCCCCCCACCCCCACCCCCGAAGGGAATAGGAGCTGGCTCTGCCTACATAAACCTTGTTCTTTTCATCCTCTGACAAGGATTCCCAAAGGAAGGTCCTGGGAGATACTATCTATCCCAGCAGGAAAACAAACAGAATCCCATCCTGCTTTTGAAGTTTTTCACTTTTAAAATATTGCTCTTGTGATGATAAGCCCTTTTGAGATTGACTTTTTTTTAATGGACATTCTGAAAGTGTTCAAATCGGAAGGAAAACAAAGTCACCTTTGGATTTCTTCTTTTGTCAAGTATACTCTACTGGAAACTGAACACCTCATTAGCATGGAAAAAAGAGATCAACCAAGTAGTCTGGCATTTAGCTCCAAAATTGGGTGTTCCTGGGTAGAGTCTGATGGTCTCCATAACCCAGGCTCCAAACTTTAGTATGCCATTAAACCCTGTCCCAAGCATTGTCTTAATGCACTGGCAGTGCTTTTTCCTCCACTCCTGCTGTCTAGAAAAATGCACATTATAACTCAGCCTGCTGAGAAAATGTTCATTTTATCTCTGAACGCTCATGACCATTTTGAAATTAAGAGACAATGTTTTGAGGGGAAGTGGTAGAGAAGGAGATTCTTGTTGCTATTGGAATATGAGTGAGATATTCCTAGCCTTCCTCTAGCAACAGGCATTCAGCAGAGTCAAACTAGCATTCTTAGGGCTTCCCTGGTGGCGCAGTGGTTGAGAATCTGCCTGCCAATGCAGGGGACACGGGTTCGAGCCCTGGTCGGCAATTGATCCCACATGCCGCGGAGCAACTAGGCCCGTGAGCCACAACTACTGAGCCTGCGCGTCTGGAGCCTGTGCTCCGCAACAAGAGAGGCCGCGATAGTGAGGCCCGCACACCGCGATGAAGAGTGGCCCCCGCTTGCCACAACTAGAGAAAGCCCTCGCACAGAAACGAAGACCCAACACAGCAAAAATAATTAATTAATTAAAAAAAAAAAACTAGCATTCTTAGACACGCAACAAATAATTGTTGGAGGCCCATAATGGTATCGACATTTGTTAGCCCTCGTCCTCTAGGAAGAATATCTAGCCAGTATATTGACAAATATTATTTATCACTATAAAGCCTATCCATGTCAAGCATGAGAGAAGTTTGCTTTGTCTGATTCCCATATAGCCCAGTTACAATATTTTTATGTAAGTTGTGAATGCCAGTGGCATTGGATCTGAGCAGTCAATTCACAGAAGAAAAATTGAACAGCCAAAAAAAAATTAAAACCCATATGAAAAAATGTTCAGCCTCATAACTAATTTAAAACATCCAACTTTAAACATCAATGACATATAACCCAATTTAGTCTTCACAGGGGAAAGCCTAAATCCTTCCTAATGCCTTTGGAATTCTTCAGAATCACTTATAATTCTTTTCACGTCTTATTTCACTTTGGCTGAATGAGTTGTGCACGTGGATGGAGCATCTTGTTATTTCATAATGCTGTCCTTTTTTTGTAAACAATGTGCCACAAACATAGACCATATCCTCTTTCCTTAATTTTCATACAAAGAACAGATTTACCAAAGGCTTATGGTGACAGAAAGGTTATGAGTCGGATTTCTCTAAGCCCTACTTATTTTAAGGGCTGCCCCACCTCCTCTGTTTTCTGAATACCTGTCCCGGGACTCAGCCCCGCCCATGCCCCCACCTCTGCCCTGAATCTCCTACCTACACATCAAAACTCAACATCCCTCATTTTTTTCCTGCAGTTTTTCACCCACTACTTGGCTCAGGCATTCTGAGACACTGATATTTTCCCCTGAATAATAAATCTCTCTTCTGTGTCCCACCCTCTGCACAGAAAAACTGAACCGACAAGACTTTGAAAGCTCCTGCCTTGACCTTCCGTCCAGTCCACAAGATTCTCTGAAAAGAATGGAATGGTTGAGATATTTGTTTTCTCATTTTTTTGAATTATGCCACCTCCTTTGAAAAGCAGAAACGGCTGCAATCAGTCTGGGCTTTAAGTATACATTTTTAAATCTTTTTTATTAAATAATTAAGCTCTTCACAATAATAATACTCAACGCCAGTGAGGGTATAGTGAGATAGTCACAGTCACACATGACTACCAGGAATGCAGACTGGTAAAAATTTGCTGGAGAGCAATATAAAAAAAGAGCATTAAAATCAAGACATTCTAAAGAATTCATACTTCTGAGCCTAGTAATTCGATGTCCATAAATTTATGCTAGAAATAGCGATTTATGAATTGCTTTTTATGTATAAGGTGTTCCTTACAGTATTGTTTATAACAAGAAATTTAAAAGTCCGATGATAAGAGAATAATTGAATAAATGATAGTATATTCATACAAAATGCAGCCATTAAAAATTGGGGGTTTTTTGAGGAAATTATAAGGCATGGGAAATGTGTTATTCCTGTTACTGGACTTAAGTTCTCTAAAAACATGATTAATTGATGATTAATTCATATTTGTAACTCCCAAATTTCAACACAGTGCTTGCCATGTGATATGTGCACAAAAAATATATACATATATTTGGTGAATGGTGAATAAATGAATGAAGGAACGAGTGAATTTTCGCTTGTTGAAATTCCCTTTCTCTTTCTCTAATGCTTTATAGTTCTACGTGATCTCTACCCTTTTGGAATATACAATTAAGATGCGAAGACAGGATAAAGACACGTAACAAGAGTGAACAAAAGAAGACTCTTTACAAGGCTTCACTGACTTCCTGTTTCCAGTCCCTCTGGTAAGGAGCTCGGAAGTCACAACTCCATCCTAACAAAAGGTAAAAAGCTACACAACCTGAAAAATCAACAACTCCTCTTGGATCCATTAGAGAGGACAGAGGGCAAACCACTGCCCCCAAGACTGGAAAGACAGATAGGTGAATACAGGGACTCATGGATTGCCAGAGCAGAAATACATAAATGGAAACCTCTGTGGGAATCAATGGCAGGTAGGAAAACGTGAACTATAACTGATGAATTGCTGGAGGGTCAGTGCAGACAACTCTGAGAGTTATAATGAAGTACCACATCATGTTCACACTGTGGGGAGATGGAGGGGTGGGGGAAGAAATCTGAAACGTCCTGGCGAAAACTCATAAACCGATCTCCACTGCTTGAATAAACAGACCCAAGTATATTAGCTACCAACCCTTCAAGAGATATATAGTATTCATGATCAAAGGTTCGCACACTGTCCCGGAAATTGCAGTAAACTTCTCCCACCCATACACCTACTCTCTCCAACAGTTTGAGAAGACGAACGTAGCTAAGTAATTGATGAAGAATTTGGATTTACACCTGCTAACCGACTCAAACTCTTTTTTGTTCAGCCGTTAGTCTTGACACCAGGTTTCCAACAAAGCACAGGTCTTATAAAATTACCTGGTTAAAGATCTTCCAAATTAATACATTCAGCAAAGAAAAAACTTCAGTAAAGGTGAGATGAAGACAAATGACAGAAATACTGTATATCTATTTACGTACTATAGTCCTTTGGAGGGTCATAAACTATAATGATATCCAATAATCTTTCCCCCGTCCCACCCTGGCCAAACCAAGTTTTGTTCCTTTGGGGGCAATATTATCCCCATTGAGAATGAATGGTCTGCACTAAATCTGATGGGGAAAAAAGCTATTTAAAGTGCAATGCTGTTAAAATGCAGTGCCGGACGTGTGGAATTACCTTTGCGTGTAAGAGTCACAGCATATATAAAAGACAGCACATCGTTCTCTTACGCATTTCATTCAATCAGTTTATTTTTTTTTCCAAAAGGTTCCTATTTCTTTGAAACTTGGGGGTGGGGTGGGGGTAGTGAGAAGTAAAATTTAGAAAGAAAAGAAAACTTTGACAATAGAAAAGCAGCCAATGATTAAATTAGAGATAAAATTCACTATGTTTGAGCACTCCTGACATGCCTTTGATAGATTGCTATTGGCAGTTCTCTACATAGTGCCTTGCGTTTCTCTCTTCGCCCCTCTCTCCCATTCTCTCTCAATCATTCATTCTGCATATAACATACACAGCCACGTATCTATATCACTGAGAAAGGATCAATCATTTTTTCCCTATGCTGCTGAGACATACAATATTTATCACAGGTTACAGCAAAGAAGAAAAGAAAAATCTAAGAATATTCCCTTCAGCTGTATTTATGTTGTGGAACCAGAGTGTACCAGTCTTCCTCGTTTTGTTTAGTTGTCCGCTCAACCCAGAACGATCTGTAGTGCAACCAGGGTGATAAAGTTAGGTACCCACTGGCCGCTGGAAGGAAAAACAGACCTGCTTATTGGGGATCTTCCTCACCGTATTAAAACGACTCCCATTCGGCAAACTCCCTTCCATTTCTTTAAACCTCTCAATACCTTGTAAATCAAATATTTATCAACTGAGAACCTCTTTTCTAGCTGTCTGATGTTTCAGCTCTGACAAAGTTGGACACTAGCCAGTTGGTGAAGAGACCTGTTAAAGGAAATCAGCCACAAGAAAAAGAAAAACTCTATTTCATTTTTATTTCACAGGAGCAAACTGCCAACGACCTCCCCCCACTTTTTCTTTAAACTTGCGCTCGTAAGAATGCTTGCGTAGAAGGAACAGGCCTGGCTCCTCATTTAGTCAACAAATATTTACTGGACAGTCATCAGGTCTTTGCATCCTTGCAATCCATGTTTAAAAGTTACTGAATGGCTATTAAGGTGACATTGTAACCAATAGGCAAGTCACAGGAGTACGTGCCTAAGACATAGTGGTTTACAAAGGTGAACAAGGATCGGTTGGACCAACCGTATTGCTACAGGAGGATAGAGGAGCTGTTTATAGAAAGCTTTCTGAAGGAGACAAGCCCTGAACTCTGACTTAAAACAGAAGGAGGAATCCATATGGTGAGTGGGCAGAGAGAGGCTACAAATCTACATGAAGGCACAACTGGCCTATTTCCAGGAAAAGGAATCGCGGCAACAAAGTTACCATGTAGATGGACCACATTTAAAACGTCCGAACCATTTTCAGAACTGTTCTATAACCAGTTATATAGACTGCAGCCTAAAGTAACACCGTCAATAATTACCTACGAAATATCCTCAGTTAAACTTCAGTGTCACGAGTAACACTGCATCCACTGTAGTTACTGGCTTATCGATTTCTGGAAAGACATACTCAACACACTGAACACAAGTTGGGTTACCCAAGACCAAAGTGCAGCCTGTATTTTGTTCTGAACTCTGATACACCGCAGAATGACGAGTGGCAATTTTTAAACATATGCACTCTCAGGACCCACCCCTGGAGTTTCTATTCCAATGGATCCAGGGCTATAGCAAGGCATCAGTGGTTTTCAGAAACTCTACAGATGACCCTAAATTGCACAATTGCAGACTATGGTTCAACACAGTTTCTCATGGCAACGATTTCCAAAATCACTGGCTTCAACTTAGTACTTTAGCATGTCTACATACTGTTTCAAAAGTTGGGTCTTTAGCCTACCCTGCATTTTCCACTTTCAGAATCTACACTCCCTTTTGGGAGAAAAATCATGAACACTGCACTTCCCAGATGCTACAGCTAAGGATTTCTGCATAATCGTATCAGTCCCTTGCACTTAACACTAAAGTAAGAACTCCTGCGTGGCGTAAGTATGCCACCATATTTGCAAAAGCCCAATAGCTGTCACATGACCAAGAATTTATGTAAACAGTATTGCTGGTTTATATCAGGGGTGTGTGTGCGTGTGCGTGTGTGTGTGTGTGTGTGTGTAACTAAAGAAGAAAAGAGAGAAGATAAAGTTCTGGTCCAGCTCTCATATCAAGTGCCTACACAGCATCAGGCACCTTGCTGGGCACTGGGCACCTTGCAATTCCTGGTGGTATCACCAACCTTGCTTTCACGAATCTTAAGAGTACAGCAGAAAAGGCAGAAAAATAAGTACACAACATATCATGACTCATATAGTAAGTACTGGGAAGAAAATCAAGGAGGTACAGTGACAGGGGAAGGAAGGAAAAAGCCTTCTCAGGAGAGTGAGAGAAGGTCTCTTTAAAGTGGTGACATTTAACATTTAAGCTTTCAGCTAAGACCTGATGGATAAGATGGTGTTACAGGTATATGAGATAACCTGGGGCTGGAAAGAACTTAACCATCCTGGGCCATCTATGAAATGATGAAATCGAACTTCATGGTTTCAAATGATACTTCCTGCTCTAAAATTCTATAAAGAACAGACTCAAGTAATTAGTGGGTAAATAGGGAAATGAAAAGCATTAAGCAAAGCATTTTACTCCAATCTGATAGACATGCTAAAGTTAGAGATGGAAAAGATCTGTCTGTCTAATTCCAAATCCACCAATTGGTTTAATGACCCAGAAATGAGGTTACTCACCTTTTCATATTAGTATAACCAGGAACCTCTACTCACAGGTCATCTATGTGGCATTTCTTGAAAACACTACTTTAAAAGGGAAAGCTTAATGGACAAAAATACATAAATGAATAATGTAAAACAAAGACAGGAATCAATTATTCTCATTAGTCAAAAGGACAGAACAAGAACTAATGGCTTTTAAGCTGTAGTAGGGAAAACCTGGGTTAAATAGAGCAGAACCTCACTAATTCTCACTTCAATAATTTCCAAACCCTATAATTTCCAGTAAGAAAACTAGTAGTCTTGGCTACATTTCAATAAGCATTTAATAACACAAAGGTAGATAAAGAGTTCTCACAAACTAGGTTCTATTACTCTTCAAAATATGCTGCAGGAATATCTGCGAGGTAGAGTCCCACATAATGGTACTAATAAAGTAAAAGTCCTTTGTAAAAAGTAATAAGTTAAATATAAATGTTGTGGGGCTTCCCTGGTGGCGCAGTGGTTGAGAATCTGCCTGCTAATGCAGGGGACACGGGTTCGAGCCCTGGTCTGGGAGGATCCCACATGCCGCGGAGCAACTAGGCCCATGAGCCACAATTACTGAGCCTGCAGGTCTGGAGCCTTGTGCTCCGCAACGAGAGAGGCCACAACAGTGAGAGGTCCGCGCACCGCGATGAAGAGTGGCCCCCATTTGCCACAACTAGAGAAAGCCCTCACACAGAAACGAAGACCCAACACAGGAAAAATAAATTAATTAATTAATAAACTCCTACACCCAACATCTTCTTTAAAAAAATATATATATACATATATATATATATATATATATATATAAATAAATGTCGCTATGGCAGCCTCCTGTCCTTATAGAACTTTCTCTCTCAGTTGAGCTTTTATTCTCAAGATCAATAAATCATCGGGGGGTTTCCATATAAAAATGTGAATTAGAAATCAGACATCAAAGTGTCTTCTTTCCACCAGGAAGAAGATTTGTTTCATAAAATTTTCTACTGTATTTATTTTAAATTGATACATACATCACACAGAAAGATGAAAATTGTCCTCCAATGTCATCTTTTCTATATATTCAGAATACAAAGAAAAGCACTACTTCAAAATAAAACAAAAACCACTTAAGTAAATTATGTTATGTCTGTTTTAGCATTGAAGAGGCCAACCTTTCCTCTTTAGCTTAGAAAGTTCATGGTTAAGCTTGGGCGTGGAGTGATTCAACACTGGATTGGTGGTTCTTAATAAGACCTCTACCACGTGCTGAGGGGCTGCAACCTTCCATGGACATATCAGCAATTTGTGATCCAAGAGTAGAATGTGTCTGGGTTAAAACTGAGGATATAAACTGTTGTGTGAAAGGCAGTGTCTTATCAGATAAAATGCCTTACAGAGAGGACTACAGTGAGCTGGAAATAAAAAAGTAAAAGTTATAGCAAAATGGCCAAGTGGGTAATGCCAAATAAATGCTACTAGTAATATCAGCCAATGTTTACTGGGCAAGCACTATGTTTCAGGTGCTTCTGGAACTCTTTATTACTTCTTTTCATCTTCACAATAACCCTCAGGGGACGTATTGTTATTATTCTTATTTTCAAGACCAGGAAAAAGAGACTTGTTGAGATTAAGTAACTTTCCCAATTTCAACAGTAAGTGGTAGAACTGGAATTTGAACCCAGAAAGTCTCATTCCAACCCCTATTCTCTGAATGTATACACTGCAATTCAAGCTATAAGCACATAAGATGATTTGGGGGGGAAGAGTGTTAAACCAATCTATTTGGTTATTCCCAATTCAAAGACATCTTAAATCTCCTATATTAAACCCATGTCAGGAGGACTCAAATCATAGGGTTCCTTCCAAAATGAAAAGGGCATAAGCCTTCTTCCATGATGATCTGGCAACAAGGTTTATTGTCCTAAGGTAGAAGGCCCATTTGATACATAGTGGAAAAGGCCCACCCCTTTCAGTCCATGGGATTGTGGGAAAATTTTGGAAGACAGAGGTAGAAAAAGAAAGCAGATATCAGAGTCTTTTATTATTTTCTTCTCCTACCTTACCTTCCTCATGACTTTGTAGAATTAAAGGGGTTAGATGTAAAGAAAGCTGAAAGAGGCTGCTTTATGCATTCTCCTTACCTACGAGAAGCAACAGTAATGTAATCTCAATGGCTCATCATGTTCAGGAAAAAGGAAAGCCAGAAGTCAGCTCCCCTGACTGCCCCCAGTCCCTGATGATGGAGATGGGATTGAGAAATTGAACTGCAAATTAGAAATTAGTTCAGTCTTAACCAAGCAGAAGAGAATGGGGGATGGGTTACACCAGTATCACACTTCAGCCCTGGTACTATCAGAAGAAGAATAGGAAAAGCTGTACTTGAGCACTCAGTTCCAGGGGCAGCTCAGAACAGCCATCCCTCGGCAGAGATCAGCAAGGTACAAAACACAGTGACTCATGGTCAGGTAAGCAATTACCCTCTTCCATGTACCTCAATGCCATGGTAAAGAAAAGATGGTTATGAAGGTTTGAATTGTGTTCCCCCAAAAAGATACGTTGATGATATCACTTATATGTGGAATCTAACACAAATCAACATATCAACGAAACAAAAACAGACTCACAGATACGGAGAACAGACTTGTGGTTGCCAAGGGGGAATGGGATGGGGGGAGGGATGGACTGGGAATTTGGGATTAGCAGGTGCAAACTATTATATATAGAATGGATAAACAACAAGGTCCTACTGTATAGCACAGGGAACTATATTCAATATCCTGTGACAAACCATAATGGAAAAGAATATGAAAAGGAATATATATATATATATGTATAACTGAGTCACTTTGCTGTATAGAAGAAATTAACACAACATTGTGAATCAACTATACTTCAGTAAAATTTTTTAAAAAAGATATGTTGAAATTCTAACCCCCAGTACTTCAGAGTGTGACTTTATTTGGAAATAAGGTTGTTTCAGGTGTAATTAGTTAAAACAAGGTCATACTGAAGTAGGGTGGTCTCCTAATCCATATGACTGATGTCCTTGTAAGAAGATGGCCATATGAATACAGAGATACACAGGGGGACACCACGTGAAGATGAAGGCTGAGACTGGAGCAGCTGCAAGCCAAGGAATGCCAACGATTGCTAGCGTACTACCACACGTTAGGAATGGGCAAGGAAGGAGGCCCCTAAAAGTTCTGGGCAGAGCACGGTCCTTGATTTCGGACTTCTGTCCTCCAGACCTGTGGACAATAAATGTCTGTGTCTTAAGCCACCCAGTTTTTGGTACGTTGCTGTAGCAGGCAACGAGGAAACTAATCTAATGGGCTTGGAGATGGAATTCCGAAAGACTGAGCATTTTATTTGAGCCATCTACAGAGAGGCTGATTTACATAAAGATTTACATAAAGAGACTATTTAAACACTAGACTAAAAAATAGCTGGGGTTTTCTTCCCCCACTATCCAGTGGGTGGGAGCTTGTGAAGAAGGTCAGCTTACTATTGAAAAATGAAGAATTTACATTTTCTTTGCGCATCTGACTATAGTGTGAGTATATTTGTGACCTCACATCATGTGATTACTTAAACTGTCAGAATTTTGCTTCCTAGATAAATAAGAAAACATGGTCAGGGCAGTAAATAGTCCTACGTGGTTGAATGGCAGCAAGTGAATGCATGAAAGCAAGGCACACTGTTTTCTCAATTTTCCCAATTTGCTTATTTAAACAACTTTTTCTGTTTTAATCCCCTTAAGTGTGTTGCCAGAAATTCCAGTATTACGAAGGGTGTTGACACACAGGTTTATGAGAAGCTCTGCTCATTATTCTCTCCCTCAGACACACTGTCGACCAGACTTGCTTATTAAACACACACTGTGGGCTGGACACTGCAGTTATCATGTCAAAAAGATATAATCTGTCTCCTCAAGAAACAGTCAAGTAAGTCATGGACTATAGGGAAGTGTGTTAATTATGTGGCAGGATATTATTTTTTTTAATAACTTTCTCAAATTGGAGTAAAATGCTGGAAGGATGAAGAGAGACAGTGAGACCGCTACGGTAAATCTACACAGAGCCACAAGAAATCAGGAAGATTTCTTACCTAGTAAGGCATGAGAGCAGCTGTGGTCAGAAGGGGCCATGTGGATGATGGAGTGGATTCTTTCTCTGGGAATTTCCTGGAAAAACACCAAAAACTAGGTGACTTAAAACAGCAGAAAAATATTCTCTCAACAGTTCTGGAGGCCAGAAGTGCAAAATCAATGGGTCAGGGACTTCCCTGGCAGTACAGTGGTTAAGACTTTGCCTTCCAATACAGTGGATGCGGGTTCGAACCCTGGTCGAGGAGCTAAGATCCCACCTGCCTCGTGGCCAAAAAACCAAAAAAACATAAAACAGAAGCAATACTGTAACAAATTTAATAAAAACTTTAAAAATGGTCCACATTTAAAAAAATTTTTTTAAGCAATGTTGCAGGCATCTGCTTTATATATATATATATATATATATATATATATATATATATATATATATAAATTTATTTATTTTACTTATTTATTGTTGGCTGCATTGGGTCTTCGTTTCTGCATGCGGGCTTTCTCTAGTTGTGGTGAGCGGGGGCTACTCTTAGTTGCAGTGCATGGGCTTCCCATTGCGGTGGCTTCTCTTGTTGCGGAGCACGGGTTCTAGGCATGCAGGCTTCAGTAGTTGTGGCATGCGGGCTCAGTAGTTGTGGCTCGCGGGCTCTATAGTGCAGGCCCAGTAGCTGTGGTGCATGGGCTTAGTTGTTCCGTGGCATGTGGGATCTTCCCAGACCAGGGCTCGAACCCATGTCCCCTGCATTGGCAGGTGGATTCTTAACCACTGTGCCACCAGGGAAGCCAAAAAATCTTTAAAAAAAGAAAAAAATCGGGCTTCCCTGGTGGCGCAGTGGTTGAGAGTCCGCCTGCCAATGCAGGGGACATGGGTTCGTGCCCCGGTCTGGGAAGATCCCACATGCTGCGGAGCGGCTGGGCCCGTGAGCCATGGCCACTGAGCCTGTGTGTCTGGAGCCTGTGCTCCTCAACGGGAGAGGCCACAACAGTGAGAGGCCCACGTATCGCAAAAAAAAAAAAAAGAAAGAAAGAAAAAGAAAAAAATCAATGGGTCAGCAGGGCTGTGCTTCCTCTGAAGGCTCTAGGGAAGGGTCTGCTCTGTGTTCTCAGCTTGCTGTGGTGCTGGCATTCCTTAGTATCCATTGGCTTGTAGACACGTCACTCCAATCTCTGCCTCCATCTTCACTTGGCCTTCCTCCTATGTCTCTTCTGTTTCTTCAAATCTCTCTCTCCTCATGAGGACATCAGTCATTGGACTTTGGGCCCATCTTAATCCAGTATGACCTCATATTAACTTGATTACATCTGCAAAGATCCAATTTCCAAATAAGGTGGCATTCACAAGTACTAGGGATTAGAACTTTAACATATCTCTTGGGGGACAGAATTCAATCCACACAGGGGGTGATGGATATTTAGAAGAGGCTGGCTTTTTTTTTTTTTCCTTATAAGCAAAAGACATTTAATTCTTAAAGTTCTGGAGTCTGGGAGTTCACAATCAAGGTGCCAGCAGACTTGGTTTCTGGTGAAGGCAAGCTTTCTGGCTTGTAGATGGCTGTCTTCTTGCTGTGTCCTCACATGGCAGAGGGAGAGGGTACTCTTTTGCTCTTCTTATAAGGGCACTAATCCCATCATGGGGGCCCCACCTTCATGACCTCATCTAACCCTAATTACCTCCCAAAGGCCCCATCCCTAAATTCCATCACACTGGGGGTTAGGGCTTCAACATATGAATCTGAGAGAAGACACGTTCAGTCCATAAAAAAGATCACATGTTCTGCCTCTCCAGACCCTCCCCTCTGTCCAAGCTTGAGCACAATGCAAGAGCCCTAAAACTCAGTCTCTATTCCAGAAGAAGAAGGCTAAATCTCCAATGGACTGACATTAAGTATCAATCACCTTGGGAGAAAACAGGGTCTTAATCTATAAATTGAGCTGTAGCCTCCTTATACATTTTGCTTTCCTAGGTAGTGGACTGAAATTCAGACACATGACAATATATTTGAGGAGATGTACAAAATATTTTTGAAGCACAAAGAAGAGCAGGGAAACCAGACTGAGGGGCTAGGAAGTGTTTCTCAGAAGCAGTGGCCTTAAGCTAAGCCCCTCAGGAAGAGTAAAAATTAAATGCACAGCAATAAGAGATAAGAAAAATGCAAAGGCCTTCCTGGCAGAGAACCATGTGAGCTTAGGCACAGAGTCAAGTAAGAGTATTCAGGGCACTGGGATTCTTGCATTATGACTTGTCTTAAGAGTTGTATGAGGAAGAGAAGGAGATGGGGCTAGAGAGGTGGGCTGCGGCCAGATCGCGGATGTCATAAGGATGACTCCAGCAGGTACGTGAAAGAGAGTGTGAGAAAGGCACCACTGGAGATGGAGACGAGTTAGATTACTGCAATAAATCTCTCTAAAACAATGGAGACCTGAAAGAAGACAGTCGTGGAGGGGTGGAAAGGAAATATATCTAATCACAAGGAGAAAGTTAATACAACCCCCGGTTTTCTCAGCTGGATGACCAAGAGCAGCAGCGTTCAGCATTTTGACTGTGATCCATGTTAGGAAGCATTTTACATTGAGACACTGTGTACACACATCCACACACCACACTTGCATTCACACTTATGAATAACTGAGACTAAAGTTTCACAAAACAATACTGAGCCTTACTATATGTAATGCACTCTGATATTTTCAATTCTGTTTCTGTTGTTAAATGCTGGTCACAGATGAATAGATAAAGAAGATGTGATATATGTGTGTGTGTGTGTATGTTTATATATATATATATATATACACACACACACACACACACACACACACATGCAATGGAATATTACTCAGCCATAAAAAAGAATGAAATAATGCCATTTGCAGCAACATGGACCTAGAGATTATCATACTAAGTGAAGTAAGTCAGACAGAGAAGGACAAATATCATATGATATCACTCACATGTGGAATCTAAAAAAAAAATGATACAGATGAACTTATTTACAAAACAGAAATACAGTCACAGACATTGAAAACAAGCTTATGGTTACCAAAGGGGAAAAGAGGAGAGGGGATAAATTGGAAATTTGGGATTAGTAGGTACACACTATTATATATAAAATAAACAACAATGACCTACTATATACCACAGAGAATTATATTCAATATCTTGTAACAACCTATAATGGAGAAGAATCTGACAAAGAATATATATATACATATATATATATATATAAAACTGAATCACTTTGTTGTATACCTGAATCACTGTAAATCAGCTATACTTCAATTTAAAAAAAACACACGTTTTACTGTTCCTACAGTATAAAAATAAATGAATAAAGAAATACTGGTCACAACCCATTAAATTAATTTCACAACCCATTAATGTGTCACAATTTAGAACGTGTTTAGGAAATCACTTACTGAGGGGATGATAACACTGTCACAACAAAAGTAAACACAGGAGGAGAAGTTGCAGCAAAGGAGGGAAGATGAAGAATCAAGTTTTAGATATTTTGATTTTGATGTGGCGGTCATCCCTCAGTTTCCACGGGGATTGGTTCCAGGACCCCTGGGGAATAACAAAATCCAAGGATGCTCAAGGCCCTTGTATAAAATGGTGTAGTATTTGCACATAACCTGTGCACATCCTCCAGTAAACTTCAAATAATCTCTAGCTTACTTATAATACCTAATACAATATAAATTCTATGTAAATTGTTGTCAGCTTGCAGCGAATTCAAGTTTTGCTTTGGGGAATTTTCTGGAATTTTCCTTTCAAATATTTTGGCTCTGTGGCTGGATGAACCTATGGATATGGAACCCAAGGATCCAGAGGGCCAACTGTATACAGTTGCCTGAAGGTCTGAACTTTGGCTCTAGAGACGACCTTCTAGGGAGGCCTATCTGAGGAGAAATGTGCTGAGTCCACGAGAGGCATCCTCACGGCTCTCACCTCCAGGCCCAGGTACTGCTTTGCTGTGTGCCCCTGTTGCCCTGCAAAAGGAAGAAATCATTTTCCCTGATCCTGTATATGTTTAAGAAAACGCTGGACAAAGATCAAAGTCAATAAGTGTCTGAAAAAAAAATTGAAAATTGGGGCTTCCCTGGTGGCGCAGTGGTTGAGAGTCCGCCTGCCGATGCAGGGGACACGGGTTCGATCCCGGTCCGGGAAGATCCCACATGCCACGGGGCGGCTGGGCCCGTGAGCCATGGCCGCTGAACCTGCGCGTCCGCAGCCTGTGCTCCGCAACGAGAAAGGCCACAACAGTCAGAGGCCCGCGTACTGCAAAAAAAAAAAAAAAAAAAAAAAAAGAAGTAAAAAATTGAAAATTAATAAATGAACCCAAGGAAGGAAAGGCACCCTCAGATTTTGAATTTCTGAAATTTCAAATGCATGTTGTTGACAGAGATGAACACTGGAGACAGAATTTTAAACCTCACAGCAATGCTTTTACTAGGTAGACGATGCACACGACCAAAGAATCAAGTATATAATCAGTTATTTCTGGAGTATATTTCTGTTGAACTTATTGGTTAGTTTTATAACACTCTGATAAACATAAAGGGGTACTCACTGAATATTCTGCAGCTTGAACTCTGCATACACACTGTCGACTCAAAAAAAAAAAAAAAAGCACAACGTGAGAGTTGCGAGTTAAGTTTTATTTGGGGCAAAATGAGGACTGCAGCCCAGGAGACAGCATTTCAGGTAGCTCCGAGAAACTGCTCCAAAGAGGTAGGGGTGAAGGTCAGTATATATGTGATTTTGGTGAAGGGGGAGTACATGCAATCGAGCACATATTTTTTTTGCAGAAGGTTTCTGTTAGTCACAAGTAACAGTCATCACCATGAAGGATTTTAGTGTTTTTCTAGATATGAGGAAAAACAAGAATTGGGCTCATAAAATTGGCACCTGAAAATATCTCTCTGAAGACCTGCTCTGCCAGTTTCTCCCAGAGCACAGAGTGCCTCATTTCAGCTCTCCACCCTGAACTCCTTTCAGGGGGTGTTGAAAGTCAGCAACTGCAGCAGCTCATAACTAAATCCTCATAGAGGGCGATGGCAAGTGCCAATGGCAAGGGCCAATTTGTAGCTGACAACACGCACATACACATACATACACATAGACTTCTCTTTTTCCCTCCTTTTAAGCGTATTTGTCTCTCCCTCTCTCACTCTCCCATACTCTGGTCCCCTGACCCTCTCACACACATCTCTCTCCCCAACCTTGAACTCTGACAGATTCCCTGTTTTGCTACCAGCCACCACGAATTGGACCACCCCTCTCAGAGTATAAGTTATGAAGAGGGCTAAAATGTCATCATCATGACTTAGACAGGCAGAAGTTTTCCATTTCTATTTCAGTTGGGTATTGTGTGTTTAGTGGTAGTTTTCTTGTACTGGTTTTCTTTTGCCATCGACACCACAAGAAGTTGGCGTTCCCTCCATAGTCCTATCCTAGATTCCATTTCTTAACTTTATGCATCACTGGTTCCAGAAAATCTCATTTACTTTCATGGCGTCAACTACCATCTAGGCCTAATAAGCCAAGTCTCTCTCTTCATACCTCTTTTCTGAGTTCCAGAACTATTTCTAAACCCATCTATTAGGTATCTCCATGTGGAGCTGTACAATTTTGATGTGTCCAAACAGAATTCATTTTTCATCCCCTCTCCCAACTCACCCCTTCCTAAACCCATGCCATCTCTCGCATTCTTGATATTAGTTCACTGGAGGAGAGAGGTCTTTTAAAGTAAAGGACTGATGGAAAGTCAAAATAACCCTGGTCCCAGAATTCTATTGCTTTAACAGAAGCTCTTCATCCTCATACAAGAAGGGGAGATTTGGGACTTTTTAACCAGAGAGTTCGTCTTATTAAACACTTTCAATAGCAGACTGTGTGGATCACCATGCAAAAGCACCCCACCATGCTGATTGAAAAAACATCCTTTGGACTGCCAAATTCGGCTTGATCCCTCTCTTTCTTTCTCTTATGTTTCTGCTTGGTCTATGAATTTCAGCAGGCCAGTAGAGTCAAGTGAGAGCCTACCTAAAATGTGAAAACAAAAAATAAAGTTTCACTGAGGACTTCAAACCCCTTTAGCCCAAAGCTAGGACTCTTTAAAAAAAAAAAAAAAATCCCGTCTGTTATCCCACTCTGTTCATCTAAAAAGCAGGTGCTCATTTGTAAGCATCTGTGTTCTCCACCAAACACCTTCTAGGCAGGCACACAAGGAAAGCTTGGGTTTGAATGTCACAGCCTGGTTTGATAAGACACATCTAGCCTGTTAATTGGTCTCTAGGCTTTATTCATCTATCTCTTATCACTAAACTTGCTGCTCCTGAAGAGGAGACACAGAAAATTCTCAAGAGCTGGTGAGTAGCTTTATCAGGACTTGTAGCATTCTGTCAGTGTCTATGGTACTCAGCTGAAGAGGACCAAACTCTGGTTGAAGAGAGTAGCATGGCAGGGAGAATTTCTTTTTCCCCATCTGTTATGCACTGAATGTTTGTGACCCCCTGCCAAATTCATATGTTAAAATCCTAACCCTCAGTGTGACAGTATTAGGAGCTGGGGCCTTTGGGAAGTGATCTTATAGAAGAGACTCCGGAGAGCTTTCTTAACCCTTACCCTCATTTGAGGACATAGGAAAACAACGGTCATTTCTGACCCAGAAGTAGGCTCTCATCAGATACCAAATAGATAGCAAATCTGCCTATGCCTAGATCTTGAACTTCCCAGCCACCAGAACTGAGAGGAATAAACGTTGTTTTAGCCACCCAGTCTGTGGTATTTTTGTTATACCGGCCCAAACTGACTAAGACACTGCCCAAAGATACCACTTGGCTCAGAGACACAGAAAGTAAATTTTTAAGTTATTACCACTTCATCTGAAAATAATAAATGAATCTCAAATGTCCACTAGTCACTGGAGTAGGCAAAGAAAGTACCAGACTATATGGTTTAACTTTCTAAACTATAAAATGTCTGATGCAGTGTTTGACACAGAGCAGATACTCAGTAAATGTTCTGGTCCTTTCTATCCCCCCTTCCTTCTCTGTTCCCTCCTTTTCCTTCCCTTTCCATCTATTTCTATTACTACCTTGCTGTACATGACTAACAGGCAGAAAATAGGCCGAAGCCAAATTACCTCAGCTCAGTAAGATGAGAAGTCCTATTCAAGACATGAATACTTGGAAGACTTCAAACTCTTCTAAAGAAGTGTTGGAAGGCTAAGGGGAGGAACATAGTTTCTTGGCCAGGCAGCCTTTTATGCATCCTGCAGGAGAAACTATTTCTGTATCTCATGTAGATGCCACTCCCCAAATCTGAAGACCCTAAAATCTCTGTTTTTCCTTCAGCAGATGGAATGGCCTTACATCAGGTGAGAAGAATGACTAAATGCCAAACAAAGCCTGAGTAAAGGGCTTCCCTGGTGGCGCAGCGGTTGAGAGTCCGCCTGCCGATGCGGGGGACACAGGTTCGTGCCCCGGTCCGGGAAGATCCCACATGCCACGGAGCGGCTGGGCCCGTGAGCCATGGCCACTGAGCCTGTGCGTCCCGAGCCTGTGCTCCGCAACGGGAGAGGCCACGACAGTGAGAGGCCCGCGTACCGCAAAAAAAAAAAAGCCTGAGCAAAATATGAAGTGGGAAAAACTTATATTTCGCATTTTTACCTCTCCTCTTACAATGCCCCTTAGCACTCCACCTGCCTAATCCTGGGAGTCTATCCTGCACCCTTTGCTTTCCATAAAATAAGAACTATCCTTTCTTTGTTATTCTTTAAAACCACTGATGTCTGTCACAATACTACTGCCTTACATCAATATAAAGCTTTGGTGTTTGACCAGGGTTATAACTGATAATTACCACTCTTGGGCTTCACAACTCTGCAAAACAAGGAAAGCAGTTGCCCCCATTTTGCAAATAAAGTGAAGCTCAGGGCTTCTTCAAGGTCATATGGCCATAAAGTAAAAAATAATGTAAGGGAGCCTTCCTATTTGCCTCCACTGAGACGACAGCACTAAAGGAGCTTTGTTTGGAAGGGTCTCTATTGCACCATAAAGAGTAAAACATGATTCCAACATGAAAGTTCTACTCTCTTGACTGTCATCTTTTCTAGGACTTTCTGGTTGACCTTCTCAATTTATCTCTACAGCATTAATACAGTGAATTTTTAAAAATTTAACAATTGCTCCAAAAAATAAACTACCCTAAGAATTATGTTGGGTACTTGGGTTTGTTTCACTGAAACGTCTTCTCAAGTTTCTTATGATGCTCATGCCTAGACTCTACTACCTGAAGAAGTTTACAGGAGAGATCAAATGAATCCAGTGGCTATTCAAATGAAATGAAGGAACTTACCCGTACCCTAGCCCTCTTCTATCTCAACAACCTAGATTTGATAGGTGGTGTCGAACAAACTCATAAACACTGATGTATAAAGGTCTTTAACATACTCGACTTTAAATTACTCAAATAAGGACTAGAAATTACTAGAAAGCAGGTCGTTCCATTTACAACTTCGGAGCTAAGGGAACATGTGTAATCTCTATCCATATATAAATTAGTATTTCCCACGCAGCTCCTGTGTGATAGCTGTCACAGGGCTGTCCCAGGCTGTCACTCCAGAGCCTGTGGATTTAAAAAATGGAAGAAAAGATGGGAAGAAGGAGGAGAAAGGAAGAGAGGGAGGGAGGGAAGAAGGAAGGAAGGAAGGGAGGGAGGGAGGGAGGGAGGGAGGGAGGGAGGAAGGAAGGAAAGGGAAAAAGAAAGAAATCTTTACTCTTTATCTAAATACTCAGTATTGAATAAGTCATTTTGAGAACTTGATAACAGAGTCAAATCGCCTTTTTGAGTCTCGAAGTAAATTATCAGCCTGGTACAGACCTAGGCTAAGACAGATATAGCATTTAACTTCACGGGTGGCTATAATTTCTGGATCTGCGAAAGAGTGATTCCTACTTAGTATATTCCAAAAAGGACATGAAGTATCTTAAAGGCCCTGTATAAATCAATTCACAATCATACTCAGATAGTTTGACTGTGACTCCAAAATGTCTGAGTTTCATTTTCTCCCTGTTAAAGATGAAACCACTGACATTCATTTTTTATGGACATTTCCAGCTAAAGACTTTTTTTGGTGAGTTAAAATTTGAAGAGCATGAAAGAGAAATTATTCTGATTTATGATGACTTCCAATCAGGACCAATTAAGAGAAAATGAACCAGGGAAATTGGAGTGGGGAAGGGAAATAAGATCCTGGAAAGTGAAAGTATTTAAACCTAAGTTTTCTTGCCTTTGTTATCCCCTGGGTAGAATTAAGCAAAGGCAGCCTCAGGATCAGGGTCCTTGTGCCCCCAGGCCTCACCCACATTCGGCTGTTTCACCTCTAATCTTGCTCTAGGCACAAACAGCTTCACCCGGGATTCAGCTACACCTGTGCTACCCTTTACCCAGGAGTCTATCAGACATACAGAAATGCTTGTCCTTTATTACAACATTCAAGTATTAATGTAAGCGAATTCTTCTAATAGTACCTCGTGCTCCAACTTATTTCTGACTTGGTTCCCACCTAAACACCTTCTGGCTTCAAGCTGAAAATCCAAGCTCTCAAATTTTACACATTTTTTTAAAGTATTTATGTCAGTACTCAGATCTGAGCACAAGGGGCCACAGTACTGGGTCAGGGCTTTAGAGGGTCCCCATAGCACACTGCGTTCATACACAAGAATGCACATACCCACACATACATACACAAACACACGCACATTTATTAAGGACTGCATGGGTGCTTCTGTCTCTCGGGATATGGCGCTGGCACGGGACAACTTGTATTTTAATCATCCACCCTCGTGACCAAGGCTGTTAAGACCCCAGAGAAACACTCTTCATCTCCTGCCCACAACTTCCACACAAAAGGTGCCTTCACTCAATTACTGTAAAAGTTTGTGGGTTGTGCCACTGCTGATGAATGGACACTGCTTTAGAGCACGGAGGAGATTCCAGTGGCAAAAGTACTTAAGAGATGAGACAAATTAATTAGCCTGTCAAATCTTTCCTCTGAGGGAATATGAATGCGACAGATTATTGAATAACAAAGTATCGTTTCCCAGTAATGCTGTTTTGGGTTTTTTTTTTTTGTTTTTTGGGTTTTTTTTTGCTTTTGTGTTCCAATTCATGGTTCCAGAGGTATTCACAAATTAGTACAATATGTGCAACCACTGCACCTGGTAGCTGAGAAACATTCTATAATCTTAAATGTTCACATTACTCTTACATTTGTGTGTATATAATTTGGATATATAAATACAAATATATACATACACACACACACACATACACACACACACACACATACTCAGATTTCTCAACCTTGGAACTATTTACATCTGGGATAGGATAATTCTTTCCTTTTGTTGCTGTGGTTCCTCCTGTTGTAGAGGGCCGGTGCTTTTCTGTGCGTTGTAACCTACTTAGCAGCATCTCAAGCTTCTCTCCACTAGATGCTAATAGCTTCTCTCCCCAGAAACACTTGTGAGAACCAAAAGTATCTCCAGAAATTGCTAGATCTCCCCACATGAGAAGCACTAGGCTTGACATTACCTGTGAAACATGACATGGTTTCACTACATTGGTAACCTGATGGGTATTGAACTCTAGAATTGTGCATTGTTCTATCTTTATAAAAACATTTAATATGATTGAATTAAATGTTTTAAAATTTAATTTAAAATGTCAGCTCTCTTAAATTACATTTAAAATTTTGATATTTATTCACTATATTCTGCATTTTACTTTTTTTTTTTTTTTTTTTTTTGTGGTACGCGGGCCTCTCACCAATGTGGCCTCTCCTGTTGCAGAGCACAGGCTCCGGACGCGCAGGCTCAGCCATCATGGCTCACGGGCCCAGCCGCTCCGCGGCATGTGGGATCTTCCCGGACCGGGGCACGAACCCGTGTCCCCTGCATCGGCAGGCGGACTCTCAACCACTGCGCCACCAGGGAAGCCTTGTATTTTACTTTTTAATAGACTACCTTGAATGTTTAACAGACTAGTTTGGATATTTTAGGAGAATATAAAGCCTATATGAAAAGAAATTTTAATTTTTGGTTTTACATTCACCTTAGCTTACATCTTTTGATAAAAAAATATACTGGGCTTAGATCTTGTAGGGTTTGTAGAGATGCCACAAATGTGACTGCCTAGTGACCTAAACAAAGAGAAAAGCATTATTTGTTTCAAAATCACAAAATGCCTATCAGAAAATAAAAACTACTAGTTGCTCAGAAAAAATGCACCTTTTCTAGAAACCGGAACCTGAGAAGAATCCATTCTCAATTCTTGGAGCTGAAAATCATCTGTTGTGTATAGACTGTAATTAGCATTTGTAGCCAGAGGTTTCCTACACCAAACATTAACTAAGAAGTTCTTTCACACTGTGGTTTCCCTTCGTAGGATGCACTGGAGCCAACGGTGCAGTTGTTCTCACCCCTGCTTACTGTCACCACTACTCAAATTTCCCAGCTGGTTTCAGGGAGAGGGGATGATGAGGGGCAGCTGGACCAGTACTAATGGACCAGGTGACTGCAATGGCAGTACAAGCACCATCCCCACCCCTTCTCCATCTTCCCCGGGTTCCGAGCACAGAAAATGACCTCTAGGTCAGCTTCTGGATGTTAACTGGCATCTTATCACTGAACAAATGATGTTACAGCTGAAAATTACAGAGGGAGGCATCGCGGTTTACATATTTCAACTCACACGTTTTTGGTCAATAAAATTAAATGCTTCTATTATCTCTACAGCAAATGACACAAAATAGCAAACTCAGTGCAGGAAGGACAATGTGTATTACATCGTCCAATAGGAACCACTCTTTTATAATCGATTAAACTCATTGCAGTTGAATATTCTAACAATTGTCACCAGTGCACGTTTCAAGTTACCACCCCAGTACAATTTGTTTACAATTATCAGGGTTACAAATGGCCTTCCAAATACATCCTGGGGAGGTCTGACAAAGTTTTCTGTCAAGTATGTACTGGCCCAGCAGGGCAATTTTCAATCTGGCCCCAGAATACTACAGGAGGTCAATTTCCAAGTTACAACAAGTATCTGACCTATACATGCTTTTTATGTGATGTGTGAGTTGTCATTTCCATACTGGACCACCTCCTCTAAGGCTACTTACTATAACTATTGTTTCTTCCAGCTGTGAAACAATTTTAAAGGCACTCACTGATCTTTGATAAATTTTAAAAACTCTCCCCTCTAAAACAAACAAACAAACAAAAAACCCACCTGTTTCTAAAGGCTTGATATTACGCAGAAATTATTTTCAGAGTGGCTATAATTCTCCATCTACTTCCCCTAACTAAGCCTAGTTTCTCTACTATCCTGGTTGTATTTAATAACCTTTCAAATTTAGTGAGTGCTTATTCTTGCCGGGCACTGTCTTAGGTGCTTTGCTTCACACACAGTACGTCAGTTTATGTTCAGGACAACGCTATGAAATTATCTCCATTTTACAGATAAGGAGACTGAAGCTTGAATGAATGACCTGAAAAATTTGTCCCAGTTAACCCAAATAAGATAAAGATCTAGGATTCAAACTCAGGTTTGTCTGAACACAGATACTACATCTTTAACGATTATGCGCCTAACAATTGTGCTATAATTTAATATAGCACATGCATGTTTTGCTGAGTTAATCAAATTTGTATATATGTATTACATGTATACGTATACACACATGCATACACATATTTGTACTGTATTTCATGTATATAATAAGTTAAATAGACTTTTGGGACTAGCCAAAGAACCTTTCAACCATGCTCATTTTAATTTTTTAAATAAGGTGTATTGGGTTTTCCAATTTAAATTTAATATCTCCTCATTAGGGAAATTTGGGGATATGCACAAAAGAAGAGAAAAGAAAAAAATCATCCAAATTCTTATGTTTAAAGCTGAATACTTTCTAATATTTTGTTAATCACAAATTACAACATTTTGGTTAGGAAAACATTCTATGGGAATGCACATTTTAAATGTTAAAGGCATGATCTTATAACATTTTTGATATAAAGTTTAGCCAACATAGGAGTCGAAGAGGCATAGGTTCAAATCCCAAAGCTACCACTTACTGGCTGGTGACCTTAGGAAGCGGTTTGACCTCTTGAGCCTGAGTTTCCTTGTATGTAAAATAAGAATAATAATTATTCCTATCCCACTGGGATGTCCTGAAAGTTGAAGGGGACTTGGCAAACACTTAGTGCTCCAGAGAAGATGGTGGCAGTGGATGTGCCATAATTTTCTTCTTCTTTCTGAATCGCTATATTAAAACAGATAAGACAATTAGGTAGTAAACCAAAAATCCATGGTCAACATTTACTGTGAAACTAGATGACTAGACTTCTTTAGAAACCTCAAAATATCAGCCAGGGAGGACAAATCACCAGTCACAGGACCAGAGTGGCACCAGCATCTAGGCAGCAGAAAGCAGAGAGAAGCAAAGACAAAGCACCATGGACCCACTTGGGAACGGCCACTGAAACCAGGAGGGCTTCACGCAATCCAGCAATGGGCAAGTGCAAGCGGGCTCTCGGTAGAAACTGGGACTAGAAGAATTGATCACTTATGAGATTTCTTCTAGGACAGGGGTTCCTTTCAGGAAAGGGCCCAGCACTAAGGAGAAACTTCTGGAATGTAATGAAAATTGAACAGAATTGGCCCAATTGAGACAAAGGAAAGAAAAGAGCCAGATGAAAGTGGAGGTGGAGGGCTTCCCTGGTGGCGCAGTGGTTGAGAGTCCGCCTGCCGATTCAGGGGACACGGGTTCGTGCCCCAGTCCGGGAAGATCCCACATGCCGCGGAGCGGCTGGGCCCGTGAGCCATGGCCGCTGAGCCTGCGCGTCCGGAGCCTGTGCTCCGCAGCGGCAGAGGCCACATTGGTGAGAGGCCCGCGTACCGCAAAAAAAAAAAAAAAAAAAAGTGGAGGTGGAGAACAGAACCAAGAAGTCTTGGAAAACAGCAGAAGAGGGGATTCTCTGAAGTTAGAAAAGCTAGCCTGAATCAGGCCTCTAAAATCTCAGAAAACTGATTTCACATAAAAATGAGCTGCAGAAAAGCATCGAAGTCAAGTCCTATGCAAAGTTATTATATGATAAAAGAGAATAGAAAGCAGAATAACATCACTATAGATAATAAAAGCATATCAGAAAGACAGGGACAGATCAAAACTGTAACCTATTTCAAATAAACTAAAAGACATTAAGAAAATGATACAAGATGTAAAAGAACAGTATAGTCAGAATTAGAAAAACTCAGAAATGAGGTGACAGAGCATAGGAAAGAATTATAAATAAATGAAAAGACATTTCTGGAACAAAGACTAAACTGGAAGGAACACAAAAGCAAATAAGCACAAAATACACCTTAAGAAAATAGCAGGTGAAAAGAAGGAAGGTTTTAAAAATCACAAGGAAATAAAGAGATAAGGATTAAAGAGAAAGTAGCAACGGAATATAGGCAAAGCAGATTCAAATTACACAATATAAGAATCCCTGAGGAAATAAACCAAAGCAAGAAAGAGAACAAATGCTAAAAACAATAATTTAAGAAAACCTTCCTGAAATTAAAAAAGAAAATTGAAATTATATATTGAAAGAACACACCACACATCTGAGAATATCAACTCAGAATGACCAACATCAAGGCATATTCTAATAAAGTCATCGGATTTTACAGAAGATTAATTATTTGAGCATCTAGGGGAAAAGGGCAAGTGATTTATAAGGGAAAAAATTAAGTTACCATAAGACTTTATGACAGCAATGCTTTATGACAGGAAAAAAAAACAGAGTGACCTAATTAACATACTCAAGGAAAGAACTGTCTAAAGGAAATATAAAGAAGAGAATTTTTATTTAGCAAAACTGACTTTCAGACATAATGAGCATACACAAACTGTTACCAACCTGTAAAAACTCAAGGACTATTACTCCCATGAGGGTGCCTGAGGAATATTCTAGAAATGAGCTTCAGAGAACCAAAATCACTAGAGACATAGACACAAGGACTGATGGTGAGAACTAAATATATAAAACATATAGTTATTATAGAACTATAAGCAAATGAGCATTAAAAGGGGAAAGTAGAGTATTAATGGCTATATGATTAGGCAATATAGATATAGTACAGCTATAAAAATTAATGGGAGATGGGGAAAGTACATGCAACAAAATTTGTGTTTATTTTCAATGATCATATTGCCAGTGGTAGTATTAGTATCATTTGTGTATATACTATTGGAATTGAGTAATGATGATGAGTAATGATGCAATATTCTGATTCTATCATTCCCTGTGTCCTTGAGAACTAGGATTTTGGTATGGAAGAAAGGAAATAGAGGGAGTCCCCTGGTGGTCCAGTGGTAAAGAATCCGCCTTCCAATGTAGGTGACACAGGTTCAATCCCTGGTCCGGGAACTAAGATCCCACATGCCACGGGGCAAATAAGCCCGCGTGCCACAACTATTGAGCTCTCATGCCTCAACGAGAGAGCCCACGTGCCACAAACTACAGAGCCCACGTGCTCTGGAACCCACGCGCCACAACTAGAGAAGAGAAAACCCGCACACCACAACTAAAGCTCGAGCAGACCGCGCACCATAACAAAAAAGATCCCACATGCCTCAACAAAGATCCAGTGTGTTGCAACTAAGACCAGACGCAGCCAAAAAAAAATAAGGAAAATAAATTAAATAAATAAATATTTTTTTAGAAAAGAAAGTAAATAGAGATGCAATACAGAAGAAGTTAAGTAAAAAGCCCTGTCTTCCTGAATTTAAATTCGAACTATTAGTATGAACTCATAAAGTAACGTGTCCACTGAAGAAGCCTTGAAACAATAATCAAGCAAAGAGATTGTGGTTTTGAAATATCATTTTCCCTGAAAAAATGTCCAAAGCTTCTTAGAGAAGTAGCTATTTCCATATCTGGGGCCAGAAATGTACAAGATAAGCCTGGAAAATCTTGACACACCCAATAGCAAAGAACTTACCAAAGAGTCATGTAAAGAAGACTCAGAGGCCAACTTGAAGAGGCCCCCACTAGCCAAATACAGGACAATTTGAGCTTCAATAAAGATATCTGAATGGACAGAATGGGGATTGAAATCCCTTCACTTGCAGAAGGGATCAAACACAAGTCTGGTCAAGTGTGGATCCAGCTGCCAATTTGTAGGGAACACAGAAGAGAGAAGAAAATGACAAGGTGAAAAATCCAGACTATGGGAAGCTGCAGATCAAATGCCCCAAGTTCTTCAACAGATATTGTGTGAGGAAAAGAAAGGGATGGAGGGGGAAATTGCAGATTTAAAGAAATTTGAATTTTTAAAAGCAGGCAAGACAAAAGTACAGTGCCTGGGGATGCACACTTTTTGATAAAACTCTAAAGGAGTGCAAAGAGGTGATTATTATAGAATCTGAGTAGCAGTTACTTTGGAGAGAAGGAGGAGAGTTGAGACACAGAGGGGCTGCTGGAGTAGCAGCCCAGAAAAGTTCTATTTCTAATCCTGAGGAGGGGTTACAAACATACACACAGTTCATTACTCTTTGCTTTTCTGTGTGATTTCCTGTATCCGTGCTATATTTTACAATAGAAATGTCCACCAACTAATAAGTGCTAAATAAATATTAGCTATACTTAAAATTAAACTGAAAACATCTTTAAATGTCCTAACATCATAATAAACAGCCAAGTGGTGGAAAACAGACTCAAAATCAAGACATTCTGAGAAAGTCTCAAGAAATACCTAGATTTGGCTTGAATCTTGGGAACTGGACTCTAGGGAAGATATGAAATCGAAGAGTTTTGTTTTCTTCCTGGGTTGGAAGGGGAAGTTGACTATCCTTCAGGATTAGAGCTCTCAAAAGGATGAAAAAATTAACTCTAAGTGCTGGGAACAACAGGAACAAAAGGGGAATAACCTTAGGAACATCTCAAATAATCAGGCAAAACCCAAGCAAGGTGCGTTTTGGCGCTGCGAGGCACGGACATAGAGTAGCCAGCAGGTGCGCGCTGCAGGTGTGAGGATGTGCCCTCCTCTGCGTGACAGGACAAAGACACTTGTTCTGACCCACGCAAGCCAAGCCAGGCCCCCTTGATTCTCTGGTTCCCATTTTTAGTATTTTGGAACATGCAGGTGCATGCACTGAGCTGGAACCAAGGCCCTCAGTCTAATGCTCCTTGGAACGTTTTAGCTCTTAGAAGACTGCCCTCTTGTCTATCTAGAAACAGTAAGTGACATAGAATGTCTCAGGTCAGTCTCCACAGCAGGATGACCCAGAAACCGAGAGCTGCATGCATGAGGTTTACAGAGAGTGCCCACAGGGACCACCATCCGTGAGGGAGTGAAGGAGAAGAATGGGGCAGAGAAGAGACTGGAGTTGTGATGCAGGCAAAATACAGACCACAGACAATCCCACAGAAAGCTCTGGAGTTGGGCTAGCTATTCAGACTTGTCTCACCTTGAGGTAAGGGGCATATCGGACTTCACTCCCACCACGGACACCAGCACCCCTACCACCCCCGCCGTTAACCACCCATTGGATGTGGGCTGCTCCTGGGGAAGCGGTGTGACCTTAGGCTAAGTAGCTCTGTCTTCCTTTGAGGGTAATTCCCTGAGAGTCCCTCAGGTAAGAGCTGTTAGTCACCAATATCCCCAGGTGCAAGGACAGGAGTGCCTCCATCCTAAGGAGGATAGGGACGGAGCACCACCTCACTTCTCTTCAGTCAACCCGTGGACCATGCATACTGTGTCTCTACAAGCTTGCATTTCATCTGGCCCCTTCTGTGCCTTTTGGCCTTATGTTCAGATGAAGAGTTTTGCCTTAAAGTTCCAAAGATGCCTGGGAATTTGGCCTTTAAAGAATTTTCTTTGCATACTGACCTTCAAGTGAAGACTGACAATGCATTCCTAGGATCACAGCATTCTCATCCACTCATACAACCAATATTTATTGAATGCTTTCTGGGTGCCAAGTCCTGGGAGCTAAGCAGGAGGACCACAGTGGTGAATAGAATAGAGTCGCCTTTTGGCTAAAGCTACCTGTCATTCAGTGTTGTTCAATTCTGCATAATGATGATGCTCTGCATCTGTGCAGAGTAATCCTTCATGTTACGTCCCTTCTGCGCTTGACTGCTACAGAAGATAATTATGTCATTCTTGAAAAATCCATGACAAGATTCTTCTGAGACATTTCTTCCCGGAGCTAAGTGGAGTCTTTGACTTGATGTCTATTTGAGACAGTAGGCAGATGAATTAGGCAGGGGCTTTAGACAGCAATTCAGGATAGCGTTCCTGACACCTTTATAATGATCAAGTTTCACTCTTTGGGACAGTTGAAAAAAAATCACCACCTGTGTTTGTAATCATCTGATATTATTCACTTTCTTGCATAAATGCATAGAACATATGTTAGGATATAATTCTCCATGGCTCTTTCTGTAGGTTTAAAGCCTAAATCTAATACTTGGGCAATGGAACATATTTCTCACTTTGTAATATTATTACTTCAGATTGCATTATATTCTAATTATTTGCATACACATCACTTTCCTTTCAGCCTTTTTCAATATCCTGCCCTATTAATTAATTCTTCTTCCCATTTGTTACTTCAATCATTTGCTCTTCACAAATGCATCCGTCTCAGCCAATAAATATTAAACATACTCGAATTTCCCTCACCTTAAAAAAATCCTCCTCAACTTATCTTTCTCCTGAATGTGTTGCTTTCCCTCTTCCCTTCCTTCTGCAGTCAACTAACATTCTTGAATGAGCAGTCCGTACCTAGTGTCTCCATTTATTTACTTTCTGTTTATTTCTCAGTCCTTTGGTATCTGTATATCGCCAGAACCACTCATCTGGAACTCCTCTTGGTAAGGTCTCTGGTCACCAGTGACTTTTCTCTGCTGTGATAGAAAACTCTATGTATCAACTTGCCTGGGCAATGGGGGGAGGCTCAGATATTTGATTAAACATTATTCTTGGTGTGTCTTGGGAGGATGGTTCTAGACAGAATCAACACTTGAATTGGGAGACTGAGCAAAGCAGATTGCCCTCCCCAGTGTGGGAGGGCCACATCCAATCCACTGAAGGCCTGATTAGGACAAAAAGGCTGAATAAGAAAGAAGTCCCTCTCTCTGCTTGACTATCTTTGAATCAGGCCATCTGTCTTCTCCTGCCTTCAGACTCAGACTGGACTAGACCCTCAGCTCTCCTGAGTCTCCTGCTTGCCAAGTGTAGATCTTGGTACTTCTCACTCTCCATAATTGCATCAACCAATTCTTATATATATATATATATATATATATATATATATATATACACACACACACACACACACACACACACACACACACACACATTGTTCGTTCTGTGTTTCTGGGGAACCGCAACTAATACAGTCACTAGGTCCAACTTAGTTCTGCTTCACATCCTTATGGCATATGAAGTCATTCACCAAACTCTTCCTCTTCAAACTTTTTCCTCTCTTAGTATTGTCACACCCCTTTCTTCTACTTCTTATCTTATCTTTCTGACTCCAATTCATTGGCTCTCCTCCTCTCAAACGTTCACTAAAGTTGATATTTTAAAGTGATTCCTTTTTCTTTTTCCATACTCTGTTTCCCAGTGGAATATTATTTCAACTTCAACTACTGTGTATTTGCTTTGTCTTCCAAGTCTTCACCTTTGTAAGTATTCATCCTTCTGATCCATACACATTCTCCCTGTCATCTAGGAGGTGTTTCTCTCTGGATGCCTGCATGCACTTCAGACTTAACGCATTCAAGAGTAAGCACATTGCTTCGTGACCACCTAGAGGGGTGGGATAGGGAGGGTGGGGAGGGAGGGAGATGCAAGAGGGGGGAGATATGGGGATATATGTATATGTATAGCTGATTCACTTTGTTATACAGCAGAAACTAACACTCCATTGTAAAGCAATTATACTCCAATAAAGATGTTAAAGAAAAAAGAGGAAGCACATTATCCCATCATTATCATTATCATCACCGTCATCGTCCCAGTCATCCGAAACACAAAGTGGCTTCAACCCCTCTTTACCAGTACCCTACATTCAGCGATTACCAAATCCTTACTATTTTACCCAACTGGCATCATTTAGATTCATCCCCTCCTCCCCACTCTTCTGCCTTATTTCTCATCCTTTATGACAATGACCTCCCACCTCCTGCATCACAACACTGCCAACAGAGGTGTTATTCTAAACAAAGACAAGATAGTATCCCTCCTCTGCTTAAATGTCTTCTAAGGTTCCCCACAGTCAAAAGAACAACACGTACGTTCTGACTCCAACGTGCTTTCCAGCTTATCTCTCACTTCACCACACCAGACACCCCACATGCAGCCAAACCCGGTACTCATGGCTGTTGCTCTTTCACGGTGACTCCGCCATCCCTCTGCCAACTTGTTCTCCATCTGGTGAATTTCTACTCATCCTTCAAGGTCCTCACTAAAATGTCACTTTATCTGAACGGACTTTCTCAATACCTTCAGGTCACTGCTTCCTTTAACTACCCGTATACTGGACACCCTCTCTGGCTTTTTGTCATGATTGAGTTACATGTTAGTGTCCCCCAGGCTATTAGGAACTCCTCCAGAGTAGGGACTGCGTTGTATTCACCTTTTTATCTCCAGTCTTAATGTGGTCCCTTGAAGATGGGAAGGACTCCATAAGTGTGCTAAATATTAATGTGTTAAGCATTGGAAGATGAATTAAACTTGAAGACACAGAACTGCAATATGATGGTAATATCTATGAAGTTTACATACTTTCACACAGCAAGTTCACATCTAAGAATTTATCCTAAATAATCTTACTTGTACACAAATATGGAGCCAAAGTGATGTTTGAGTTTTTAATTTGTTTATTTCTCTAATAAACAAACTGGATGCTCCATGTTATCTTTAGTCACTGCACTTCCTCTAATTTAGAGAATATATTTTGTATAGAAAAAGGGTTTCCAGCATGACCTAATTTTCATTTTCCAAACTCAAAAAGGGGAACAAAACAAACCAAAACTCTACTTCTGGCAAAAAGGTTGGGTATTTATTTAGGTAACGTACGGCTTTTAGTTGTCCAATACACAGAGATTTTTAGGAATAGGTGATTCTTAGAAACCGATGAATGAGCACTTAAAGACGTATTGTTGAGGGAACTCTACTCAGTACTTTGTAATGACCTCTATGGGAAAAGAATCTAAAACAGAGTGGATCTATGTATATGTATAACTGATTCACTTTGCTGTACACCTGAAACTAACCCAACATTGGAAATCAACTATACCCCAATAAAAATTTTTTAAAAAAGAAAAGTAAACATTCAGAAAATACTTACTGAATAGATTATCTTTCCAGAAACAAACAAACAAACAAAAAAGGTGTAATGTTGATCCTTTCTGACAATGGCCTCTTACTCTACCTTCCCACCTCCTGTCCTTCCCTTCTCTAGTCACAATATCCTTAGTTTGACATCCTGATTTGGCCTGTGTATTTGTTGGAAGACAGTACTTGTTCTCTTTGATAAGAGGCCAACATTCATATGATTTTGTAAAAATGAGGTGCAAGAGGTGACCTGCCATTGTTCTGTGATACCACTTCACTAGAGCAAGTTGGCAGAAGAGCTGCAGGCTGGGGCCCCTCCGCACCCATGAGGGAGAGATGGAAGGCCTGGAGGAGTGGACGAGCTGGGAATCCTGGTGGACTAACTTCTTGATGGACTGTGGGCACAGGTGGCTGCTTCCCCCCTTCCAGTTGTCATCTAACTATAGAGAAAGGGATCAGCACAGACTCTCCTAAGAGTTCCTAGAACAATCCTCTTTCCCCTTCTGGCCCAGGTGACTACCATGGGCTATTTCTAAATCTTCTTGAACTGGAGTCAGGTTAAACTGTGTATCAACCCCAATCTCTCCTGGCACCACTACCAGGAACACTTAACTGCAGGCCCAGCCTGTGGCACAGACCACACTCACCACACCCTCTGCATGCCCTGGTCATAATGGTAGTAAGGGTGGTATTTAGCTCTGCCGTCATCAGCTACTTCCAGAAGACTATGTGAGGAGACTAGCCTTAGGCTCATTTAATAGAAAATTAGTCCACATTTGCAAATGGATTTCTGTCGAAGAGAAGGGAAATTCTTCTAAAGGATTTATTTTAGAATAGTGTTAATTAATCCCTGAAGCTAGACACGGGTATTGTTTCCTGCTGTTCCTGAGAAAGCCTCTCTCAAGGCACCAGCACTTTCCTCCCAGCTCCGAGGTTCAAATGCTCCATGAAGCCTGAAGAGTTGCATGCTGGCCACCACCTTGGGGCAGAGCCCACAGAAGTGGCCTCTCTACTTTTCTCGAGCAGCTTAGCAGGTCTCCCCAGTATGGACAGAAATATATATAGGGGCAAGACAGGATGCAGATAGAACAGTTTAGGAATTCCAGAACTTGATAAAACTGAACAATTTTATGGGCTCCAAATGAATCAATACACATATACATAACTTCAATTCTCTTTTTCCTTTATCCCATGCAATTAGGGGAGTAGGTCCTGTAATTACAGAAGGTACAATATTTCAGAGTCCTGGCCTTAGGGATAAGTGCCCAAATTTCCCTTGTCTTTCACAACTGGAAGTCACAGTAGAAATATTAAACTGCACTTTGGCTGGGGGGCTTCTTCAGGGAAGAAGAGAGAAGAGAAGAATCCATGAACATAGCCATTTGCAGGAAAAGAAAAGAGACGAGAATATGATGGAAACTTAGGAAGACAAAAGAATCAGTTCATGCAACCAATATTATTTGCAAGTCAAGAAAAAAGGAAGTGGCCAGGGAGTTAGATTGTGAAAGATGAATAGGTACCAAGGCAAGGAGGGCCTTTGGGACACAGAGAATAGCATGAGGGAAGGTGGAAAAGGGTGAATGAGCAAGTATAGTGCAGGGAACCTGGAGCGTGGATGCTGGTGAATAGGGATGGTCACCTGAGATGAGGCTGGAGAGAGCAGGGACCTGGACACTTGGGACCCTTTTGCCAGAGCGAAGACTCGGGAGATGGGAATTCAGGTCAACACCACCACCATGCACTGAGACGTAACCAGTAGTTACAGGAGTTTAAGGCTAGAGGAATAACATGTGCTGTAGTGGACTTGCCGAGAGCCACGTCCTCACAAGGGGGCGTATGAAAACCCACCTCTTCACTGGCCTAGGACCAGCCTCGTGTTCCGAGGTTCTGGGCCCAGTGCTGACATTTATTTACTACTTGAGCAAGTCGCCTCATCTCTCTGAAACTCTTCATCCTTTCAAGCAGAGATATTTATAGCGATTTCACAGGGTTATTGTGACAATTAAATGATTCTATAACGTAGGTAAAAGCATATAACACAGTGCCGGTGTATCAGTAAACGCTGTCTTCTTCCCTTTCTTCTTTTCCCCTTTCTTCTACATTTTTATGTTACCATAACCCTACTGAAATGAATTTCCACCCCTCCTCCCCTCAAGTTAGTCAAATCTTACTTGACTTGTTTATTTGTTGTTTCATTAGTCAATTCATTGAGCAATGGTTATTAAGTGCTTGTCATGTACCAAGAAATGTGACAGGGGTTAAAGATGAACATGGCAGTGCCTACTCTATCGGAAAGGAGAAATAAATAAATACACAAAGGCAATGTAAAAATAATATGAAAGCTTCCTTGACTACTCCAGTTGTAAGTGATCAATCATTTGTCTGACTCTTTATGCCGCTTTCATCACTTATGGCAAAATTACCTTGTAATGCAGTTAATTTTTCAAGTGGCCGTGATTCATCTCCCCAACCAGATGTAAGTTCCATAAGGATGGGAACCATATCTCATCATTGTAGTTCCTTCGGTGTCTTGATCATAAGAATTTAATAAATACATGTTAATGCTTGTAATGAGATGGAGAGGCAGAAGCTTATTCATTCACACACTTACAGTTAAATTCCTATCACTAATACACTCACACTCTGTTCCCCCTTTTTTTGGTCTCATCATGGAATTGACATGAAAGGAAGCAAGGCACACATTAGCATTATAAGTTTTCATTCCAGGTACTGATGTGTTCTCTCCCATTCCCTACAAACGGTGCCCTTACTAAACTTTAACCCTTCTCAAGCCTTCAGCACCACCCATGACCTCCTTATATTCTGCAGATGGGTGATCTAGCTTTTCTTTCACAGAAAAAGTAAAGCGTATTGAATGAACATTTCTCAAATGGTCTCCCCCCACCCCCGTTCCTTATCAATCTACGCATTTACATCCCCATCTATTTCTCTCCCTCCCCCGTCCTCTCTTCATTCTTTCTTACCATTACACTCTTCATCTCTTCTCCGAATCTGATTTTCTCCCAACTTCAGATGAATCTTGCTTCCTCTCTTATTCCTCCCCGCCCCACAACAAGTCCCCAGTATTTTAAGCCTTTCACTGCTGGCTCCTTCCTCCAAGCCAATAAGCATGTTCCAGGGTGTCTAATTAACTAAAGAGGAAGAAGGGGAACAGAGGAGGGAGAGGAAGATGAAGCAAAGGAAAACCATTCCCTGACTGATTCCCTCCACTAACCGCCTTATCTCTCTTCTGCATTCACAGCCAGGCTCATTTTGGGTAGAGACAGCATGTTTAGTGACTTTTCCCAAAATTACACAATGAATATAGTCTCAATGCAGAAGTCTTAGAAAACGTGTTGTAAGCATTTCTTATGTCTGTATATTCCTTTCAATATAAATTTAATGGTAGTATTTTTTTATATGACTGAACCATAAATTACTTAACCAATGCCTTATAATTGAACATTAAAGTTGTTTCCAATTTTGTATCATCATAAATAATGCTGTGATCAGTATTGGTATATGTACATTTTTGTGCTTATCTCAGATAAGTTCCTTAGGAACACAATACGATTTCTTGGCCAGAGACCACATTTTGGAGGGGTTTAATAGATTCACAGCTAACCTGCCTTGAAAGGGTAAACTTAGCATCTACACTTCTTTCCCTGACATTCACTCCTTTTCTTTTTTAAACTAACCATGTAACCCTTTATTTATTTATTTATTCGTTTGTTTGTTTGTTTGTTTTTATTGAAGTATAGTTGATTTACAATGTTGTGTTAGTCTCTGGTGTACAGAAAAGTGACTCAGTTATACACATATATATGTATTCTTTTTCATATTATTTTCCATTACGGTTTGTTACAAGATACTGAATATAGTTCCCTGTGCTATACAGTAGGACCTTGTTGTTTATCTATGTTATAGGTAGTAGTTTGTATCTGCTAATCTCAAACTCCTAATTTATCCCTCCTTTCCCCTTTGGTAACCATAAGCATAAATTTGTTTTCTATGTCTGTGAGTCTGTTTCTGTTTTGTAAATAAGTTCATTTGTATCACTTTTTAGTTGCCCCATATAAGCGATATCATATATTTGTCTTTGTCTAACTTACTTCACTTAGTATGATAATCTCTAGGTCCATCCATGTTGCTGCAAATGGCATTATTTCATTCTTTTTTATGGCTGAGTAGTATTCCATTGTATATATGTACCACATCTTCTTTATCCATTCATCTGTCAATGGACATTTAGGTTGCTTCCATGACACTCATTTTTCAATCCACTAAAGTCTAGCTTTCGCGTCCATCGCATTATTGGATTTTTTTGAATTGTCCTGTCGAATTCCTACATTGGTCTCCCTAACCCCTCTAAAGCCTTTGGCACCATTGACAACCACTCCCCAACCCCATGAAATTTTCTCCTCCCCTGATTTCTGTCACATCACTGTCCCTTGGTTTCTTTCTTGCCTTTCTATGCCCCTACCTCCTAATTCAGTTTTTCGACATTGCCTATGCTTCCCGTTAAAACTGTTCTTCTGCCCTTACCCTCTTTTCAGTGTATTTGACCTTCCCGGTCAATCTTATCAACTCACATAGTAAACTACTACATAAAAACAGATAACTCCAAAATCTCTACCTCCAGTTTAGAAAGGCCTCTTCTTACCTCTAGACCAGTATATCCAACCACCATTGGATGTTGCCTATAGAATAGACAAACTCAGTATTTCCAAAACTGAACTCATTATCTTTCCCCAAACTTTGTTCCTTTGCCAGCATTTTATATCTCAGTTATGATAACTCTTAGTTGCCCAAACTGGAGATCTTGGGGCCATATCCACTTCTAGTTATTTACCAAACTCTATCCCTTTTCTTTTTTTTTTGGCGGTACGCAGGCCTCTCGCTGTTGTGGCCTCTCCCGTTGCGTAGCACAGGCTCCGGACGCGCAGGCTCAGTGGCCATGGCTCATGGGCCCAGCCACTCTGCGGCATGTGGGGTCCTCCCAGACCCGGGCACGAACCCGCGTCCCCTGCATCGGCAGGCAGACTCTCAATCACTGTGCCACCAGGGAAGCCTCTCCCTTTTCTTTTTAGAGTTCTCCTTTCCTCTGAACGGTGCCTGTCATAACTTATAATACCTTCATTTATATAGCACTTTACACTTTGATATATGATTGGCCTTTTTGTTTACATTTTTCTATAAACAGTTTTTCTGTGGCCTTTGGGTCTATGTCATGTCCACACTAGGAACTGGATGTGTATCATAAACACAAAAATCCTTTTAAGTATGAGGAAGGACAGAAAATAATAAATTATGTGTTTACACTCAGTAAAATCTTGTTGGCTTGAATACATGAATGGATGAATGAGTGATGACATTACTGCTCCTTAGCAAAATTCTGAAATTGGAGGTACATCCTTGGGTCCTGCTTTCTTTTTCTGCATCCCTTCTATTATTCCTTCCTTTCCCAACGTCCTCAGGCCTTTCATGTTGACCAGTCTCTTTCGTGAAAGAGAAGAAATGAACTGATAGTGGTACCTCTCCTAGGAATATTTGCATGTTGAGAGGTCAATGCGATCACACAATTTCACAAAAACAAATCAGTGACAAGGGGATTTAGTGTTTATCGTCCACTAGACAGAAACCATGGACGTAGGTTCATCCTCTGTGTCGCCAACTCAGCGACAGGGGTTGTGCTCTGAAAGTTGGTGGAGAGGAAGCCTCTCCCTAAGGGCTAACAACGAAGCCACATTCACTTTGTCTAAACTGCCCCTGTGGTACATGGTTTTGATGTCAATAAGCCACATATCCCAATCTCAGAAATTCTTTACAGTCCTTTCTTCAATAGTTTAAAGGAGAAAGAAAAAAATTTCAGACATGCTAATTCTGTGCACAGCTCTTGCATTAAGTCATTAAAATCCCTCCTTAAAGCTTTTCAGGTACTTAAGTGGATTTAAAAGAAAAGTGTAGGACAGTTTGTATTTCAAGAATTATATTATACTCAGTTGGCTTAGTCCATGTTTTTTATTTTTTCTAAACTCGAAATAGCTCCCAGCTCCATGTGGAGAATAATAGTAATGCTAGCAGGCACAGCAGTTTCCCATTTTTTCAGGCCGCAGGATTCCTCGTTACACACAGCTAAGATAATGTTCTGCACGGATACACTGGGTGCTCCCCAAACATCACGGCATTTATGCAATATGTCGTTTCACTGGTGAGGAAAGAGAAATTTCAGGGTGGGATCAGGGCAGCAAGAGACTTGGAAGTGCTACGACATTACTTCACAAACTGTATATCTCCATCCAAAGATATTTCATACTGTAGACACTATCAATTTCACCCCATTGTTTTTTTAGCATCTGCTAAAATGTATTTGCTTTTATCCCTATGACGACATGAGCACGAGGAACTGAAGTGTTCCCATTCTGATAAGTAGCAAAGCTTCATTTCCCTGGCACCTACACCTGCCACTGTTGCTTTCTGAACCTGCAATACCCAACAAACGACATAACTGAAGGCTTCATCTCCGTTATCCCCACCACCAAGGTGTGGTATGATGAAGGCAAATACAACTCTGCTTCTCCTCCTCCCTTGTATTTCTTCTCAGAGGTATCCCTTCCAGTACCTCATTCGTTTACCTGTGCAATACTTATTGAGCATCAATTGTGTACAAGAAATTTATATTCTTCACTACGATTCAATTCTCTGACAGGGCCTTTTTTGTGTGTGCTGGTGTTGGTGGTGGCTGGGAGATTCTAAGAGGTAGTCAAGAATGTCTACCAAACTCTTGGGAGTTTGGGATTGACATGTACACACTGCTACATTTAAAACAGATAACCAACAAGGACCTACTGCATAGCACTGGGAACTCTGCTCAGTACTCTGCAATAACCTAAATGGGAAAAGAATTTGAAAAAGAATAGATACATGTACCTGTATAACTGAATCACTTTGCGGTACACCTGAAACTAACACAGCATTGTTAATCAACTATACTCCATTATACAATACAATTTTTTTTTAAAAAGTATGTCATAGAGATATCCACTTCCAGCCAAGATGAATAACAGTGACCAGACTTAGCCTCCTGCCTGAAACAACTTAAAAAAAGACAAAATATATTTTAAAAAGAGGTTTTCAAGAAATTGGACACCAGAAAATTAAAGGCAACCATCACTGAGAGATAAGAAAGAAATGAGGTGAGCCTAACAATTGTCCCAGTTTCCTAGTTGGGGAGAGTTCCCAGGCTGTAGCGCAGAAGAGGAGACCCTAGGTAGAACCCTGAGGTGCGCCTGAGTTGAGGAAACGAAGCTGGAAGTCCACATAGGCCAAGGCAGCTAGAATTCACAAAGAAGGGTAACCAGAGAGGAGAGAGCTGCAGACAGAGCTCTGAAGATCTACAGTGGATCGCCCTGGAGTATAAAAGAATTATACCCCATAATGGAATTCTGCCCAGAAATGACACAGGTGACGGGATTAGTAATAGACCAAAACATTGAAGCAGTTATGACAACTGTATTTCCTGTGTTCACTATGACGAAAGACTGAACATGTTAAGCAGAAACATGAAAATATATAAAAAATGCAAATCAAACTTCTGGACGTGAAAACTATAATCCCTGAGATGAAAAATGCACCATATGGGGATGATAATAGATCAGGTGCTGTAGATAAAAACAGTAGTGAATTTTCAGACAAAGAGCTGGAAACTATCCAAAAAGGAACACAGAAAGAAAAAAGACTGGAAAAAAAGGAGATCTTCCATGAGTTGTGGAACGTCTTCAGGTGGCTTAATATACATGTAATTGGTATCCATGAAAGAGATGGGCAGATAAAATACTTAAGCGTATAATGATCAAATTTTTTCCTAATTAGATGAAAACTATAAACCCACAAGTCTTAGAATTTCAACAAACCCCAAGCACAATACCCATGAAGAAAACTACACCAAGGAACATCATAATTGGGATGCTTAAAACCAGTCATAAGGGCTTCCCTGGTGGCGCAGTGGTTGGGGGTCCACCTGCCGATGCAGGGGACACGGGTTTGTGCCCCGGTCCGGGAAGATCCCACATGCCGCGGAGCGGCTGGGCCCGTGAGCCGTGGCCGCTGGGCCTGCGTGTCCGGAGCCTGTGCTCCGCAACGGGAGAGGCCACAGCGGTGAGAGGCCTGCGTACCGCCAAAAAAAAACAGTCATAAAAAGAAAAAAATTTAAAGCAGCCAGAGGAAAAAAAGACACGTTATGTACAGAAGAGCAAAGATAAGGAGGATAACAGACTTCTCACTGGAAATAACACATGTGAGAAGACAGTGGAGCTGCCAAGTTTAAGGTACTGGAAGAATGAAACTGTCAACCTACAATTTTATATCCTGTAAAAATGTACTTCAAAAATGAAGGCAAATATTTTTTAAATGCAAAAGCTGAAATAATATTTTAGAAACTATGTGGATAATATAAAAACTTTTTTCTTATTATACAATGCTCCCTAAGAGATCATTTGCATTTAAAACAAAAATAATAAAAATGTATTGAACAGATTTTAAACATCATTAGTAGTTCAGGAAATGCAAATTAAAACCACAATGAAATACCATTACACACCTATTAAAATCTCTAAAATTAAAAATAGTGATGGTAACCTGCTGTATAAAAAAATTAAATTTTAAAAAATACTAATGATGTAGAGCAACTGTAACTCTTATGCACTGCTGGCAGGAATGCAAAATCAACCACTTTGAAAAACAGTTTAGCCATTCCTTAAAAAGTTAAACATACACCTACCAGCCATTTCATTTCTAGGTATTACTTAAGATATATGAAAGCCTAAGTCCACAGAAGTACTTGTACACAAATGTTCACTGCAGCTTTATTTGTAATTGTCAGTAACTGGAAACAGTTCAAATGTCTAACGACAAATGAATGGATAAACAAGTTGGTATATCCATACGATGGAATTCTACTCAGCAGTAAAAGAAATGAACTACTGATACATGCAACAACATGGATGAATATCAAAATAATTATGTTGAGAAAAAGAAGTCAGACAAAAAATAGTACATATATATAAACTGCTAGAAAATACCAACTAATCCATATCGGTAGAAAGCAGATAAATGGTTGTTTGGAGACTGAATGGGTTGGGAAGGGGATTTCACAGGTATTACATATGCTAAATTACACTACTTTAAAGTTAAACTATATGCTTTATATATATGAAGCTTATTGTGCCAATTACACTTCTATAAAGCTGTTTGTGAAATATAAAAGAATGGCATTTAAGACATGGAAACAACCCAAGTGCCCATCATCAGACGACTGGTTTAAGAAGATGTGAGATTATATATATATATATATATATATATATATATATATATATACACATAGGATGAAATATCACTCAGCCATAAAAAAGAATGAAATATTGCCATATGCAGCAACATGGATTGACCTAGAGATTATCATACTAAGTAAAGTAAGTCAGACAGGGAAAGACAAATACCATATGATATCACTTACATGTGAAATCTAAAATATGACACAAATGAACTTATTTACAGAACAGAAACAGACTCACAGACATAGAGAACAAATTTATGGCTATCAAAAGGGAAAGGGAGGGGTGGAGGGATAAATTAGGAGTATGAAATTAACAGATACAAACTACTATACATAAAATAGATAAGCAACAAGGACTTACTGTATAGTATAGGGAATTACGTTCAGTATTTTGTAATAACCTATAATGGAAAATCATCTGAAAAAAATATATATGTATAACTGAATCACTTTGTTGTACACCTGAAACTAACACAATATTGTAAATCAACTATACTTCAATTAAATATATATACAATTAAATATATAAAATATATATTTAATGTCATTCTCTTATACATACACGTATATACATACATACATATATATACATATAAAAGAATGGCACTAAATATAAATTTATTGGCAGGGATTTTTTCTTTTTGGTCCATCTTAGCTGTGGTTTCCCAACCACAGATGAATGGCTGACACTTACTATATACTTATTAAATATTTTTTGAATCCAAAATACTAGAACTGGCATGTGGTTACAGTTGTCACATATATCTGTGCCATGTTGCTTTTCCACAGATGCCCATTCTATTAAGATATGCCCTTGCTGTAAATTTTTCCTAGCCAAGCTAGTGGCATTCTATCATTTAAAAAAGCTTTAAGCTTAGCAGTACTTTTTTGATTCTTTTCACTTGGTTACTGGGGATTCTTAAATACTGGATTTTTAAAATATCACATGGACCCTTATTTGCTTCAAACTTGGAAACAACGCTTAGGGCTGGCAGAGATAGCTAGCTGTCCACCAAATATTTATGATTCCCTTCCATAATGTAGAGCAATTGTTGGGAGGGGGCTGCCCTGTCAAAGAGTACATTTCTCAGCCTCAGGCCCCAGTAAATAATTTGTGTGGCCTGGTGTAAAATAAAAATGCTGACCCCACTTTTAAAAAATTATCAATAATTTCAAGACAATGATAACAGAGCATTAAATGCAGCACGGCACCCTTCTAGGCATGAGGCCCTGTGCTGCACAGGTCATTAGCCTGTGAAGCTATACCTGCTCAGCCCCCATTGCATCTGGAGTAGGGGATAAAGAAGGGTGTGATTAGTTCTTGTCAACGGAACGTGAGCAGAAGTGGTAGATATCACTTCAAGCCAAGATCGTTAAGAAACACGTGTGTCTTCTCCATCCTCTCTCTTCCACCAGCTGAATATCACCGGTCAGAGTGAGCTCGGATGCCTGGGTTGTGCATGTCAGAGCCTCCATGGTCCCAGATCTCAGAATAACTGTGTTCCACGGATCCTGCTTTCCCCACCCTCCACTTCAGCTGGTACCAAACACAAAGTTTGAATGTTACTTAAGTAAAAAATAAATGTTTGATATCATAAGCCCCTAAGACTTGGGAGTTTCCTGTTATGGCAGCCAGCAATACCTTAACTAACATAAGAGTTGAGGAGATAAAACTCTGAGCTGAAATCCCTTAAGACAGACAGAGGAGGCCACTGTTCTGCCCATACTCTCAACCTCCAGTCCTCCTCTCTGTTCTATGCCTGCTTTGAACATATATTAGGTTCTTAAAGCACATTTATCCATTCATTATTTCAACAGATAGTTTCGAAGCACCTCCCATGTGCCAGCTACTGGGTACTAGGGATTCAGCAATGCACAAGACAGATGAAGTCTCTACCCTCATGAAATGTACATTCAAGTGAAGGACTCTGTTGAATAAGTGAATGAAAGAAGAGATGAATATATCAGAAGAAAAATAAACAGCAACCAGGTCAGAGTGGATGGTTTTACTTCCCAGAAACTGTCGTGATACATAAGAATCACCATAACATCAGTTAAGACCATCTTATACCACTGTAGGAGCTTAGCAGTACTTTTTTGATTCATAACCCCCTCTGGGTAGCAAATGCCCCAGTATATGAATGAGTTGTAAACCATCATCCAGGAAACCTGCGACCACCCATGATAGGTGAGAAGTAGTAGAAAGTGGGGAGAATTATTGATTCTCTTCCTAATCCAAAGTTAAAAGCTTAGAGAAATACCAACTGAGAAATAGCCATTTTTGCCCATAAACCAGATTCCATTCTGCCTGGCGGTACCATTACCTTTGGAAGATAAGCACATACTCTCTTAGCATAAAAAATACATAGTATTTGGATCTTGTAAAAATCTTACAGAAATAGCTACAACACAACTGTATAATAATGAACTTACAGCAGTATGACAACCATATATGGTATAGCAAGGCTTTCAAATTCAACATCTGAAGCAATAATTTTTAATTACTGTAATTTTTTTTACACCTAAGCAATTTTAACAGCAAAATATTTTTTTAATTAGCCACATGCAGAAACTATACAAATTAGCTTAAGCCCCCATTTCCCCAAACTCAAGAGATTTCTGAAGGCCTTGCCCAAACTCAGACATGGCCTTTGATGTAAGTCCAGCCTTTTACTTTCCCTTTTCTCACACTGAAAAATCAGTCCCTTCAACCCCAGCAGAAATAAACTACTCTCGAATGTTAATTATCTACTCTGTCTTTTTACTTCTTTAAGCACAAGGCATATACAAAATATGCAGCTCAGTGATCTGTCTCAATGGGAACATACCCACATAACCACTTCCCAAGTTAAGGAGTAGAATAGTCCTAGACCTCAGTCCGCTTCTGTCCCTTCCCAATCATAATCCCTTCAGTCCTTCCCAGCGGCAACCTACATCCTGATGTCTAACACCATAAATTGGTTTTGTCTATTTTTGAAATTTATATAAATGGAATCATACCATATGTATTTTTTGCTCTCTTGACTTCTTATTTTGAAAACTTTTTAAGCCTAGAGACAAGTTATGACTGTATTTTTAAAAATCCATATATCATTAACCTAGATTTACTAGCTATAAATATTTGACCACACTTGCTCAATCTACCTCTCTCTCTTTTGATAGATGCAGGATTGGTAGATAGATGATAGATAAATGAATTATTAAGAAGTAAATTACAAATTATGGACATGACACCTCATTTTTAAATACTTCACCATGCATGTCCTAAGAATAAAGCCATTCAGTTACATAACCATAATATAATCACACTTAAGAAAATTAACAATTCCATAATATCTAATATCCAGCCCATATTTAATTTTCCTCAATTATGCAAAAAATGACTTTTATAAATTCATCTTCTATGCAGTATTCAATCAATTCTCTCTTATTACATTTGGTTGTTAACTGTCTCTTTAGTCTCTTTTAATCTAGTACCTAAGCCCACTCTTTTTCCCTCCATGACCTTTCCTTTTAAGAAAGTCTAGACAAATTTGCCTTTAAAGCAACACACCCTCTGAATTTGTCTGTTTCTCTATGGTGTCACTTAACTTGTGCCTCCATCCCCTGTATTTCCTCTACTCTACAGATTAGGTCTAGAGGCTTGATGAATTTGGGTGAAATATTTTTGGCAAGAATACTTTATAGAAGTCTAGCCTATGTTTACATCTCTCCAATACACTTTCATATTCACTCTTCTCATATAAATTCCTTCCCAATCCTCTGTGGCTCTTTCCAAGAAGAGTAACAATTAAGCCAGGAACCCTACAGTAAAACTGAAGAAGTTCACAGAAAGTATGGAAGAAAATCTTGTCAATATATGTATAGCATTTAACTTAGAGGGCTGCAGCATCATTTTTTTTTTTCATTGAGGTCTTAGTTCTCCGACTCTCATAATAGAAAAATGGAGTCTTAAATTTCATGTAAGAAGGACAGCTTTCTTTGTTTTCTTACTATTTTAGAGAGAGGTAGCCAAGTCTGATTTTGCAGTAACCATTTATTAAAGACAAATATTTAACAGTGCATTTCATGTCTATCAGCATCAAAAAAGGCAGAAAAAGAGAAGTGAAATAAAATTAGAGAATTAAGAGGTGAACAAAGATAGTATAGAGAAGTGACTTTCAAGCTTTTTAGACCATGACTTACAACCAAGTATACACGAGAATATATAAAACGAAAAAAAAGTCATAAAACCATACATAAAACCCTCATACGTGTGAAGAAACCCTGACACTTTATATCCTAGTCTCTCATTAATTTTTTTTTTTTTTTTGCTGTACGCGGGCCTCTCACTGTTGTGGCCTCTCCCATTGCGGAGCACAGGCTCCGGACGCGCAGGCTCAGCGGCCATGGCTCACGGGCCCAGCCGCTCCGCGGCATGTGGGATCTTCCCGGACCGGGGCACGAACCCGTGTCCCCTGCATCGGCAGGCAGACTCTCAACCACTGTGCCACCAGAGAAGCCCTCTCATTAATTTTTTAAAAAGAAAAGAATCTGTGTTTTATCCCTAAAATTTTTATAACCCCCCAATGGTTCATGCCCAGGAGTTGGGGGAAGAATGCATTAGGCAAGCTAGTCGAAGTGGTTAGCAAAGAAATGAGGAGGAATTGGAGTACGAGTAATAGCCCACCTCAGTAGAGCATTATATTTTAATTATTCGAATCAATGTTTTCCTTCAGTTTAGCATCTTAAAAAGAGCAACTAGAGTCAAAAGACTTGAGTTTGAATTCTCGCCTAATTATTTTCAGCCAAGTTACCTTGAGCGTGTCCCCTGGACTTTGGGGGGCTGGAGTCCTCTGCTGTGAAATGGACATGATATCAACAAGTAAAAGTTAAAGGAGAAAGGGATGTGAAAGAACTTGGCACAAAGCAACAAGTGAAAGCTGTGTTATGGTTCTAGGAAGTTAGCTCTAAAGCCATAGTACTACAACCACCCTTTCCTTGAAGAAATCAGAACACGTAAATCATGTGAGCTTTCAGAATCATTTTCAAGTGTGCCCCTTTGCCCTGATAAACCATCACTTCTGCTGTTTCAGACTATTTGGAGAAGAGTAAGTTAGACAGTGAGAAGTACTGGGCAAAAAAGGTCTCGGTATATAACTAAACCCTCCCTGACTGACAAGATTTTTGGATCAAGAAATGATGGAAATTGGCACAAATGACCAGCTCAAATGATGTGAATTTCCTGCGATGAAAACAGTAATTGAAAACCAGTAAAATGGTTTAAGTTTGTGCTGGTTTATTCCTCTAAGCGGATGTGTCTCGCTTATCATTTGTTTTAATTATTCCTGATGTGTTGCCTATCACATCACAAGCTCCTTCAAAGGGAAAGGAATAGGCAGTTGTCATAACAACAAAGCTCTTCATTACCCTGGGAACCTTGGACAGCTTTATTTAAAATGAAGGAGAAAAAAGAAGCCTAACCAATTAGCTTTATCAGTCTGATTCATGTTCTTAAACTGATAACAGTGTTTCCTGAAGAACTTACAATTTGATGGGGAATGTGTCATGAATATTTATGGTAACATAAAACTCAGAAAAAAATTGGCTAGCTAATTATCACTTGGAAGGTGCTTCTGGTCAAATTTCTGCCCAGTGATCCATTTGATTTTTTTTTAAATGACTTTTATTAAACAAATCGAAGAATTAGTGGGACTTTTGCTAACATATATCCACTGGTTCAAGAACAGCAATGAGACCTATTTAGGTTTAAACTTTAAAGCCCAGGCTTCACCCCCAGCTAATGTGATTTGTGTTAAGTTTGCATTGTTACACCGGAAATGTTCTCACCTGCCTTCCACCCTTCCTTCTCTGTGCCAGAAATACAGAGGAAATCCCCAGAGAGTTTTAACTCTGCCCTTCTCTGCAAAATTAAAAAAGCAGATGTTTTCTCCTGGCTTCAGCAGATAAGACTGAGCAGTAATTATTGTTCTGGTCCCAAATCCCACAGGTGTTTTCATTCCTGCCCTGTGACCACAGGAAAAATAAACAGTAAACCTAAGAAGGTCTAGGTGGGGCACTCTTCAAGTTCAGACTTGAAGCCAAATGTCTGAATATCTCCTGCAAGTGAAAAACTATGCAGAAGTAGGCAAACTTTGTCTGCAAAGAACTAGACATTAAATATTTTTTGCTTTATGGGACCTAAGGTTTCTGCTGTCACTACTCAACGTCGCCATGCTTGAGTGAAGCAGTCTTAGACAATAAGTAAACCAGTGGGTTTGGCCTGATTTGGTCCTGCCATTGTTTGTTGACTCAGAAGGGTTCCCAAGAAATTAGATATCAACCACCAAAGGAACAGTGCGTAAGTTCTTCAAATAAACAGTGGTGAACACTTGGAAAGCATGTTCACAAAGCTGTTTTCACATACAGTATTTCATTTAATCCTGAAATGAGGACTACTCTGAGAGGCAGGCATATCATTTTTTTATCTTACACAGGAGAAAACTAGTCCTGGGGTGCTCAGGTAACCGCCTTGCTTTTCAAACAGCTGGTCTCTTTTAATGATCTCTCCACCACACACCCAACTGTCCTGTAAACAATGCACTTCACATAGATCAAACAGAAAGAAGTATGAATGATAACAATTTCTAATTCTTATCATTATTCTATGGATAAATGTACTTAGCGCTCAAGTGAGTGAAAAAAAAAAATCCATCAACACTCCTCAAGCTCTGCTGAGTCCCCCCAGTACTAACTCAAGCATTAGACCAAGCTGTGAGTGACCAGAAAGCCAGAAAATTCTGTGTTCTGGGTCCCAGGATCAGAATTTAACCATAGACCTGGTTTGCTCTAAACTACCTACCTTCACAAACTGAAACCAAGAAGGACTTCATCGATTGTTTGGGGTCAAAGAAGGAAATCTACCAGAAAGAGCCCACACTGAGTCAAATGCAGGAGCATTTATTCATCGGGATTGGGACATTACCTTAAACTCCACATAGAGGAGAGACTCTTTTTTACCAAGGATTGTGCAGGCAACTATTACTTAATTATGACAATTATACAGAGTCAGGATATTGCATTAGGAAACACAGATGCACCATCTGTTAAGGAAACATGATTTAACTGATTTTTTTCCTAGACTTTAGCCTTGTAAATATTAACTCTACATGGTTCAGCTCAAAAAAGAGTATCCATGGAAAACACTGCCAACAGTGCACCTGTAGGTCATATCTTCCATATCCAATTCATTTCAGTTCTACAAGCACTTACTGAAGGTCTAAGTGTCAGGCATTAGTAAAATAATCTGTGCCTTCAAGGACTTTATGCTGTTAGCAGTAAGAATAAAATACATATATAAATGAATAAGACACAAGGGACACTTTGGCGTAGGAAAGGGTTTACTATTACATGGATCCAGAGGATAAAAAAGAGATCTGGAGAAAAAGAAGGAATATTTCATGAAGAAGAGGATCAGGGGAAGTTTCAGAGTGAATTGACAGGGAAAAAAGGGAAGATGGCTGTCCATGAACTGGTGTGAACAAAGACACAAGGGCAGAAAATTGAATTGGAGGTTGGGAGTTAGCTGGTTTAGAGTTTGCCATAGAGGTTAAAACCAAAAGTTCAAGGACTAAGATGCCACTGGCTGAAGGCTTTCCCCGCCCACCCTGGCTCTGCTCTCTCTTTCGGGACCTGGCCAAGGACAGGGCACCATCATGGAGTTGACATGCCCATAACAAGGACAGAAAGGTTTGACACAAGGAGCCTGATAAAAGAAATGTTCACGTACTGAGACACAGGGAAGTCATTCTGGCTCATACATGCGTTAACTTGAATTTTATGCTAACTAAGAGAGCCTGTTGGTGGCCTATCGAACACACATTATACGTCTGCTTTAATTATTAAAGAAAAAGGGCACATTGACCAAAAGTAAAGAATGTCCATGTTAAAAGTAAAGATTAAATGCCCTCTTCCTGGGACACCAATGCTGGTCCTCCTTTGAGGATAAGACTCCCTTCCCAGATGCCACAGCCATGCTGACTCACTGTGTATGTTGTTTTGTGTTGCTTTTTTTTTTTTGAAACCTTGAAGAAATGTAACCCTGACTTGTTTGTTTGTTTAATAAATTTATTTATTTATTTTTGGCTGCATTGGATCTTCATTGCGGTGCACAGGCTTCCCATTGCGGTGGCTTCTCTTGTTGTGGAGCACAGGCTCTAGAGCGCAGGCTCAGTAGCTGTGGCGCACAGGCTTAGTTGCTCCCTGGCCTGTGGGATCTTCCCGGATCAGGGCTCAAACCCGTGTCCCCTGCATTGGTAGGCGGATTCTTAACCACTACGCCACCAGGGAAGTCCTAACCCTGACTTGTTTAATGTTCTTTGTTCTGACAAGATATAAAACCGTGCTGAAAACCCTGCTTCTCCAGAGCAGTTTCTCAGACTAATCTGGGAAGGGGGCTTCCAGGATAGTCCTCAGTTTGGCTCATATAAAACTCTTTTCTATTCTTATTATTGATTGTTTATTGATTATTTTCGTTGACAAGCCCAAGAGCCAGGACATCTCCTTAAGGCTGTTGGTCAATCTGCACAGACTTCTGGACAAACTGACTCCACCTTCAACCAGGTTGGCCTGAAGAGGCTGTTTGTGTGTCGCACCCACCAGCCGCCTCTGTCCCTTTACCGGATGATCCGGAAGATGAAGTGTCCTGGCCAGGACACTGTGGGCAGGCAGCCGCACCAGAGCCACATCCCCAAGGCCAGGGACAAGATCCTCCCCCTTGACCAGCTGGCCCTGGACGCCCCCCTCCCAAGGGCTGTGGCTCTGTCCTCCTCTCCAGTCCTTGAAACGGCCGACAGGTGTCCAGGCATCTCGGTAAGGCCCCAGGAACCCCACACGGCCACATATGCTCCAAGGGCCCAAAGGCCAACAGGCCAGCCGTGGCTACAAAAACTAACTCCAGATCCTTCATTGTTATGAAAAAGATTTCAGATACTGAAAAAAGAAAAAAAAAAAAATGGTGAAAGCCCAAGGACCATATTTAGCCTGGAAACTGTTGATTCTCTTTTGGAGTTTACATAGTATTTTTTTTTAAAAAATCAATTCCCACTTTCAAAAGTTGGAAATTTCACATAAGAGACTTCAGGCTCCTCTTAAAGAATTGGAAGAGCTAGCAACCAGGCAGAGCATTACTGCATGTCAACAATCAGTTCTGTGCAAAGGCTCACCCTCAGACAGGGGTGTCCTTTCCCATGTGTCTGGTCCCCTCCAGATCCACTGTATCTACTTATGTTACCTACATGGCCTGCGTAGACATCTGAAGGGCAACAACTAGTCAAGAAGAAACATATGAGATATTTTCTAAGAACCTGAAAGAATTTCTTTATGATTAGGAAGGTGCTTAAAATTATTCTGTTCACTTCACAAAGAAGTAACCAACTATTAAGTTATAAGTCATGAATTAATGAAACAGGAAAAATAGGTTGAGTCATCTATACTGTGGAGCAGCCTGGAATAGATAACTAAGTTGCCTATAAGCTGAAAATTGTTCATTTGATTCAATAAACAATGATCAGCAATGGGAGGTTTTTGTACAGATGGAGCTAATTTTGACTTTTTCAAAAGATGTTAATTCTAAAATAAACTTTTTAATGCTTAAGCTTTGTTTCAGCAGCTAAACAGGTTATTTTGTGACTGTGTTGAAAATAAATGTACTGTGAGGTACATTTATGTTTTGATTTATAATTTGCTTGACCTCATCTTGAATCATTTGTGCTATAACTTTTTTTCAGTGCTCTACATGAATTTCAAAACACTTCCCCTAAAATCAAGCATAAGTATATGTGGAATCACAATCATTAACATACTTTAGTTTTACAAGTTGTGTGTTTGCCCATAACTTTCCTTTTCTTTATACCACTTATAGGCAATTATTTCCAAACAGAAAACAATTCATGCCGAATATATTCTAAAGTGCATTTATAAGTAAAAGGCAATCACTTCTGAGATATATGTATTCTAAACTTCTTTGCATTTGCTGTTGACTTTTTTTGCAGTTCACTATAAAATGCCAGTTGACTACATAAGGAATTTAAAGTGATTTCTTTTGTAACATTTATATATGCAGAGTCAGCCTTTTGAGTAAACAGTATCTCCAACAAGAACTATTTTTATCCTATATTTAAAACATTCGTGTTTTCCTTATATACTGGTATAATAATTTCAGTAATTTATGGCCTACAATAGAGTTATCTTTTTTTAAGTGAACCAGATAATTTTAACACCTTCCTGTTGATCATTAAATTAGCTCAAGCTCTCTCATCTTTCCTAAGAAACTATGTCACTGAATGCGCAGGTCTCATCCTTCAGCCGTGTTTGCTTTTCATTTCTTTCTGCATTCTATTACGTCTCCTCTCCCACTTGGGTTATTGGCAAAGGCTAAGTCTAGCAACAACTACTAGTTATCCACCAGCTAAGGTTATTTTTCATTTCTGTTGCCTCTAGAACCATTTGTTTTTAGAACTACAGTCTCTTTAGCTCATTACAACTGAGCTTGAATTTGACAATTGTATGTGAATTGCACGTAGTTTTATTTCCCGGATAGGGCCTGCCTGATGACAAATTTTAAAATAATCTCATTTTCAAGGCAAGGGATCTTAAGCCAACAAAAGCTTATCCTTGACAAGAGAACAGAGAAAGAAGACTATAATTGTTTTGATAATCATTGGGTTTCTGTATGAGATGCTCACATGTGTGCACAGATTTAGGTGGTGACTGTACCAGGCACACCTCATAAATCAATCTGGCAGGTCCTCATAACCACTTGTGCTTTTCACATCGGAATTTCGTACGTTTTTCAATGTCTTCCTTGTGCTGAAATCCCGAGATCATGTGTATTATTCCAAAAGTGTTTCACCAAGGAGATGTCAACAGACTTGCCTATGTTTCCCTTGACGCATAATGTGATTTCTTTGTTTAGTCTAAAGTCATATTGTCTTTCTTTTCTGCACCCCCTCGCATTCCATGTTCATATGAATTTGCCACCAGTTACAACCCCAGTCCACTTAGCATTACTGCTTTCCAAGTTTTTCCTCCTACTTGAATATCTGTGTTTCATTGCACATTTTCCAAATACAATAGCTCCATTTATCAAAGCATCACTACTTGGAATAATTCTCTGTGTATCATTAGTGGGCAAATTTTCTGTTCATATTTTATGCTCATCCACACTCTAGTAGGAATTTGGGGGTGATTTCGAGGAGCCCCTCTAACAAATAATTGCATCAAATTCCAAAAATATAACTGCTACTGAATTTCCTTTATGTGGACGTCTAGATCTCTAACTTCTTCCAGCTTAAGGTTTTAAGTTCATCTAGCATCACTGGAATTAGATGATTTCTACATCTTCATTATCTATAGAGTAAAGCCATCTCTGTGTTCAAGAAGGAATCAGAGACTCTAAATTATTTACAACAGAGATTGACAATGCGATATGCTAGGTTTGTAAGGACTATCACTGATCACATATTATAAACAGCTTTGGTACATATCTTACAATAGTGTCTTGCATTGCCATTCAAGTCTTAAATTTAACTTTTTATGTCTTGTCTCCTCAAATAGATTCTAAATGCTTGAGAACATGGTGTGTGTGTGTGTACATGTGAGTGTGCTTCTTGGGATTTTCCACAGCTTCTAGCAATGTACAGTGTACATAACAGAGGCTTAGAAAAACATGAAGAAAGAAGGAAGAGGGGGAAAGGGGATGGAAAGAGGAGATGGGAATCAGAGCCCTTGAATAATACAAGGATGGGAAAAGCAGGGGGTCCAGGGATTACTGATCATTTTACCAAGTCACTTGTCACTAAAATTTCAATAGGGAAGAGAAGAGGTAGATCACGAGAGGTAGACCAATCATATACTGCTTATGCTCTTTGGAAGAAAAAAATCAGTGATACTGTAGAGAAAAGGAAAATTCGCAGCTTTGAAAGAAGCTGGACCAAACATGAAATATAAAGTGTGGCTGGATAGCAACAGCTGGATATTCAGCACATTCTCGACAGTCACTCAAGTACACAGCAGGGACTCAGCACACGTTTAGGATCCATTAACAGTAACATCTCACCATTTCTGTGAACTTAGCCATTTGCCAGTCACGGTGCAAAGGGTTTTATGTGAATTATCTATCGTGAAAAACTCATGAAATTTATATAAACAGGTAATCAATTCATTTTACATAAACACTTATTTAATGTATGTGACTCAACTTATCGGATTCTTGCTACAGCTCTATATTGTAAACACTCTTCTAATCTCCACGTGTACGTTTACGCAGGTGAGGAAACTGAAGTTACAAATGAGGAGTGACTGACCCAAGCTTTTACAACTAGCAAGTAAGTGGCTGGGCAGAGTTCAAACCCAGGTGCTCTAACTGCAGAGCCTGAAATCAGGAACGACGCCTGAACTCCCGGGAGTCTGTCACTTAAGTAACGTGCTTTATCAAAATAGAACGATGCACTTCCGTTTGCACGTTCTTAGCCATGCTAGGCACCATAATATTAACTAATAGTTGAGTTCTACATATGACAGTACCCGAAAGGTAGCCTCGGGACTTCATTAAGAGATTTCTGGGGAATGCCTGAATCCATACACAGGAATGAGAGCTATATACATTTTGCTATTCTTAGGCCTAATTATGGACAACAAATTATAAACACTATATGGTGGAGATAACATACCAATTCCTCTTAGGAACCTTAAGCTCGTGTGAGCAAAGGAATAGCTTCTGGTCTCGAATCTTCTTCACCGTGTGTTGCCCCAGTTCTACACTCTTGTGCTGTGGGATTGTCTTTTTTGTTTTGAGGTCTCTAGGATCAATTCTCAGTCTTTTCATTTGCAGATGCCTGTAGCTCTCTTAAGTGTCCCCTTTCTGAGTTTTCTGGCAGGCTTTCCTCCCCTCCAGTAGGTAGAGTTTTGGTGTTTTTTTTTTTTTGCGGTACGCAGGCCTCTCACTGTTGTGGCCTCTCCCGTTGCGGAGCACAGGCTCTGGACGCACAGGCCCAGCAGCCATGGCTCACGGGCCCAGCCGCTCCGCGGCATGTGGGATCTTCCCAGACCGGGGCACAAACCCGTGTCCCCTGCATCGGCAGACGGACTCTCAACCACTGCGCCACCAGGGAAGCTCCAGTAGGTAGAGTTTTAGGCACTCGCCCTCTTCACTTGTTTCTGGCTCAGCGTAGTCTGTCCTGCTACAGCTCTCACAGCCAGTTCCTGTCTCTTTGGCAGACAGGATCAGAGTGTGTAGATTTTAAAGTCCACTGTCGTTGGCATCAGGAATGGCTTCCTGTTCTGAAAACATCTTTCCCAGTGTCCTGTGCCACCCTATTCTCTGTCAGTCTACACATCATGCTGGGGGCAGTGGCTGAGACATTCTCTTCCGTTGCTTCATACCCAGCGTTGTGTGAGCTCCCTATCTACTTTAGAATCTACCCTTCACACCCTCAAATCCCTTCCTTGTGTTCCTTAGGACCAGCCTTTATCACTGGCCCATGTCAGTGCTCTTTGTTCCTTTTCCATCCTTTGAGATTTCCCAGTCCTGTGGCCCTGGGCCAGAGAAGAAGCCTTAGATAAGCCTCAATTCCAATCCGTGGCACACCAGACTGTCAATCTCTCCTGTGAAAAATTCAACAATTCTGTTGTGGTTCCAGTCCTTTCATTTATATTGAGACCATCTTTCATCAATCTTTCGGGTGTTAGTGAGAAAAAAAATGAAATGCCCCAAATGCTTTCTTCTGAAATGTGAGAATCTTTGCGATCTGAGCTAAAGAAGCTGTAACTTCAGCCACTCAACAGGTATTTTTTAATAACTTCTATGTACTAGAAAAATGGCAGTCAATAACACAAGCAAGGGCTCTGCTCTCGTAGAATTTACATTCTATGACTTTGTCATTAGTTAATATTTATCAACTACATTTGATAGGGAAGACATATGTTAGGTGTGTAGAGCAGCCAATACATAACATCCCTCTTTCCCAGTTGAATTCAGAACCAATTTAGAGATAGAAGAGATAGACAGATGGAGATCAAACCAACAGCTTTATTACTGTTAAAGCTGATTGGAGAATGTGGCTTTAGATCTGCCTTTATCGGTGAATTTAAAAGATTCTTTATTCATGGGATAGTTTGACAGCTGCAGGCCACTTCCCCCTAGAAACAGAGCCTTTACCACATGGCTGAGGGTGGATGGGAATTCATGAAGCCTGTGGACAAGTTCACTCTGAAAAAGAAAAGTCCAGAATGCGTTGAGTCCGGCTCGTTCAGTTTCTTCTCTTGAACTCACAAACTGGAGAGCTGAAGCGAGAGGCTAGGAGTATCATTCTAGCAGAAATCTCATCACATGGAAAAGGAGACCAGAGTGCTGGTTAAACAAACAATAAATGAGACTCTGAAAGAAAGTAGAGTCAGGGAAAACTTATTTGTCCTTGCAACACTTTATTGAGATTTATTGAGACTTCAGGTAGTCTCTAAGAGTCACAGGTCCACGAGTTCATTAACACTGATTTGGAGAGTCTGTGCCATGGAATGATTTCTGTAAATGGTCCTAATACTAACGGTGAGTTTCATTTTGAAAGCAAAAATTGCAGGTGAGGCAAAGATGTAGAGTTGCAAAGCTTCCATCTGCATCTGAATGAAAATAAGCAGTCATTTAAAATACAGCCTATAGAACAGAGAAGAGTAATTGTGACAGTAATTGGAGGAAATATTTTTAATGAAGCATTACATGTAGAGACAAGTTGTTTGAAGAAGCCTATCACTGGAAATTCGGTATCGCCTTCTTGCAGGCTTCTTAAAGGTTAGGATTTATTAAACTATTTTCCAACAGAATCTAAGGAGAAACAAATGGTTTTCAACCATAACAACTAAAGTAATCACGAATAAGACCTCAAGTTACGTTGGATGATGACTCTCTCGCTCTGAAGGCTGCTGCAAACACAATCTTATTCCAAAGCTGTTGCTTGTTTCTAAGAGATCAGGTCACACTGTTGAGTCCCCCAATTTATTTAAATCTGTTATTTTATTTCAAGTGCTAATTGTCTCTCACAACAAACAGAGACTCCTCTCAGCTGCAATTATTGGCACTACAATAGATAAACAGGGAAGCCTGAATGCGGAGCCGGAAGAGTTGCCTTGGTTACAAACCTGCGATGCTTTTGGTTATTACAGTTCTAGCCATGTTTTGAAATTTCCTAAAACACCCCAAGAGCAAAGTGTTGCATTATTTTTTTTTTCTTCTTTGTGGCCCATCTGAGTTAGTTTTAATCAATATGGAGGCCTAGTCTTACATGGGTATTTGTACGAGGCCTCTTCAATAAATAACCATACAAAACAAAGCTTTCATTTAGAACATTTGGATATATGTGTTCATCCACTTTCAGAAAAATGAGAAGGAATCAGAATTATTGTTTCATGCTAGAGAAGCATATTATTATCTTTGCTGTATCCACAATTATACAATGCAGCCACTACACTGCATTATCCTCTCATCTCTCTCTTTTTAAAAGCAAAGAGAAAAATAAATCACCTTAGAGCCCATCACTGTTCAAGTCCCTAAACTGTATTTTCCCTCTTGAGTGCAGATTGGGTAGGGCTAGCGGGGCAGGCCAAAAGGTCTCTGCTAGTAATTGTTTTGTTTTCATGCTTCCCATTTATTTAAGAAATTGAGTTTTTTGAGGTTTTTTTTTTTGCGGTACGCGGGCCTCACTCTTGTGGCCTCTCCCGTTGCGGAGCACAGGCTCCGGACGCGCAGGCTCAGCGGCCATGGCTCACGGGCCCAGCCGCTCCACGGCATGTGGGATCTTCCCGGACCGGGGCACGAACCCATGTCCCCTGCATTGGCAGGTGGACTCTCAACCACTGCGCCACCAGGGAAGCCCCAAGAAATTGAGATTCTAAAAGTTAGGATGATTATTCGGATAATGATCTATTAATATAACTAACGGCTTAAAAAGCACATAAGAAAATCCATGCTGTCCTTCCTAGCTAGCTCATACTAGGTCCAATGGACCTCCTGTCCATTGTTGTTTAGCAGTCTGTATTAGTGGCTAGTATGAGCTCTCCCTTTGCTCATGCATGAATCTTGGTTACAGGAGGTATTTTTGTTTATTTCCAAAATATCAAGTGAGCCACCAGATGACTTACCTTTCACCCACCTCAATAAAGATATTCAGAAGTACAAATGACAACTACCACTTATTAAGGACTTAATACATGTTAAACCTTGTACTAGAACTTTTAACAAATGTATTATCTAATCATTACAAACATCCTATCACGCAGAAATTATTATCCTTATTTATAGATAAGGAAACTAAAGCTCACAATATGACTGAAAGAGATTTTTTTTTTAATCCAAAAATGTTTTTACTAACAGTGTAAACTGGAATGCTTTAGAGTCGGGATACTGGGCTAAAATACTAGCTCTGCCGCTTGGGGCTGTGTGATTATTTCCAAGTTACTTAACTCATATCTGTCATAGACATTTTTATCTATAAAGTGGGTAAAATAAGAGAAATAGGGTTCTGCTGAGAACTAAGTGAGTTAATACATGTAAAGCCCTTAAAACATTGCCAGGAACATTGTAATTATCCAATGTTACCTCTTTAAATATTTGGAATATTGTATAATTTCCCAAGGTGATGATGTTTTAATGTTTCAATTATATTACTATCATTATTTCTTATATGTACAATAAGTTTAATCATTTTTATCAGAGTCACTGAAGATTACAAAGTATCAGCGTGGGTATAAAGTATTTCTACACCGTGCTTAGCTGGATAAGCAATACAGATTTTAAATATAAGTGTATATTATTGTTTTGTTATTTATAGATTTACTACTATTTACCACTAGCTTTAACCTTTCTTTGTTACTATTATTATCTAGAGGCATCAAAGCTGATACTGTACAAAACTGTCACAAGGATGCCTTTCTATTCCGCTGTCCATCCTCCTGTAATTTCATTCATGCTCTCCTCTAATACCACCAGAATCTATCTATTTAGGTTTTCTTCTCCATCAAAACCTGTTTTAAAATCTTTCCATTCATAATGGTTATTAAACTACTATCTCCCAGATGTAAATCCATCCCTCTATATTATGAGATGTTAAGACTAGGACTTGGCAAAACTGTTTATCCTTTGTCTGTTACGCATAACCAATAGAGGGCAGGAGAGAGAGAGACAGGAGAGATGGAACATGGACTTGCTTTTTATATGCCAGGTGTTCATGTGTTGCCGGCAATAGCCTAGTGGACCCAGTCCCCAGCCTTCTTCATCACTCCCAGATACCTGAGAGGTGAAGCTGGGAAGTTCTCCCACTCAAGTTTCTGAGTCCTGCATCCATGGGGCCACTGCTCTGACTTCTATGTACCAGATGCTGCTAGACAGCTACCCGTACCAAGAAGTCTGAATTCCAACTCTGCACGGCCTCCTCCCTAAGCTTGTAGATTTAGATAACTCCAACCTTTTCCTTTTGTTCCTAAGGGGACTACTTCCTACAATTACTATCTTGGTGTAACATAAACATTCACCCTTTGCGTTTTCATTCTTCCAACATTTGCTTAAGCAATTCTTTATCTTAAACTTTCTCTATTGAAATACCTAATGCGGTTTCTAATTTCCTGTCTGGACGCTAACTGACCCCAAAATGCTATAAATAACTATTCAAAATGTTATATTCTTGGAAGTTTTGGAAATATATCAAGAAGGAAGAGAGAAGAAGAATTTTAGGTATCTATCAGTAGGTAGTAAAGACTTTTGTGGGGTTAGAAAAAGAGACGTTTTCCCTGCCTCTCTCCCCAAATAATTATACTCTACCAAGGCAGCCAGTTCTGCCCACAGGCAGGAGAAATTCTCTTACTTGGGGGAGAATCAGACTTTTTGTTCTGTTCAAGCCTTCAAACTATTGAATGAGACCCACCCATAGTAGGGACGGCAATCTGCTTTATTCAGTCTACCAATATAAATGTTAATCTCATCCAAAAACATCCTCATAGAAATACCCAGAATAATGTTTCACCAAATACCTGGGCACCCCATGAACCAGTCAAGTTGATACATAAGGTTAACTATCACATTTGCTAACAAAATAAGTGACTAGTTGAGATTTCATTGACAGTCAACTCAAATAGCTGTAACTGAGGAACTTTGAGGTAATTCAGTGTTCATCAGAGCTTCCTCCTTCCATCCTGCCCCTGTTTTGTGAACTGCATGTGTCTTTCCTGTTTGGGATTTTTGCCCTGTCGGCCAGAGCTTCCTGTATCTTTCTTGGCCGCTGGGATGGCTCTTCAGTCCTTGGGCCTCTATGGACCATGAGTGCAAGTCAGTACCAAAGCACTGAGAAAACGTATAAGGAACCAAGAAATATCTTGGGAAGAATGGACTAAATAAGGAGGTATAAGGCCCCCCAGGTTATCTTAAAAAATTATCTATATTTTCTTTTAAATGGACAGTGAATTTTAAATGTGTATGATCTTTTCCTAAGAGCTATACTAATCCAGTTAGGGTACTTCTCGAAAAAAATTAGACCAGGAATCAGCAAGATGGACTTCCTCTTCATTAGGAGTTTTTGATGATTCTTCCCTTTGTTAATTATGTCAACAGCAAGTAAAACACAGGGTCTAGTAGCACACGAAATTTTAAATTATTCAGAGACTGATTATATGGCTTGGGAATTACTGTATCTCTTTTCATATCTCACACTTCCCACAGCCATTAGCATCTCCAATAAGAGTGTGTATTTGAGGACTGAAATTCATAAAACGGGATCTTTTCAATCTGAAAGAGATTTTTAAAGGCTAACCGTGCCTACTCCCTAACTATGCAGTGAGCCAATTGTCTTAAGAAGGGAAGGTAAATTGCCAAGGCATGTGAATAAATTAGTGGAAGGGATTAAAATTAGGCAATTTGTTACTTGTAAACTGACTTGCTTACACCTCTAAGGTGCTTCAAGAGAAGACTATGACAATAGAAATGAGAGTAAGGAATATGGAAGGATTTTAATTTTCTGTCTTACTCCTTCTTCTATGGAAAACTGGAAATTGACTTTAATGGATTGCTTCTGCTCCTGGAAGAGACACGTAATGTGTCCTAATCCAGGGTCTCAGACCTAACATATATGTATGGGTGTGTGTGTGTGTGTGCGGTGTATAATTTATTTATGTTTATGTTTATATTTATATATATAAAATACAAAATTATACTATATATCTATAATACATAATATTTGTGTAATATATTATACACACACACACACACTGTTGTTCTTTATCTTTGAAAATGCTAATGTCAACAGTTTTATTTTCCTTGCTTATGGTTACTGCGGAAAAGACTGAAGAATCCCCAGCTGGCCTGCCACACAGACACTTGTATAAAACGGCCTTTTCAGAGCAGTGATGTCCCTTGACTCCAGCACTGTCACTGACTGAAGCCGATGTCACTTAGTCTGTTTTCAACCACAGTGCCTGCAACACCCAGCAAGCCAGCAGGCCCATAACGGGGGCTTCCCAGGAAGGCTGTAGGAACCGGTAACATAACCTCTCAATTCACCCTGGCCATGCCTGTTATGCTTCAGATGTGCTCAAGGACAAGAAAATGAAAGAAGGAACAGAGAATAGGGCAGGAGGTCCACAATGAAGATATTTGTGCTTCTAAGAAGAGTTGGAAATTAACACTGCAATAGATGCACTGAATCTGAGTGGCTTTCTTTCCAGGTACAAGTATTAAAAATCATTACCCTGATTAAAATTTGTCCATGGCTACCCATAGCCTCCAAGCAGAATGCTGAACAAGGTCCTTTGTGATTTTTACCTCTGACAATTTATCCAATCATTTCTCACTGCATTTGCCCAGCACTACCCTCCTACCTCAAAACCCTGAATTGTGTAACAGAATGATACTTCAACACTTGCCATACCTTTCACCTTCCCATACATTTGCACGTGCTAATACCTTTGTCTGGGACATTATTTTACTCTCCATCACTTGCTACTCCAGCCTGCCATTCCCACCTCCAATACTCTCTCTGGCAGGAAGCCTTCCTCCCGCTGCTTTGTTGTGGGGGGTCTGCAGTAGCCAGTCTTTACAGTGGCCACCGATTATAGGACCTCCTGCTGTTCACACTCATGCGGTCTCCTCCTAAATTAAGTAAGCTTGACCTGTGTAACCTATAGGAATTGTCGAATGTGTGATTTTTTTATTAAAATATAGTTGATTTACAATGTTGTATTAATTTCTGCTGTACAGCAAAGTGACTCAGATATATATACATATATGTATATATATATGTATATATATACATTCTTTGTTTTAAATATTCTTTTCCGTTATGGTTTATCAAAGGATACTGATCCCTGTGCTACACAATAGGGTCTTGTTGTTCAGTCATTCTATATATAAAAGCTAACCCCAACCTCCAGTCCATCCCTCCCCCAGCCACCCCTCCTTGGCAACCCCAAGTCTGCTCTCTATGTCCATGAGTCTGTTTCTGTTTTGCAGATAGGTTCATTGTGTCATAGTTTAGATTCCACGTATAAGTGACATCATATGGTATTTGTCTTTCTCTTTCTGACTTACTTCACTTAGTATGATAATCTCTAATTGCATCCATGTTTCTGCAAATGGCATCATTTCCTTCTTTTTTACGGCTGAGTCAAATATGTGACTTTTGAGGCTATGTCATAATAAAAATAGTAAATCCTACCTTGCTTTCTCTTCTATCATTTACTCTGGGAGAAGCCCAGAAATCATTCAGTCAGCTCTATGGAGAGGTCAGTATGGTGAGGCCTTATGCCAACAGCTAGTATCAACTTGGACACCAAGCAAGTGAGTCATCTTAGAAGTAGATCCCACAGCCCCAGTTGAGCTTTTAAGCGACTGCAGCCCTGGCTGACACCTTGACTGTAACCTCATGAGAGATCCCAAGACAGAATCATCCAGCTAAGCCACTCCCAAATTCCTGACGCATAGAAGCTCTGTAAGATAATAAATAGTTACTGTTGTTTTAAGCCTCTGTGTTCTGGAATATTCTATGCAGCGATATAATCGGGGTCTCTCACCTATGCCTATACATTCCCATAGTACCTTGTGATTCCCTCCATCAAAGCCTATTTCCCATTGTTTACTTGTCTGTCTTTCCCACTTAGCCTGAGGGCATCTTGAGAGAGGAGACAGCAATGCATGCTTTGATTTATAGAGTGTCAATGGTTCATCAAAGGGCAATTCCTGATAATTGTACAGGTTATGCAAGCACTCAAAGATGCCGCCAATGTCCGGGTGCGGAAATTCAGCCCTTGCTCACCCGGCAAGTGGAATGTCCTGCTGAGGGCTGCTGCCATGGGGGAGAGAGGAACTTTTTCCTTTGTACTCACTAAATCTTATCAAAGGGCCACCACTCTAATTCATCCACTGTGTCAGTCGGGGTCCATTCAGGACACAGAAACCATATATACTGTGAACAGGGAAAGTTTAATACACAGAATAATTAACCACCATAGAGGATTGGAGTAACAGGTTAGCTATCAAGGGTAAAGAGAAGTCGAAACAATACAGAGATCACTGATGTAGGCATCAGCTACTACCTCGACCACTGAGGCAAAGCACCCAAATAAGGAATGAACCTGGAAGAAAGACCCCTGTCCACCAGCGCTGACATACAGACTTTGCTGGAGAGAGCACTGCGGGGGTCCACGAAATGGCAGAGAAGTCTGCTGAGGCGCAGCCAGAGCAGACCTTGCTGGAAAGCCACCCTTTGGAGAAGTGGAGGGAGACACCGATGGGGAGGTGACTTACTGCCAGAAGAGAGCACACACCCGAACCGGGGCTTTCTCCTCCGTGTCTCTCTAGCACCCTCCACTGACAGGCTTAATTTAGTGCCAGCTGGGAAGGAAGAAATGTGCCAGAGTCGTTAGCAGGGCGAGGAAGAGTGGATCCGTGGCTGAGAGGCCATAGCTTGATAACTGGAACATCCAGCTAGACAGCAGCCTTCTTCTAACTTGTCCACCCATAGGGATGCCTTTTTCAGACTCTCATGAAGGCACTCTATGGCCCTAGTGGTTTTTGAAAGAGTCGTGGAAATATGCTTTGGGGTACCTGGCGTTCAAAGGTTGCTCTTAGTCTGGTTTGCTCTTAGCAACTGTTCTGCCCAGGTGGCTGCCTCTTGGAGAAAATCTGTGGGAGTGTAATCTCTTAGTTATTTTCTATTGACCACGCCTTCAAACTGAACTTAGTAACCTCTTGGCACTCCTGCATGTCTCACGTCAGACTGAACTGACCTATGTGGCAACTGGTTCCCTATCCTAGTGGCTTCCTTTCCAACGACACAGCAGCCTGTGCTCTCTGAGCTTTGATGTCAACAGGACACCTGGACACCTTGTTATTACAAATGTAGGCCTTGCAACTGACCTCATGTACATCAAGTAAGTGTGACAGACGAAAGGCGAAACCCTTCCCCATGCGGAATCTGTTGAGGATACAGGACTTCCGTCATTTTGAACCTGACTGGTTCTTAAAAGCAGTTTGGCTTATAACATCTGTCAGGAAAGGGTAATGTTTTGTGACATCAAATCACAATTGTACCTCCACTAATAAGGACATTATAGTAATTGATACCTGCCTAGATCTACACAGCATGAAACTATGGCTTGTCATTTCTTCCTATTTGTATTACTTTTCTCTAAAATGAAATAATAGCATTACCATAAACATCTAGCAGTCTGTTTATCCTGCTGATCTCAAGAAATACACTAATTATATGTTGAAGGAAAGGTTCTCTTTCTAATGTATTTAGGGCAGAATAAATGTCAGTTAGTTCAGTCAAAATTTATGGAGTCTGGCGAAGTTACAAAGAAAGAAGAAGAGATTATATCCTTGCCCAAAAGTAACGTACAATCTAATATTTCCTGTCATGGCTTTCTGTTGGATTCTGTATACTGCACTTTTTTTTTTTACATTATTTCCCCTCTTTTCTATGATACTTTGATATTAAATGAAAGCAGAAAACTGGAGAGCTGCACCATTGACTATCCGGATTTTATGAAGCATTACTATCAACAACCATCTCCTTTATTTTAAGATATATATATCCCCATTTACTAAAGAAACTCAGAACAGGTAAACAGTTGGAAAGTAAACTTAAATCTAGTTCTATTAAAATGTCTTTGACAAGCAATTCTTTATATGATAAAAAAGTGTCACACAAAACAAATTTATACACAAGCTTTAAGTGTTTTGCTATATTTCTTGGAGAAACAGAGGAAAAAATAAGATTTGCAAGCAAATAAGATATAGTGGGCCTAATAACCATTACTTTTAAGAAAAGAAACACAGGCAGCTACTGTAAATCAAACTTACTCATCAATAATATCTTTCCACAGAATCTAGAGAATAAGCTTGGTTAGTACTAATCCAAAGATGTAGAAATGATGTCATTGAGAGAGGAAAGGGGTCAGAAGTATAATGATGATAATAAAAATGATAATTAATGCTAACATTCCCTGAACTCTTTCGCTGAGCCAGGCACCGTTCTAAGCCTCTAGATGGTATATTAGTCAGGGGTCTCCAGACAAAATAGAACCAATCTGTTTCTCTAGAGAACCCTGAAACAGATATAGGTATAGATATAGATATATATTGATTGATACAGATATAAATACATATACAGAGGAAATTATTATATATATTATTTAATATAATAAATCTTTCTCCATGGGGCGGGGAGAGAGATTGATTATAGGAATTGGCTCAAGTGATTATGGAGGCTGAACAGTGTCATGCCCCGTTCTCTGCAAGCTGGAGACTTAGAAAAGCTAGGGTATAATTCAGTCCAAGGCCAAAGGCCTGAGAACCAGAAGTGCTGATGTTCAAAGGCAAGAGAAGATGGATGTCTCAGCTCAAGCAGAGTGAATGTGTCCTTCCTCCACCTTTCTGTTTTACTCGGGCCCTTAAGGGATGGGATGATGCCCCCCTCACATTGATTAGGACTTTCTTCTTTACTCAGTCTACCAATTCAAAGCTAGTCTCTTCCAGAAACACCCTACAAACACATGCAAGAATGATGTCTTACCTGCTATCTGGGCATCCCTTAGCCCAGCCAAGTTGACGTCAATCTGATAATGACTGACATCATTATCAGTCAACCTGACTCCCCCTTTAATCACGCTGCTCCACTGCATATTTCCCCAAATGAAAACAGAGACACACACACTAACACACATTCACATACTTATGGAAGAACACAAGATTTCCATTGGTTTTAACCTACAAAATATAGAACCCACTGTTGCTATAAGGTTTACTGAATAAATGGGAAGAAAAAGAAAACAAACATTTAAGGGACTCTGATCTGCCGAGCACCATGATGGGTGATTTGACATATACTATCTTGTTAAAAACCACATAGCTGTGCCGCCCGCCTTGTGGGATCTTAGTTCCCCCACTAGGGATCGAACCCGTGCCATCGGCAGTGAAAGCACGGAGTCCTAACCACTGGACCACCAGGGAATTCCCGGCATCTTTGTTTTTACCCTCTGTCAATCCTGCCTTCTAATGACAGTACCAGTGTTGGGGGGATACAAAAGGTGTTTTGGAAGCCCACGAATGAACATGTGTTTCGGTGTAGCAATTCAGAGTGGTTCAGGGTGAAGCAGAACAGAATCCCCTCAAAGAAGAGTCAGAGTTTTCTTTAGAATCATTTGCTTGTATATAATAGGAACTCACTCAAGCATGGTTAAGAAAATACAAAAAGAGGCTTGGTAGAAAGCCATAGGGGTCTCCCATGGAACTCAATGTCAAGAAGGACATCCAGGTCTCTTGCAGACAAGAACTGGGGAGTAAAAATGCTGCTAGAGTTTGCTCTTTCCTTCTCACCAAGGGTTCCTCTCATTCCCACTGCTCTCTTCAGTGATTCTCCTTGTCAGCCTCCTGGCCTCGTCTCCTTGCTCAGGTGCCTCTGGGCCACCCCAACCCTAAGATAAGCCCAGCAGTCTTGGGAGAAAGAAAATACTGGGCCTGTTCCAGCCTTTATAGCCAATTATCTATGACCTGAGAGGTCAGAGTCATAAAGTATAAATGTGAGACTGTAATGGCTCACCTGGGGCTAAGGAGTGTATGGGGGAGAGGGGAGCTCAAGGTTCTGCAGACAAATTAACCAACACCTATTTTTCATCAATATTCGAAGAAGGTTGCTGCTACTCTACTTCCCAAGGGAATATGAGTAAGATAGTTGGTCTCTGTGTGCCTCAATTTCCTCATCTGTGAAATAGGGATAGTAAATATTTTTGTGTGAGGATTATGTGATTACATTTGCATGACATGCTTAGGATAGAATACACTTTACCTATTATTATTAACGTCTGTTGTTATTGTCTGCGTCAACTCCTAACACCTGTAAGTTCACTAACCAAGAGACTCAATACCATTCAGCACACTCTTTATTTTACTGGATAATTTCTCCTTTCCTATGTGAAATATCTAGTGTTACATAGATTTGGGGGTGAAAATACTGAAAGATTCCAGAATAAAAGGAATGGGAAGTTGAACTCTTTTAAAAACACATCATTTTAAGTCACTCACTCTTTTACACTCTTTAGGCATCAATGAAAATATTGGTGGTTGATAAACAATGGAAAGCTTTTGGGTTCCAAGGAGGAACATATAGAAAAATGAGTCTTGGGCAGTGGTCCTTAGGGCAGTTGGAACTACTGTAATGGAACTGGCCAGTCAGTTAGTTCCAGCAACCAATTTCACTGGCTTTTTCCATTTAATTGACTGGTAGCTTGACCACTGTTCAGGCATTATTGAACAAAGCAAAACAGAGTGACCCATTAAAATAGATCGCAATGAAAGGAACAGGGCTCTGCTGAGAGGTGGTTTTAAATAAGCTGCCCCATTTTGAATAGCAGAGGCTTTCCTTTCAAATCTTCCTTATTCAGAGTTATTTTGTGATTTCTGGTATAGATATAATTTTGGCACTCTTCTCTGTCCCCAGAAACAATCTCCCCTCCATTTCTGTGTAACACAGTTGACAATTATTCTAATTCTAGTCAGTCCCTTAATTCTTATTCTTTCTCTGAAACCTGACATTATACTCTGTTTTAAGAATTTAGATAACTTCCTGGTTTGTCCTATAAAAGGGAAAACTGCTTCTTTTTTTTTTTCTTTCACTAGATTGGTGTCTCTACACCCCACCTCCCTGTATTAACTTATCATTCACTTTGTACTGCCTTCTCACTGTCAAAAAAAAAAGCAACTCCTTTTTTTTTTAGTCTTTTCCCTCTGTACTGTCACTTCAGATTCACAGTTGCTAAATGTTCCAGGAGCCCACCAGAGGGACTTTCTAGTGGCGTGATCTGCAAACTTTGAAATAACACCCACCAGCAGAAGCACCATATGCTATGGAGTTACACAGTAAACTGACAGGAACATCTCATTTGTCATTTGAAATTCAGAAAATGTCAGCAATTTTCATACCCCGCAATTGCCTAAATGCCTCTCTGGTTAGCAAGGAGTAACGTTTGCTATAAATGCACGTGAAAACGTGAAATTTTATATTGTGCTTCTAGAGGAATAATAATAGCAAAGCCAGGATTAAGACTTACACAGCTCGATGAGCATATGGACAGACATATCAAATTTCCGCACTCACTTTATATCTTATGTGTGCATCTCTAGGTGAATGGTTTTGTACGTAAGGTTTATGACATTTGGACTCTTCACATTCTATAACATTGGTGATTCAAATGTGCCTTTTTATGACAAAATGTAATACCAAAGAATATTTTTTAATCCATTAAAGGCAAATTTAACGTAAAACACAAGCTGTCCCCTTTGTAATTAAGCTGAATTTGCATCCAGCTGCACTTAGCCAACAACAGACACAAGAGAGAAAACTACTTGGCAATTCTTCCTAATTAAAGGATATTAATTACTGCTAAATACCATACACTTTCTATGTCATAAAAGTTCATCTAAATCAATGTTATTATGGTACTAAAGAAATTAATAATGATTTCAAGTCTGGTAAGTGTGGTCAAACTGCCCATTAGTTCATACTTTTAAATGACTTCACAATGAAATATCTGAACTGGTTTCATATAAAGACCAGAACGTCCATGGCCTCACACATTTAGCACATCTTTTATGTATTAATTATAGTACCTGGTGCTGTCTCTTCTTCATACCTGATATTGATGATGCAATAGAAGCAGAAGCAGAGACTGTGTGAAGAGGAAGAATGAAACACAGTAAGACTAGGTGTTTCCTTCACTCTGAATTTGCCTTAGGCCAGCCTCACCTCTCTGGCGTAGAGGATGTTAGACGGCGTTCTCCACCATCTCCATGACCAATAGATCATGACCAGTAGGAACAGGGAAACTCACATTTACCGAGTCTCACAAGTTTTCTCATTTGATAAAACTGTCCTTCGGGGTAAGCATAAATATCCCTTTTTGCATATGAGCGTTTTAGTGCTCAGAAGTGGAAGTTGCCAAGTTTATACAATTATTAGCTGGCAGTGTTAAAGTCCAGGCTCTCTGACCTCAATTCACAGGTTCTTTCCACTAAATCATGCTCCCTGTTATGTAAAGGAAATCGGAAAACCTCATTTTGTTTTATGAGCCAATACTCTTCCTCCCCTTATCACCTGGTCACAAGTCCTGCTGTTTATTTGAATTTTGGCTCAAAAGGTGTCTCGTTAGGAAAGAACTCCAGACTTGTCTCTGCTCTGATGGAGTGACCTGGGAAGGTCACTTTGTGCGTTTCAGCCTCAATGTCCTCACCTACAGAAAGACTAATGACCCTAAGTCTCTCCTAAGATTGTGGTGATGATCAAAGGTATTGAGAAAGAAGATGTTTAGAAAAATATAAAGTGCAGTAAAGGTCAGGTACTTCGGTCAAGTGCTACACAGGAGAATGAATAGAGAGGGGGAGCAATTTGGACACTTTATAATGCATAATTGATAATCCACTCTTTATAATCCACTAATGGTTATGGGCAGGCAATTGCATAGCTGAGTTATTACAGTACTGAACTCTTGGGAATGTGAACTCAGGAATCAGACAGCCCAGAGTTCAAATCCAGGCTCCTCCAATTTCTGTTGGTTTGAGCTTAAGTATGTTACTTAACTTCTCAAACCATCACTATCTCGTCTGAAAAACAAAAAAATAAAGTACTGTCTTGTAACCAGGCCCGACTTCTTGGATACGTAACCTGAGTAGTTAGTTACACAGGACCCTGTGCTCAGCAGGGGCCCGCACTTGGTTTAATGCTCTGATGTCACTAACTTGAAATTAGTAATAATTTTCTGTTTTAGCTTGCGTTTTGTAAGTGCAGTCCAAGGTGACAATGGAGCGTGCCCGTGGGCAGAGGAGACACGCACAATGTGTGTGCTATTCAATGTGTGTGAATGCCCTGCTCCCCCACTGGTGTACCACAGTCAGGATCCCAGTGAGCACAGAATTCCAGTGGACCCACCACGCATGAGAGTTCAGTGAGATTCAAAGCAAGTACACGGTGAGCATATTATGTCTATGACTGACTAAAAGTGGCAGTACTGACAGCCTGAGAGGGTATTCTTACTCTTCGAACCAGAACTTGTTTGAAATAAAAAGAAAGAATGTGTACTCTGGAGTCAGACTGCCTATGTCTAGGTAAAAATCCATGCTCTTCCTCTTTGTAGCTGTGTGATCTTGGTCCGGTCACTTAACTGTTCTGAGCCTCGGAAAATAACAGGCAGACATCACACAGTTGTAGAGAATCAGTGAGTCACGTGTAGAATAAAGCCTATAGAACATGTAAATGCTCATTACATTTTTGCAACTATTAATTTCATTGTTGTTTTTGTTGTTGGAATACAGAGAAGAAATTAATTCAATCTTGGAGAAATCAAGAAAGGCTTTACAAGCTCTAATTTGAAAAGATGTGTGCACCTCAACGTTCATTGCAGCACTATTTACGATAGCCAAGACATGGAAGCAACCTAAGTGTCCATCGACAGATGAATGGATAAAGAAGATGTGGTATATATATACAATGGAATATCACTCAACCATAAAAAAAGAATAAAATAATGTAATTTGCAGCAACATGAATGGAACTAAAGATTATCATACTAAGTGAAGTAAGTCACACAGAGAAAGACAAATATCATATGATATCATTTATATGTGGAATCTACAAAACCGTACAACTGAACTTATTTACAAAACGGAAACTGACTCATAGACATGGAAAACAAACTAATAGTTACCAAAGGGGAAAGAGTGGGGGGAGGGATAAATTGGGAGTATGGGATAAACAGATGCACACTACTTTATATAAAATAGATAAGCAACAAGGATTTACTGTATAGCATAGGGAACTAATTCAATATCTTGTAATAAACAATAATGGAAAAGAATTGAAAAAAGAAATATATACATATATATGCATAACTGAATCACTTTGCTGTACACCTGAAACTAACACAATATTATAAATCGACTATACTTCAATAAAAAAAGGCTTTATAGAGGAAATAACATTTGAGCTGTCCCTTGTGAACTTCACGTTCATAAAGTTAGTAGAAATGAAAAGGCAGCTACATAGATGGCTTGAAAGGAAGGGCCTACACCATTCACTCACTGTCATGGGCCAGCCACATTCATCAGAGCCCTCTCGAAAGTTTCAAATAACTTCTGTGAAACTGTTTAGGCTAGCATGCTCTTCTCTTTACATGTTGATTTATGCTCTCAGGAAGACCCTTGTAAGAAAAAATAAAACTCTTTAAAAACACATAGCTGTCAGAAACAATCCGAGATTCCCTCACTGGAAGCCTGCGTAAGAGAACCTCTCAGCAGAATACAATCCGAGGTTCCCTCCTGGAAGCCTGCGTAAGAGAACCTCTCAGCAGAACACAATCCGAGGTTCCTTCCTGGAAGCCTGCGTAAGAGAACCTCTTACCAGAACACAATCCGAGGTTCCCTCCTGGAAGCCTGCGTAAGAGAACCTCTCAGCAGAATACAATCCGAGGTTCCCTCCTGGAAGCCTGCGTAAGAGAACCTCTCAGCAGAACACAGTCCGAGGTTCCCTCCTGGAAGCCTGCGTAAGAGAACCTCTCAGCAGAACACAGTCCGAGGTTCCCTCCTGGAAGCCTGCGTAAGAGAACCTCTCAGCAGAATACAATCCGAGGTTCCCTCCTGGAAGCCTGCGTAAGAGAACCTCTCAGCAGAACACAGTTGCTTCTTAATGTGCAGGCACACACAGGGATCAATCAGCCCTTTCCTGCAGCTCTGGTCTGTTCATTTTATATACTTGCCCAGTTTGACAAGAAATCCAGGGAAGGGCTAAGGAGTGTTGTCAGCATAAAGATGGGAGGAAAGTGATGTACTAGGCTAATAAAAGGACTCACAAACGTCCCTGAAGTCATAAATCCTTCTCGCGGCTTTTAAAATCTGTTTCCTTTGTAGGATTGCGATGATGGAGCTTTGACAGCGTGCCCTTTCCATCCTCTCCCCTGCATGTCAGGAACCCCGAGCTCAGTGTGTAGAGAGAAAACAGAATGCAATACAACTTCCTGCCTTCACTGTTCTCTCCCTCCTTGTCGGTCTGTGGCAGCCTTGCTGATGAAGACAAGGCCCCTGCTGCCCGGGCTCCCCGACCCTCTCCTGCCTAGGCTGCCCTGCCCTGCCCTGCCCTCCCATGAATTCTCAGAGTTGCCCCTTTCCCACACATGCTCGGAGAACTATCTGATTTTCTGAGGCATTAGCCGAAACCCTGGCACTAGGATCTTAGTGTTTTTATTAATTAGGTGGTTTTCTTTTGGTTTTATGTCAGCTTCTTCAGGGGAAGCTGGCGTGAGAAATATTGCAAACCACGCACTGGATTTTGACGTACCCCAACATAGGATCCAGGATCCCACAAAGAGGTCATCTTTGCGCGTGAGCAGTGACCACAGTGTTGAAAACAAGTCAGAAAGAGGATGTGACTGGTGGCTGACCTATGAGCTGGAGGGACTCAGGCAATCAGAGGCTTCTCACCCTCCTGTCCTGGGAATGCATTCGGTACATTCTGCCCCCCATTCCTATAGCTGGGGCCATTTCAAGAACGCAACCTTGAGAGAGTGAAGTGGTGTTGAGACCACCTGGACAGTACATGTGACTGAACCCCACTAAGGCCTCTATGTAAACTCCTAAGATTCTGGCTGGTGAGGGCAGAGATCTACTCATCTTGCAGCTGCCCGAAACAAGCCTGGTTGTAAGTGCCCTTGCTTGTGAAAGCTGCCACCTACCAGTCTGGACGGGGTCTGCCTCTTTCTTTTTTCTCTCCTTACCCTCCATGTCCAGGTTCAGATTTCCTCCCAGGAGACTCCTAAGACTGTGAACCAACACACAGACATAGTCAGTTTCCTCATTTCTATATTTGGGATAATTTGCTTTCCTGCACTTGGAAAATATAACTTGTGTTCCTATCAATTCAGGCAAAATGCAATGAGGAATATAAGTTGATAAATGCCACTATAAAAATGTACTATCCTCTATGACAAAGCGAGAGAGAGGCATGGACATATATATATACACTACCAAATGTAAGGTAGATAGCTAGTGGGAAGCAGCCACATAGCACAGGGAGATCAGCTCGGTGCCTTGTGATCGCCTGGAGGGGTGGGATAGGGAGGGTGGGAGGGAGGGAGCCGCAAGAGGGAAGAGGTATGGGAACATACGTATATGTATAACTGATTCACTTTGTTATAAAGCAGAAACTAACACACCATTGTAAAGCAATTATACCCCAATAAAGATGTTAAAAAAAAAAAGTACTATCCTAAAGAAAACATTAATGTATTTTTATTGTCGGCGTTTTTATTTACTGTTACGTAACTTTTCCTTCTACAGTGTAAATATTTCAAAGTTGCTGGAGATAGGAACAGAAGAGCCCTCCACGCAATAAAGATATTTAAAACAAAACCAATAGAAATTTAGCCTTCTGAAATAAATCTAAATGAGTTTTCCCTTCAACCAACTATGGCAAGCCGTGTGTTTATTCCAACTCTACGTCGGTACCCAAAATATTTGTGAGTGCGTGGTTCGCTATGTCACATTTTCCTCCATCAAGAGACAAGGCCCAGCAGCGTGGGTCCCAGGAAGATGCGGAGCAGAGCCTGAGCTGACCCAACTTTAGTGGGAGCAATAGATGAGCCCACGCTGCCATGCAGGCAGCATCCCCTAGGCTATGGGGAGGAATTCAATGCAGCCCTCAGAGCCACGGGACAACACTAGTCTCTCCACTTTACAGCCACTTTTCAACCTTTATTTTCCTTATGCAGCTTGAGCTGACATGTCATTCCCTACATGTCTGTCGTTGATACCAAATGACCGCAGGCCCTTTTAACAAATTAATTTTGCCCTTAGATGATGAGGGTCACTGCCACCGAGTCTTTAGCCACCGTTCCGGGGATGATGGACGCATTGGGTGTGTAGTCATGTGTCCTGGGGGTGGGCGGGAGAATTGTTCCTGGAGTCAGGCTAGACAAAGAGGGTTTCCACCTAGAGCTGCCCATAGCGCCTTAGGCACAAGACAGGTCAAGAGCGTGGTCAGGGAAAGGAGTGAAGGTTACAGCTAAGATTGTGGGCTCACTGTCGTGTCTAAATTACAAAATGAGATGCAAATGTGAGATTAAGTAATAAATTCAAAAACTAGGAGGATCAGAACTGGGTGGGGATGTGGAGTTAGAAGAGACCAGAATAAGGAGTCTGAGACTTAAAAGCAGTCAAATGGCAAGAAAGTATTTGAGGCATACTTTCTTAAGGAGCCACAGGATCCTGAAGACATTCAAAAGAATGCTCCGGAGGCTTTGAAGTCAATTCCGAAATAGCAATTCCAACAATGTTTTTATCAGTGACAAAGTGACATTGAAATAAGTGTATAAATATCCCGAGATGCCTACTTTGATGGAAAAAAGCACCATATTTGGGTGTGTGAATTCTGGCATATTTGTTAAACATCAGACATATCCCTTCAGAGTGACTCTTTAAATATGCAGTATTTTCAGATACAGGAAAAACCAACCTGGAACACTGGTGTGTTTTATTTTTTTATTGCTAGATGGCCTATCCTTTTCTTTGTTGTTTTTCTCAAAACACAGAGTCTTCGTATTTGAAAATATTTATGTGTATGCAAGAGGATAAGAGATTTCTGCGTATCGTTCCTTGAAAGTTTTGTTTCCTGCATTATTGCATTCTCACATATCTTTTTCCATGGGGCAGAATGACTGTTTTTCTTTACAAATCCATGGAGGCTCTACATGGCATGCCTCATGATAACTTTCTAGTTCTGAAAAGATTTAGGGGGAAATGATATTAACTTTACATGAGCAGATGAAGCGACGTGACTTTATTTGAAACCTTTATCAGTCTGACCCCCTGAGGAGAGGTACCTTGGTTTGCTAGGTTGTGGTACATCTAATGACATATCTGATGACTGTGATTCAAGTTACAGCCTGCGTTTCTCCAGTTCGCTTTGAGATTTGGGCTAAGTCACTTCGCCTTCTGGAAATTTTGGTTTCTTCTCCCAGTGCTTCCCATCCATTTCACAAAGATTTTGTGAATATCAACATCAAAAGGCTTTGAATTCTCCTAAAGAAAGGAAGGCCTCCAAGTATGGAGCCACAAGTAATCTGAAAAGCACCATTTCATGATTATCATATAAATAATCAGGGGGATTTTACCAAGAGAACAGTCACTTTGTACTAAATCTAGCTAAATAATGGAAAAAAAAATGCATGGAAGAGACAGAAACTTACATACGTCCTCAAGGTGTATATACAATAACACTTTGACTGGGGTGGGAATAAAAGTGAATCGATAGGCAAACTGCTTGTAGGAGGTATTTTACACAGCTGATGTGTTTGATTTTACATTATTGTCATCCTCGTTTGAGGACATCAGATTAGCGCAGAAGACAAAAATCTGACAAAATACTTAACGTCATTAGTCACCAGAGAAACGTAAATTAAACCACCACGAGATAACGACACATCCAGTAGAATGGATAAAAGCAAAAAGATAACGTCACCAAAGTTGGTAAAGACGTGAAGCCATCAGAACACAAAGAAGCTGCTGGTGGGTGTTAACTGGTATGTGACTCCTTTGGAAATGGGTGCGGCACTTTCTTATAAAGTTAAACACAGTCTACACAACGACCCCACAATTCCATTTCTTAGGTATTTACCTAATAAAAATGAAAACATATATCCACAAAAGGACCTAACACAAGGATGTTCATAGCAAATTGACTCATAATAGTCCTAAACTGGGAATAACCCAAACACCTCTGCACAGGTGAATAAGCTGTGGTATGGTTATACAATTGAAAACTACTCAGCAGATAAAGAGGAGAAAACTCCTGATACGGCAACAATATGGATACATCTCATAGATATTATCTTGCGTGAAAGAAACCAGATAATGGAATGTGTCAGCTTGGCAATAACTGTTCTGCTATTACATCCACAAACATTCTGTCCCATTTCCAGTCATAAAACGTATTTATTGTCACACACACACACATACAGACTGTAGCATGTAACAATGTAGAATCATTACATTAAGATTAAATCCATAAAAGTAATTTTAAAACTTTTGAGTGCTTTCTCTATGCCAGGCACTATGGTAGTTGTTTAATATGCATTGTATCATTTAATGGGTAAGGTACTATTATCACCATTTTATAGACAAGGAAACTGCGGCTTAGAGAGGGCAATGAAGTCACACAATAAAAATGAAGAGCTGGGACTCAAAATCACATCAATCTCAGTCCAAAACCTGTAGAAAAACCAGTGCCATCAGCTGGCCCTCCACTGTTTAGTACTAGCCTTGTATTTACAGAAATACAGAACCTAGTCTATCAGCCCTTATTAACCATGGTGACTTATCACGTTGTGAGAGAGAGAAAATGAGTCATGAAATGTAGACTGTCTACTGATAAATTTGTACATTTATCAGGATGTACTAGTCACAAAGAAAGAGAAAGTCCCACCCAATCTGGAAACAAAGAACACAGGTCACTGGCAAGAAAAGGTTCTGAAAGTGATGGCATAAGAGAATTGACTGTGGGAGTCAAATACAGCAACTGGATGCCACCCATGGGTTGCTGGTTTCTAGGTTGCATCCACCTACCTTAGTTCCTGGCCTTCTGCCTCCGCTGAGGTCACAGCTACATCAAATCATCTTCATTCTCACACCACACAGCTGAGTCAAACCATCTTTGTTCCCACATGGCATTCAAAGACTCAGACTTCGGTTCCTCTAGGAATTAAGGCAAGGTACAAGAAGCATTTAAATAGCCTCACCTCCATTCTTCCCACAACATACATACAAATGCATACATACATGCATATATACATATATATGTACGTACACACATATGGACATAAGTACATAAATCCATGTATACTTAGAGGGGCTTCATATTAGACATTCTTCCATGTACTCTGATGCTGACCAATGGGACTTTCCAAGTCCCTTGGCTGACCCCCATATCCTAGGATCTGGTGGCCCAGGGGCAACCACTGGCGTCCACCGTACAGCCTTGGGAGAAGCTCCCCTTGCCCTATGTATCAGGTCTCAGGAATGGGTTGCCACTTTGATTCCCCCCGCTTCCTTCTGCTCTTCCTGGTCCCCCTTCTTTGGTGACTAAAGCCTTATTTCTTAGCCTTATATAGTGGTTCAAGCCTTGCTATACATGGGGAACCCCTAATTAGCCACGTTTTTCTGCCCACCTGGCCATAAAACCCCACAAACTAGGTTCCCTTCTATGGGTCTCTATGCATGGAATGTACTCTTTTTTCGAGAGCAGTGGTGTTCTGGTAATGTTTTAAAATGGATTCTCCTAGGAAAACACCCTGATTTATAGTGTTTATCAACTCCTGTGGTATAAATACTTCCACCATGAACAAATTCAAGCCACCAACATGGTCTCAGTTATCATAAAGTTGGGACAAAATAAACAGCAGCACTTAATATACAGTATTTCTACTATTCAGATACAACAGAATAAAGAACCTCAGGAGTATCAGTGATAGTAAAATGCTGTAAATAAACTGGGAAGGAATAAGTATTGAGGGTTTATTAACTTTATTTACAATATAATTTATTGGTTTTGGTAAGGTCATATAATTTAATTTTCTTACAATGGCTCTGCTTAACAACCTGCTTTCAAAAAACTCCTGAAATTTAAACAACTGACTCTCACAAGGAAATGCTAACTGGCTCCAGCACACCACTGCTTGAGGACACGGGTCCCCTTGTTACTCGTTACTGTTAAGTCCTACACTAGGGCACATGTAGGCATTTGGTAAACCTGTTACAATCAAAGAATTAAAGGAATACACTTCTAACACACTAAAAGGAGGCTTCTGTTTGATACGCTCTTTGGAAGTTGTATTAATAAACATTTCACATAAATAAATATTACAACTGAACATTTATTCACTCCATAAATATTCAGTGAGTAGCTACCACGTGCCTTACACTGTTCCAGAAGCTGGGATGGCAAGAGTGAACAAGACAGGGAGTGGCCAAGATGGCAGAGCAGAAAGAACCTGAGTTCACCGTCTCCCATGGGCACATCAAAATTACAACTATTTACAGAGGAACTACTGATGAGAAAAACCAGAAGACTAGCAGAAAAGATCTTCTACAACTAAAGACATAAAGAAGGAACCACACGGGGCTTCCCTGGTGGCGGAGTGGTTGAGAGTCCACCCACCAATGCAGGGGACACGGGTTCGTGCCCCGGTCCGGGAAGATCCCACATGCCGCGGAGCGGCTGGGCGCGTGAGCCATGGCCCCTGAGCCTGTGCTCCGCAATGACGGGTGAGGCCACAACAGTGAGAGGCCCGCGTACCGCCAAAAAAAAAAAAAAAAAAAAAGAAGGAACCACAACTAGACAGGTAGGAGGGGCAGAGCTGCAGTATAATCAAGACCCATACTCCCAGGTAGGCAACCTACACATGAGAGGATAATTACAATTGCAGAGGTTCGCCCCAAGGAGTGAGGGGTCTGAGCTCCACATCGGCTCCCCAGCCTACACGTCCTACACTGGGAAGACAAGCTGCCACAACATTTGGCTTTGAAGGCCAGCGGGGCTTTTGCGAGAACACGAGGGTTGTGGGAAATAGAGGCTCCATTCTTAAAGGGTGCACACAAAATCTCACACGCTCTGGGACTCAGGGCAGAAGCAGGAATTTGAAAGGATTATGGGTCAGATCCACCTGCTGATCTTGGAGAGCCTCCTGGAGTGGCAGGAGGTGACTGCAGCTCCCCCTGGGAAGACAGACACTGGCAATAGCCATTTTGGGAGCTCATTCTACCACGGGGACACTGGCAAGCACCACTTTGGAATCCTTCCTCCGGTTTATGAGCACTGGAACCTGGCCCTGTCCACCAGCCTATTGGCACTAGTACTGGGATGACTCAGGCCAAGCAACTAGCTGGGTGGAGACACAGCCCCACCTACCAGCAGGTCTGCTGCCGTAAGGCCCTCTGAGCCCACAGTCACCCTGGGACCCGGCCCTGTCCACCAGAGGGCCCAGAACCCAGACCTGTACTTCAGTGGGCCAGCACTAGCCACGGGACCAGCCTCTCCCACGAATGGGGATGCACCAGCCTCAAGTCATCCCCGGCCCAAGCCCCATCCACGAGAGGGTCAAAACACCAACTCCAGGACCCCCATGGCCCTGAAGCCAGAGACCCCAGGACGTACCAGTGAGCCAGCACAAGCCCAAGAATCTGGCCTCACCCACCAGTGGGTGGGCACCAGCTCCAGGACCACCACAGCCCTGCAGCCTGCCACACCGGGACCCAGAGCACACGCCAGCAGGCCGGCACCAGCTACAGGACAACACGACCCCTCAGCCGGTCGCGCTGGGATCCGGCCGCACTCACCAGCAGGCTGATACCAGCCTTGGGACGCGCCGGATCCCACAGCCAGTAGCCTCATGACCCAACCCTGTCCACCAGTGTCGGACAGGCTGGCAGCCTCTGCACAAGGCAGCGCCTGGCAACCAACCGAACCAGGGGGCCTGCTACACCTACCAGGCTGCCCACAGTAGTCAGGCTGTCATACAGAAGGACCCACACAACCCAAATAACGGGCACCCCTAGAGCATACAGCTCTGGTGACCAGAGGGGACTGTGCTGCTGGGACATAAAGGACATCTCCTCCAAAAGGCCGCTTCTCCAAGGTCAGTAAATGTAACCAAGCTACCAGGTACACAGAAATAAAAACAGCAATGAAGAATACAATAACTGAAATGAAAAATGCACAAGAAGGAATTAACAGTAGACGAGATGATACAGAGGAACAGGTCAATGAGCTGTGCAAATCACTGAACAGAAAAAAAGAAAAAAAGAATAAGAAGAAATGAGGAGAGTTTGAGACCTCTGAGACAACATCAAGCATACTAACATTTGCATTAAAAGAGTCCCAGAAGGAGAAGAGAGAGAGAAAGGGGGTAGAGAACATATTCGAAGGCATAATCGCTGAAAACTTCCCAAACCTAGGAAAGGAAACAGACATCCAGGTCCAGAAAGCACAGAGAGTCCTAAACAGGATCAACCCAAAGAGAAACAAACCAAGACACGGTGTAATTAAAGTGGCAGAAATGAAGGATAAAGAGAGAATATCAAAAGCAGCAAGGGAAAAGAAACAAGTTACATACAAGGGAACTCCCATAAGGTTATCTGCTGACTTCTCAACAGAACATCCTCAGGCCAGAAGGGAGTGTCATGATATATTTAAAGTGATGAAAGGGAAAGACCTAGAATACCCTGCAAGGCTTTCATTCAGGTTTGATAGAGAGATCAAAAGTTTTATAGACAAGGAAAAGCTAAAAGAGTTCAGTATCACCAAACCAGCTTTACAAGAAATGTTAAAGGGACTTGTATAAGCAGCAAAAAAAGGCCACACCTATAAACATGAAAATTATGAAATTTATGAAAATTATGAAAGGAGAAATCGCATTGGTGAAGGCAAACATATTACTAGTAAAGGTAATAAATCAGCCATGTATAAAGCTAATAGGAGGGTTAAAAGACAAGAGTAAAAAAATCATCTGTATCCAGAATGAGTAGCTGAGAGATACACAGAACAGAAAGATTTAAAATATGACGTCAAAACAGTAAAGTTGGTGGGGAAGGAGTAAAAATGCAGGGTTATTAAAATCGTTTGAACTTAAGAAATCAGTAACTTAAAATAATCAGATAGATAGATACGTACATTGTGGGGAATATAGTCATGACTATGTCATATCTTTGTATGACGACATATGGTAACTAGACTTACTGTGGTGATCATTTTGAAATGTATAGAAATATCGCATCACTACGTTGTGTAATAGGAACTGACAGTGTTGTAGGTCAATTATTCTTCAAAAACAAACAAACAAACTCACAGAAAAAGAGATCATATTTGTAGTTACCAAAGGTGGGTGGCAGGATGAGGGGGAACTGGATGAAGGTGGTCAAAAGGTACAGACTTCCAGCTATAAGATAAATAACTGCTAGGGATGTAACGTACATAATAAATATAATTAACACTGTTGTATGTTATATATGAAAGTTGTCAAGATAGTAAATCCTGAGTTCCCATCACAAGAAAAACAATTTTTTTCCTATTTCTTTAATTTTGTATCCATATGAGATTACGGATGTTCACTAAATTTACTGTGGTAATCATTTCATGATGTAGGTAAGTCAAATCATTAGGCTGCACACCTTACACTTAGTGCTGTATGTCAATTATATCTCAATAAAACTGGAAGAAAAAAAAAAAGAGTGAACCAGACAGACAGGTACCTGCTCTCAAGAAGCTTAATTCCAGTGGAACAGCAATAAATATTTCAGCAAGTTTCCCTTTTCCTTTCCTTCTATAATCCTCCTCCCTCCCCTCCTAACCAGAGAAGCTCTAGTGAGCTCAGGGGGCAGCTCTCTTCCATTTCATTTCAGTCTTTGTTAGTTTCCTTCTTTCTCCCTCCCACGACATCCATCCCACCCTATCTGACTCCAGTCTGGATAATTTATAACCTCTTACCTCTTCACTGCGTTTTTATTTTTCTCTTTCCAAACTTTTCAAGATATGTTCCTTTTATTGCCAAAACTCTCTTTAGGAAAGGAAACTAACAATTACTGAACATATTCTGTATACCAGGCACTTCTGTACCTCATTTAATTCTCATCATAGGTCAGATGATGTATTATTACCCCCATTCTTAGATGAGAAAACTGAACTTCTTTTTAATCTTTAAAGGTAGGGGACTTCCATGGTGGTCCAGTGGTTAAGACTCCATGCTCCCAATGCCAGGGGCCCAGGTTCGATCCCTGGTCAGGGAATTAGATCCCACATGCCGCAACGAAAAAGATCCCGCATGCTGCAACTGACACCTGACACAGCCAAATAAATATTTTTTTTTAATCTTTAAAGGTAGGATTTAAGGCCAGATCTGACTGACTGCCAAGTTCATTCTTTTCTTTACACAAACTTCCTCTTAGCTCTCCTCTAATAACTCTACTAGATTATATATGTGTTTAGGTGTTCCTGCCATCTTATATTAGCTTATCCTTTAGATTATAAGCTTTAAAAGTATAAAAGAGTATTGTTCCTGTATGACCTAGAATAATGGGAGTTTAACAAATCTGGTTAACAGATTTTATTATGATGTTTTATTTATTGCTTTGCTTATAAAAGTAATACATGATCAACATTAAAAGATGAAAACCTAATACAATCACAAAGAAGAAAATAAATCATACAGGATCCCACTGCCCCAGGATATCCAATTATGGCTATTTTGTTATTTCCATGTTTTTTTCATTACGTATAGACTTTGGAAGTATAACTGGCATCATACTGTACATATCCTTTCATATTGTTTTTTAATTGGGTTTTTTATACTTGGCATCATTTCCCCATGCCATTTAATATTCTCCTACAATGATGATATTCTGCTATAGTTATCTAATCATTTTCCTATTATTGTTCCTTAAGATTTTTATTATAAATAGTGCTTGATGAACATTTTTATAGATATATTTGTGTATATCCTATTTTCCTAAAAATAAACTCCTGTATATGAAATTGCAACTCTTTGTGACTTTGTGTGTTATCAAATTGGCTTCCTATGAAATTGTGCCAACTCACCCTTCTACTAGCAGTAGATGGAGTGCCCAATTACCTACATGCTTGGCAGTGTTTGGTATTATTATGTTCATTGTTAATCATTAACAGGCTGATAAATAGAAAGCGATATGTCTTCTGTTTGCTGTTTCTTGGCTGAGTGAGTTTGAACAACTTTTCATAAATTTAGCCACCCACGATTTGCAAAATACCTATTTATGCCTTTTGCCTACTTTTCTGCTAGGATGTATTGTTTATTGCTTGGTAAGCTTTTTATATATCAAAGCTTTGATTCTTTTTTCCTTCTTGTGTTGCAAATGTTTTTTCTAGTTTCATTTACTTAAAAGAACTTTATTTTTAAATAGTTATAGACACTCAAGAAGTTGTAAAATATAGTACAGAGTTCCTGTGAACCCTTCATCAAGTTTCCTGCATTGATAACATCTTACTTTAACTGTAGTACATTACCAAAACCAAGAAATTAACACTGCAACAAAATAGTTAAAGAGATTTAACATTGGTACAAAGCAGTTAAACAGACTATAGACTTATATGGATTTCTTCATTTGTTTTACAGTCTATTAATGGAAATTTGAATGATAAATTTTAATGCATTCATTCTTTTTTTTCCTTTTTTTGCAGTACGCGGGCCTCTCACTGTTGTGGCCTCTCTGGTTGCGGAGCACAGGCTCCAGACGCGCAGGCTCAGCGGCCATGGCTCATGGGCCCAGCTGCTCCGCGGCATGTGGGATCTTCCCGGACCGGGGCAAGAACCCGTGTCCCCTGCGTCAGCAGGCGGACTCTCAACCACTGCGCCACCAGGGAAGCCCTAGAACACCTTGTTTAACAAGACCTGCCTTCAAGGGAAACTGGTTAACGAAAGCCTAACTTACTCAGGTATCATCAGAGCCTAACTGACCTGGGGAAGGGAAATATCCAACTCCAGCCCACCCTAGCCACCCTATGCCACCTAAGGTGGGGTGGAGGGGAATAAAACCTGAGAAACACTTGTGAAGTTCACAGTCCAGAGGCACAGGCTCACTAAAAGACTGAGACCCAACCACAGGACTACAGAACACTTCCCCTACCCACACTTCACCACACAACTAAAGGTCTACTTACAACAGTTCCCTTTACCTGGTACAGCACGTCTAGCTATCAAGAAAAAATGACAAGGCATACCAAAATGCAAAAAACACAATTTGAAGAAACAGATCAAACATCAGAACCAGACATGGCAGGGATGTTGGAATTATCAGATGGGGAATTTAAAACAGCTGTGATTAATATGGTAAGCGCACTGTAGATAAAGTAGAGAGCATGCAACAACAGATAGGTGATGTAAGCAGAGAGACGGAAACCCTAAGAAAGAACCAAAATGAAGTGTTAGATACAAAAAAACACTGTAACAGAAATAATGTCTTTGATGGACTTATTAATAGACTGGACGTGAATGAATAAGGAACCTGTGAGTTAAACAATATATCAATACTACCCTTGAAAACCAAAAAGCAAAGAAAACAAAGTCTGAATAAAACAGAATGAAATATCCAAGGACTGTGGGACAACTATAAAGGTGTACAATATTCATAATGGAAATGCCAGAGAAGAAAGAAACAGAAGAAATATTTTAAACAATGACTGAGAATTTCCTCAAATTATTATCAGGCCCCAAACCATAGGTCCAGGAAGCTCTGAAAACACCAAACAGGATAAATGCCAGAAAGACTACATCTAGGCATATCATTTCCAAACTACGGGAAATCAAAGATAAAAAATCCTGAAAGAAACCAAAGGGAAAAAAATCTTACTTATAGAGGCACAAAGATAAAAATTACATCTTTCTTCATTCTTGAGGTTACTAGTAGCCCATTATATTTATGTACCATAATTTTATGAATTCCTTATTGTTGGATTATTGTTGGAGATTCTTGGGGAAATACTAAATGGGCTTGAAAATTCTGGTGCCAAACATGCGAGCTTTCTTTTCTTCTTTTGGGAACAAATCTAATATTGTCAAGGATCACTATGCTCTTACACTAAGAAATCTGTAGGTTTGCACTGTTGGAAAATGAGTCACTGCTGTGAATCCTTTGATTAGAACCTGTGTACTTTATGAACTATGTTTCTTTTTTAAACATATATATACGAAGTTTTATGAGAAACTCACATTTTTATATCCTTAATATGTCAACAGGAAGATGTAAAAGAATTTTATTGTAGAATTTTATTTAATCACAGGAAAGGTAGCCCAGTCAAATCTGCAAATGTACAGCCGTGTGGCCATGGACGATTCTCATTCACTGCTATGTTCTCTCAGCCTCCGGGGGAACAATGTCCGCTCTGGGTGTCTGGACCCTTTGGACTTTTAAATCTCTCACCTTGAGGGAGACGGCTGAACACAGTGCAAGTAAGTGTGGGATATTATTTGGGTGCTGACTCTGATGGAAAACAAAGGGTACATGAGATCCTTTAATCAGCCTCTACCTCTTGAAATGCTGAACTTTCGATCTCATTATAATTAAAATAATCAAGGCTCAGTGTGGCCCGGGAAGTGGAGTGATTTCCAAAACTTGTAGAACCTAAAACATGAGCATTTAGGTCATTTTCTATTTTTTTTAAAGTATTGTAAACAATACTACAACAAATATTAAAACATAGTATTTATATCTTTAATATTTGTTCAGTTATTTCCTTAAGGATAAATTGCTGAAAGTGGGATTCCTAAGCCAAAAAGTATGCTTATTTACAGTCTTTTGGTACATATTGCCAAAACACCCTATTTAAAGGCCATACTAATTCATATTCCTACCAGTGGAACACTCATTTCCTACATCTTTACCAACACTGGGCATGGCCATTCTTTGTAACTTTTGAAGAATTAAATATCTGATATGAACCAGATCATGTTGCACCCCTACTTTAAAACCTCCAAAGGTTCTCTTTCGTGCATAGGACACATTCTCAAACTTGGTCTTAAAAATTATTGAGGGCCCCATACAGCTTTTGTTTGTGTGAATTATGTTTATTAATATTTGCTGTATTATAAATTGATATATTATTGTAAGTTAATATAAACAAAAATTTTAATTTTTTATTTAATTCATTAAAAATGATAAATCCATCACATGTTAACATAACATTTTAATGAAAGTATTTTTAAAAAAACGCTAGTGAGATACGTGGCATTGCTTTACATTTTTGCAAATCTCTTTAATTACTGGCTTAAAAGAAGATGTTCTATTATAGTAGGAGCTGAAGTCTCATATCTACTTTGAGACTCATATCTACTTTAGTCTCATAACTATTCAATTTGTTGCAATATTGCACATCCTGTAGACTCTGGAAAACTCCCCTGTACACTCATGAGAAAATGAGAGTGAAAAAAGTAAACAATGTCTTAGTGTTATTATGAATGTAGTTTTGGGCCCCCCCTGAAATGTTCTTAGAGACCTTAGCGGTCTCCAGACCATACTTTGAGAACCATAAAATGCAAAGGATAAAGGCTAACTCTTTAGCGTGCCATGAGAGTCCTTTCTTCATTCAACCTTAACCTTTCCTCGATGATCCTCTGTTGTGCTCATTCCTGCAGCCAGACAGAATTCTGACATTATGCATTTTCAGTTCTATATGCTTTCACATGTATTATTCTCTTCCAAGAATGCCTGTCTCTGGTGGCTATATTGGGATTTGAGGGAGCTCAATAAATTATAACCTTATCCAAGTTCTGAATAAACTGAGAGACAAAACAAAAAAGCAAACAGAGAGAACCAAGTTACCACCTTTATAACCAATGCAGCTGATTTTGAAGAGTGTAATTTACTAGATGGCGACAGTGGGCTTTCCCATATTCCACCCCCAGAACTTTACAGACCCACCGGCCAGAGACACATGGTGCTAGACAACAGCAGCTCTTCCCATATAGAGCCCCCTGCTCCATTATTATATGCTGAGAATGGAGAAAGGGCTCACTCCCAAGAGGACAGGAGGAATGACTGGAGCTACAGTCAAATCCCCAGTTCCTTATCCAATAACCAACAATCAGGTAAATCACTCCATGTTTGCTGAAGAGGGATGACTCAGACGAGAAACCACAAGTGGTAGGCTAGCGGCTTACTTTTATACAAAAGAAAACAGGAATGGGGCTGAAGAGTATCTCCCACCCCACCTACACATACACACACACACACACACACACACACACACACACCACAAAAACATTCTCTACCTATAAAATCCCTAGTCATACTCAAACATTACTTATTGTATGAAGCTTTATGTAACTTCCTGACATAGTCTCCCCTCTGCTTACATAACATTTTGTACATATAAATAAATTCAACAAGTGATAGTAAGACCATAACAGGCAAGGGACAAAGGATACAAATACAAATAAGGTACTACTTCTGCTTTCAAAAACTTAGGGAAACAGTATCTACAACAGCAGCTCCAATACAGCTCTCAGATTTTTATCCCCTACATTCATTCTGTCGACAAATTTGGAAGCACGAAACACACAGGCATCCTTTTTCTATGGAATAATTTAGGCATGTCATCGCAGCATCTGAAATCTGTCTACATCATTTGACCCTCGCAAATCTGTACTTGACTTTCACGATGCCCCTGAAATCTTTCCAAACTACTCTCATTTCCTATCAAGATCGAGCCACACCAGTGCCACCAGTAATTATCCACCAAACCTAACAATTCATTTTTTGTCCTTCCCATTTCCCTAGTAATTTTATACTTGGATGGATGCCTTTGTGTGTTTGTGGGTTTTGAATTTATAGCTATAATGGTAGAAACCTGCAGTAACACAGCTCATTATATAAGGATTCAGAAACAACATGGGCCACATCCCAGATCTAAGACCCAGCAGTAAATATAATAAAAGCCTGATATAACATGTTTAACCTATAAGGAGGGCACTGTTTCTGTCCCTGAACAGCTCATTATAGAGATTCTACTGCCTTGCTATTCCTCCCCGACCCCATGGCAGCTTGCAGACTGCTTGAGAGCACTATCATTGGCTGGATGGTTAGATTAAATGACCTTTGTGGGTCTGTTTTTATCCCCTGAAATTCTATAATTCTAGTGAGTTTCCTTTCCTTGGAAGTATGGCACAAAGTTAACATTTTACCAAAGTGCCTGGTACATACTCTGTCACTGTAGTTAAAAGTACAAAGCAGAACCTAACACACCATTGTAAAGCAATTATACTCCAATAAAGATGTTAAAAAAAAAAGTACGGATGCTGGAGCCAAGAGTAACTGGCCTCCCATTCCAGCTCTGTGTGCGCCCTTAAAACAAATCACTTCATTTCTCTATGCCTCCATCAGCTAACTCATCTATACAATGATGAACGTAATCACACCTAACTCATAGGCATACTGTGAGGATCAAATAGTTCATACATGTAAAGCACTTTAGAATAGTGCCTACCACATACTAAGTGTACAATCAACTGTCAATTACTAGTCCGTACCAGCGAATACGTGTTCAAAGAATTCTACAATTCCATGAATTCCCAGTAACTTAAAATATACATTTATTAGGCACTCGGGAAATGCTGGAGAGCGATCTTGGGTCTGAATTTTATAGATTTATCCGAATCCTTCTAAATGCCTGTCTCATTAAAATGAAAAGGTTTTAAATTAGAAAGGCAGTTAGTCTTTTTTGAAAACGAATTCTCAGCATATATACCAGGCATATACATACTGAACCTACCAATAAAATCCTATTATAAGACCATGTTTGCATAATTCTTTTATATTATATTAAAAATACACACATCCATTTTTTTTAGAGTAGAATCAAGCATCTACAAAACTGTACTAGCTCTTCTTCACAAAATCTTGCTGTAGGTGTATCAAATGTTCTAATCAGTCCACCAGGTACAGACACTGGCTGCAGTTTAAAAGACATAATCGAAGAGCATATTAAATAGTTCCATAAAATATGGAAAGTGAAGCTAACTTTCAACCACGGAATGGCTAAAGCAGTGGGTAAACCTGGCACGTTTGCTCTTAAGTCATTTTAAAAGCATTAAAACATATTTCAAAGATTTCAAACATGCAATTATTTTTGCTGCCACTCAAAACATGAAATAAACACTGCTTTAAAAAGATACGTGCTTTTTTAACCCATCAAAACAAACAACTTTGAGTAAAAATTGCTTTCCCAAACCATTTTTCATACATTTGCAACTCATCCAGACAGTTTTAAGTCTGAAATTACAGAAACCGTTGGTAAAATGGATCATTGTTACAAAAAATTAAAATGCATTAAACTCAAGGTGTGGACCTTCTATGATAAACTCCCCTAAAAATATGTATCATGCATTTACTTTGGAATTCCAATCACTAGCCAAGCTGTACTTTTGTCTACCTAATGGTACTGATTTTTTTCAACTTATCTTGTGGATCAGCCTTATTTTATAATCATACCTTCCCTGTATTTATCCAAAGTGATAACTATCTTTTAAATTAATTTAACAAATAAATCTGGAGCACCTACTCTCTGTAAGGTACTTTGTTGGGTATTGTACGGGGTTTAAAGCCAGCTGCAACAGTGTTACCCCTGAGGGTTCCCACTCAGGGTGGGCAGAAAGGCAATGCTGACAAATAGACTGAATTCAAGACAATCTGCTCTGTCCCTGTCACTTTACAAGTTCCAGGCCATGGGTCACCATGAGGAAGGGAGAACCACAGGCTAACCACACTTCTGTCCTAGACCATCCCTGCTTGACCTGTTTGCCGCACACCCCCAATTTCTTATTCCGTGACCTCTTACTTTAAAATCTGGCTCCCTATACCCACCCTAGGCTTGTGTGTTTGGTGACACACATTTAGAGCCTCTTTGCTCAGGTTTCTCTCCACTCTCAAGTCCCAGATTTGCAAAACTCCAGGTAAGAGACCTGCCAGTTCTGCTTTGTCCCTCCGGATCTACAGAGGATTGGTTCCCAGACCCCCGCAGAATACCAAAATCCGAGGATATTCAAGCCCGTTATGTAAAATGGTGTCGTGTTTGCATATAACCTACACACACCCTCCCGTATACTTTAAATCAGCCCTAGACTACTTATAATACTGAATACAATGTAAATGCTATGTAAATACAGGTATACCTCAGGTACCGTGGGTTCAGTTCCAGACCACCACAATAAAGCAAACACTGCAGTAAAGTGGATCACAAACATTTTTGGTTACCCATTGCATGTTAAGTTATATTTACACCACACCGTTTATTAAGTGTGCAGTAATAGCATTAAGTCTAATATGGGGATATATGTATATGTATAGCTGATTCACTTTGTTATAAAGCAGAAACTGACACACCACTGTAAAGCAACAGTACTCCAATAAAGATGTTTATAAATAAATAAATAAATAAAAATACAACGTACATGCCTTAATTTAAAAATATTTTATTGCCAAACAATGCTAACCATCATCTGAGCCTTCAGCGAATCTTAATCTTTCTCTGGTGGAGGGTTTGAAATATTGCAAGAATTACCAAAATGTGACACAGAGACCCAAAGTGAGCAAAGGTTGTTGGAAAAATGGTGCCGATAGACTCTCTTGATACAGGGTTGCCACAAACCTTCAATTTGTGAAAAACACAGTATCTTTGAAGCACAATAAAGTGAAGTGTAATAAAACAAGGTATGCCTGTAGTTGCCAGTGCATGGCAAATTCAAGTTTTGCTTTTTGGAACTTTCTGGTACTTTTTTTCCTAACATTTTTGATCCACAGTTGGTTGAATCCAGGGAGGCAGAAGCCCTGGACACAGAGGACCAACTGTACTTAGCCTAGACCCCTCCCCACCCCTTACTTCTCCCTCCCCGCAAAACCTGCCTGCCATAAAAGGAAAAATAAAAAAACACACAAGGCAATAATTTTATTATAAGAATGATAGAAACCAGCCATTACAGTAGGTCATAAGAGTGAGACATGGCTTCTGATTTTGAATCTTCTGATGTTGCTTAGTGATGGTTTTCAAGGATCCCAGTAGGAGGAACTGGAGCAGAAGGGGCATGTTTATACTCAAAAAAATCAGATTTGTATTTACCAAAATAGTATATTTTCACACATGTGATCTTCCACCTTTTTTTGTAGTGTCATCAGGGTAACAGAGAACTAGAGCTCTTTGAATGGCTTCTACATGCCAGGCACTTTCCAAGTTCAGATTTATTATTCCCCTCCATCTTCTGATGGGGAAGACGTTTTATCTAAGGGTGAGATAGTGAATAATACTAGATGCCTCAGGTGCTACAACTTCAACTCCCATTTCTTAGCACTTTCAGTTTTAGAGTTCAGATTTCAAAGTGAACCAGAATTTGTATTCATCCCAAACACAATTAACAACTCTTCCTCTTCAAATGTAATAGTCATATATAAATTTCAAATCCTTGGCCTCAGACAAAGGCAGCAGATCAAAGAAGGTGGCATATCCATCCATAACTTCTATGGATCAACAGGGGCAGGTGCACAAACTGTCAGCAGGAGTTTTCCTGGACCCAGTTTGGCATAAAGAAAGCAGAGGAGGGCTTCCCTGGTGGCGCAGCGGTTGAGTCCGCCTGCCGATGCAGGGGACGCGGGTTCGTGCCCCGATCCGGGAAGATCCCACATGCCGCGGAGCGGCTGGGCCCGTGAGCCATGGCCGCTGAGCCTGCGCTCCGCAACGGGAGAGGTCACAACAGTGAGAGGTCCGCGTACCGCAAAAAAAAAAAAAAAAAAAAAAGGAAGACAGATACGTCCCAGGAAAAGATGTTTCCATACAGCAGATAAAAATTTGGGCCAAACATATTGCCATAAACTTAAAAACAAAGAAAAAGACCAAAATAAAGCTACCGTATCTATAAAGCAAGAGATCATATCAAATATACAAGATCTCAGGGAAGATGCGGCAAGATGACAGGAAGTGAAATGTGATTTGGCGGAGCCCAGGAAACAAATATTTCACTGGCAGCAACCAGATTCTGCTAAAAACATGGAAAGAAACAAGAATGTCAGAAATGGAAAAAGAAGAAGTAGAAAATTCAAAGAAGGAGAAAAAAAGGAATCCAAAAGAATTAGAAAAAAATAATAGTGAGACAGGACTATTAAAAAGGTCTTAACATATGCAATAACTGGTATCCTGAAGAATAGGTAAAAACACAACAAAACAGGAAAAAAGTTAAAGATATACTTCAGAGTAACTTTCCAGAAATGTCACAAATCTACAGACTGAGAGGGCATGCTGAACCCTAGGAAAAACTGACACAAAACATTCAACATTGAATCACATTTTAGTAAAGTTACTGGAATTGAAAAGAAAAAAAAAAACAAACTTGTGCACTGAGGCAAAAAGTTTGAGTCGGAATGTTACTTTCTACAGCAATGTTTAACGCCAGAAGACATTGGAGCAGTGGTACAAAGTCCTCGGGGATATTAAAGCACATGATTTAAGAACTGTGCACAGTCAAATAGTCATGAAAGAGTAATGAAAATGAACATTTTTGAACTCGCAAAACTCAGGGAATATACCCCAAACCCTTCCTGAAGAAACTACTACAAGCCAAACTTTGAAGAGCCCAGATAAATGGAATACTGGTCCTAAGTACTGACCTCATTTAACTGTAGGACTAAAACTAAAACAATTTTGGCGATTATGGTCACAGAACAGAATTTAAATGTTATAAATGCTAATGATGTAGAAATAATACAGCAAAGGTCTGGAGGGGAAGAGGACAGATGGTGGGTGGTAATGTCAACGTGATGATTTTCTCGTCTGGTAGAGCAGAGGACTGAAAGATTATTGAAGCTGATAAATCACGTAATAGACCTGTAAGTACATCTCAAAGTCTAAAGAATATGATATGAAAAATTATGTAATCATCAAGAATCAGGTGACTTTGGGAGAAAGTGGAAAAAACTAATTTTACCATTACTCATGTCAGGAAGTCAACAGACAGCTGTCTAAAGAAATACAAGTTTAAGTATTTGCGGGGAGGGGCACTGTCATATATTGCTGGTGAGAAAGGACATCATAGGACATCTTTAGACCTGTTGTATGGGACCAACAGATAAGGGGCAACTTTGCAGAGTTTAGCTTTAGGGACTGGCTGGAAGTGAAAAAACAGTTGAGGAGAATGAGTCCTTCCCTACCACAAACCATCTCTCCAGTACCAACTTGTTATACTGTAGTTGACAACTATCATGACTAGTGACCATCCGACATCTTTGGAATACTATGTGCCACTTCTCCACAAAAAGGCCAAAGTCGCTTTCCCAGTTTCCTTTACAGCTAGAACAGGCATGTGACTGAGGCTCCAACCATCAGACACAACCACACCAGAGTGTGACAACCAAGAGAGCATCTTTGGCCACTGGGATAAATGAGGGTCTCAGCTTTCAGGGGTGGCAAAGGCAGAGGTTCTGGGTTCAAGTGCCCAGAGGTGGTAGGAGTGAGCCTCCACTGGAGCGGTTCTAAAGAATGTCTTGGGTGTTATTCCAAGCTGGCTGTCTCTGTGCCTATCTGGCCTTCCTAGATATTCTGAAAGGTACTCAGTATGCTTTAAAAATACTTACTTTCTGGGCTTCCATGGTGGCACAGTGGTTAAGAATCCACCTGCCAATGCAGGGAACATGGGTTCGAGCCCTGGTCCGGGAAGATCCCACGTGCCACGGAGCAACTAAGCCCGTGTGCCACAACTACTGAGCCTGCACTCTAGCGCCTGCAAGCCACAACTACTGAAGCCCACGTGCTTAGAGCCCGTGCTCTGCAACAAGAGAAGCCACCGCAATGAGAAACCCACGCACCGCAACGAAGAGTAGCCCCTGCTCGCCGCAACTAGAGAAAAGCCCGCGCGCAGCAACAAAGACCCAACGCAGCCAAAAATAACATAAATAAAATAAATAAATACAATTAAAAAAAAACAAAACCTTACTTTCTGCTCAATCTAGGTAGCAGGGAGTTCTGTTATTTACAACTAAGAACAATGCCTGACTATGTATAGTACTGGCAGAACACACATTTGAAAAACAAAACAAACAAACAAGAAAAACCCAAAAACAAAAAAATTTAAAACACCCATTAACCTTGAAAAGACCAAGGACCTAATGTTTTCATTAGCTCCCAGTCTAGAGATCACGTGTACACAGTAACTTCACACTAAGATACCAAGTATCTGTGATATGTCCCTCTCCTAGAACATTATATCTGTTTTAAATATAAGTTAAAGAACGGGCTCTGTTAAAATAGGTCTTGGTTTTAAGTGCAGTTATACGAGAAGCATCAAAAGTTAAAGCATTCCTAAGAGGTAAAATCAAATACCGCTGAATCTTACTATCTAGACTTGCTGAAATCCTTTGGAAGAGTTCATGGATGATGATTCTAAACTCATCTAAAAAGTTTAATGCTAATCTCCAAAGCTTGCTTTTAAGCCCAAAGTGTGATCAAGTTCACTGTCTACTGTGAAAGGATTAAGGAATAATGTTACTTCCATTGTTCCCTCTCTTGTTCTTGGCTATGAAAAGCAATCAAATATACACATTTATCCTGGAGTTTCATGATAAAGAAGGGCTGCTGCTGGTGGACTTTACCACTGAACGGATACAGTTACTTTGGAATCTAGGAGCTGCATACAATGGTTCTCAAAGTGGGGTTCCTGAATCAGAGCATCGACATCTCCTGGGAATTTCTTGAAAATGAAAATTTTACTGAATTGGAAGCTCTGGGGGTGGCGCCCAGAATTCTGTGTTATAAACTCTCCTGGTATTTCTTTTCTACGCTGAAGTTTGAGAACCACTTTCTTTGGCAGCACTACTAAACCACCCCAATCAAAGGAGAACTTACTTCTGAGGATGGAATAGCAAGATGTACCTTCTCAATTACACATTTCAGAGCATTAAAGGAGTTCTTCCCTAGAACTAGCTTAACTTCACATGTAGCATAAACTCATTTCTTCTTCATTGAGGGGATACAGGACTCTTGCTTACTAAGATCCCATAGGGAAGTTTCTTTTCCCGGGGACTGTTAGACATCAAGTACCCTTCAATCTTCTCCTCAGGCTAAATAACCTCAGTCCCTTTTACCTTTATTTAAGACTTTTTAAAAACTCATCATCCTTGTCAAGCTAGAGTAAAACATAACCTCATTTGACTGTTCAGTTTAATTGAAACACGTTTTCTATCACGGAAATTAACTCCAAAAACCATAGGTTTCTTATATTCTACCTATGTTTTACAGTATGAGATGTACTTCTTAAAATAAAAAACCAAATTTTAGTTCTGTCCTTTCTACATATTCTGATTCCTCCTCTTCACCCCGTTCCTCTTCCTAAAAAAAGTTTTAGTTCATCGTAAGGTCACTAAGTATTTCATATATATTGGATTAAACATTCTAATCCTCATTTGCCCCATTAAATAAGAACTGACCAGATGGACATTCCTCTCTCTCTCCTGAGCAGGGTTTAGTTAATTAAAAATGATTATTTTTACTATGTATTTTATATATCAGCCAGATGTTACCTGCGGTCATTTCTGGAAAGGATCATTTGGTGGTGGTTATAAAATATATATTTTCCTTTGGGAAGCAAGACTTTTGAGCACGATCAGGAAAACAAATGGAGAAATGGATTTCACCTCACACCTTTTTCCTAGTGCCAAAATGGGCATAACGTTTCATTTCCTTTGAAAGTAGGATCTATTCAAATTCTTTCTTCTTCTAACTCTGCATCCTGGTCCTATTTATGTTGTGTCAAAAAAGGATCAAGTTGATGGAAGAAAAATTCGTGTTGGTTTTGTCTGTACTAGAAGTGTAAGTTGACTTTTCCAAAGAAACTGATTTGGTTTAAGACATATGTGTGTGACACAGCCACTGTTCTGCTCAACTAGGACGGAGACTCCATTGTGTCACTGTGAGGCTGCCCTTCCAGACAGATATTATAACAGTTCCTGTTTTTGCACAAGTCTCCTTAGAAGCTATAGTTCATGCAAACTAATTTGCCTGTATTTCCCATTAGTGCTGGAACAATCCAGAATGAGGCAAAGATACTGTAATTACAAAATGGTTTTGTGATTACACTAGTCATTTCTCTCCATTGGTAGACCAACTAGAATTCAAATAAGTGCTCCCTCTTTTTTCTTAAAAACAAAACAAACAAAAATAACCCGCAAAGGGACTTCCCTGGTGGCGCAGTGGTTAGGAATCTGCCTGCCAATGCAGGGGACACGGGTTCGAGCCCTGGTCTGGGAAGATCCCACATGCCGTGGAGCAACTAAGCCCGTGCGACACGACTACTGAGCCTGCGCTCTGGAGCCCATGAGCCACGGCTACTGAGCCCACGTGCTACAACTGCTGAAGCCCACGCACCTAGAGCCTGAGCTCCGCAACAAGAGAAGCCACTGCAACGAGAAGCACACACACCGCAACGAAGAACAGCCCTCACTCGCTGCAACTAGAGAAAGCCCGCACGCAGCAACAAAGACCCAACGCAGCCAAAAATAAATAAAATTAAAAAAATAATAACTCACAAAGCAACATTTAACTCTCTTTAAAAAAACAAAAAAAAGTCAATTCTTGAGATCATCCCAAATTGTGAAAGTCTAACAGATTAAATTAACCAGGCTATCGGTTAGATTTAGATGGTTGGTCTTCTCCAAGACACCATTTAGAAGATGACTAGAGACAAAAGTTGAGTCTTGAAAGCCTGAAATTCACATGACAACAAACATAATATTTGGTATGGCACAGTGTATGAGCAAGTAAGACGCTTTTAATTCCAAAGCCCTGGCTCTGTCCTGTGAAATATGTCACGGCATGAGGTGGATCTAACTTCTGGGCTCGGCTCTGACTTTCTGTGTGACCTTGCATAAGTGACATCCCCACTTTGAGTTTCTTTTCTCATGAAAACGTACAACTAGATATTCTCTAAAGTCTCTTTAGACCCCTAAACTATATGATTGGTTGTTTAAACACATCTTTAAGGCTTAAATATGCCTATTGAACAACTGCAGTAATTTCCGTGAGACGGGCTGGGGGTTGCTTTCATTAACTTAGAAGCTTTAAACACAGCACAGGGTGACTCATCTCCTGACTGTATAAAGCATCTGGTCCCCGTGTCCTGAAGTATCCAAATCGGCTTGTAGTAAATCATGGTCACCTCAGAAATGACCTCTTCCTCTTATGTTTTCATGGCAACCAACACTTACTACTGTCTTTCTGTTAAAGTCATCTGTGTTACATTTGATTTCGAGAGCCAAGTAAGGGGCAGACATTCCTGGTGAAGTGTCTGATAGTCCTTGGAATAAACTGTCCTCCCAAATATATGATTACTTACCTTTAGATCAGGCCATGTTCATCAGCCTCTAATAGGTCTCAGGGGCTCACTGGTCTTAATTCCCTGCGTGAATCTGTAATTGCCCGCAGGGGTCAATTTCAGTGGACGCCGCGTATAAATCAGAACTGAAGATAATGATGCCTGTTCACTTGATCAACTGAAATGACCAGCTGCGTTTAATGGGAGGAAAACAGAAACCCCTGTGAAATTGGAATAGCTTCAAAGGTGATGGAATGTAATTACTTTTCTGAAAAGTTTCTTCTCCAAAGGTGACTGGCCACTGTGCTGGTGGGCACGTGGACCAGCATGTTATGAAGGTGGAAACGGCATTCAGAGCCGCTGACCACATCCAAAGGCCTGAGTCAAAAGTTCGCTTTCTGCTAGGGTGTGAGGGGAAAGCAGAATATCTTTTCTGCTCTTATTTTTAATCATTTCACTCACAGAGAGGTGCTCTGAGGGATGTGCCTAATTGACTACTGAGAGGCAAATTCTAATTTAGATTGCTGCAAAAGTGTTTTCTCTTTAGAGCCATGTACCATTTTCTTGGATGTGTTATCATTATCTTTAGGGTAAGAAAAATTGAACTCTGAGTGAATCTTGATATCATCTGCATCAACCCCTTTATTTTACAGATGAAGAAACTGAGGTCCAGAGATGTGAATAGACTGGACTAATGTCACAAAGCTAGAAAGAGGAAGAGGCTGGGCTAGAATTCAGCAGATGAGAAGATGAAACCAAAACCAACTCCTCAGTCCAGAGTTTTCCATTTATGAGTAGCTGGAGACTTGTTCAGGGAGGAAGAAAAAGATGCTCTCCGTGAAAATCACCATTTAAGAAAACTTAAGTTCTATAATGTGGGAGAGGTGCTAGCAAGCCAAAAAGGTGGAGGTGGGCAGTTGAGAGAGACAGTAAAGGAACTGGTAGCCCACAAAGCAGATGACCGTTCCCCATAGCTGACCGGGGGCTCTGTCTATGGGTCTTTGGGTGCCAGGGGACAGTTTTACGTACCTGGGGCGACTGCACAGACTCAGGAGCCAGACTGCCTGCCTCGGCTTGATTCTTGACTCTGCTAATTCTGAGCTCTGTGACCTTTGGCAAGTTGCTTAAGCTCTCTGTGCCTCAGTCCCTCATCTGTATAAAAGGATGATAACATCAGTACTGACTGTTGTGAGGATTAAAAACGTTACTGTACTAATCTTACTGTAACAGAGATTAAATAAGGGTGAAATAAATTGATATACATAAGGAGCTTAGCACATACTAAGTGCTGTTAGTGTCTGCTGTTTCTTCCCTATTCACTCTATCAGAGAAAGTTTCAGAATACAGACATAAGTTGTATGTATTAATAATGTACTGAGGTGCTTTATCTGAGATAAATACCCAAGGACTCTACTAGAAAGTCATTGATAAAATCTCTTTATATGTTTAATGGATTAACTTTTCAATATGTATTACTACAATTGAAAGGTTTTTTAAAAATAAACAACTACAGGAATTTTTTTAATTAAAGAATTCAATGATATCCATAGTTTCACATAACAATGACAGAAATTTCATTAGCAAAACAATTAGTAGAAGGGCGTATCCGCTGCAAAAATTAAAGACGGATTTTCAGGGCAGGAGATTAGTGCCGAGTAGGTGAATCCTGAAGTCAGTGAGAAAACAAGAGCGGTTCAGGGGTGCTGCATTTTCTTTTGCTACAGCATGGTTCTTGGGCAAGTCAACCTTTTGCTTCCTTAGAATTTAGTGTTGCCAAAGCTATCATTAACAACTTACTCAGAGTTCTTAAGAGAACTCCTTCACAAAACTAACAATGGAGATCTTCTAGTAATCAAGGCCATTTCAGACATGGCTGAAACGGGGACCATGTGGGTACACACCATGTGTGTGCCTGGCTTTTCCCTTTCATTCTTTGAGTTAAATTCAATGGAAATTTTAAGGGAAAAAAGTCAGTTACCTATTCCCTCATTTTTTTAATGAAATAGTTTTAGCAATCACGCAGAAAAATAGTAAAGGACTTTTCTGGAATTCGTCGCTGATTTAAGACATGGGAAGATCATGATAAGCTGCATATCTTCCAGTCACGTGATGGTAAATCTGTGGGGAAAGCAGAGTTTAATTAGTCATTAATTATTATATTACTATACATATCAATTAATAATTACAGTATTACATAATAATTTTAGTTAACATTTCATTATAAAGCCCCACCTTATGTGCTCAGCAGAATCTCCATCCAACCTATTGAGGTGGAGGTTTGCTTGGGAGAAGGCAGAGGCTGTGTACAACGAGGTCATCAGATGAGTTTCCATCTCCAGTTCTCACAACCCAATAAGTGCCTTTTAATTTCTTTCTCAAAAATACTTGTCAGTTTGTTCCAAGGACAACGGGTTGCTCCTCACCTGCCTCTCGATGTCCGCAAGCAGAGTGCTGGCACCTATTCGAAAGAGTTCTGGCTTCAGCCACTCATCCCCTAGCTCCTCCTTTATGAGAGAGAGCCATGCAAGGGAGTCCTTCGCGCTGCGGATGCCTCCTGCCGGCTTAAAGCCTACCTAAAAGGGGAGGTGGGAAAGAGAGCAATGCTTAGCATTGTTATTGGGTTGCTTTAAAAACTCGTCCTGTGTTAATACGGGGTCTCCATCCTCTCTTTTCTAAAGCCTATTTCGCGTGTCCCCCCCCCCCCCCCGCCTCCCCCCAGCCCCCACAAAAGACCTTAGAGCACTGACTCATGCCCATTTACACTACAAAACGACTTTTCCAAGATTAATGGGAAGAATGTCACTGCCTCTGAGACACTAATGAGAGTTAATAACCCTCATTAACATTTCACTTACTGGAAAGTCATAAACCTCAACCATCTAGACCATAGCTGTGAACCTGGGATAAACAAGAGAGGTGTCAATAAACAGGAAAACATATCACAAAAGCCCATTCATTCTCCGTTTCTACCAGGAGGCCAGAAGAAATGTACACCTTTCAGCCCTCCATCCTGAGCTGCAAAAGAGGCATATGTGGGTTTAAAACAAGAGGAGAGACTCAGTGAGGCCACACTAAACAAATTAGCAGCAACCAGCAAGGAGAGGTGACAGTTACTTTAATCAACTTAACTGCAGGGACTCTTTTTCTAAGCTGTAAGTAGACCAAGTTACGTAGAGCAGCCAAACAGTTAAAAAAGCACAGGTGAAAAAGACGGTGTAGGGGACCTTTACACTTCAGTAGTCTCTGAAGGTGACCACAAAACGGCACAATTCGGCCAATATCTGATGTTTGCAAATGATGTCCCCGGGTCCATTCGAAAATGATAAACGTGTCCTATATACAGTAAAACCTGCTTATTTGGATATGCTTGTCTCAAGAACTTGACTACAGTAAACACCCAAAGCCCAAGAACTAAAGCTCATGCCTTCGACCACTCAGAGTTTGGCTGCTCTGACAGGTGGCACCAGCAGGGGGCGATTGCTAACAGAATGCCAGAGAAGGGACACGATAAATGAATGGTCCCATTATCAACCTGTAAAAAATGATTAAACAGAAGCCTTGATTAAATAGAGTCGAGAGACCAGAAGCGGGGGTTCTAACTCCTGGATAACAGAGCCTGACAGGAAGAAGAAAGACTCCTTTTCTGCAAAGGACCCAGCCAATGAAAAGACCCGGACTCCTTGCTTAGTATACGCTGTCTTCCTTTTCCTCTCTATAAAGCACACTTCTTTCCTTGCCCTGCAGGGACTTGCATGTGGCTCGCCATGGTGGCTGATCTCAAATAAGCCCAGCTTTGGCGGAGAAATAGCTAGCGGTCTACTTGCTTTAGGTCAGCAAACCCAACCCAGAAACTCCTGATAACCTGGACTCCACCACGTCCCTCACATCACATCCAGTGACCCACCAAGTCAAGTCCCACCGATCCCACCCTCTGAACTCGTCTATCTCCACACATACTTTCCTCTCTACTCTCCCTTCCACTGTTTTAGTTTAGACTCTCGTCAGCCCTCACTGGAACATCGGGAGAAGCCTCCTAACCGGTTTCCCTGCCTCGGACACACATCACACAGCTAAGCAACAGCCGTACAGAGATTCGAACCATATCTGCCTATCGCTCTGGAGCCCAAGTGACCCTGTAAGAGTGAGGGGAGAGACTTCCCTGGTGGTGCAGTGGTTAAGAATCCGCCTGCCAATGCAGGGGACATGGGTTTGATCCCTGGTCCGGGAAGATCCCACATGCTGCGGAGCAACTAAGCCCGTGTGCCACAACTACTGAGCCTGCGCTCTAGAGCCCGCGAGCCACAACTACTGAAGCCTGCGTGCCTGGAGCCTGTGCTCTGCAACAAGAGAAACCACCGCCATGAGAATCCCATGCACCGCAGCGAAAAGTAGCCCCCGCTCGCCGCAACTAGAGAAAGCCTGCGTGCAGCAACGAAGACCCAACGCAGCCAAAAATTAAATAAATAATAAAATAAAATAAAATGATATTTCTTCAAAAGAACAATTAAAAAAAAAGAGTGAGGGGAGGTGTGGGGAGTAGGGGGAGATAGGTAGAGTCAGGTTATTTATTGAGATGAGGCAAAAAAAAGAATACATTTTAGCTCATATTAGCATACACGTTAATCACAGGAGCATTTTCTGTCAATTAGGCAGTGCTGCATATAGATTTTTCTATACAATTCAGTTGTGTCAGCAAATCTATTTGGCAATGTTTCGAAAGACAGTTTCTAGCGTAAGTTTATCCTTTTTTTTTTTTAAGGGAGAGAATATGGAAAACATAAATCTGCAGTGAAATCAGCTATGAAATATCAAGCCTCTGCTTCTCAGGAGTGACACTAATCATGGTCTGGAAGGCGGCCTGTCACATTTTAAAACACCCCTTAAATCAATGATGTGGAAGCTTCACAGTCTAAGGGCTGCCCGGGCAGCTTGTCAACAATCCAAAAAAATGCCCCTGATTTGCAGATAGACACAGGTCCTACGTGAAATCAAATGTGATCAAGATGAATATGAATTGACTTGTACCTGTTTCTCAATAAAACCAGGATGAACTTTATTTATTAGCTGAGGAAAGGAGGGATACAATTAAAAAGAAAGTAATGAAAGACAGCAAAATGTTCCTCCCTCACTACCCTGATCTAGAACACTGAACACTTAAAACTTTTATTGAAATTCTTGTGTAAGGGCTCTTTTGAGAAGGGGCATGTTCACTTTTGTATCCCTAGCACTTAACATAGGTTAACATAGCACACAGGTAACGACTCAATGACTGTTTACTGAAAACAAAACAGGACTTGGGCCCCCACTGGAGAATCTTAGCCCCAACTATGGAGCTTATGAAACGAAGAGATGCCTGAAGACTGATCCAGGACTGCCGGGGTGAGGACCCAGGCATCTGGAAGTATAAAAAGCTTCCCATCTATTGGGATGTTCTTTGGCTGAGAGTAAGAACCACTGATCTAGTGAGTGGTGGGGTCTCATTTGGGGGGCCCAAAGCTGGAGCTCTCATTGTTACAGCTTTTCTTATAATTTTTTTTTTTTTTTTTTAATTTGGACCATTGCAGAAAGGCTACCAAGTAGAGGTTACTCAAGTTGGGTTAACTTTCACATGTAGGTCACCGTGTAGGTATTTATCCTATTTGTACTCTTCTAAGTATGAAGGTATTCTGAAGGAGCAAATGCTGCAAGGAGTTCCTTTCCTCTCAAACCCAGGTACCTTCTTAAAAAGGTCTCCGATTCCAAAATAAACTGAAATACAGTCACATATAAAGTCATCACAACCAGCTGGCAAAGGATTAAAGTTCTTTTTTTGGGTTTCTATTCAGCAGAAATCAAGAGATTGGTTTTAAAAGATGCCTTTCAGGAAGGGAAAGTCTCATTTAAAAATAAAAATTACCTTTCTCGCCAATGATGTTAAAAAAAAAAATCCTTTGAGATAATTTGCAGCTAAACAAGCAACTTGAAGTGAAAAGGAAAATCCAAACTCATCTAAAAAAAAAAACACCTCATACGCATTTTTCCTTTTAAATTCATGTTTCAAAAATATGTATTATTTTTTGAAAAGCGAGCATATACCCTCCTCAGCTTAACAGTCTTCCAAAGAGTACCTCCAGCTGCCATAAAACGCAAAAGTGGATATTTAATTCAAGAGCTATATAACGTCTAGCTACCTTTTCCCTGCTGTTTCACAGCATTTCATTATTTTGTTTAATAAGTTCATCTCCTCGAGAATTTTCTCTTCACCTCATATTATTAAAAGTAATAAGTTTTTCTGGACCGGGGGTTTCCCAACAGAAAAACCAATTTATGTGTGTCCTTCAATAATGACAGGAAAAGATTATTTCCCATTATATTGCATACTTTTCATATCACCACCACAGCTTATCATTCAATAAATGTTACTCTGCAATTCTTTCCATTCCTCAAGAAGTTTAATTTCTGCATTAACCTGTTTTCTCTGGCCAACGCCTTACCAGAAAGTTTCTGTGTTGCAGCAGAATTAGTTCGTTAAGGAACCCATTTAGGAATCTCTCGTCAGTGATAAAATTGTCTTCGGTTAATAAAAGGACACAAAGTGAGTTTACACCTTGATCACACATCCTAACGCCCATACTCATACTCACTTTCTGTGAATCGCACAGTTTCCCCCCGAATGTATTCTTTGGTAGTGAAAGGTAAATTAAATGTTTATCTTAATACAGGTAACGCACTCACACCATCTGCCTATAATGCCTATAAAGACAGTTATCATGGCTGTGACGAGTATTGTAAATAACATTATCTTTACTCCAAAGAAAGATTTGCTGGCAATAATATACCTTGTTTCCAGTTTTCCAGAAGAAATCCCTAATGGCCCGTAGCATGACTATAGCTACTGGGAAGGTGGCATTTACTGTTTCTTTTCCAGTCGAGGTCTTAATAAAATCTGATCCTAAAACAAAAGGAAGAAAAAACTCCATGTTAATTAAAAAACTTATTTTTTATACTTTTGAGTCAGTGGAAGAAACGAGTTGTGTAAATTCTTTTTCCTGAGGAGCACGACTTTATTTTTCATCAATTATTTGAAAAACTAAAACCAAATCTCTCTTTAAAATCATTCTGTCCACATTTTTTTCCCCTGACCATACGATGGATTAAATTAGGCACCAAATGGATTCTCACTGATCCCTGGAGCTCTTGTCTCTATATTTCCATATCAGCAATTAAAACCAAGTTGGTTTATTTAACGCAAAACTGAGAGGAATAGAAACAATTTCATGCCCTGTGCTTAGCATCATATATCGTAACATTTTACGACAAAACCGGAGGGCCTACTCATATTCTTACATGTGATAGAAAGTACACAGTACAGCTGTGACAACACAAGGAGAACCACCATTAGCTGATTCCTACTGCATTGTTCGTTAACGAAAGCTGTCTTCCAACCAGGTTGTGATTTTCATGAAAGACACCATGCATTTTCAACTTGCAAATATTTTAAACACTTCCTGTCTCTCAAATGTATCTTAAACCTATTGATGTAGGTTTCTGCTGAATAGAAACCCAAAACAAAATAGCACAAGGAGACAAAGAGAGGATAATAATAGTTAAGAGTCACTGAGTGCTGTGCACTATGCACTATTCTACGTGCTTTGTAAGTACTGACTCAATCGATCCTCACAATAACTGTGTAAGTACTAATATGATCCCCATTTTTAAAGAGGAAGTTAAGGCACAGAAGTGTAAAGTAACTTGCTTGAGGTCACACAGGGCAGGGGGTAGGTAGAATTCTAACCAAAGCAATATAGCTTAACCCATGTGCTACAGAGTCTCTAAGAAACTTACTGAGGGTCACACAGTCAGACAGCCAAACACAGACTCCATCCTTCAGGTGGTGAACCATCCTCACAATGCTCTGTGCAGACCACAGATCAGCAGCACAGGCACTACCAGGGAACGTGTTTAAAACGTAGACTCTCAGACTTCCCTGGTGGTGTAGTGGTTAAGAATCCACCTGCCAGTGCAGGGGACACAGGTTCAATCCCCGGTCCAGGAAGATCCCACATGCCGCGGAGTAACTAAGCCCGTGCGCCACAACTACTGAGCCCACGTGCCACAACTACTGAAGCCTGCGTGCCTAGAGCCCATGCTCGGCAACGAGAAGGCACCGCTATGAGAAGCCCGTGCACTGCATCGACGAGTAACCCTCGCTCACCGCAACTAGAGAAAGCCCGCGCACAACAACGAAGACCCATCGCAGCCAAAAATTAATAAGTAAATTAAATAAATTTTTTTTAAAAGTTTGTTTAAAAAATAAATAAAACATAGACTCTCAGGCCCTACACCAGACCAACTGAATCATAATCTGAATAGAAACAAGGTTCCTAGGTGATTCCTGGGCCAGTGCATGGCCCTTGCGCACAAAATCTGTGGAACCCTACATAAGACTAATCTCTGAGATTCTCCCAGGTCTGTCAAAGAAATGTTCAAAAGAAGTGGAGACAAGAAGTGGCCAAAACTTTCCCCTCTGGTTTCAACTGCAAAAGACACGCCCAGGACTACCTTGTGGATAGAAAGGTTCAAATCAGCACGCCTTCAGCAAGCACACTGTGTGAAAGGCACAGTGGGAAATATAAACACAAAGCATTCAAGCCCTTTCCCTCAAAAGCATACATGCTATGAGCAGGTATAGAGGAAACATAAATCCTGCGTAATCACTTGGTGAGTCAGAAGTCAGGAGATCTGGATTCCCCCTCTGCCAGATACTGTATTTACCTTGCAAATTCCATCGCCTAACCTTTCTCATTTATAAAACATGTCTGGAAATTCTTACTTGCTTCATAGTGTTATACAAAGAATCAAAAGAGACAATCTCTGTGAAAAGTCTGTGAAAACTGTCAAGTGTTAAACAAACAGAAATGGAGCGAAGACCTAGGTAGGGTTGCAATCTGTGTAAGAACCACAGGAATTCTGATCTATCCAAGCAGGTCACTGGAAGCCTTCTTTCCTTTGGGCCTGTAGGCCCGTTTGGGGAAATGGAGATGTGCCTGTCATGCCTGCATTCATTCAAGAAGTGTTCACTGAGCGCTTACTATGTGCTGGATTCTGTTCTACATGCTGGGAACAGATCATGACACAAAACCAAGTTCTTGCCATTGTGACTAGATTCTCTAGAAGAAAAAGACAATAAACAAAGAACTACATAACAAAGGCCAGGTGGAGTGAAGTGTGGTGAAGAAAAATAATGCAACATAATGAGAAAGAGAGTGACAGATTTGGGGAGAGGTAGCTGTATTTAAATAGTCACCATAAAGGCATCTCTGATGAGTAAAATTCAGAGACTGATGAAGGGAATCTGTGAAAAGAGCACCACAAGCAGGGAAACAGCAAGTGTGAAGGCCCTGAGGTAGGCATGTGCTAAGGTGATGAATGAGTGAATAAATGGGACTCCACGACCAACGCCTGGCCCCTACAACATAAGAAATAACAAGCAAAGAGAAGAAATGAAAGCCCGCAAACAGATGTAAGAGGTGAGAGGAACATTACTAAAAAATTCACACTGCAACCATGATGTGTTTTCCTAACAGGTGACACTGTCTTCTGGTTCACTAGAAGGCTTTTGGGTACAACACTGGATCTATCTGAATCCTTCTAAGCATCTCAGAAGAGAAGATTATTAAGACAGAAGACCAAGGCCATATTTAGAGGCCTAAAAAAAAGGTACGGTCACTTAAAAATCACACCATCTAAAGTTAACCAAAAGAGCCAAACTCCCTTACGGAGGAGACTGTCTTCCTAGTACACCTAGAAGAAAACACCTACCGTGGTAGCAATAGCAGCCCAGGAGCTGTAATGGTGGCCTACACATTGTTTGTGCCCCTTTCTTGACTGTATTGTTTGAAGACAGGTGCTATACCTTTCTTGTGCACTTCTGTATCCCCAGAGCGTGACACACATGAGAAGCTTAATAAATTTTGGGTGGGTGGATGGGTGGGTAGCCACAGTTACCAATAAAAAGCAAATGATAATATTTTCCATGTTTAACTGACTAATGGGGAAAAGGAAGACAGTTTGGGGTTTCATTCCAGTCCCAGTAACAAAATTGGGCAGGTGGCTTAGAAGAAAATATCATTTTATTTATTTATTTTAAGTTCAGAACAGATTCAGATCTACAGCAACATTACGAGGACATTACAGAGAGTTCCCATATACCCCACACTCAGTTTCCCCTATTATTAGCAACTTATATCAGTATGGTACATTTGTTATAATTAATGAACCTATATTGATGTATTATTAAAACCGAAATAATATTTTATTTAGATAAATAATACTTTATTTAGATTTCCTTAGTTTTACTCAGGATCCAATTTCATCCAGGATACTATATTTGTCATGTCCCCATAGGTTCCTCCTGGCTGTGACAGCTTCTTAGACTTTCCTTATTTTGATGACCTTGACAATTTTAAGGAGTGCTTGTCAGGTATTTCATAAAATTTCTGTCAACTGGCATTGTCTGACATTTTCTCATGATTACACTGGGGTTACATGTTTTTTGGGGAAGAAAACCACAGAGGTAATGTGCCATTTTCATCACATCACATCAAGGGTACATATTAACAATATCACTTCCCACTGTTGAAGTTGACCTTGAACACTGGTGTAGGTGGTATTTGCTAGGTTTCTCCAGTGAAAAGTCACTCCTTTCCTCCTATTTTCCATACTGTACTCTTTGGAAAGAAGTCCTTAGTGTGTATCCCACACTTTAGGAATGGGAGCTGCAAGCCACTTCCTTCAGGGAGGTGGATATTTTTGCATGAGAGACTTGTCTCTTCTCCATTTATTCATTTATTTATAATCATTTATTTATATGAATATAGACTCAAAGATATTTATTCTTTACTTGGGTTTATAATCCAATATTACTTAATTTATTTTGTTGCCCAAATGGCTCTAGGTTTGGCCATTGGGAGTTCTTTCAGTTGCTTCCTGTTTTCCTTTGACACACCACCATAATGTGGATTTTTTGTTCTTTTAAGCACTTACTTTCTGGTACTACCAGATGCTCCAGGCTCATCTTATATGTTTTCCACCCCAGTCCAAGAATAAGCCATTTCTCCAAAGAGCCCTGGTTCCTTTTATTGGAAAACAGTGTTCGAAACTAAGATCTTGGTGGTAGGTGCTCATTGCTATTGCTAGGGATCTTGCTTTTAGGCCTTCTCAGCTGACTGAGCAAGGAAAAATGTGTGTGTATATTCTAACCCATTGATATATACATATATATTTACAATTCCATATTTAACTATCTATGTCTATATTGAACTAAAGACGAGTTATACTGATGTCTCCAACTCTGACCCATTACAAGGATTGTTCTAGGCCTCTCCCCTTGCTGATCTGTAAACTCCTACCCCAACAGTGAGAACCTGGCACCCACCATCCATGATCCATTTATTTAATTGTGCACATCCAGTATGCATGTATCGTGTTCTCTGAATTGTTAACCACACCATTAAGGAAAACCACTGCATCAACGACTGTCTAGTGCTAACGTGCAGTTTCACTGGCCTCTAAGCTTTATAGACTAATTCATTTACAAAGATATGTAGCTCAGCACCTTTTCTCCCACCTCCTTCAGTGAGGCTGTTTTGTACATTTGTAATATAGTTTGATTCTTTGGCCACACTGTGCATTCCATCCTGGAATCCCCTGACCCCCTAAATGGCTGTGTTCATTTGCATACATTAAGGTTCACTCATAGTGAATCTTCTAGTGGTTTTGAAAAATGTACAGTGTTATATATCCATCTTTACAGTACCATACAGAATACTTCCACCACTCTAAAAAATCCCCTATGCTTCACATTTTCATTTCCCCCTTGCTCCAGCAATCACTGAACTTTTTACTAACTCAACAGTTTTGCCTTTTCCAGAATGTTATATAATTGGAATCACGCAGCCTTTCAGACTGGCTTCTTTCACTTAGCAACATGCACTTAACATTCACTTCTGTCTTTTCCTGGCTCATTTCTTTTTATTGATAAATAGTACTCCATTACATAACTGTTCCACCATTTGTTAATCTATTCACCTACTAAAGGCTATCTTGGTTGCTTCAGTTTTGGGCAAATACGAATAAAGTTGCTATAAACATTCATATGCAGGTTTTTGTGTGGGCATAAATTTTCAAATCAGTTGGGTAAATAACTAGGGGGGAAATTGCTAGATTTTACAGTAAGACCATATTTAGCTTTGAAAAAAGCTACCAGATTATCTTTCAATGTAGCTACACCATTTTGCATTCCCAACAGTAACAAATGAGAGTTCCTGTTGCTCTACATCTTCAGTAACAATTGGTGGTGTCAATTTTTGAACTTTAGGCAATCTAACGGGTATGCGTACAGGTCAAGTACAGATTATATTTTGTTAGATTAGATTATACCAACTATGTCAATTATGAATTACTATTGTAAATGGTAGTTTTCTTAAATTTCAAATTCTGTTTGCCCATTACAGTAAATAGGAAAGAAACAGACTTTTGTATATTAATCTTGTATCATGAAACCTTGGTAAACTCACTTAGTAAATTCAGGAGTTTGTTGTTTTGGAGAGATTTTCTCCATAGACAGGGAGGTCATCTACAGAGAAAAACAGTTTTATGTCTTTCTTTCTGTATTAATATCTTGTGGCTGTGGTAACTAATTATAACAAACTTGGTAGCTTAGAGAAAAAGAAATTTATTCTCTCACCGTTCTGGAGGCCAGAAGTCCAAAATCAAGGTGTGAGTATGACTGCCCTCCCTGTGGAGGCTCTCAGGAGAACATGTTCCTTGTCTCTGCAACTTCTTATGGCTGCCAGCATTCCTTGGCTGCATCACTCTAATCTCTGTCTTCACCTGCACATTGCCTTTCCTTCTGTGTGTGAGCTTAATATTCCTTTGCCTCTCTCTTATAAGGACGTATGTGGTGGCATTTTGAGTCTACTCGGATAAGCCGGAATAATAGCTTCATTTCAAAATCCTTAATTTAAACACATCTGCAAAGGCTCTTTTTTTCCCCCCCCAAAAAAAGGTAATATTCACAGGTTCTGGGGATTAGGATGTAAACCTATCTATGGGAGCCATTATCAGTCTACCACACTTCCCAATCTTTATACATTGTATTTCCTTTTCTTGTCTTATTGCACCAGCTAGGACTTCCAGTAAAATGTTGAGTAGGAGTGGTGAGAAAGAACATCCTTCCCTGTTCTTAGAGGGGTCTTAGGGGAAAAGCATCCAGTTTCCCAGCATATTAGCTAAAGTCTGTTTGTAGGTATGTTTTATCAAGCTGAGGCAGTTCCCTCTATTCCTAGTTTGCTGAGAGGTTTTATTATGAATAGGTGTTGGAATCTGTCAAATGCCAAAATTGTACCAATTGATATTGGCATACATTTTTTTCTTTTTTAGCTTGATATGGCGGATTACATTACATTGAACCAGCCTTGCATATCTGGAGTAAATCCCAGTTGGCTGTGATATATTGTTCTTTTTATACATTGGGCTCATTTTGCTACTATGTTATTGAGGATTTTCACATCTATGTTCATGAGTAACAATTATCTATAGTTTTTCTTTCTTGTAATGTCTTTATCTAGTTTTAGTACTAGGGTAATGATAGTCTCACAGAGTGAGTGCTCTCTCTTCTATTTTCTGGAAGAGACTGTTGAGAATTGGTATTATTTTCCTCCTTAAATGTTTGGTAGAATTCATCAGTTAAACCATCTAGAGCTAGTACTTTCCTTTTTGGAAGGTTTTAATTATTTTTCTTTAATAATTTATTAAAGTATTAAATATCATTATATTATTAAATAAATAAGCAAATTTATTATGTTATAACACTCTATAATTAAAACATTTTATAAAATAAATAAAATTAAAATAACATCATTAATAGACATAGGCCTATTCAGACTATTTCTCTCTGTGGGAGTTTTGGTTGTTCGTATCTTTCAGGAAATTGATCTCTGTAACCTACATTATCAAACTGTGGGCAAAGAGTTGTTCATAGTATTCCTTTATTATTCTTTTAATGATCATAGGAACAGTTATGATCTCTCGTTTCTGATATTAGTATTCTCTCTTTGATTCTTGGTTATTCTGACTAGAAGTTTATCAATTTGATTGATCTTTCCAAAGAACCAGCTTTTAGGGTTTTAAAATTTTCTCTATTGTTTTTGTTTTCAATTTCATTTAATTTCTGCTCTAATTTTGATTTCTGTTGTTCTGCTTGCCTGAGACATAAATTATGGTTCTTTCTCTATGTCCTAAGGTAGAAGCTGAGATTACTGATTTTTGATCATTCTTCTTTTCTAATATATGCATCTGTTATAAATTTCCTTCTAAGCTCTGCTTTTGCACAATTTCACAAATTTTGATGAGTTGTATTTTAATTTTCATTTAATTCAAAAGACATTTTTTAAATTTTTTCTTGAGAATGTCTTGAACTATGTATTATTTAGAAGTATGTTGTTTAATTTCCAACTATTTGGGAGATTTTCAGCTGTCTTTCTGTTATTGATTCCTAGTTTAGTTCCACTTCAGTCCAAGAACATACTTTGTATGGTGTCTATTCTTTTAAACATTAAAGTGTGTTTTAAGAGCCAGGATGTGTCCTTTCTTGGTGAATGTTCCATTAGAACTTGAAAACATGTATTCTGCTGCTGTTGGACCAAGTTCTCTATAAACATCAATTTGATTATGTTGATTAATAAGGCTACTCAGGTCAACTACATCCTAGCTGATACTTCTGCTTTCTTGAGCTATCAACTACTGAAAGAGGGGTCTTGAATTCCAGCTATAATAGCAGATTTGTCTATTTCTCTTTTCAGTTCTACCAGATTCTGCCTCATATTTTGATGCTCTGTTGTTAGGTGCATACATGTTTAGGATTGTTTAGGATGTCTTCTTGGAGAAATGAGCCCTTTATTATTATGCAATGTCCTTCTTTGTCCAACCCCTGAAAATATTCCTTTTTCTGAAGTCTGCTTTGTCTGAAATTAATACCCCTACTTCTGCTTTACTCTGATGTTAGCATGGTATATCTTTCTCCATCTCTTTACTCTGAACCTTCAAAGTCTTTATATTTAAAATGGCTTTCTTACAGATGACATATAATAGGGTCTTACTTTTTATAATTAATTATACCTTTTTCTATTTGTTGTATTTTTTATTAATTGTTACACCTTTTTCTACCTTCTCTGGTTTTAACTGAGCATTTTATATGATTCCATTTTATCTCCTCTCAGCATATCAATTATACTTCTTTTGTATACTTCTTTAGAGTTTTCAATATATATTTTTAACTAATCTACCTTCAAATAACACTATATTGCTACACAAGTACTGCAGTTACCTTTCAACCAAGTATTCCTAATTTCTCCCTCCTATCCCCTATAACACTGCTGTAAAATTCATCTTCACTTATCCATATGGTATAATCTTTAAACAGTTATCTTTTAGATCAACTGAGAAAGAAACATAATTTCTTTTCGTTCTTCACTTATCCTTTCTCTGACAGCCTTCCTTTTTAATGTAAATCAGAGTTTCTGACCTATATAATTCTCCTCCTTCCAGAAGAACATTTTAACATTTCTTATAGGGCAGATCTGCTGGCAATGATTTCCCTCAGTTTTTAATATGTCTAAGCCCTTCACTTTTGAAGGGTAATTTCACTGAATATAGATTTTTAGGTTGGTGGGGTTTTTCCTTTGATACTTTAACTATTTCACTCTACTTGCTTCTTGCCAACACGGTTTCCAATGAGAAGTCCACTGGAATTGTTTCCTTTTCCTTTTCTCTGGCTCTTTTCTGAAATTTTCTATTTGTCTTTGGTTTTCTTCAGTTTGAATATTATATATCTAGATGTACTGTTTTTTGTTTCTGTTTGTCTGTTTGTTTTTGATATTTATTCTGCTAAGTGTTTGAGCTTCCTGGATCTGCAGCGTGGTATCAGTCATTAATTTTGGAAAATTCTTGGCTATTATTACTTCAAATATGCTGTCTACTCAATTTTCTCTTTCTTCAAGTATTTCGGGTACATGTGCCACACATTTTGAAATTGTTCCACAGTTTTTGAATGTTCTGGTTTTTTTTCATCCATTCTTCTCTTCACATTTCAATTTAGGAGATTTCTTTTAACCTATCTTCATAGTCACTGATTCTTTCCACAGCCCTATCCAGTCTACTGATAAGGCATTCTTCACTTCTGTTTCAGTGTTTTTGATTTCTAGCATTTCCTTTTGAGTTTTTCTTAGGGTTTCCATCTCTCTGTTCATATTACGTATCATTCCTTCATGTTGTCTACTTTTCCCATTCAAATCATTAACATATTAGTCATAGTTACTTTAAATTTCTCTTTCTGATAATTCTAACATATCTGTCATATCTGACTGGTTCTGTTGTTTGTTTGTCTCTATAGATTCTGTTTTTTCTTGCCTTTTAGCATCTCTTGTAATTTTCCCTTTTTAAAATATATTTTTTTAATTTTATTGATTTATTTACTTATTTATTTTTGGCTGCACTGGGTCTTCATTGCTGCGTGCAGGCTTTCTCTAGTTGCGGTGAGCAGGGGCTACTCTTTGTCTCAGTGTGCTGGCTTCTCATTGTGGTGGCTTCTCTTGTTGTGGAGCACGGCTCTAGGCACGCGGGCTTCAGTGGTTGTGGCATGCGGGCTCAGCAGTTGTGGCTCGTGGGCTCTAGAATGCAGGCTCAGTAGTTGTGGTGCACGGGCTTAGTTGCTCCACAGCATGTGGGACCTTCCTGGACCAGGGCTCGAACCAGTGTCCCCATGCAGGCGGATTCTTAACCACTGTGCCGCTGGGGAAGTCCTTCTCTTATAATTTTCTGTTGAATGCCAGTCGTGACATCAGGTAATAGGAATTGAGATAGATAGGACTTCAGTGTGAGATTTTATGTTAATCTGGCTAAGAGTTGGGCTGTGTTTAATGTCTGTTGTAGCCACAGGTATTGGAGACTTCAAGTCCTATAACATCCTGGTTTTTGTCTCTCATGTTTACTTTAGGCTTCCTAAGTCTTCCTACTTAGAGACAGTCTATGTCTTTTAGCTCTATCAGCCGTAATCCACTGGATTACTGGAGCCCTATTGCTGTGATGATAGTGTATGGGAGAGAGGAAGTATTTTATAGTCTTATTAAATTTTAGTCTTTAAGTGGGCCTTTGTCCTTGGGCTGTAACCTTCATAAGTATGTCTTGGCTTTTCTCCCCTACTTTGGTGAGGTAGGAAGACTAGAGTGAAATGCCCTCCCAGGTAGGATAAGGTTCTAATAAAGTCTTTTGCCCTGGAAAGTGGACCTTTGACAGGGAGAATGCTCTGGGCATATTTCATAATGATTATCTTCCCCTTCCCCTGCCACAGCCAAGAGAGGATCTTTCTTGGCTCTTCACTGTGAGAACCTGGGGTTCCTGGAGGGAAAAGCCACAAAAGTGTGGGGGCCACATGCAGCCTCCAGCACTTTGTCAAAATTACCGTGTAAGTGTTCCTACCAGTTTATGGCTCTAGCAGGTAAGCAGATCTCAGCTGTGACCCTCAGGATCTTCCTGTCTCTACAGATTTCAAGGTGGCAGTTTGCCCTGTGACTTAAGCTCCTTAATGGGTCTGAGAAAAGTCACTGATTTTCAGTTTACTTGGCTTTTTCTTGCTCCAAGGACAGTTATGACAGTTTCCAAGCTCTTCACATGCCAAAGCTGATACCAGAAGTCCTTAAATTTTAATGCAAGAAGTCCTTAAATCCATATGGAAATCACATATGGATAAAGATACAAATTATATACAGTATTTACAGTGTTTTGGACAGACGCCAAGTAAGTATTATAGTCAACAAGAAATGGAAAGGTTCAGATTCACTTTAGCGAAAACAAGGGAAGGTTTCATAGAACGGGGAATTTAGCAAAGACCTTGAAGGAGAGATAAAATGTGAAGATGAGAGAGCAGATGGAAGAAAACCACCATTAGAAGAAACACCAAAAGCATAGAAAGTGCAAGACACATCCCAACAATAATAAATGGATGCATCTAAGGAATCTCTGTGAGGGACAGGGAGCAGAGAGACAGGGAGTGGTGATTTATGGGGTGTGTGTGTCAATGCGTGTCTTAAAAACTGACTGTAAAAATCCGTTGATCACCTGAGATCAGTGTTTAAGATACTAAATTGGGTGTCTGTGCTGGAGAGGTTGAGGAAGGACAATTGAGAATCAGAGACCACATAAGAGATTCAAATAGCAGGGAGGTAGGCACCCCTGGCTATCTCTTTAAATCCAGGAATAAGGCCGAGCTTTAACTACACAAAATGCTTTAGAAAGTACACTCGTATTTTACAACTGTCAAAAGAACAATGGATTTTCCAGTGGGACTAGATAGGCACACACTTTGTTTTACTTATTTTAATATTGCTTCCCTTGCCCCCTCTGCTAAAACAAAATTACCTTAGAGAAATAAATGCTAGATTTCGAATTACCAACACCACAGAGCACCACAGATTCTCCTCAGAGCTCATGTAAATCCAACATTAAACCAAGCTCACCTCTGCTCAGCCTGGGGAAAAAAACCTTATGAGAATATGAGAAAATATCTCACAATTAAAATAGCTGTCCATATAAATGTTCTTTCATCAGTGCCCATAATTTCAATGAAATAACTAGGAGATGAAAGGCCTGAAAAGTCAAAAGTAACACATTAAATAGACTAGTATTCAAATGTGATTGGTTGAAATTAAAATTAATAATAAATTTACAGTATGATATTATATTGTATTTTTTTATTTTCCAAATTTGAAATCTCTAGCACAAGACTTTTTTCGTGGTCTAAAGCAACTCAAAGCTTTTCTAAGGCCTATAATTGCAAGTCTCCATGGTACAGTTTCATTAAAAACTTTCATTAAGCAACAGCTGCCCTTGTATACGGTCTTCTAATCAATTCGGTCAAACAGAATGACTTCTAATCAGCTGTTGATAAAAATAGAAGATGAAATTCTAATTCTAATAGATTAACCACAAACTCAAGACAGTCTTCAAAATCCATCTAGCTCTATTCTCCAGTGGATTTAATGACTATTCAGCAACTCATTACTAAATAGAACAAGATGAACATTTTCCAGTTCATTAAAGAAATGTACTATGTATTTTTGCATTGTCCTCATGATTCGTTACAGGGAGTCTTAATTACAAGATAATGGATAATGGTTATTAAATGCAGACTGCAGTAATGAAGCTCTATTCATTTGCGAACCTCAGAGACTGCAAAGAGAAGAAAATAAAATTACCAGCTTCAAAAGATTAACGGATCAAATTATTATTCAATTTTGAAAATCTCATTCAGACTTCACAGAAACAAGAAGAGATTAAAAACTAGTATTAAGACCAAAGTAGTACATTTAAAAAAATAATATCTTAGGGCTATTACTGCCTAATAAGCTTCAGATGTGATTATTAGAAAAACATACAGCTAACAATGGGAAAACATACATTTTTATTTCCTGAACAAATCTTACTTATGAGATAGGAAGTAACTGGTAGGGTCTTAAAGGGTGTCTTGGTGAACATGGAAGATATATGCTACTAGGCTACAAAAGAACAGCACAATGGAAGGTATTATGAACATTTTATACCTCACTAATGAAAAAGAGGATTTAAACTCAACTGTCGCTTGAGAAAGCTTGTCATTAAGCAGAATTCATGCCAACCCTATAATAAGAGTTTCTGGGCACATTATTCATTAGCACCATGTTTTCTATTGCTCTGTAAGAAACCACCAATTCAAGTCAGCAAGCGAGTTTTGTATGGTAATTCTGACAGTAATTTATACTTGCAATCTGCAATGGGACACTTTAAAAAAAAACAAATGTACTGTACAAAAATATGAAGCCCCCAATTAAAACCATATTCTTAGATATTATATTCTTTCACTCATCGTAGGCTTGAAAATAATTTGGGGTGAGATAAAAAGATCCAGTCTATGGCTGAAGAACTGGCCAGAGGAAGGATGGAAGCAGAGGCCCCTGTGGAGATATCAACATGGTGCTTCTGCTCAGTCTGGAAGTACAGCACAAAGCCATCCTTATGTGATCCAGGGATACTGGCTAATCTTGTGAAAAGTGGCAGAAACGTTTTCCAGAAGAAAGACGAAAGCCTAAGAAGGAAAGAAAAAAATAGAAACACAAGCTCTCTCAGTTCTTTCCTTCAATCTGAAGAGTGAGCTCTGGAAATACTTCTCATTTGGTCCAGTCCATCAAGTGAAAAAAGCAACAGAGCATCACAGTTAAGCAGTAAGGCATGTTCAAGCAGAAGGGCAATCAGAAAGCAACCACAATCTCAGAGTTGGAAAATATCTCAAATACCCTAAAGGTAAGATTGGCTCATGATAACCACATTCCTTGCAGTTGCCTTCCTCTCAATAAAAACAAAAATGTGGCAATTTAAAACAATGCAGAACAGCATGATTCAAATGAAATGCAAGGTGGGAACTGACTATATAATCCTTGGTAATTGACAATAATGTCCCTAGGAGAATATTCTAAACAATTATGGTAACCATACAAAGATATATGGTAGAATGGCTTTACACAAACAAGAGTCCTTGAGCTATGTCTAATATGCCCGAAGTTTCCTTTCACTTCTAAAACTTAGGTTACTTGAAATGAGTTTTAGAACTAGAATAATGCTGGAGATGAGTAACCAATCAATGCAAATAACATCTATTTTATAGTGGATTTAAATTGTGTAATTTTTCAAACAACTCTAAATAGGTTTTTTTTCCAATTTGATAAAAGGATTATTTAACTCAGATGTTTATAAGACCATATTGTCAGCATTTTGGGCCAAGATGGGAAATGGGAAATAGCAGAATATCTCCTAAACCAACCTCTAAACCTCCTCCAATTCTACTACCGTATTAATGCTCCTGAGGATGTATCCACATACAGTCCAGAGTTCAGAAATGGGCTTCCTAAAGCCACGCTATCCTTCCTAGTTTTCACCACTCTCTTTCCTTCTCCCTCTTTTGAGTAAAGTTACCAAGGAAGGAGAGTTGGGAAAGTAAACCCTAGAAGATTATGTCATTAAAACAAAAGGTTCTGAAATTAGATAGTGGGGGTGGGTTACGCAACTTTGTGAATACACTAAAAACCCCTGAACTGCACCCTTTCAAGGTGAATTTCATCTTACAGGAATTACATCTCAATTTAAAACAAAAAAAGAAAACGAAGGACGTGTGATAATGACTGAGAAAGGAGGAGAAAAAGGAAAACTAGTACAACTAAACTCTAGGTAAAATTATCAATCGGTTGACAAATTGAGCACATATAGTCATCTGTACCCTCACCCCTTTCCTGAACTCACATCTTAAGGCTACTCCCAGTCATCTCTGTAAGTAGTTTCCCACCAGCTCCCAAGTATGACATCCACAAACCAGGCCTCCTCTCTCATCGCCATTAATTACTGTAACATAACATTTAGCCATCACTGGTCTAAACAGATGTGGTTATCAATTGGTAATGCTTTACTCTGTAGATGAGGTTAACCAAATGAACGACATTCATTTTATTTAAGCATTAAACAACCTACAGCATCACAAATGAAGGAAAATACTTCAACACACTTATCACTATAGTTCCTGAAAAAAATTTTTTTAAAGAATGGCACCACCACTGAGAATTTCATGCGGGCCACAGAGAGAATTTTGTTTAAAAGACCTTTTACGACCAGCTCAGTGATGCCTACTGGGGTCACTGACTCTTATCCTGGACATAGTCTAGGACTGCTTTGTCCAATATAGTAGTCACTAACCAATGTGGTTACTGAGCACCAGAAAAGTGGTTAAGTCCAAACTGGGATGTGCCATGAGTTAAGTCCAAAAATACTCATGGGTTTTTGAAGAGTTAATACAAAAAATAAAATGTAAAATATCTCACCAATAATTTTCATATTGATTATACACTAAAATGATATATTGTGGATTTATTGGGTTAAATAAAATATATTTTTATAATTACTTTTACCTGTTTCATTTTATTTATTAGTGTGGCTATCAAATTTCTTAAAAAGTATTTATCTCTATAAGACAGCACTAGTCCACAGCTTCAACGAGACACCAAAATTTGTAATCACATTGCGTAGGCTACAATTTGATATCCTTTTAAACTAACATTCTTTAAGTGTTGCTTTAAATTCATTTAGAAAAAAAGGCTCAATTCTGCCTAAAAGTAGAATAAGAAGATCCCTGGTAACAGCACTTAACTACATTCTCGCTTGTCCAAAAACTCTGGCTCTGCCCCTCCCGATTTGAATACTTCACTCAGCCAAACAAAAGCTCTGTAATTAACTTGGACCCATCCTCCTTAGAAAACAAAGATCTGTTTAGAGAACAAAAGAGCATGTCCCTAGAATGTCTTAGGCCCAATCCCAATCACATACTGTAGAGGAATTCTAGTAAACTCAATTTTCTCTGTCTTGAATGTTTTCAGTGTTATCAATGTCTTTTATGGATTAGCACCCCGGGAAACTGGCCAGCTGACTAGTCCCTTAATCCTGTCTGAAACTGGCCTTGTTTTTAGTTTTCAAACATACGGGAGTAACTCTAAAACTACACTTACAAACTCATGACAGTGCTCAGTCCAACCACTCTATCCCAACCCTTCGATAGCCATCCAACTAATGTTTACTGAGCACTTACTATGTGCTAGTACTGTTGTAAAATGGGGGACACAGCAGAGTACAAGACAAGGCTTTCCTTTATGGGGCTCTGCACCATTAGAGGCAACAACGACTTAGTTACATAAGTTATACCTGTTTTTCTCTTTCTCTTGGTCTGGCTACCTAAAAAAATGTTTTATCTGTCTCCATCACATTACCCTCTTTTTCAGAAAGCTGGTGGCATTGTGAGAAGAAAAAAAAAAAAGGAGAGAGAGATTAATGACATTAGGCCAGTAGCCTATCTATGATCAAAAGAAGATGCCAAAACTATGCACAGGCATTGTCACTGTAGAGGTATAATAGTTTGGATAAAACAGTAAAATGTTTTAGACTCAATATAAGATGAAAACATCAATCTATAGATCAAGTTACCAATGCCAAATGCCTCAAAATCAAAATGCTTTCCTTTTGGGCCAGCTACAGCTGAACTTATGATGTAGGGATTTACTACGGTAAGTAAATGTCCTCTATTGATATAGTAGTTTTAAAGCCATCTTATCTTAAAATGACACAACCATACCTAACACATCTTTTTCTCCTTCCCATCTGCTGGGAGGGAAGAGGCAGATGCAACCTCAATACAGGGTAAAATGTGATTTGGTATCACTATACTTTGGCAAAGAAGAGTAAAATGAAGAAGTGTTTTAACAAAATAACAGCTGAATTTCATTCTGATTGCGCTTTCTATTGTCACTAACAAGTTTGGAATATATAGAATATATATTAACATTAAAAGTCAGGAACGCTTGTGTGGAATCTATTAACTCAAGAGAAAATTACTCAAACTGAAGAAAGAGCTGCTTAAAACGGACTTAGAAATACATTTTACTGAACAAAAGCAAGCTAGAAAATTAGGCTACTTTATCAGGATTAGAAAGTGCTATGAATTTTAAACACAAAGCTTTTAAAAACAATGCAGAGGGCTTCACTGGTGGCGCAGTGGTTGAGAGTCCGCCTGCCGATGCAGGGGACACGGGTTCGTGCCCCGGTCCGGGAAGATCCCACATGCCGCGGAGCGGCTGGGCCCGTGAGCCATGGCCACTGAGCCTGCGCGTCCGGAGCCTGTGCTCCACAACGGGAGAGGCCACAACAGTGAGAGGTCCGCATACCGCAAAAACAAACAAACAAAAAAAACCAATGCAGAGCATATTTGAGATTATCATACCTCAATGTCGTCATAAATCTTTTTTTTTCTCCAACAATTGATGATAAGTATGTAGAGTGACTTTTTACAGTGACTTGTCTTTCATAAAAGAAGTTGTGTTAATTTTTCTAAGGAGTGTTATCTCTAGGTGACTGTTTCACTGTACCTGGAGATTCATCTGCTTCCCATTAGCAGATCCATAGATGGGTGAACCTTGAAAAGCTCTGAATGCAAAGTATTTACCACGTGGAGCTCTCTGGCCAGCCACCTGTGTTATGCAGTTAGCACTTACCAACCACTTACAAAGACAATGCCGCCTCTGTTCACAAATTGTTATCAAGTTTAAATTCTCGCTATTTTTCAACTAGTCACACCTTCATTTTTATCTTTATTCCTTTTCACCCAGCCACCACCAGAGACCTTGAGTCGTCAACAAAAGACAGATATGCTGGTAAAAGAAAAAGTGACAGAGCCCAGCGGATCTCATCTGTGGGTGAGGGTATAATCGGAACGGGTCACCACAAACTTTTGCCAAGTCATATGCACCATCAGGATGTTAGGGTCATTCACAAATTCCTGAAACACACCAGGCAGGGAAAAGGAGGAAGAAGAAGTCTGTGAACTGGGCAGGCAGAATGGTTCTGACCTAGACTGTACGAAAGTCATGAGTTAATACAGCGTGTCTGCATGCTGGATCCATTTTACATATTAACCAGAACTCATGTAAGACCTCCCTGGATGCCAACTTTTTTTCCCCCTCAAGGCACTGCTTTGACAGTGAATAAATAAATATATATGCTCATATCCTGTATTCCCCTCATAGCAGAAGGGCTACGGGTTCCTTTTCCAAAACTCTCAAATAGAAATTGCATATAACCACATGGTAAGAATGTGTATTTCAGACAAATAGTGTACACCACACACTAAATACAGGGGCTTTATTTGTCTTTCACAAAACTTCCTATTACAAAACTAATAAGTCTGATTTAAGGCTGCTCCATTTTAGGAGATCTCCTCCCCCCAAAAGCAGAATATTAATAGTTTCTTAATATGTATATGTTAGGTCTTCATCTACATTCCTTTTAGACCTATATTTAAAATTTTTGACACATATTTAATGTTTTTAACACTGCCTGTATAATTGCCTTGAGTGTAGCATTTATTTCCTCCCCCTAAAGTACGTTTTATCATAGATGAAATTTCTCCCAGGTATTTCAGGGGAGTTATTAAATGTCAAAATTCAAAGTGAATATATAGGTAACTTTAAAATGTAAAAACCTCAGTGAAGAAAAAATTTCAGCTGTTAAGCTGATTACCAAAAATGGGAAATGGGATTCACAGTGATAACCTATGAGGGAAAAAGGCATTTAGAAAACTGGGTTAGAGACAGCTAACAGTGTCAGCTTGTGCTGGAGATCCATTTACTTGTGTTTCTGTCACAAATATCATAAATTTATTCTTGAGAAAGAATAAGGTTCTCTGGGTTGACTTGGCCCAGGTTTTTATACTTAATACATGGAAACAAAAGAGCACAAAATTTTTTAAGTATGAGGAGCTAAAAAGTGTTGAAATATGGAATGAACAGGTAAGATGGGTTTAATTGTGGCATTTTTCATTTCAAAACCTTCAACTGCTTAAAGAGTAAAATCCTAGCATTTCCGCTCTCCAGGATCTGAATTTAGCCTAATAGTCCACTGTTTCCTTCTGCTGCTCGCCCTAAAGTATCTTGGACTCCAGCTAATTCTGATGATGATAATATAACAACAAGAGGAGGAGGTCTTTTTTTTTTTTTTCTGAGAACTTACTATGAGCTTGGATTTATGTACCTATTTTCAACTAATCACAATAACTTGAAAGACAGGTACTCTTACTATCTCCATTTACAAATGATGAAACCAAGTGATATAGATATTGAAGAAACTGTCTAAGACAACAGTTTTTAAGTCTCATAAACGGTGACTTCCCTGGCACAGTGGTTAAGAATCCGCCTGCCAATACAGATGACATGGCTTCAAGCCCTGGTCTGGGAAGATCCCACATGCCGCAGTGCAGCTAAGCCCATGCGCCACAACTACTGAGCCTGAGCTCTAGAGCCCATGAGCCACAACTACTGAGCCCACGCCTAGAGTCCATGCTCCACAACAAGAGAAGCCACCGCAATGAGAAGCCCACACACCATAACGAAGAGTAGCCCCCGCTTGCTGCAACTAGGGAAAGCCCGCGCGCAGCAACGAAGACCCAACGCAGCCATAAATAAATAAATAAATTTATTTTTTTTAAAGTCTCATAAATGGAATAACACAGCTTTTTCTAACTCAAAGTCCAGGTGTTTCACCACTACACACTTCTACCTCCTAAATCAGATTCATTATTGTTTTGCAGAAACACCCTCTACCTTATCAACTTTCTACTCTCCATCTTTTCTCTCTGTCAAAATCCTACCTGGCCCAGTTCAACCGTTTCCTTCAATATGAAATGGCACCGATACTGCTTTCTTCCCATTTTGAATGTAAATGTGATGACTGGAGCTGTGGCAGCCATCTTTCAACCATGAGGGAAAAGCCAAGAGAATAACAGAGGCACCAATCTTGACAATGATGATGAACTAACAGCAGTGGCTGGCTACACCTCCAGACTTCTTGTTATATGAGAAAAATAATTCCTTATTTATTTGAGCCATCGTTGTCAAGTTCCGTGCTATTTGTAACACTCCATCCTAACTGATGCAGTCCCTAGACTATTTACTTTCCCTCTGCTGACCTAGAAATTCAATGGTGCACTACATCTTACATCTGTTAATGTTGCTCTCTCTGCAATCGCTCTCTGCAGCCAAGGACACAAAGTATCACCCCCTACACACACTCTGCTCTGCGGGGCTGAGACCTCTAGGAAACTACCACCTATGCCTATCCGGGCCCCTAACTCTCCACTCTATCCGCACGGGCAAATCAGACAGGAGTCAGAGTCCAGCTGAATAAAATGTGGAAGGAAAAGTAGCAGGTAAACAGGGATCCGAGAAAGCGGTCAGGAATTACTAAGAAAAGCTAAAAGGACAAAATCACAGAACAGCAGAGATTTCTGGTGGAGAAGCAACCACCTAAGAGGCTCGTGAACAAAGCCTCTGTACACCAATCCGTCTGAACAAGTTACTCAAGAAACAGACAGAAAGGAACTGTTTTATTAACAAAGGGAAAATACAAGGAGCTTGAGCAAGAGTAAAATATGGAGGAAGAAACTAAAAGTCAAGTCTTTAAATCTCATTGGAGAAGATACTGGAAGTGAATAAGCTGAGAAATTTCCCTATGGGCCTGCCCCTCACTCCGCATCCAAGTGAACTACACACCCACTCATCATCGTGATATTGACCACATCTCGGTGACACAGCGGTCAAATCATAGACTTAATAAATACAAAAGCTAAATGAATTCAGTGCTAGGCAAGCTTTACTAAAGCATAGTGTCTATACTGAACGTAACTAAACTCTTCCACAGCTGCCTACTTGTATAAATAAATGGGTTTTTATTTCTTTCATCTCCTTAATAAACACTAGCACAGCACTTACCATGTGCTGGGCATCGTCCTAAGAGCTTTATACGTCACCTGACATATCTTGAAAAATAAATCAGGTATCTGACACTTCAACCTTCAACTGAAGCCATCTTGCTGCGGAAGTTCAGGGGTCAAAGGAGAAGACGTGTTTGTAAAGCTAAAGTATCCAAGAAGAAATCCTGAGAAACCCCTGACGGCAGCACAAGCTTCTGCTTCTGGCTCCAAGGAACTTGCCTTGGCCTAGCCTGTCCCACCACAAGTACTCGTGAATGACTGCTGTGTTCTAGGCTGTGCTCAGCGATGATTAATACCCTCCTTTCTGAGAAAGAGGCAGGCATATGTGCTGGGTGGTGTGTAAAAAGTGCTGGGGAGCACAGAGTAGTCAACAGGTGCAATCAGGGTGCAGCGGCGGATCTGCCATCCACAGGGGCTATAACGTGAGGAAGTGAAGGGCTGAGGTTTCTGTCCTCAGCCGGTGGTGAAGTCAGAGGAGCAGTGAATGGGGAGAGAGCCAGTTAGTTCCAGCACATTCTACATTAGGGCTCTCCACTAACTCACTGGTGAAATTTGCATGTTGTTTCTCTGATTTTAGTCCTAGTTTCAATTCAGTTTAACTAAGCAAAATTACATTTTTTTTTCTGCTCTCCGTTTCTAAGCTTTTTATTTAGTCAGAGCATTCACGTAAAATACCTTGATTGGCAACACTGTTGCAGCCTAAGGAGAAATTTTCTCTTTTCTTGAAGAGTTTCTGATTTTGGTTGGACAAATGTCCTGACATCTCTTCAGTGGGCGGTCCCACCACACACACACACACACACACACACACACACACACACACACACACACACACA